>NC_139151.1:97388664-97988664 GCF_964270905.1 Leucopleurus acutus | reverse complement strand
AGGAGTGGCACATTAGTGTCCTGTCTCATTCACTCTTGTATCCTCAATGTCTAGAACAATGCCTGACATATTACAGGCACTTGATAAATATGCTCAGTAAATGAACGGATGGGCATTTACATGCTTGTTTTCCTTGGACCAGTGGCACTGTCATCACCTGAGAGCTTTTGAGGATTGCAGAATCTGGGACGCACCCCAGACCTACAAAATCAGAATCTGTGATGGCTCTGTGTAAACTGGACTGACCACTTTTGAGAACAATTTGGCATCAAATTAAAAAGTTGAACATGTATAGACAGTATGATTCAGCGATTCTATGAGTAGGCATATAATCAAGAGAAATTCTTGCACATTTTCATTATAAAACATGTACCAGAAGTGCTTATATCAGGACTGTTTCTCATAGCAAAAAAAGTGGAAGCAAGACAAGCATCTGTCATCAGTAGGAAGGGATGAATAAAATAGAGCATATTATACAATTCAGAAACTAAACAGTAGCAAAAATAAATGAACTACAGGTCTATGCATCCCGATGGACATGCCTCTAAAACATAAGGTTGAGTGAAATAAGGAAGGAACAGAAGAATGTACACAGTATTATTCCATTTGTATAAAGTTCAAAAAGAGGTAAGGTAATGATCAAGCAATTCTACTCTCGGGTGTATATCCAAAAGACACAAAAACACTAATTCAGAAAGATACATGCATCCAATATTCATAGCAGCATTATTTACAATTGCCAAGGTATGGAAACAATTGTACCATCACAGATGAATGGATAAAGAAGGGGTGGTATGTATATACAATGGAATACTACTCAGCCATAAAAAAGAAGGAGATTTTGCCCCTTGTAGCAGCATGGATGGACTTGGAGGACTTTATGCTAGGTGAAATAAGTGAGGCAGAGAAAAACAAATACTGTATGATATCACTTATATGTGGAATCTAAAAACTACTACAAAATAGTGAATATAAAAAAAAGTAGCAGACTCACAGATATAGAGAAAAAACTGATGGTTCCCAGTTGGGGTAGGAGAGCAAGGGATACTGTAAGGTGGGGGAGTCAGAGGTACAAACTATTGGGTGTAAAATAGGCTCAAGGATGTATTGTACAACACAAGGAATATAGCCAATATTTTGTAAAAACTGTAAATGGAAAGTAAACTTTAAAACTGTATTAAAAATTTTTTTTTAAATTTTAAACAGCCCCTCTCAGGGGGTGAGCAAGGGCACCTGCTACTTGGTTTCACTCCCTCATGATACAGTAGGAGTCCTAGTAAAGCCTTGCCTGAATTTCTCATCTGGCCTGTCATCAATTTCTATCAATTACAGAGTCCAAGGACCCTGGCTGGTAACAAAAGCTGGCTGACGCTAGGATGTGTGAGGATCCTGGGTTTGAGGAAGCCTGTCAGGAGCTTCCTGTTTCTGGAGCCACTGAACCCCAGTTGCAGGAGCCAGCTCACACTGAGGTGCTATAATACCTTACCTGGAATCCTTGGCTCTTATGAAGGTATTTTTGGGCTCAGATAGTTGTTCAAATTGATGTTTCTGGGGGAGGACAAGCGCTAGAAATTGCTATACTTGTCATGTTGCTGACATCACCTCAACAATATATCTTAAAGTCGTGTGGCTGACAGGGTCTTGGTGCTCCGGCCTAGTGTCAGGCCTGTGCCTCTGAGGTGGGAGAGCCGAGTTCAGGACATTGGTCCACCAGAGACCACCTGGCTCCACATAATATCAAACAGCGAAATCTCTCCCAGAGATCTACATCTCAACGTTAAGACCCAGCTCCACTCAACAACCAGCAAGCTACAGTGCTGGACACCCTATGCCAAACAACTAGGAAGACAGGGACACAGCCCCATCCATTAGCATAAAGGCTGCCTAAAATCATAATAAGGTCATAGACACTCCAAAACACACCACTGGACACAGTCCTGCACATCAGAAAGACAAAGACCAGCCTCATCCACCAGAACACAGCACCAGTCCCCTCCACCAGGAAGCCTACACAACCCACTGAACCAACCTTAGCCACTGGGGGCAGACACCAAAAACAATGGGAACTACGAACCTGCAGCCTACGAAAAGGAGACCCCAAACACAGTAAGATAAGCAAAATGAGAAGACAGAGAAACACACAGCAGATGAAGGAGCAAGGTAAAAACCCACCAGACCAAACAAATGAAGAGGAAATAGGCAGCCTACCCGTAAAAGAATTCAGAGTATAGATGATCTAAAATCTTGGAAATAGAATGGGGAAAATACAAGAAATGTTTAATAAGGACCTAGAAGAACTAAGGGCAAACAAACAATGATGAACAACACAATAAATGAAATTAAAAATTCTCTAGAAGGGGGCTTCCCTGGTGGCGCAGTGGTTAAGATCCACCTGCCAATGTAGGGGACATGGGTTCAAGCCATAGTCCAGGAAGATCCCACATGCCATGGAGCAACTAAGCCTGTGGGGCACAACTACTGAGCCTGCACTCTAGAGCCCAGGCACAACAACTACTGAAGCCACGTGCCACAACTACTGAAGCCTGCACACCTAGAGCTCATGCTCTGCAACAAGAGAAGCCACTGCAATGAGAAGCCTGGGCACCGCAACGAAGAGTAGCCCCTGCTTGCCACAACTAGAGAAAGCCCACACACAACAATGAAGACTCAACACAACCAAAAATAAAAATAAACAAAATAAATAAATTTATAAAAAAAAATTCTCTAAAGGAATCAATAGCAGAATAACTGAGGCAGAAGAATGGATAAGTGACCTGGAAGATAAAATGTGGGAATAACTACCACAGAGCAGAATAAAGAAAAAAGAATGAAAAGAATTGACGATGGTCTCAGAAACCTCTGGGACAACATTAAAAACGCACCAATATTCGAATTATAGGGGTCCCAGAAGAAAAAGAGAAAAAGAAAGGGACTGAGAAAATATTTGAAGAGATTATAGTTGAATTATAGTTGATGCTACCAGAAAACTACTAGATTATAGTTGAAAACTTCCCTAATATGGGAAAGGAAATATTCAGTCAAGTCCAGGAAGTGCAGGATACACATACAGGATAAATCCAAGGAGAAACACGCCAAAACACATATTAATCAAACTATCAAAAAATAAATACAAAGAAAAAATAGTAAAAGCAGCAAGGGAAAATAACAAATAACATACAAAGGAATTCCCATAAGGTTAACAGCTGATCTTTCAGCAGAAAGATCAGAAAACTACTAGAGCTAATCTATGAATTTGGTGAAGTAGCAGGATACAAAATTAATGCACAGAGATCTCTTGCATTCCTACACACTAATGCTGAAAAATCTGAAAGGGAAATTAAGGAAACACTCCCATTTACCTTGGCAACAAAAAGAATAAAATACCTAGGAATAAACCTACCTAAGTAGACAAAAGACCTGTATGCAGAAAACTATAAGACACTGATGAAAGAAATTAAAGATGATACCAACAGATGGAGAGATACACCATGTTCTTGCATTGGAAGAATCAACACTGTGAAAATGACTATACTACCCAAAGCAATCTACGTATTCAATGCAATCCTTATCCAACTACCAATGGCATTTTTTACAGAACTAGAACAAGAAATTTCACAATTTGTATGGAAACACAAAAGACCCCAAATAGCCAAAGCAATCTTGAGAAAGAAAAATGGAGCTGGAGGAATCAGGCTCCTGGACTTCAGACTATACTACAAAGCTACAGTAATCAAGACAGTATGGTACTAGCACAAAAACAGAAATATAGGTCAATGGAATAGGATAGAAAGCCCAGAGATAAACCCACACACATATGGTCACCTTATTTTTGATAAAGGAGGCAAGACTATACAATGGAGAAAAGACAGCCTCTTCAATAAGTGGTGCTGGGAAAACTGGACAGCTACATGTAAAAGAATGAAATTAGAACACGCCCTAAAACCATACACAAAATTAAACTCAAAATGGATTCGAGACATAAATGTAAGACCGGACACTATAAAACTCTTAGAGGAAAACATAGCAGGGGCTTCCCTGGTGGCGCAGTGGTTGAGAGTCCGCCTGCCGATGCAGGGGACACGGGTTCGTGCCCCGGTCCGGGAGGATCCCACATGCCGCGGAGCGGCTGGGCCCGTGAGCCATGGCCACTGAGCCTGCGCGTCCGGAGCCTGTGCTCCGCGCCGGGAGAGGCCACGGCAGTGGGAGGTCCGCATACCGCAAAAAAATAAAATAAAATTAAATTAAAAAAAACATAGCAGAACACTCTGTGACATAAATCATAGCAAGATGCTTTTTGACCCAGCTCCTAAAGAAATGGAAATAAAAACAAAAATAAACAAATGGGACCTAATGAAACTTAAAAGCTCTTGCACAGCAAAGGAAACTACAAACAAGATGAAAAGACAACCCTCAGAATGGGAGAAAATATTTGCAAATGAAGCAACTGACAAAGGACTAATCTCCAAAATTTACAAGCAGCTCATGCAGCACAATATCAAAAACACAAACAACCCAATCCAAAAATGGGCAGAAGACCTAAATAGACATTTCTCCAAAGAAGATATACAGATTGCCAACAAACATATGAAAGGATGCTCAACAGCACTAATCATTAGAGAAATGCAAATCAAAACTACAATGAGGTATCACCTCACACCTGTCAGAATGGCCATCAACAGAAAATCTACAAACAATAAATGCTGGAGAGGGTGTGGAGAAAAGGGAACCCTTTTGCACTGTTGGTGGGAATGTAAATTGATACAGCCACTATGGAGAACAGTATGGAGGTTCCTTAAAAAACTAAAACTAGAACTACCATACGACCCAGCAATCCCACTACTGGGCATATACCCTGAAAAAACCATAATTCAAAAAGAGTCATGTACTACAACGTTCATTGCAGCACTATTTACAATAGCCAGGACATGGAAGCAACCTAAGTGTCCATCAACAGATGAATGGATAAACAATATGTGGCACATATATACAATGGAATATTACTAAGCCATAAAAAGAAACGAAATTGAATTATTTGTAGTGAGGTGGATGGACCTAGAGTCTGTCATACAGAGTGAAGTAAGTCAGAAAGAGAAAAACAAATACCGTATGCTAACACATATATATGGAATCTTAAAAAAAAGAAAAATGGTTATGAAGAACCTAGGGGCAGGAGAGTAATGAAGACGCAGATGTAGAGAATGGACTTGAGGACACAGGGAGGGGAAGGGGTAAGCTGGGAGGTAGTGAGAGAGTGGCATGGACTTATACATACAGCCAAATGTAAAATAGGTAGCTAGTGGGAAGCAGCCGCATAGCATAGGGAGATCAGCTCAGTGCTTTGTGACCACCTGGAGCAGTGGGATAGGGAGGGTGGAAGGGAGATGCAAGAGGGAGGAGATATGGGGATATATGTATATGTATAGCTGATTCACTTTGTTATAAAGCAGAAACTAACACACCTTTGTAAAGCAATTATACTCCGATAAAGATGTTTAAAAAATAAAAACTAAATAGATGCCTGTGGAATAAATAATTAATGAAACTTTAAAAACACCATTACATGTCAAAAAATGGTCCACTTAGACCAATGTTCTATCTTGGAGAAGAGCATTTTTTTTTTGCTTTTATGATATTAGTCTCAAAAGTCAAGGGAAGTACCCCTTCATCTACAATTCCCAAGATTTCCGTATAATGACCCTCTTAACAGAATGTGCATATAAATTTGGTTAATGACCGGATCATACATGATTTTCCAAATATAATTGGAAGACAGGTTTTTTTAAAGCTGTCATAGAGGGGTTTGATTTATGGTAAAATAGTTTAGCCACCTTGGATGTTCACCTTCTAGGCAAGCTTCTTAGTTGTACTCGTATTAATTTGGAGACCTTTTGCTTGAAGGCAGTACTTATATCCTACTGTATGAACTGAAGGAGATATGTCTCCTTTCTCTTTTCATACCAGTAAAATCAGATGGTAAAGCTATGACACAGGCTTGGCCAACAGGTATTATCTTGTAGGACTTTGAATCTTGAGCAAGTGATAGCACAATACGACCCGTTAGCATTGTGTGACCTTCCCTGGTTATCTTCTGCGTAGCCCTCCAGAACTCACTTGGAACCTGTCAAGTTTTCAAGCCTGGTCCTCCAGTCTTCTAATATATATTCCAATATATTGGAATTCCAATATATTCCCTTTCTGCTTCAGATTATTATGTAATTTTCTATTGTTTGCAACCACATGCAAAGGATGATATAGTGTTGTTAAAGATGTAAGAAAACATGTTACTCTTTATCCTCATTCAAAACTGATTAAAATTCAAAAATTCAATAAAAAGAAGAGGGAGGAGATATGGGGATATATGTATAGCTGATTCACTTTGTTATAAAGCAGAAACTAGCACACCATTGTAAAGCAATTATACTCCAATAAAGATGTTAAAAAAATTTTTAACAGGTAAAATTCAACAATTATAATATTTAGAAATGCATTTATAGATGGTAAAGCTATTTAAATTAAAGCATGGGGTGATTGACACAAAATTCGGGATAGTGTTTACCTCTTGTTGGGGAGAAAAAAGGGGGTGAAATTAGGGAGAGGCACACAGGAGCCTTCTTAGGTCATGCTACTCAAGATGCAATTTGTGGACCACCACCTTCTGCGTCACCTGGGAGCTGGTTAGAAATGCTTAATCTCAGGCTCTTCCCCAAACCTACTGAATCAGAATCTGCATTTTAACATGATCCCCAGGTGATTCATAAGCACATTAAAGATACTTGTAAAGTTCTATTTTTAAGGTAGATAGTGCATACATAGGTGTTTATTTTAGCAATATTCTTTAAATGGTGTAGATTTTATACTTTTGCATGTGTATTTTGTAATTAATAACATTTTTAAATATATAGTTTGAATAAAGTTTTTAAATATTTTTAAGTATACATATAGAAACAAAGACAAAAAGGAAGACTACAAAGATGGCAAAGAACTGAAACCAAACCCAGATATTTAAACTCAAAATCCAATGCTATTTCTACTCTTCCATGCCTTTGCCCCAAGGCAGTAAATGAACTGACTCCAAGGAATTGATCCATTTCCAATTCATGCTGCAACTGGATGGGCCAAAGGCCATGATAAAAATAGAAAACTCTTGGAAACTTTGGTGAATTGATCATTTTTATTTAGATATTCTGGGATGGGATAGGAAAGTTATTTTTCTATTTAGATAATCCCTGCCTCTCCTGGAAATACTTTCCTGAAAAATGTTTTGGAGAGTGGAACGCCTGAAACTTGAACCTTGTACTTACATGCTTTATATGTCTGGAAGGAAAGGAGGGAGAGAAGGGGCACAATTCAGAGAGTTAATAAAATTATGATGTCTCAAATATGATATAAACGCTTAATTTGATTTTGTACCTGAATGTTATACACTGTATACATGAATATTTAAATTATTAACAATAGGGCTTCCCTGGTGGCGCAGTGGTTGAGAATCCGCCTGCCGATGCAGGGGACGCAGGTTCGTGCCCCGGTCCGGGAAGATCCCACATGCCGCGGAGTGGCTGGGCCCGTGAGCCATGGCCGCTGAGCCTGCGCGTCCGGAGCCTGTGCTCCATAATGGGAGAGGCCACAACAGTGAGAGGCCCGCGTACCGCATTAAAAAAAAAAAAAATTATTAACAATAGATTATACTTTAAATACTGACAATCAAATTTAATTTTTCTTCTTCTTTTTTTTTTTTTGGCCAGGCTGAGGCTTGCAGGGTCTTAGTTCCCCAATCAGGGATCGAAGCCAGGCCTCCGTCAGTTAAAGCGCCAGGTTGTAACCACTGGACCACCAGGTGACTCCCTCAAATTTTATTTTCTGCTGTAACTTTGCAATTCAAAAATCCTTATTCATTTGGTTTATTTGAAAGGAGATTTAATTTTATTGTTGAATATAAAGATCTGCTAATAGTAATCATGCAAATAATGGCGTTAGAAATCGTGTAACTATGAAAATGACTTTTCAATGCTCTTTTAAATTTTGTAAAGAGAAGGGACTTCCCTGGTGGCACAGTGGTTAAGAATCCACCTGCCAATGCAGGGGTCATGGGTTCAATCTCCGATCCAGGAAATCCCACATGCCGCAGAGCAACTAAGCCCATGCACCACAACTACCGAGCCTGTGCTCTAGAGCCCACGAGCCACAACTACTGAGCCCACGTACCTAGAGCCCGTGCTCCATAGCATGAGAAGCCACCACAATGAGAATCCCATGCAACAAAGAGTAGCCCCCACTCGCCACAACTAGAGAAAGCCTGTGTGCAGCAATGAAGACCCAAAGCAGCTATAAAATTAATTTTAAAAAAATAAACTAAATTAAAATTAAAGAAAAAATTTGTAAAGAGAAAATGTAACATTGATCGTCTTTCTCCCTTCATAAAGAAGACTGCAACAAGCTAAATCATGGTCCACAGCTTGGTGGCCTGTGAACTTCCCTCTGGGAAGTGTTAGCTGATGCTGATTCTCAGGTCCTCTAGAACAGGTGCTTACCCAATGCTCCAAACTCACCTGTACGAAAAGTATGACTTTATTTTTTCTTGGCAAGGTCTTTTGAGTTCCTCTTCTGCCAGATGGCAAAAACATTCTCTCTGTCAATGCTGGGCAATCACAGTCAGTTTAACAGGACCCCCTGACCTTTGCCCAACACCCACCCATACACGCACTCCTTCCCTTTCCCAGGGCTGAGAGTACCAAGGAGTAAGGATAGGATAGATAGAGATATTGCCTGGTCCTCTGTCATTGTCTCTCCATGCTGGTATTTACTGTGACAGCCTATTCCCACCTGGTTTCCAATTGCCAGACCATGAAGTCATGGTTATAACTCTATGTCCCAAAGGAAAGCCACTCTAGACTCTCCACTACTCCTTGTACCCTCTCAGAGGGGGTCGGACGCATTCACCCTCTCCCACACCACTCCGGGTCTCTGGCCAGCCTGCCATACATGCATTCTTTCCATTGCTCCTACACCTCAAGAGGTACGGAAACTCTGGAGACTGGCCCACAGGATTCCTTCCGGATTCACCAGCCTCTAAGCTCACTACTGCTCTTTCTTCACCTTACAAGTCTAGGGAATTTTTATTTGGTCTTGGAGAAAAAGAAAGGCACTGGAAAAAGCTGGCTTTGACTGAGCACCTATTCTTATATGTCTGTGGTTAAGACATGATTTTATGCCCTGGGTTATTGATGACTCTAGCTTTTGAAGTTCAAAACCTTTTAATCACAAAAGTTTTATCTCTGCCTTGAGTTTCCAGAACATATTTTAAGCCTCAAAGCCCAGGGATTGACTTTTTTGGTATCTGCACTATGTTGCACCAACACTACACCAAGGTGTGGCTGCCAAGAGGTCTAGTGTGAAGGGGGAAGGATCATTGATTTTTTTTAAATTATTTTTAAAAATCACGTGTATCAAAATAAGATTCCACTACATCTAATGGTAAAGATCCACACATTTTCTCCACCACTACAACTTACGTTTTAGCAACAAACTTTGCACATGTATGTACAGCATTTTGTACATGTGTTTTAAATTTTGTTGTTCTCTTTATTGAAACAGTTGTCAGACTTGTTTAAATTCAATAAGCAACAAATTTACTGTTTTTGGCATGCCAAATGATATCTTCCTTTGTCTCAATTGTAAAATCATTAACATCAGCATTTTACTTTTCCATTTTCCACTCTACTTTTATAAATAAGGGCAAATACGCAATAAAATATTCAAGTAGTTATACAAACATTGCCATGTTTAGATGGCAACACTGTTAAAATGAAACTGTTAGCTGGCAGACAGCAGTACTCTGAGGTAACATAAAATGGTTATTTGTCTACTGAAATAGAAAAGTCAAATTTGGTATAAGAAGGTTGTTCAGAGGTGTGGCTATATAATATATGAAAGGGCCACTTGTTCAAAAGTTAATGATTACCTGAATTTTGATTCACTAAATGTCTGTTCATTCTTACCTATCTTCACATCTCTAAGTGGAAACAATGAAAACAATTTTACTTGTAACGGCTTTATCAGGATATAATTCCCCTACCCTACAATTCATCCAAGTAAGAAAAAACCCACACCTCTCATATTCCTTTGTCCCTCCTTTACCCTCACACTACTACCACACTCACAAAACTTCTGATACCAGATGCTTGGGGGTTTCCCCCCACACCAAGCAATTCTCTGTGATACGAGCAAGGTGTTCTACAATTCAGTTCAGTCTGACACTAACCAAAGTTAGCACAGACCCCACAGGTAAGGGCTCAGTCCCATAAGACTGCTCCCCACCTCAGACACCAAACCAAGCGGTAGGTACCTAGGTTATCCACAACTGCAGTCTGACTTGGCTGCAAATTGGAGGTTCCACGACCACCATCACCCCACTATTAGATTCAGTTATTTGCTAGAACAGCTCACAGAACTCAGGGAAACACTTACCAACATTTATCAGTTTATCATAAAATAAAAGGGATGATAAAGGATACAGACGAACAGCCAAAGGAAGAGATAGATAAGGCAAAATCCAGCAGGGTGCCAGGTACAGGAGCGTCTATCCCCGTAGAGTCAGGGTGTACTACCCTCCCAGCATACAGATGTGTTTACCAACTCAGAAGCTCTCCAAACCCCATATTTTTGAAATTTTTATGGCGGCTTCATCATGTAGGCATGATCAATTATTCATTCAATTTCCAGCCCATCTCCCCTCTTGGAGTATTGGGCAGTGGTGTATGGGCATTATTTTTCATGGCTGAATAATATTCCATTGGATCTACAACATTTATTTATCCATTCATCAGTTAATAGACATTTGGATTGTTTCCACCTTTTAACTATTATGAATAATGCTGCTAGGAACATTCACGTACAAGTTTTGTATGAACACATATTTGCAATTCTCTAGGAACAGAATTTCTGGGTTATACAGAAGCTCTATGTTTCATCTTTTGAGGAATTACCAGAATGTTTTCCAAAGTGTCTGCATCATTTTACGTTCCCACCAGCAGTATATGAGGATTCCAATTTCCTCCTGTCCTAATACTTGTTAATATCCATCTTTTATCATTAAAAACATCTTAGTGAATGTGAAGTGGTATATCTCACTGTAGTTTTGATTTGCATTTTCCTGATGACCAAAAATGTCAAACATCTTTTCATGTGCTTATTGACCACTTGTATATCTTTTTTGGAGAAAATGTGTATTTAGACTGAGTGGGTTATTTTTGTTTTTATTATTGAGTTTATGTGTTCTTTATATATTCTAGATTCAAGTCCTTTAGCAGATAATATGATATGCAAACATTTCTTCCATTCAATAAGTTGTCTTTTCCTTCTTTTGATAGTGTCCTTTGATGCACAAAACTTTTTAAATTTTTATGAAGTCTAATTTATCTATTGATATGGACTGATTTTCAGAAAATTTATATGTTGAAGCCCTAACACTTAATATGATAGTATTAGGAGATGGGGTCTTTAGGAGATAATTAGATCTAGATGAGGTCATGAGAGAAGGGCCCTCATGGTGAGATTAATGTCCTTGTAAGGAGAAACACCAGAGAGTTTTCTTCCTTCCTCCCTCCCTCCCTCCCTTCCTTCCTTCCTTCCTTCCTTCCTTCCTCCCTCCCTCCATCCCTCCCTCCCTCTCTCTCTCTCTCTCCTGGCACTGTGATCTAAGACTCCCAGCCTCCAGAACTGTGAGAAATAAATTTCTATTGTTGAAACCACCCAGTCCATGGCATTTTGTTATGAGAGCCTGAGCTAAGAAATTTATTTTTTCTTTTGTTGTGCATACTTGTGGTGTCTTATCTAAGAATCCATGACCAAATCCAAGGTCATGAAATTTTACCTCTGTGCTTTCTTCTAACAGTTTTTAGGTTTTAGCTCTTATATTTGGATCTTTGATCCATTTTTTGTCCATTTTGTATATGGCGTGAGGTAGGGATCGAACTTCATTCTTTTGTATGTGGATATCCATTTGTCTCAGCACCATTTATTGAAGAGACTGTTCTCTCTCTATTAAATGCTCTTGGTACTCTTGTCAAAAATCAATTGGCTGGGGGCTTCCTTGGTGGTGCAGTGGTTAAGAATCTGCCACAAATGCAGGGGACACGGGTTCAAGCTCTGGTCCAGGAAGATCCCACATGCCACGGAGCAACTAAGCCCATGTGCCACAACTACTGAGCCTGCACTCTAGAGCCCACGAGCCACAACTACCGAAGCCCGCGTGCCTAGAGCCCATGCTCGGCAACAAGAGAAGCCACCGCAATGAGAAGCCTGCACACAGCAATGAAGAGTAGCCCCAGCTTGCCACAACTAGAGAAAGCCCGTGTACAGCAACAAAGACCCAACACAGCCAAAAATTAATTAAATAAAATAAATTAATTTTTTTTAAAAAAACGTTTTTTAAAAGTTGAGAGAGCAGACATACTTTTCTCTTTCCTTATTCTAGGGGAAAATCATTTATTCTTTCACCATTAAGTATTGTATTAGCTGTGAGTTTTTCATAGATACCTTTTATCAGATTGAGGAAATTTCCTTCTATTCCTAATTTGTTGAATTTTTTGTTTTGGGGGCTTTTTTTTTGCAGTACGTGGGCCTCTCACTGTTGTGGCCTCTCCCATTGCGGAGCACAGGCTCCGGACACGCAGGCTCAGCGGCCATGGCTCACGGGCCCAGCCACTCCGTGGCACATGGGATCTTCCCGGACTGGGGCACGAACCTGTGTCCCCTGCATCAGCAGGTGGACTCTCAACCACTGCGCCACCAGGGAAGCCCTGTTGAATGTTTTTATAAAGAAAGTGTGTTGGATTTTTCTCACATGTTTCTTTCTGCATCTATTTATTTATATTATGTCAGTAATAATGTCCCCTCTCTTACTCTTGATTTTAGTAATATGAGTCTTCTCTCCTTTTTTCTTGGTCAGTCTAGCTAAAAGGTTTGTCAACTTTGTTGATCTTTCCAAGGAACCAACTTTTGGTTTGTTTATTTTTCTCTGCAGTTTTTCTATTCTGAGTTTAATTTCCACTCTAATCTTTATTGTTTCCTTTTTTTGCTTGCTTTAGTTTTGGTTTGCTCTTCTTTTTCCTCAAGTATCTTAAGGTGGAAGGTTAAGTTATTGATTTGAGATCATTCCTCTTTTATAATACAGGTGCTGATAGCTACAAATTTCCCTCAAATTACTGTTTTAGCTGTATCCCATAAATTTTGTAATATTGTGTCTTCAATTTTTCTCTTTTCTCTTGTGATTTCTTCTTTGACTCATTGATTATTCAGTTGTTAATTCCACCTATCTGTTAATTTCCAAAATTTCTTTCAGTTATTGATTTCTAATTTAATTTCACTGCGGTTGAAGAACACTGAATAATTTCAATCCTTTCAAATCTATTGAATAAACAGCTGTCCATATATTTATTAATTCTATAACCTTTCTAATGGTTAATTTGCTTAAGTCTTCTGACCATATATTGTATGAAATTTTTGTATAAGAAACACATTAACCATTTGTCATCTTTGCTGTATTTTTCACATTTTGCGTGTATCTCATTTAATCTTGGTTACTTATGTAGAGAACTTTTAAATGTCTGTGTAGTCGAATATGTCTTTTCCTTTTTTAATTTATTCTATCACTTAAAAGTTTGTAAGTTAAAAAAAATTAAGACAGGCCACAGACTGAAAGAAAATATTTGCAAGACACTTACCTGAAGAAAGATTATTATCCAAACTATATGAAGAAACCTTAAACCTCAACAATAAGAAAACAATCAACCCAATTTAACAATGGGCAAAAGATCTGATCAGACACCTTACAAAGAAGTTATACAAGTGGCAGATAAGGATATGAAAAGATAAGCATTTAAGGAATTACAACTTAAAACAACAATGAGATACCACTACACAGCTGTTAGAATGAGTAAAATCCAAAAGACTGATAACACCAAATGGTGGTGAGGATGTGGAACAACAGGAGCTCTCTCACTCATTGTGTTGGTAACGCAAAATGGTACAGAGACTGTGGAAGGCAGTTTGGCAGTTTTTTACAGAACTAAACACACTCTTACCATACGTTTCAATAAACACACTCTTTGGTATTTACCCAAATGACTTGAAAACTTACGTCCACACAAAACTTGCATGAACGTTTATAGCAGCTTTATTCAGAATTGTTAAAACTTGAAAGCAACTAGAACAAATAATTCTAAAATTTGTATGGAAACATAAAAGACCCCGAATAGCCAAAGCAATCTTGAGAAAGAAGAACAAACCTGGAGGTAGCATGTGTTCTGATTTCAACTGTACAACAAAGCTATAGCAATCTAAACAGTATGGTACTGGCACAAAAGCAGACACATAGATCAATGGATCAGAATAGAGAGTGCAGAAATAAACCATATACAAAAGTAAACTAAAAATAGATTAAAGAGACTTAAATGTAAGACCTGAAATCATAAAACTCCTAGAAGAATACATAGTCAGTACACTCTTTGACAATGGTCTTAGCAATTTGGGGTGTGGGGGTGGGGGTTGGTTCTGTCTCCTCAGGAAGGGAAACAAAAGTGAAAATAAATAAATGGAACTACATAAAACTAAAAAGTTTTTCACAGCAAAGAAAACTATCAAAACAAAAAGGCAGCCTACTGAATGGGAGAAGATATTTGCAAATTATATACCCAATAAGAGGTTAATATCCAAAATATACAAAGAACTCATAAAACTCAACATTAGGGAATTCCCTGGCAGTCCAGTGGTTAGGACTCTGTGCTTTCACTTCTGAGGGCCTGGGTTTGATCCCTGGTCAGGGAACTAAGATCCCACAAGCTGCAAGCCATGGCCAGAAAAACAAAAAATCGAAAAAAGACCTCAACATCAAAAAAAAAACTGATTTTAAAATGGGCAGGGGTCCTGAATAGACATTTCTCCAAAGAAGACATACAGATGGCCAAAGACACATGAAAAGATGCTCAACATCACTAATCATCAGGGGAATGAAAATCAAAACTACACGAGATACCACCTCACACTTGTCAGAATGGCTGTCATCAAAAGGACAACAACTAGCAAGTGTTGGTGAGCACGTAGAGAAGAGGGAACCCTCATGCACTGTTGGTGGGATTGTAAATTGGTACAGCCAGTAAGGAAAACAGTTTGAAGATTCCTCAAAAAATTAAAGAGAGAGCCGCCATTTGATCCAGCAATTTCACTTCTGGATATTTACCCAAGAAAAGCAAAAACTAATTTGAAAAGATATATACACACCAATATTCATTGCAGCATTATTTACAGTAGCCAAGATATGGAAGCAACTTAAGTGTCCATGGATAGATGAATGGAAAAAGAAGATGTGAAATATTACTCAGCTACCAAAAAAAAAAAATCTTGCCATTTTCAACAACATGGATGGATCTACAGGGCATTATGCTAAGTGAAATAAGTCAGAGAAAGAAAAATACTGCATGATGTCACTTGTATGTGGAATCTAAAAAACAAAACAAACAAAAGAAAATAAAAACAAACTCATAGGTACAAAGAACAAATGAGTAGTTGCCAAAGGGGAAGGGAATGGGGTGGGGCAAACAAATAGGTGAAGGGGACTAAGAGGTATGAACCTCCAGTTGTACAATAAATGAGCCACAGGGTTGTAATATACAGCATAAGGCATATGGGTAATAATATTTTACTAACTTTGTATGGGAACACATGGCTACTAGACTTACCACACTGACCATTTCATAATGTATGCAAATGTTATATCACTATGTAGTACACCAGAAACTAACATAATATTGTATGTCAACCATATTTCAATATTTTTTAAAGGCTTATAATCTATCTGTACTTTTTAAATGTGTAAAATTATTAGAGACTAATGTGAAAGTACAGTTGACCCTTAAACAACATGGGTTTGAACTGAGCCGGTCCACTTTTTTTTTTTTTTCACTTCTTAATCTATATTTTACTTATTTACTTTTTGGCTGCACCGTGAGGCTTGTGGGATTTTAGATACGTGACGAGGGATCTAACTCAGGCCGAAGACAGTGAGAACACCAAGTCCTAACCACTGGACTGCCAGGGAATTCCCAGCCAGTCCACTTCTAAGCAATTTTTCTCCAATAAATACAAAGCACAAGTGAGATTTGTTCAAGATGGCAGAGTAGAAGGACATGCTCTCACTCCCTCTTACGAGAGCACCAGAATCACAACTAACTGCTCAACAATCATCAACAGGAAGACACTGGAACTCACCAAAAAAGATACCCCACATCCAAAGACAAAGGAGAAGCCACAATGAGACAGTAGGAGGGGTGCAATCACAACAAAATCAAATCCCATCACTGCTGGGTGGGTGACTCACAAACTGGAGAACACTTATACCACAGAAGTCCACCCACTGGAGTGAAGGTTCTGAGCCCCACATCAGGCTTCCCAACCTGGGGGTCTGGCAACGGGAGGAGGAATTCCTAGAGAATCAGAATTTGAAGGCTAGTGAGATTTGATTGCAGGACTTCTACAGGACTGGGGGGAACAGAGACTCAAATCTTGGAGGGCACACACAAAGTAGTGTGTGCATTGGGACTCAGGGGAAGGAGCAGTGACCCTATAGGAGGCTGAACCAGACCTACCTGCCAGTGTTGGAGGGTCTCCTGCAGAGGCGGAGGGTGGCTGTGTCTCACCGTGAGGACAAGGACACTGACAGCAGAAGTTCTGGGAAGTACTCCTTGGCGTGAGCCCTCCCAGAGTCTGCCATTAGCCCCACCAAAGAGCCTGGGTAGGCTCCAGTGTTGGGTTGCCTCAGGCCACACAACCAACAGGGAGGGAACCCAGCCCCACCCATCAGCAGAGAAGCAGATTAAACTTTTACTGAGCTCTGCCACCAGAGCAACAGTCAGCTCTACCCACCACCAGTCCCTCCCATCAGGAAACTAGCACAAGCCTCTTAGATAGCCTCATCTACCAGAGGGCAGACAGCAGAAGCAAGAAGAACTACAGTCCTGCAGCCTGTGGAAAAAAAAAAAACACATTCACAGAAAGATAGACAAGATGAAAAGGCAGAGGACTATGTACCAGATGAAGGAACAAGATAAAACCCCAGAAAAACAATTAAATGAAGTGGAGATAGGCAACCTTCTAGAAAAAGAATTCAGAATAATTATAGTGAAGATGACCCAGGACCTCGGAAAAAGAGTGGAGGCAAAGATCGAGAAGATGCAAGAAATGTTTAATAAAGATGTAGAAGAATTAAACAACAAACAAACAGAGATGAACAATACAATAACTGAAATGAAAACTACACTAGAAGGAATCAATAGCAGAATAACTGAGGCAGAAGAATGGATAAGTGACCTAGAAGACAGAATGGTGGAATTCACTGCTGTGGAACAGAATAAAGAAAAAAGAATGAAAAGAAATGAAGACAGCCTAAGAGACCTCTGCGACAAGATTAAATGCACTAACATTCGCATTATAGGGGTCCCAGAAGAAGAGAGAGAAAAAGGACCCAGGAAAATATTTGAAGAGATTATTGTCAAAAACTTCCCTAACATGGGAAAGGAATAGCCACCCAAGTCCAGGAAGTGCAGAGAGTCCCATACAGGATAAATCCAAGGAGAAAAATGCCAAGACACTTAATAATCAAATTGGCAAAAATTAAAGACAAAGAAAAATTATTGAAAGCAGCAAGGGAAAAATGACAAATAACACACAAGAGAACTCTCATAAGGTTAACAGCTGATTTTTCAGCAGAAACTCTACAAGCCAGAAGGGAGTGGCATGACATATTTCAAGTGATGAAAGGGAAGAACCTACAATTAAGATTACTCTACCCGGCAAGGAGCTCATTCAGATTCGATGGAGAACTCAAAAGCTTTACCGACAAGCAAAAGCTAAGAGAATTCAGCACCACCAAACCAGCTCTACAACAAATGCTAAAGGAACTTCTCTAAGTGGGAAACACAAGAGAAGAAAAGGACCTACAAAAACAAACACAAAACAATTAAGAAAATGGTCATAGGAACATACATATCGACAATTACCTTAAACATGAATGGATTAAATGCTCCAAGCAAAAGACACAGGCTGGCTGAATGGATACAAAAACAAGACCCATCTATATGCTGTCTACAAGAGACCCACTTCCAACCTAGGGAAACATACAGACTGAAAGTGAGGGGATGGAAAAAGATATACTGTGCAAATGGAAATCAAAAGAAAGCTGGAGTAGCAATACTCATATCAGATAAAATAGACTTTAAAATAAAGAATGTTACAGAGACAAGGAAGGACACTACATAATGATCAAGGGATCAATCCAAGAAGAAGATATAACAATTATAAATATATATTCACCCAACATAGGAGCATCTCAATACATAAGGCACCTGCTAACAGCTATAAAAGAGGAAGTCAACAGTAACACAATAATAGTGGGGGACTTTAACACCTCACTTGCATCAATGGACAGATCATCCAGACAGAAAATTAATAAGGAAACACAAGCTTTAAATGACACAATAGACCAGATAGATTTAATTGATATTTCTAGGACAGTACATCCAAAAACAGCAGATTACATTTTCTTCTCAAGTGCACACATAACATTCTCCAGGATAGATCACATCTTCGGGCACAAATCAAGCCTCAGTAAATCTATGAAAATTGAGGGCTTCCCTGGTGGCGCAGTGGTTGTGAGTCTGCCTGCCAATGCAGGGGACACGAGTTCAATCCCTGGTCCAGGAGGATCCCACGTGCCACGGAGCAACAAAGCCCATGGGCCACAACAACTAGAGCCCATGCTCCGCAACAGGGGAAGCCACTGCAATGAGAAGCCTGCATACCGCAGTGAAGAGTGGCCCCCATTCTCTGCAACTAGAGAAAGACCGCAAGCAGCAGTGAAGACCCAATGCAGCCAAAATTAAATAAATAAATAATTTAAAAAAATTTTTTTAAATAAAGAAAATTGAAATCATATCACCAACTTTTCTGACCACAACACTGTGATATTAGAAATCAATTACAGGGAAAAAGCCATAAAAAACACAAACAAATGGAGGCTAAACAATACATTACTAAATAACCAAGAAATCACTGAAGAAATCAAAGAGGAAATCAGAAAATACCTAGAGACAAATGACAATGAAAACATGACGATCCAAAACCTATGGGATGCAGGAAAAAGATTACTAAGAGGGAAGTTTATAGCAATACAAGCCTACCTCAAGAAACAAGAAAAATCTCAAATAAACAATCTAACCCTACACCTAAAGGAACTAGAGAAAGAAGAACAAACAAAACCCAAAGTTAGCAGAAGGAAAGAAATCATAAAGATCAGAGCAGAAATAAATGAAATAGAAACAAAGAAAACAATACCAAATATCAATAAAACTAAAAGCTGGTTCTTTGAGAACATAAACAAAATTGATAAACCTTTAGCCAGACTCATCAAAAAAAAGAGGGAGAGGACTCAAATCAATAAAATTAGAAATGAAAAAGGAGAAGTTACAACAGACACTGCAGAAATACAAAGCATCCTAAGAGACTACTACAAGCAACTCTAGTCAATAAAATGGACAACCTGGAAGAAATGTACACATTCTTAGAAAGGTATAACCTTCCAAGACTGAACCAGGAAGAAATAGAAAGTATGAACAGACCAATCACAAGTAATGAAATTGAAACTGTGGTTAAAAATCTTCCAACAAACAGAAGTCCAGGACCAGATGGCTTCACAGGTGAATTCTATCAAACGTTTAGAGAAGAGCTAACGCCCATCCTTCTCAAACTCTTCCAAAAAATTGCAGAGGAAGGAACACTCCCAAACTCACTCTATGAGGCCACCATCACCCTGATACCAAAACCAGAAAAAAATGTCACAAAGAAAGAAAATTACAGACCAATATCACTGATGAACATAGATGCGAAAATCCTCGACAAAATACTAGCAAACAGAATCCAACAACACATTAAAAGGATCATACACCATGATCAAGTGGGATTTATCCCAGGGATGCAATGACTCTTCAATATATGCAAATCAATCAATGTGATACACCATATTAACAAATTGAAGAATAAAAACCATATAATCATCTCAATAGATGCAGAAAAAGCTTTTGACAAAATTCAACACCCATTTATGATAAAACCTCTCCAGAAAGTGGGCATAGAGGGAACCTGCCTCAACATAATAAAGGCCATATACAACAAAGCCACAGCAAACATCATTCTCAATGGTGAAAAATTGAAAGCATTTCCTCTAAGATCAGGAACAAGACAAGGATGTCCACTCTCACCACTATTATTCAACATAGTTTTGGAAATCCTAGCCACAGCAATCAGAGAAGAAAAAGAAATAAAAGGAATACAAATTGGAAAAGAAGAAGTAAAACTGTCACTGTTTGCAGATGACATGATACTACACATAGAGAATCCTAAAGATGCCACCAGAAAACTTCTAGAGCTAATCAATGAATCTGGTAAAGTTGCAGGATACAAAATTAATGCACAGAAATCTCCTGCATTCCTATACACTAATGATAAAAATCTGAAAGAGAAATTAAGGAAACACTCCCATTTACCATTGCAACAAAAAGAATAAAATATCTAGGAATAAACCTACCTAGGGAGACAAAAGACCTGTATGCAGAAAACTATAAGACACTGATGAAAGAAATTAAAGATGATACCAACAGATGGAGAGATATACCATGTTCTTGGATTGGAAGAATCAATACTGTGAAAATGACTATACTACCCAAAGCAATCTACAGATTCAGTGCAATCCCTATCAAATTACCAATGGCATTTTTTACGGAAATAGAACAAAAAAATCTTAAAATTTGCATGGAGACACATAAGACTCCGAATAGCCAAAGCAGTCTTGAGGGAAAAGAATGGAGCTGGAGGAATCAGACTCCCTGACTTCAGACTATACTACAAAGCTACAGTAATCAGGACAATATGGTACTGGCACAAAAACAGAAACATAGATCAATGGAACAAGATAGAAAGCCCAGAGATAAACCCACACACCTATGGTCAACTAATCTATGACAAACGAGGCAAGGATATACAATGGAGAAGAGACAGTCTCTTCAATAAGTGGTGCTGGGAAAACTGAACAGCTACATGTAAAAGAATGAAATTAGAACACTCCCTAACACCATACACAAAAATAAACTCAAAAGGGATTAGAGACCCAAATGTAAGACCAGACATTATAAAACTCTTAGAGGAAAACATAGGAAGAACACTCTGACATAAATCACAGCAAGATTTTTTTTGATCCACCTCCTAGAGTAATAGAAATAAAAACAAAAATAAACAAATGGGACCTAATGAAACTTAAAAGCTTTTGCACAGCAAAGGAAACCATAAACAAGACGAAAAGACAACGCTCAGAATGGGAGAAAATATTTGCAAATGAATCAATAGACAAAGGATTAACCTCCAAAATATATAAACAGCTCATGCAGCTCAATATTAAAAAAAACAAACAACCCAATCCAAAAATGGGAAGAAGACCTAAATAGACATTTCACCAAAGAAGACATACAGATGGCCAAGAAGCACATGAAAAGCTGCTCAGCATCACTAAATATTAGAGAAATGCAAATCAAAACTACAATGAGATATCACCTCACACCAGTTAGAATGGGCATCATCAGAAAATCTACAAACAACAAATGCTGGAGAGGGTGTGGAGAAAAGGAAACTCTTCGGCACTGTTGGTGGGAATGTAAATTGATACAGCCACTATGGAGAACATATGGAGGTTCCTTATAAAACTAAAAATAGGGCTTCCCTGGTGGTGCAGTGGTTGAGAGTCCAGCCCGCTGATGCAGGGGACACGGGTTCGTGCCCCAGTCCGGGAAGATCCCACATGCCGTGGAGCGGCTGGGCCCGTGAGCCATGGCCGCTGAGCCTGAGCGTCCGGGGCCTGTGCTCCGCATCGGGAGAGGCCACAACAGTGAGAGGCCTGCGTACCGCAAAAAAAAAAAAACTAAAAATAGAATTACCATATGATCTAGCAATTCCACTACTGGGCATATACCCAGAGAAAACCACAATTCAAAAAGACACATGCACCCCAATGTTCATTGCAGCACTATTTACAATAGCCAGGTCATGGAAGCAACCTAAATGCCCATCGACAGACAAATGGATAAAGAAGATGTGGTTCATATATACAATGGAATATTACTCAACCATAAAAAGGAATGAAATTGGGTCATTTGTTGAGACGTTGATGGATCTATAGACTGTCATACAGAGTGAAGTAAGTCAGAAAGAGAAAAACAACTATCGTATATTAACGCATATTTGTGGAACCTAGAAAAATGGTGCAGACGAACTGGTTTTCAGGGCGGAAGTTGAGACACAGATGTAGAGAACAAATGTATGGACACCAAGGGGGGAAAGTGGTGGTGGTGGTCGGGGGTGTGATGAATTGGGCGATTGGGATTGACATGTATACACTGATGTGTATAAAATTGATGACTAATAAGAACCTGTTGTATAAAAAATAAATAAAATAAAATTTAAAAATTAAAAACAAAACAGGGCTTCCCTGGTGGCGAGAGTCCGCCTGCCGATGCAGGGGACACGGGTTCGTGCCCCGGTCCAGGAAGATCCCACATGCCGTGGAGCGACTGGGCCCATGAGCCATGGCCGCTGAGCCTGCACATCCGGAGTCTGTGCTCCGCAACGGGAGAGGCCACAACAGTGAGAGGCCCGCTTACCACAAAAAATTTAAAAAATAAATAAATAAAAAATAAATTAAAAAAATGAAATCTTATTCAGTAATATTTTTAAAAGAGCTATCAAGCCATTAAAAAACATGAAGGAAACTTAACTGCATATTGCTAAGCGAAATAAGACAATCTGAAAAAGTTACATTAATGTATGATTCCAACTATAAACATTCTGAAAGAGGCAAAACTATGGAGATAGTAAAAAAAAAAAAAAAAAAAAAAAAACCATCCTTGCCAGGGGTTAGGGAGGAGGAAGGGATTAATTAGAGGAAGACAGAAGATTTTTAAAGTAGTGAAACCATTCTGTATGATACTGTAATGGTGGAAACATTACACATTTGTCAAAACCCACAGAAAGAGAAACTCACACAAAGAGTGATCCCTAATGTAAAGTATGGATGTCAATTAATAACAATGTATCAACCAATGTTGGCTCATGAATACACCGTATCAATAACAGGGGAACTGGTTCAGGGGTGGGTAGGGAGACACTAAGTAAGGGGATATATGGAAACTCTCCGTACTTTCCACTCAATTTTTTTGTAACTGCACCAAAAAAACATATTATAACTTTTTGCAAAGAGTTTGCAAGCTCTTCTCCCTAAAATCTAATATTCACTTGTTTTCTCCCCCTTTTAAATATAACTTTTAAAATCTAAATAAACGTATTATGTGGTATGGGAGGAAAAAAATCTTCTTAGATTTTTTTCTTCCTACTTGTTAACCCCATCATCCCAACACCATCTACTGACTTTTCTTCCCTCTTTGATTTGTGATGCTTTATCATAGTCTTATGTAGAAGGACCTATTTCTGTGCTAACCCATATAACATTTTGAATTACAAATGATCTACTCATCACCCAATAGGTTTATCTTTATTCTTAGCTTTCTGTGTCTCTTGTTTCTGCAGTGAACTTTAAAAACAACTCGATTTCCTTTCAGATCATAGACTATCAGAGTTGACAGGAACCTAAATATGACAATACCCAAATGACTCATTTTATAGATGAGGAAATTGGGGCCCAGAGAGTACATAGACTACCCCGTGGTCATGCAACTGGTTAAAGGAAGAAATAGGACTAGTACCCAAGTGTTTTTCACCTATGTCAGAAGATAATCTAAATCTAATCTTCCAATTTTTCAAATGGTTTAACGTTAGAAAATCTCAGAGATGTGTTCATTTATTCATTGGGGAAGGGGGACCCAGTGTGCAAGTGAACCTCAGGAAATCTAGGATAAGACAGAACACTGGAGCTCTATTTGCATGAGACGCTTCCCCAGCCCAGTCTCTGGGGAACATGTTTCAAGTTCTTGAATGAAGGCAACTACAAGAAATTGAAAGAGTGGGTAAAGCCACTCTTGAGCAGGGATGGGAGGGTGGCGGGTGGTCACTAGAGCTGAGGATCCAGAGCTGGCCAACAAGGACTTCTACTTATCAAAGGAAGAAAATTTTATTCCCATTTCAAGGCAGGAACAGCACAGGAAAAAGACAGCAGTAGTCTTAGCAGAGGCGCCAAAGGGGAAATAACAGTAGCTACAGCAGAAAGAACAAGAACAAAGGAGGCAAGTCTCCTGAGAGATTAGAATACCAATGGCAAACTGGGTTGGGGTTCATAGTCCAAAACTCTGTCATAATATTTACTCAAGCCTGAAGTCTCTGAGAGGATGTGGTACAGAATTTTGCTCTAGTATTAACAAAACAGACCTCCTCCTCCAGGAGTTGCTTCCATTGGCCCTCTCCTCTCAATCCTATTCACCCACACTTCACTGTAATATCTTGCTTGTGTGCAAACCCTTTGAAGTACTTTTGTTATGTAGTGCAACTTCTACGTGTGCGTGTGGTAAGACATTCCCATGGAGCTAACCCTGCTTGAAAATAGCTCGGTACAGTATATCAAGAGCCTCAAAAATGTTCTTAAAAAAAAATGTTCTTAACTTTTGACCCAGAAATTCCTCTTCTAAGGAAATAATCCAGATGACAAAGATTTATGCACAAAGATGTTTATTACAGCATATTTATAATACCATACATAAGTAGTATACCTAAGTATCCAACAACTGAGCGAAAGTTAATAAATAATGGTATATCCATTTGATTAAATATCATACAGCCATGAAAAAAATTATGGTCTTGAAGAATTAACTGGGAAATGTTATAAACCAATGTTAGACAAGAGAAGCAGGTAACTGTGTTGTTTGTATTGTATAAGCTCTATTATGGTTTTTTTTTTAATAGGAAAATACTAGATGGAAGGATGCCAAAATGTTACTAGTAGTTGCCTCTGGATGACAGGACCCAGGATTATAATTGACTTATCTTCTGCTTTAAGACAAACAAATAAAAAACTGTACTTCTGTACTTGCTAAATTGTTTTCAGTTATTACATCTAAAAAAAATGCTTATAGCCAGTAAAAAGAATCATTTAAAAGGAAGTTACTCAGTGACCTTCTCTACTCTGTCGTCAGTTTGGAACGTCAATGATGTACCTGGACCTGCTAGCATTTAGATTTAACCCCACAAACCTGTTTACTGTATCCTTCTACCCCAATTACAAGGCCCTCTAACTCTGAACCACTGGCTATCCACAGGACTAATACACATGAGATGAGGCAAACATGCAGAGGCACAAGACATCTTGCTTTGGGTGGGAATCTGTGTCTCCATTAGAAGGGAGTTTCCACTCTGGATTGGGGAAAGTGAATACATAAAGAATGGATGCAAGGTGGATCAAAGGAAGGGAGGAAATGTGGCTCTCTTAGACATGCCTTGGCTCTCTAAATTTAGAACTATGCCTGGAAATGAAAGAGACCTAACCCCATTGTCAGACTCTAGAGTTTCTCCTACAGGGGGCTTCACTACAGCCCTAGAGGACCAGGACTCCGGAGTTCGAACCATAGTTAAGTGGCTGGGAGGGGAAGATGAGATAGACTGGGAAGATAAGCTGAGTCTTTATAGCACACTTTCTTAAATTTTAGTGTACTTAAGAATCAACCAGGGAGATTGTTTACATTGCTGATTCTTAGGCTCTACCGCCAGAAATTCTGATCTAATAGGTCTGGGGTAGAGCCAAAGAACATTGCGCTTTTGTCAAGCAATCCCACCACCACCACCAAAAGACTTCCTGATGCACTGAGCACAGCTTGAAAAATCTAGAGACTTTGAAATTATAGGCAAAATACTGTGTGTGTGCACTTTTCTGGATAAAGTCCGTTACTATCATCAGATTCTCAAGGAGTTCCATAATTCAAGACGCCTAAGAACTGTCTTGATGCGCACAAAGAGAACTAGAGAAGCTTCACTCAAGCAGCAAGTCAGGGGGCCGGGGCAAGGCTTTCAAAAAAGAACAAAAACCTACAAACTCTGAGAAACCAAGCAGAACCAAGGCAGAGTGAAGTGAAAGCCAGTGAGGTGGAGAACCCTGAGGATGTACCTAAATCATTTTCACCTGTAAGTCTGGAATGTTAATAGCTTATTTTTATTAGCCACAGGAACTTGGTGGATGGATGTGTGGCTTAAAGGCACAGGGGTCAGGAAGACATCAGCTCCAGGGGACAGTAATAGGAGGGAAGGTCAGTGCATTTTCCTAGGCAGATAGACTCCAAGGTTGTGGAGATAAGGGAAGAAATGGTGGTTAACTCTTGGGTTTTACAATCTGGAGTTCAGCTGCTATAAGAATCCAGAGTCCTGTCAGGTAGATGTGGTGGGGCATACCTGAGGCAGCTGTAGTTGAGATGGGGCAGTGATGATAGAAGTGGTCACCATTCCCTACCTCCCTATAAGATCAGTCATGGTGCACAGGACAAGAATAGACTGTGATCAAAGATGCTGAGACTGCAGCAAGGAGGAGTTCTGGTGTTCTGCTAAGAATGCGGTAGGAGAGGGAGCTGGCTTCCAGCCTGTACTCTAGGAGGTGCTCAGAGAGACTGACTTTGTTAGAAGAGTGAGCATATTTCCACACCCTCTTTGTTGTCCTTTGTGGACCGGGAAACAACTATTACAAATATTATCATAGGGACTTCCCTTGTGGCACAAGGGAAGTTTAAGAATCCGCCTGCCAATACAGGGGACACAGGTTGGAGCCCTGGTCCGGGAAGATCCCACATGCTGCAGAGCAACTAAGCCCGTGCGCCACAACTACTGAGCCTGCGCTCTAAAGGCCGCGAGCTACAACTACTGAGCCCACGTGCCACAACTACTGAAGCCCGTGCACCCTACAGCCCGTGCTCTGCAACAAGAGAAGCCACTGCACTGAGAAGCCCGCGCACCACAACGAAGAGTAGCCCCCGCTCGCTGCAACTAGAGAAAGCCCGCGTGCAGCAACTAAGACACAACGCAGCCAAAAACAAACCAAACATTTTCATAAAACGTTTACCTCCTAGACCAAATGTTCATTAGCTACATTCCCCTCAAAACAAACTTCTCATTCATTTGTGATATCACAACAGTCTCTTAGCTGATTTCCCTGCCTCCAATCTTCTGGACAACAGCTCAAGGGATAGTCTTTAAAATATTCAGTTGTTCCCCTAATAGTGAAAATTTTTAAAGCTTCAGAATCCTGTTTTTAAATGAAATATCACTGAGAAGTCCAATTTAATAAAAGTTAGAAGCAAAGCTGTTCTTGTTAAAATGTGTAGGCGAGCTACACAGTAGCTGTCCCCTCTGCTCAGCGCCCCTCTCCCATCCTTGCGGCTGCTCTGGAGGCAACGCCTCCCAGAATCCCACTGGCCTGCTTGCGGCAGTAAAAGTACTTATAACCCAAGCATTATAGTTGCTGCCACCATCCCCCCTTCCTAGTCCCATACCTGGAACAATTAGCTCCCAAATTGTTTTTCACCGTTTTTCAAAACTTTTGACTATGGGGAATTCCAAATATACATAAAAATCAAATCAAATATAATAATAAACCTCCACATACCCATAACCAGCTTTAATGATTATTAGCTCACAGCCGATCTTGTTTCATTTATACCTCTAACCTCTCTTAGCCCACACTACTTAGAAGCAAACTTCCTCAGAACATTCCATCCACTAGAATTTCATCACATTGCTCAGTCTGACAAGGAATTAATTATAACCAACAATACCAGTGTCACATCTAAAAAATAACAATCCCTTAGTAAAATCAAGTATCCAGTGTTCAAATTTCCAATTTTCTCATAAAATGTTATGTTTATATCAGGAACCAAATAAGACTCATGCATTGTGATTGGTGGATGTCTTTTAATCTGTAGATTGACTGGTATCTTTCAGTCTATAAGTATCCTTCCATCTCTTTTCCTCTTGCAATTAATTTATTTTAAAAATTAGGTCATTTGTTTTGTAATTCTTGTCCCATTTTGCTAATTGCATCCCCATAGTGTACTTAAACATTTCCCACATCCTCTGTATTTCCTATAAAATAGTAATTGGATATAGAGGTTTGATCAGACTCAGGTTTTTTCTTTTCTTTTTTTGAAAAACCACTTTGCAGGTGGTATCTGTCTCTTTTTGTGACGTTAGCAGCTGTTGATGCTCAGTGCCTAAGATCTATTTATTAAGGATGGCAAAATGGTGATATTTCAATCACCCCATTTATTAGATGAAATGCTTTTATAAAATAAACTTCCCCTCACCCATGACGATACCCACACCTCAATATTTTTCACATTATGCCATCTGTCCTGCATGACACATCTTCTCCAATTGATGAAATGCTAGCTATACTTTCAAACCAACCAAAATATCACCTCTCAGTGAAGTCTTGCCCTCACTCCAAGCAGACTTCACCCTTCTTCTAATGCTAGAAACGTATCATTATAATAACGCTTATCTCATTGACTAATAAATTTAATGCCTCTATCCCTGGGGCTCAAAAACAGAAACGGCCTTTGGTCCTAGCACCTGTATAAAGTATTTATTGAACAAATATGTGTAGGATTTCACTTTACGAAAGTCAGTGTCACTTAAGTGACATTATGTAAAATACAAGTTACAAAGCAACTCGCAATGAGATAACCATCACTAGAAGAAGAGTTACCAGAATTCAAGACACTTTACAAGACGGAGTAGAGCTGAATTACCAAGGGTCCACCATCAGACTTTAACCAGACTGAGAAGAGAGCCTGGGGCCTGACTTTTCAAAAATACAAAGACATGGTGAGAATCAGGTTGAACCCAGGTCCCTCCCAGGAATTCCGTCAGTAAAAAGTCAGAAGCAGGCTAGATGTGAACCCTGGTGGTACATCAGTGTTTAAGAAGGGAAAGGAGGTCCTGAAAACAAGGACTAAAAGGAGGAGAGAATTTTCTTCCTAGAATGTTGGTGATGTCACTAGGGGCATGAAACTAGAGAACTCTCTGGCTTGGGAGCAGTTTTTGTTTGTTTTGAAGAAGCTGCATGGTTTCCTAGTGCAAAGAGAAGTAACTAGCAGCAGAGAGTAGGGTTTGCTTGGATGTTCCATGTTTGGATTTTTTTCTCATCTTCCTATAGTGTTTATTTGGATCTTGGTCTGGGGTCTGGGGTCTGGAAACATAGAGGGCATGGATTCAATTTTCATTTAACTCTTCTTCCTCTGATGTAAAACTATAAGGTTCCGTATCCTGAAGGACTCCAGGAGCCAACAATTCAGTGGGCAAGATATGAAAATATTCTGTCCCAACCTCCTATCTTTAAGTCAGGCGGACCAATTCACACACAACCCAGCAAATAATTTTTATTTAAATTTTAACTTTGCTTTAATGGAAACTATCTTGGACCTGTTCTCTCTGCCCCCTCCTACACTTCACTCACTGTTCTTTTTCTGCATACACTATGTCCCAGTTCCGTGATACACGGGTAGGCTCCTCACCACTTCCTATAACTGGTACCCTGGGAGTTTAGATTGTTCTGTCAGAGGTAGTACCAGATCTGATCCCCCTATCCTCCTCTTGCCTTCTTCCCTCTCTACTTGTTTGAAGGTGATATGCTCTGTTCTCTAGTGGTTATTCTAGCTAATATGTACAGTTTCACAGAAGTCTTAAGCTAATCAATACATTCACTTTCCTCCTGAATATAAGAACATGAAAATTAGTGTTCTAGTCACCCCAAGTTACACGTTATTGATGTCCAGTATTTTAATTCTAGCTCATATTTCCCTCCCACAAATTACAATTTTCACACTTAATGCTTACCTACTCTTACCAACATTATTTACCAGTATCTTTGTTCAGTGTTCCTTCTTGAATCAGATTTTCCATTTAAGACCATTTTCCTTCTGCCTCAGGAATCCTGACTTACCTGTGCAAACTCTGCTTTTGTCTGAAAATGTTTCTAATTAGTCCTCTTTCTTAAAAAAGTTTTACCAAGTGTCAACTTCCATGATAACTTCTTTTGTTAATGGGATGCAGCGAAAGAATTCCAGTTTTCTGGCTTTCATTGTTGGTGCTGACAAGTCCCCCATCTAGGCTGTTTTCTAAGGTTTGTCTGCATTTTATCTCTAGCTGCTCAAGATAGAGAGCATTTTACCTCAGTGTCTCTAGATACGAGCTGCTTTTCATCTCGCTTGGCGAACTCACCGGGATTCCTAAATCTGAGGTTTAGTGCCTTTCAGCAAATCTGAAAATTGATCGGTGGTTACCTCCTTGGATATCGTCTCTTCCTATTGTCTCCTCCTGGAGCTCCAGATACCTTAGTACATTAGATCTTCTCATTCACTTGTCCTCTATTGTCTGCTTCTCAACTTCTTTGCCATTTTCCATTCTTCCTTTCATTCTCTTTGGACTGCATTCTGTACAATTTCTTGAGATCTTCCAGTTCACTAGAACCCCTTCAATTTCTCCAATCAATTTAATCTGAGTTTTTATTTCAAATTTGTATTTTTCATTTCTAATTCAGAAAGCCTTTTTTTTCCCCCAAAAAATCTGCTGGGTTCTTTTTTGTCACCTCTTAGCTTCAAACTTGTATTAGCTCATTAATCAAAAAGTTATTTCATTAGTCTGTGTGACAATGCTATCATCGGAAGTATTTAAGGATCAGCTTCTGTAACTTTTTGGCTGGCCCCTTTTCCATTTGTGGCATCTTATTTCTTTGTGCATCTTAAAATTTTTAAGCAGGATTTGCTTTGGGAGTTTATATATAGGAATTGAGGTCTTCAAGGGATTGCACTTGCTTCTGGAAATCACCTGAAGGCATGACCAACTCTAAGCAGATAGAGTAGGGAGCCCAGAAAAGAACCAGATATAGCTTTCTGACATAAGAGAAGCCATTTTAGGCCTGAGCCGTTTTATGATCTAAGCCTGGCCACAATGCCTGCCCTTGAACAGGTCTCAGTAATAATGATCTTAAGGGAACAAAAGAACAAATTGTTACTGGGCAAGAGAAGTAACAACAGCAAGGCTAATAAATGAGTTCTAGAGACTCCCAGTTCTGTTTTAATGGTAAAGATTAGTCTGAAGCACTTTCTTGAGCTGTTTTTCAGAATTTAAACATCCCCTTGGGCACTCAACCACCAGATCAACTGGAACCTAAAGATGGTCATGTTGACCTTTTCTGGTTTCAATCAACTGAAGCTTGTACTCTGTCAACCTTAGCCCCAATTCTATGGTGAATTCTTCTGAGCCCAAGCTCCTTCATGAATATGCATGTAGCCTTAGCTTAAAACTTCCCCCATTTTGCTGATCCGGAGAGACACTGCTTTGGGAAAGATCCCTGGTGTTCTCCTTACTTGTTGCAAGTAAAAAATCTTTCTTTCTCCTGATCTTTGGCTTGGCTGTGTCTTTGGCTTGACACCCAACCAAGAGGTGAGCCCAGTTTTGGGGTAATATCAAGGTTGAGACATAAAATTCCTTGCTGCCCTCTTCCATAGAGTTGATTTCTTGTTCACCTTTACACTGAGGGTATCCTGGCTTTACTTGGAGTCACCTTCGTTTTGTTTCCCATACCCTGCATAGTCACTAAAATAGATGCTGAAAGCCTGCTGAGTTTGGCAAAAGCTGAGTAAAAGCTAGCTCTAGCAGTTGCTTACTCCCTACAATTCCAGTTTTCACTTCATTTTTTAAGATCTATGGATTCCTTACTTTTGTGCTTGTTCAGCAATATGTTTTTAACTATTTTTAAAATAAATACATTTTACCCAGCATCTTGTTTCTGCTGAAAGTACTTTTCAGAGTATCCAATCCACCACAATGCCAAAAAACAGAAGTCTGAATTAGTCCCAACTATACACACTATACTCCCCTCACCCTTGATTCTAACAGACTGGGTTGTAAAAAGGCCCAGAGTGCAAAGTTTGCAAAAGCCCGATGCTAACTTTGCCTTAAGGATGGAGCAAAAAAGAATTGAAGACGAGAGCAGTGTTAAGTGCCTGGCACCTTACCGTGAATATCTCATATTTCTTTTTCTTTTCCTCAGGCACAAATGCCTTATGGCTTCAGACTACTTGTCCATTAGCACTACAAATACCTGGGCAAAGACAGCAAGATAGTAATCCCTTCTGTATCCTAAATAAAAGTGGAAGAACCTGTCCTTTTCAACAATAAAGATAGAAATGTATATAGTGAGAGGCATAGCAGTTTCTCCTCAGCTGAAAATGAAACAAAATAGCTAGTTGCCACATGCTTACAATAATATTTATGGCTCCTACAATTACACTAACAGGTATAATGCTCTTGACTCAATCCATTCATGGCTGCATTTCATACTACATAAAAAGGGAAAAAATAGTCAGGATATTATACAGACAGACCAAAATGACTATTTTCATTTATGCTTTCCCTACCTCATTTCCTCCAGCTTCCTCTCCATCCACGTCTGCCCCTAAATTCTGGGTGGATCAGCTGAAGAACTCATGTTTTAAGTGATGTAGACAGCAGCAAAGTCAAGAGGTCATAGGTTGGGATTTCCCTGGCAGTCCAGTGGTTAACACTCCGTGCTTCCACTGCAGGGTGCGAGGGTTTGCTCCCTGGTCAGGGAATTAAGATCCCACATGCCGCACACCGCAGCCAAAAGAAAAAAAACTTCATAAATTTACATGAAAAAGAAATTTGCGGAGTTCCCTGGTTGCCTAGTGGTTAGGATTCCGGGCTTTCACTGCCATAGCCCAGCTTCAATCCCTGGGTGGGGAACTGAGATCCCACAAGCCACAGGGCACAGCCAAAAAGAAAAGAAATTAGCTCCTACAATGTCGTGCGTGTGGGCACGTGCAGGCGCGCGCTTTCTTGGCATAGGCTGTCCGTCAGGAGTGATTTAAATTTCCAGACACACCTCCTTGGCTTTGGCCAATGGGGCCACTTGCTTCCCAGCTGAGGTACCCTTTGTAGCCGAAGTGACACTTTAGTTAGAGCCATCAGCTCTAGGGAATTCTCTATTGCCCTAGAGGGTCCCATATCAAGGGCTAAGTTCACCTCTCATCAGCTTGGGCGTTATACAGATGACATGATTTACAAAAGAAGTTTCTCCTACCTACATGCTACATGTCAGCCTGTCACTGTCATCTCAGATTCTACAGCAATCATTCATTCCTTTGAGATAAACACTGTTTCCTATATGAACACTCCTTTCTTGTGGTTATCACCACACCCACCATGAAACTAGTATCACTGCCAGGGGAGTCGAAGCCGGTCATCCTGGATTCTCGTTTGAAGCTGAATTCTTAAGCAAGTCTTTAGTGTCTCAAGTTGCAATTAACTCACCACAGGCATTTGAATAACCTAGGTTACTTAAGATTTCAGATTCCTGAGTCCCACTTATTTAAGCAATTTCTGGAAACACAGCATGGAACTCTGCATTTTTAACAAGCTTCCCAGGTAATTCCTGTGTACTTGCTCAGGTCTCTGAGGCTGGGTGTAGTCCGTCTGTAACTCTACCTATGAAAATACCAAGATAAATCTTTACTGTCCTGTACTTCAGATATAAAGACAGACAAAATGAAAAATAGCGATCTAGAGCAACTGATCCTTAGTTCTTCCTGGGTGAGATACTTCTAGTCTGTAACAAAGTGCATTAGTTCAGCAAGAAAGAGCAAGTGGCCAAGTGAGGGCATAGCTCTGAGCTGTCAGAAAGTATGTCACAGCAAGACTCATTGCAGCTATTTCACAAACATGTTCACAAAAAAGACTCACTGAGGCAGAAGAGTGGTTGAGCATAATCTATAACCGCCTCCAGGGAAAAAAAAAAAAAAACAACTCAGGCTCTAAAGGATCAGGGAACAAATGGGCAAATCTTGACAAAATACACAGGATTCCTAAAGTTCGTATTAAGAGATACCAAGAACCTTCAAAAGCATTACTAAATCAGCGTCAAGAAACAAGATACGGGGACTTTACAAATCATTCTTTTAACACCTTGTTTTAGTTAAGGGCAGAAAAATGTTTTTAAAAGACCACAGATTCTCAGCTGCATAGAATTCTCATGGATTGCACATGAGAAAGGGTCCATCTGTTTCATTCTCTAATCTAAGCCTAACATACACAACAATGCCTGGCATATGGAAGATGCTGGGGAAATATTTATTGAATGAGATAAAACAAATGGACCAATCGAGAGAAGAGTAAGGTTTCTATGTAGCTCAATGCCAGTGCATAATAAAGAATATGACAGAAATAAAGGCTATTCACCAGTAGCCGGGTTTTCCTACATTAAAAAAAAAAAAAAAAAAATCTCCAGCAGGTCTGCCAACCCTCTCTGCAAAGCAAACTCTAATAGCTTTTTGCCTCTGTGCTTCATCCTTCTAAAACTACAACCGTCAGACACAAACCAAGCTTTAAAAGGTTATCAGCTACAATGCTTAGATTTCCTGGTCTTAACTAGCCCAAGAAAGTTTTCATACCCAAGACCTAGTTCAACAAAATTGAGACATGAGCATCACCAGAAGCAGCTATATATTTTTAATCTAAAGACCGGGCATACAGAAAGCATTTTACATAAATTCTCGAGTCTTAATAATGTAACAGGAAATATGGGCCCCAGAGAAATAAGCACCTTTCTGTAGGTCTTAATCCTTGGCCTCTACAGTAAAGACAACCCCTGGTAATCCAATGAGTATTTGCTACCCACCCACATATTACTTGGGAGGACACAGAGGAAGCAGCTATAGGCCTGCCCCTTATCATCTTACTAAAAGATTGCGAATAGCCTGAGAAGCAACATTGTGGCCTAGTGAGCCTTTTAATTCTACATATTCAGACTTATTAGGATGACAGCTGGAGCTGGTAGTTTCTCATCTTCTACCCATAAATGTTCAAGAGGGTCATGAATTGCAATGAGCTTTATTCAACGTTAGTTTTGTCAAATGTCGCAAAAGAATCCCAGTGACTTATTAATTCTTTATACTTCAGTTTCCTATCTCTAAGTTAGCAATAAGCTTCCCGTGCTCTACTTAGCCACATTTAATTTTTAAGAATCTTCAGAGGAAAAATGTTTCATATATAATTAAAAAGAATGTTCCTTGTTAAGAGTTGGGATTGAGCTCAAAATAAATCAGTCCTGGTACGATCCCCTTCTAGTTGCTCTGCAGAGAAAAAGGACACTGATACATAAGGAAGTAACCAAGATGAAAAGGAGAGAAGAGATACAGCTTAAAGTGAAGAAATGACACACACCCCCCACATACACACTTTAAAAACTTTATTTATATAAAAAAACTCATTTGTTTTTAAAAGCATTAACAAGAGAGAAAGAAAAACAGAAAAGGTATGGAGCAGAAGACATGCCCCTTAGTAGTGTTCGGTGGGAAGGTGGGATTTTTGGTTCTCTGAAATTGAACGTTTAGTGTTTTTATAAATGAAAAGGAAAAAACAGTTAAAGGTCCCCAAAAGCCCATGGCTGTTCTATTACCCACACCCCACCGACAAAAAGAGCACCAGGAAAAGAGCAGAAGAAGACAAGAGAAACCAAGAGTGGAGCCACATCTGGATGGGGGCGATCTCCCCTGTGCAGTATGCTCTCAGGGTCACAGAAAGGAAAAGGCTCCTTTTTGCCAGAAAAGGAGTGGGATGAAATGTGAAGGGGAAAAGGGGTAAATAAGGAATTTTAATGCAGAGGGAAGGTGGGTGGGGGGTTGTGCACTTTTCTCCTACCCCAAAGCCTCAATATATAAAGGAAGGGGGAGAGAGGAGCATAAAGATTTCCAGTTGCATTAAACAGAGCTTTTAGATTAAGGGGAGGAGTAAAAGGCAAATAAGGGAAAGGGTTAAAAAAAAAAAAAAAAAAATCAACCGCATAGCAGCTGATTCCTCTAGCCCAACCTGCTAATATACACTAAACTAAAAGAAGGAGGAACAGGGGTGGGGGGGGTGGTCGGGGAGGGGGATATGGACACGACTTCCCTATAACCCCTTCAGAGACGACAATCATTCTGCGCAACTAAGGAGCAAGAGTCACACCACTCACTCCTCCCACCAACCTCATTTGGAGGTTCATCAGAACAGGATTTTTGCAAAATCCCAACATATACAGTTGAGAAAAACCTTCTATGGCTAAAATTAGAGGCTATTCCAATTCCCAGTGGAGAGACTGAGGTTCTCTAGGTCACCTCTCCTCTTCTTTCTGCTATTTAGGGCCAAGAAGTAGGTAAGAAAGCAACAAAATATAATTTGCTAAATCATGAGAAATGAGACTGCAGAGGCAAAGAAAGGCACATGGAAGGGAAGGAGGAGATGCACCCCAGGCCAAAGGCACAAAGAAGAGGCAAAGCCAGGGGCGAGCCCCACCTTTTTAAGGGTAAAGGGGGCAGGAGTATGTACATCAAGTCCTTTAGTCAGCCAACCAATCCAGGGAGGAAGCAGGGGAGGATGGGGCTATAAGGGTGAGAAAAAGGAGAAATAAGGGCAGGGGGAAGCCAGCTTTGTAGCTTCCTGACAGTTTCAGACTAAATGATTCATGTACATTCCTACTCGCTCCTCCTAGAGGCTCTTCTCCCCAGAAGACATCTTTCTGCTCCTTCTCACCCAAGAAGTCTTCCTTGACATATTCTCCTCTTTCTACAGCCTCTTGAAAATGGCCAGGCCAAGTCAGCAGACATTATTATCACAGGATGGGAGAGGAGGGTTAAGGACAGCCTCAGTAAGGGGCAGCAGCTGCAGCCCAGGGCTGGCATGAGGCTTGGAGAAGAGATGGAGTCTGTAGGTCCTTGATGGTCCCTGCCCTGGAGATGAGGAGGGCAAGGTTTCTTAATCTCCGCTCTAGGAAACCTTCACTTGCTCAAGGGCCCTTGCCAAGTGGTATGTGCCAATGTCGCCGGCCGTCTTTGCTTCAAAAATAGTCATTAGGAATAAAGGAAGAGCTCACGCCCTCTACTCTCCAAAAAAGTAAAGGTCCCTTCCCCACCAAAAGAAGAAAAATCTTGCTTAAGAATCATGGGTTTATCAGATTGCTGGACACTGCATATATAGCATGTAACTTCCAATTCTTCCCATAGCTTCCAGTGAGGATTCCCACTCTCTCCCTCCCTCCACAAAAGGCCAAGAGTTCCAGGGAGAGCTGGCAAAAAGAGCTAATCTGCAGCAGTCTCTCAAGATATGCATATAACTGAGTCAGGCTTCTTGGGAGTAATTGCAGGGGATCTGGAGGGGGGAGGAGGGACAATTAAGCTTCACTGGAAGAAGTTAGGGAGTTGATGGAAAGAAGGCAGCCACTTAGGGCTACAAGGGCAGGAGGCAGTGTGGCAGTGGGCACAACAGTCCAGCGAAGAAAGGGAAAAATCATCAGTCCATTTCACCACCAAAAAATAAAAGTACATATATTATAAGCCCAGATGTAGCGGAGAGAGTGGTGCTAAATCTTCTGCTGTAGGGAAAAAAGAGAAAGAGATGTTAATAGGGTTGGGAATAAGGAGAACCAAAAGAGAGCTGAGCAAATCTGAAGGGAAGAAAGTAGCACATAATGGAGAATCAGATCACCAGTGGCATGTCCCAGCCTCTTAAGAGGTAACAATCACAGAAGCAGCACCCCTAAGCCCCGTGTGGCTGACTGATCAGATCAGCATGATTGGCAAACTGCTGGCACAGAGACCTCCTCCTCAAGGATGATCTTGGGGGTGGCTGAAGGACGTACCATGGGGGGGTAAGACATTTGGTCCCCCTCATCATCCAAAACCAACACATCCACCTCTTCCTCCAGAGATTCCTGCCCCTCGTCCTGCTGTGAACACATGCAATGTGTTAGTATGAGAGTAAGAAAACATGAGTGCGTGCCAGATCTAGGGAAAATCCCCAAATTTGTAAACTCAAACAAAACAAGGTAATAGTAAGTGAAGGGCAAGATATTCAAAAAAAGGCAGGAACAGAAAGAGAGTAATGCGAGAATAGATCAGTTGGCGTTAGTCATATAAGCAACACATTTATAGCCTTCTTTCTCCCATCTCGACCATCACAGAATAATGGCACCAGAAATCCCAATGTGAATCAAAACTCCTACTTTTTCCCTGAAAACCCCTACAAGGAAAGGTGCTGTCTTTCACTAAGTCCTTTTTTCCTATTTCACAGAACATGCAGGCTTCAAAACAGAACTAGCCTCAGAAGGACAATAGTATATAAAGAGAATTTACCATCAGGGGCGTTCCCTTCAATGGCTCCATTTCGCCTAGATCCCCAGATCGATCCAGTGTTCTATTGTGGTCTCCTCTCTCATTCAGTGTGGAATAGTTGTTATCTAGTTTAAAAAAAAAAAGAAGTACAGAGACATGATGTTCCCCTCTGGTGTAAAATATGTATTAGGCAGAGAAATGTGATTTAGGCACCTCTTTGGTAAAGCATTTGAGCTTTACATCTAACCGGGAAGGCAAAATATATCATATATGATAATAAAGCTAAACTGAAGAGCTCTATGAAGGGTCCTGGAATTAGGAGAAGACAGTGAGGTGAGCTGCAATAGTTAGGGAGGACCTAACAAAGCAGACAGGAATTCAGCCAAGCCTTTGGGGATGAAGACCATTTACAAAGCAAGTGGGAAGGACATTCCAATAGGAGGTGTTACAAGAGCAAGATAAAAAAGTATAGAGTGAAGAGACAGGATAGCAAGTAGACTAGGTGGGCTCACACAGAGTATATGGAGAGTAAGACAGAGCGAACCTGGCGTCAGACTGTGAAAGGCCGCGAGCAAGTTCAGGGACACACGCTTGATTCTGTATTAATGGGGGAGGCAATTCGAAGATTCTTTTTTAACCTTTGAGCATTTGGGAATGTGGAAAAAGGCAGACAGATCAGGTTTTACTACACTTCCTTGAATCCTTCCCAATGCAATGTCCAGCCAGTGTCCTTCCAGGAAGGTGAATGGTGCGGGTGCTGGAAAGAGCTACAGAGCCAGACAGTTCTCCTCATCCCATATGATAATATGGCTTACTCCATATCCTTAGGCAGGAATTAATCACCTACCTAATGATTTTGTGTTTGATCCCATACTGCTCATCTGAATTTCTTCCCGATCAGGTTTCTTATCTACAGGGAGTCAGAAAGTTATCCAGGTCAAAACCCAACTCTTCAAAATCTAAACTCATAAAAATTGCTCTCTAGTCTGTCCTCCCTTCCCCCTCCCTCCCATCAAACTTTTACTAAGCACCCAGCACAAGTGCCAGGCTCTAGACAAAGCCCTCATGGGACTTAAAGAGATCCCTTTCCTACAGACTCTAACATAAGAAACGATTCACTCTAAGCCAGCAGGTTTCAAATTATTTGGTCTCAGGGCCCCTTTATATTCTTAGAAGTTATGAGGATCCAAAGAATGTTCACTGGTATAGACTACATGTATTAACAGCTACAGTGCTTTTAAATATTTATTTCATTTAAAATTTATTTTAAATATTTATTTCATTTAAAAGAACAATACTTATTCCGTTAACATAAATAATACTTTTAATTTTTTTAAAGAAAGCATTGTTTTACATTTTTGCACATATTTCAAGTTTGGTTTAAGAGAAGATAGCTAGATTCCCGTATCTGCCTCTGTATTCAATCCGTTGTGATGTTATTTTGGATGAACATAAATGACTCACTCTGCTGTACAGCAGAAACTGACACAGCACTGTAAATCAACTATACTCCAATAAAAAAAAAAAAGGATAAAAATTAAAAATGTTTTTTTCTCACCAGAAAGTAAAAAAAAAAAAAAAAAAAAAAGAATCAAACTGATTCTTAATAGCATCACAGTGGATAGTGTACCAAATTGTTCAAGATGGCTTTATAAAACGTACACACTTATCAAAAAAAATAAAAAGCACTGTTTTACATTTTTGCACATCTTTAAAGAGAAGATAGCTAGATTCCCATATCTGCCTCTGTATTCAATCCGTTGTGATGTTATTTTGGATGAATTATATAAAGAAAATCCAGCATCACACAGATAAGAAGTTGGAAAAGGGAGGAGAACTTTATTAGTCTTTTCAGATAACTGTGGATATTCTTTGATAGTATACTAATACTCGACAAGGAGAGTTTCTTTAAGGTTAGCGCAATAAGGAATCTGAATCCAAACTAAGGCTCTCTTCATAGTCTGTTAAATTAATATCTATTGGTCTGTCTTACACTTTGAATGGATCAGTTACTCATGCATGATTTTGAAAATCATGCACTGGTCACTTGGAAAACACTGGTTCACAGAGTTATGCAGATTTTCTAAATGTTAACACATTTCATGATATAATATCAAAAAAATCACATTCATTAACATCGTCACTGATTTCATTTAAAAGTATATTAACTATTGGGATGTTACCAGGCTCACAGTGACAGATACAATTCTTCCAAAATTTAAAATTTTCGGGCTTCCCTGGTGGCACAGTGGTTGAGAATCTGCCTGCCAATGCAGGGGACACGGGTTCAAGCCCTGGTCTGGGAAGATCCCACATGCCGCGGAGCAACTAGGCCCATGAGCCACAACTACTGAGCCTGCGCATCTGGAGCCTGTGCTCTGCAACAAGAGAGGCCACGATAGTGAGAGGCCCGCGCACCGCGATGAAGAGTGGCCTCCACTTGCCACAACTTAGAGAAAGCCCTCACACAGAAACGAAGACCCAACACGGCCATAAATAAATAAATAAATTTTAAAAATAAATAAATAAAAATAAAATTTTCCCTTGAAAATTCAGGCAAATACTGTCAGTTATTTTTCCTCAAACTGACAAGCTCACTGTGTTCATTTTCAAGAAAATGTCTATTTTTTTAAGTAAAAATAGTGTTCCAAAAAAAAAAAGTGGTTAGTGTACCTAGTAACTCCAACAATAGCACAAGTGCTTTTCCTCAAGATTACCATCATGCTTTGGTATGCTGCAGGGTGCTTTATGAGTACCCCCTATATCATCAACACAGGCTATTAAAAAGCTGTGTACTCAAGAGCAGAAACAATAAAATTAACATTGTTACAGTTCCATCAAGTACGTTCTTAAGTGAACTTGGCTCCTTTTTTTCCCCCTACCCTCCAGAAACTGGCCCTTCTTATAACTGCAAGTACATGGCAACGAAGACTACAACAACTAGTTTGGTTTGGTGTCGTCGCCCTGGTTTACACTCAGCCTCCAGCAATAAAGCACCACCACTGCTTATGCACCATCAGCACAAATGTCAACAGATTTGGTGATCCTCAGACCACATTTTAAGAACCCTGACTGAGGCAAAACCCAAGTGTCATTAAGATTAAAAGGGTTATAATAAGCACTAAATATATGATTTGTCTTTTGAAGAAAAATGTATCTGCTCACATGGCAGTGTTTAGAGGAGATAGAATAGGAGTGGTTATCTCTGGATAACAGAAATAAGTGACTTTTTTTGTTGTCATTTTTCTGGTTTGTATTTTCTAATTTTTCAACAGTAAACACATACTACTTGGTATTATACGAAAATTCAAAAGGGAAAAAAAAAATCATTTTGCAATATACAGATCTTCCTCGGACTTACAACGGGGTTACATCCTGATAAACCTATCATAAGTTGAAAATACAAGTTGAAAATGCATTTTAATACACCTAACCCACCAACCATAGCTTAGCCCAGCCTACCTTAAACGTGCTCACAATACTTACATCAGCCTACAGTTGGACAAAATCATCTAACACAAAGCCTACTTTATAATAAAGTGTTGAATACCTCATAATATAATTTATTGAATACTGTACTAAAAGTGAAAAACAGAATGGTTGTAAGTGTATCGGCTGTCCACCCTCATGACTGCATGGCTAACTGGGAGCTGCAGCCGATGCTGCAGTGTGAGATGCTGTCCCACCATGTTATCGCTAGCCAGGGAAAAGAGCAAAACTCAGCATTTGAAATACAGTTTCTACTGAATGCTCATCACTTTTGCGCCACCACAAAGTCGAAAAATCATAAGCCAAACCGTCATTAAGTCAGGCACTATCTATATACATATGTCAAATCATTATGCTGTACATCTTAAACTTATACACTGCTATATGCTGAGTATATCTTAAATAGAGGAAACAGAGTAGGGTTCGCTCCCTGGTCATTTTAAGTCCACAAGCAAAGATGGGGGAGTCACACGCAGGCTAACTGCCTGTCTTATTTGCTGATGCTCAGGTCTACCAGCTTCTGGGTTATAATCCTGAGGTGAAGTATTACTCTCCCTCCACCAAAGACAAGCTCATTCAGAAATAAATATATATGCTATTTCTTTAGATGGTAAGCCATCTAACGAAAGAATAGCAGAATAGCATAAGTGGAATAAAAGCAGAGGGCTATGTCCCCTGGTTACTGTACCTGATTTCTGGTTCCGGTCAATGAGAGGGAGAGTGCTATCATCATATGAATGACTGCTCTGGCTTCGAGAAGCATTGTTTAGATTCACCTGGAGGCAAACAAAACACAATAATGTCACAGAGTACTGAATTCACCCTTATCTTATTCCTTAATGGGCTCAGACTTTTAGGTCCTTATTCCCAAATACGACTCTTACCAAAAGGTAACGCGTAAGGGTTAAATAAACACCTATATAGTGAAACAAAACTAGGATATTAGGGCTTCTCTGGTGGCACGGTGGTTAGGAATTCGCCTGACAATGCAGGGGACACAGGTTCGAGCCCTGGTCCGGGAAGATCCCACATGCCGCGGAGCAACTAAGCCTGTGCGCCACAACTACTGAGCCTGAGCTCTAGAGCCTGCGAGCCACAACTACTGAGCCCGTGTGCCACAACTACTGAAGCCCGCGCGCCTAGAGCCCGCGCTCCCAACAAGAGAAACCACCACAATGAGAAGCCTGCATACCACAACAACGAGTAGCCCCCACTCGCCGCAACCAGAGAAAAGCCCGCTTGCAGCAACGAAGACCCAATGCAGCCAAAAATAAAATAAAATAAAATAAATTAAAAAAACAAAAAAACCACTAGGATATTAGGCTTCTATTTGTGTTCTGAACAGATTACAAAGGTATCAAACACTCACGCTATCAAGGAGATACAGTCTCAGAAAATGACAGTTCAGAAAATGGCAAACTCCTTCAAAGGGCTAAGGCAGATTCGGAGAAAGTCAAAAAGGCCATCATCATCCTTCATTACCAACTGGCATTTACACTGTGCTATGACACAGAGGAAGACCAGAGCTATTTCAGCAGCAAATGAACTATAGGCACCATTTTGGGGGAAAAGTTAATAAATGATTTCTTTACACACAGAGACTTGGGGCAAAAGTAGACTCAGGGGAAGTTCCCTGGTGGCCTAGTGGTTAGGATTCAGCGTTTTCACTGCGGAGGCCCAGGTTCAATCCCTGGTTGGGGAACCATCCCACATGCCGTCAAAATACAAAAGAAAAAAAACAAAAAAGTAGACTCAGTGTGACAGTGAAATAGAAGAACCAAAGACAAAAGCATTACCTGAGACCAAGGGGAAAAAAAGGTGAAAGTCTCAGTCCCAAGAGTTATTCTACCTGAAAGTCTGACTTCTTCCATCCTTCTTTTTCCAGTGGCTTCCGCAGTTCCTTGTATCCCCAGATTGTCTGTAATACAAGCGCTGCTGCTCGAACTTCTTTTTCTGAGCGGTTCCTTTTGAGGAAAGTAACACCAGATGGAATTTGGATGTAAGACGAGGGAAGAAGCTGAAAACTTGTACTCTCTAATATAATGTAACGTACGGATATCAATCCCAAAACGGGCAAGATCAAGTATTCACCAAGTCCCATATTTTAACTCAAACGGTGACACAAAGAAATGTTTGATGTAAGAGTCTTATCAATTTATGGATCAACATGAAGACAGAAAAAAGAGCAATACCTCTTTATACTTTCCATGTAAATAAGGGAAAATAACCTGAAAAAGCAAAAGGGGAAAGCCCCTTCCCAGCAACCCCTCTCTCATATTCAAACTTTTCCAGTTGTAATTTTAAGTGTTAATCTCACCCTGATTTGTTGATCAAAACCAGCTTCTCAATACCCTGTGTTTCTCGAAGCTTTTTGGCAGCCTCCAAGTTCTCAGCAATAACTTCATTGATGGTATTCAAAACAGAGACCACAGTGTCCTCAGAGAAATTCTGGGAAGAGCTCTGTTGCCCTCCTGGCAGATTCTTTACCAAGTTAGGAATAGCATGTTTACCTATAGCGGTGAGACAGGAGGAATGTGTGCGGGGAGAACAAGCTGAGTCAGGTCGTTAGGAGCCTAACGCTACACTTAATCGCATTGCTCATATCAAGCACAGATACTATCCACATGAATCAACTTCCTTCTCCTGTAGGATTATCATTTCAAAAGAGCAAAGGACCTGGAATAGCCATGGATATACTGTCCTTCCTACTCTTTTATTTATTCTCTCTTTCAGTCACAATAAAACAATCTGAATACTTTATCTCAAATATGCTACACAGTCCATTCAGATAGTCTAATGAAAATAGTACACTGAATACTATACCACAGAATATTATACTACTATTATAGCTTAATAGAACAGTCATTGTGAATTTAAGAAAAACAAAAACTGGGCTCTGTCACTTATGAGCTATATTAACTCTGGACAAATTACTTAACTTCCCTGACCCTCAGTTTCCTTATTCTAACAAAAAATTTTAAAAAAAGGACCCTTGTAAAGTGGTGACATTTAAATGAGAATACACAGACATGCTTAACAATCCCTAGTAACAAAGTACACGCTCAATAGATAGATATTGTTATTCTATTTTTGAAGAATCAGCCCCTCTTGTCTTTCCAAGAACCATTAAACTATAACCTTCTCCAACCTCCAGATTCACAAACTACGGAGGACTAGGATTCTTCCTCAGCCCTTTCAACAAATAAATTATTTAGCACCTGTTGGATCAAAGGTGCTGCACTAGATGCTAAGGTAGCGGCTCCTCACCAATTAATTCTTTGTTGCGAGCATCCACAGCCAGATTTCTCAGGGCTCCAGAGGCAGCTTTCACGACCCGCTCATGTTCATTGGTCAGGAGGTCAGCAATGGCAGAAAGAGCCTTCTCTTGACGCAGAGCTGAGCGGATATATCGACCATACTGCAAGTAGCACATGGAAAGAAGCAGAACAGATTATAAATGGTAGCAAACTAGTTAGCTAAGTCCTCCCATCTCCAAATCCATTTTGTAAAAGGTGCTCACCGTCCAGCGCCCAGCACACAAGTTCTGGATGGCCCCTGCTGAGGCTTCTAGGATGGCAGGATTCTTGCTCTCCTTGAGGAGTGAGATGTATATCCGAACCACCTCTGGCTGAAATAAAAGTTCATAGCCTGCACAAGAAAGGACAAGAAAGCAGAGGATGCTTATCAGTACCTACGAACCAGGCTCTGGCTGGTTGAACTCCAGCGTTAGTACTCTGGATTAACGGGTTTATGCTCCAATACCAGTAAACTCTCTGAACCCTCCCACCCACCCAACAGCAAACTCAAGAGATCTGACTACTACATCTGATGTAGTCAGAGGTAGCCTTAAGAATGTAGCCTTAAGAATAAATCAACCATGGCAAGAGCAAAACAGATATCAACTCATATGCAGCTCCTGTCTCTCCCTCCTCCTAGCCCCTTCTCTCCTCCCACAGTTTACTCTGACCTTGCTTGGCACTCAAGGGGTTCATTTACTCATCGATAGCACTCAGAGTTAAAGATTCCTCATCTCAGAAGAATTATTTCTAACTTAACTGAGTCATTCTGCCCACCTGAACTATGATTAAGTGAAAGGGGCTCAAATTTAATAACATCTGAATTTTTATATCCACGGGGAGCTGTGAATTTTGGACTCACCATATTGATGAATATAAAGATCCAAACTGTGATAAAGAGACTTCTTGTAACAAGTAAAGTTTGAGTCCCAAGAACTAGTGGCTACTTAGGGTACTTAAGTTTCTGGTCTAGACTACCATTAGGTCCTTATCCTCAAGTAATCTGAAGAGTTGCCATAACAAGAAGTCCTTTGAAAGTTACTGTTATTAGTTTCCAAATACTTCTGTCATCACTTCAAATCCTTAAGTCAGAGGAGACAGAACAGTGAACGTACAGTACAGCCTACTGTTAGGCTGCCAAACACCTATCTGTGGACCACGTTTATGAGCTCTATGGAGCCTGAGAAGAAAAAGATGACTTACCTCGAGCAGGACTAGTTCTTTTAGGGAAATCCACTGTATCATTTATTGGATCCTCTGTGGGTTTTTTCCCTTTGGAAATTAAAAAAAGGGGGAAGGGGTAAAAAGTTTAAGAAAGGGAAGAGTCCACCCAGTATATTTTTTTATTCTTCAGTCAAAATCTTTGGATCAGAGATGCATCAAGAGGGGCAAAAAACAAGAAAACAGACAAACAGACAAAACACCAGGATCCCCAGCTTGTCCCTATCAGATACAAGAACAGAAAACAGGCAGCACGTGGGTAAGACAAGGATAACCACTACTGTTGCTGCCGTCCTGAGTCCTGATAACTGGGGCTGCTGTCCAGAAATAGCATGCCATGAGCCATTAGCTCAGAAGAGCTAAACTTGTTTCAGTGGCCATCCTCAACTGAATTTTCCTACATGCATCCACAGGGAAGGGTTAGGCAAAGAAATACCAGGGAAGCTAAAACCAAAACATGCAAATTAGAAGTAGGTAAGCGCCTTAAAAGATTCCACTCACCTCTGGAGAACCACTCATCTTCCAGTGCATCACCCAAGGTGGAAAGTAGAGGAGAGAAATGAAGGAAGAAAAATGCGGCAGAGAGATGTCAACAGGATCATGGGAAAATAAGCAGGAAAGCAGAGAGGAAAAGAAAAACACAGGAAACACAAAGGAGGAATGGGGGAGAAGGCCCCAGATTAGTTGAGTTCTCGGCCTTCACTGCCCAATTACTGATGCCAATACCACCACCGCCGCCACCACCACCACCGCCGCCACCATGAAGCACACGACACAGGGGAAGCAGCAGCAGAGCAAAGAGACATCCTTGACTGGGCCGATTGCTGTACTTGCTCAGCAAGTACTTTGTACCTAAAGCTAAACGTGTTTCTTCCTCTCCCCATCCTTACATTAAAGAGCAAGGGACAAGGAACCAAGACTCACCTTTGCCCTTCTTGGCCCCAAAGCAACCGGCAGCATGTGGCCCAGTACTGTTGGCAACATTGGGAGGTGCCTCTTGGTAGCGTTCTGCTTGTGGGATTTCTCGGTGAACTTGATACGACAAGTTCCGAAGGAGGCAAACACAGTTCTCCACAAGCTTGGGATCACAAAATACAAGGTTCAATGAGAGAAGAGAACGACTATAGTGATTTCCTAGCAAGTACAGGCTGCCACGATTCACGTATTAAAATATTTATCCTCAAAAGCACAGCCCAATTCATCATCTCTCACAATACCTCAAGTGCCCACGCTTCTCAAAATTCTTGTAGCCTCAGGCTAACAGAAGGTTTCTGCTACCGTTTGGTGTGTTAACACAAAACTCAGGCTCACTCTGACTTTTTTCCTAATCAGAAAAAAAATGCAAGTATGGCTAAACAGCTTTAAAATATATAGGTGAAGGAAATTCTAAAGAAAACAGTTTTCGTCTCTGGTGAACGCCCACTTTAAGGACTGGGGGCTGGTATAGGTATCTAATGTTATTTGAAAGCCTGAGATGATAGGTCTGCCCTATGGGTACCTCGTGGTTGTTGTGAATGGAATTCTCACCCATTAACCTACCTTGCTGTCGGAATCTTTCTGTCCAATCTCAGCCTGAACAATGAAAATGAGAGCATCCACCAAACCGTCACATTCCCGAAGTTTCCGGCGAGCTTCACTCCTCTCCGAGCTGACATTCCTGAGGGAAAAAGGAGAGGCTTCAAGATGACTAAAACCTAGAAACCCTCTCTTAATATCCTTAACATCTACAAGCCCCCTTAATATCTTTTCTTTTCACTGTAACAAATACCGAGTACCTGTTATAAGGAAGGCACTGGAGTTGACAGAAAGTTGAATAAAACAGTTCCTGCTTTCAGGACATTTATAACCAGGCCAGGGAGAGGGGTGTATAAATAAAGTATACCAACAACAATAATTTAAGACAGAACAGATACTTCTTGTGTGGAAGTACAAGTGAAGAATAGGGGCAGAGCACATAGGGGTATATTCCAAAGAGAGAAAGAATATATCGCACATTTACGGGGTATTAGAAAAAGAATCAGGAAAACTTACATGAAATAAAAGCACTTGAGTTTAGCTTCAAAAGATAAATAAGCAGAGAAAGGCATTGCAGACAGAGGAAGAGCTCTTCCTCACTCTATCCTTCTAGTAGTTTGTACTCCATTTGTTGCATTTATCGCAGCCTGACTTGAAATACAAATAATTGAAGGCAAGAACACAGGTACACACAAGCCTAGGACTAGACGACTGCCTTACGTGCAGTAGGTATTGAACAAATGTTTACCAAATTATATGAACAAAGTCAAAGAGGCACAGAAGTGAGGAAGATATGCGGTTTACTTGCCATTCCCCACATAAGGCACATATGATATGCAAGGGAGTAGTGACAAAGGTAGAAAAACAGGTTGAAGTCATAGTATGCAATACAAATAGGAACGGAGGCTGAGTGACAGGCTAAGGAATTTAAACTTGTTTTAAAAGCAATTTAAGTTAGTCTTCAAAAATTCTACCTTCATACTCTCAGAACCCTTATGTTACCTAAGGCAGCCAGCTGTGTTGGTGAGCACGGACTCCCACTCAATGTGGCGCGGCTTACAATCTTCATTAGGTTCCCGCTCCCAGCCAGAATGCGGAATGATCACTTCATCTGTCAAGGCATGCAGTGCATGGTCCACAATCTCCATTTTGATTGAGTCATGGGATGAGAGATTCCACAGGGTTCCTGGCAGAGACAGCTCATCAGATAGCTCTCCAGCACCCAAGACAGTATGTTTGAAGAATGCCAAAGAGAATCCCCTATTCCAACATTTCTCAGTCTTCCCCAATGACCAAATACCTTGTAATGATATTCAAGCTTTAGCCTGTGACCCACAATAATATATTGTACATTATGGCTCAATACAAACATACATCCCATGAAGTAAGGTTTCATAAAACAATACTTATTATAAGCCATACCCTCTAGGCTATCTACACCCACTTCTCAATCCCAGCGCCACTGACATTTTGGGCCAGATAATTCTTTGTTGTGGGGAGCTGTCCTGCCCAACATTAAATGTTTAGTGTATGTCCAGCGTTTACTCATTTGATGTTAATAGCACTCCCTCCCAACCTTCCCAAGTTATGACAACCAGAAATACCACCAGACATTGCAAATTTCCTCTGGGGGGCAAGATCACCCCCAATTGAGAACTAATGATCTATGCTATTTCTTTTTCTTTCTTTCTTTCTTTCTCTTGGAACGCTGATTGTGATCCACAAAGTTGTGTTCAATACACACTAATGGAGTATGACCCACAATCTGAAAAACCACTCTTCTAAAGCAAGGACCACAAGCACAAATGCCTATACATGCCAGGCAGGTGAGTCAGGACAAGCAGATATTTTAAAGAAATTACAAGAATATGGGTTAAGTGCCAACTGACACTCAGCTTCAATTCTGGGGAGACAACTTCCTAGGTGGTGGCAGTTGGTCAGAGATAACATGTTGGAAATTATTGCGAACTGGAGAGCACGTGCCCCAATCAGCTCAGACCAGCTACTGCCAGGTAGCAAAAGAGATCCATTGCTACCAGTTCCCGCACGTTTAAAATAGAAGGCAAGAATCTGGAATTTTAAGTGAAATCTTCTGCGTTTAAAACATTAGCAAACAATGCTTTAAAATTTGGAAAACCTTGCATGATCCAAATCTGTGAGATGGATTTGACCCAAAGGCCACAACATTTAATCAACAGTCAAAGGACTAGAAATCCTTCTAGTTCTCAATCTCTCTAAGGGATAACAGTGACCCTAACCTAACAGTTTCCCTTGGGCCTAGAACTCACCAGTAATAACTTCAGTGAGGTCCATATCACGAGCCTTTCGGAGTAATCGCACAAGAGCAGGAACACCATCACAGTTTTTTATAGCAATCTTGTTATCCTGGTCACGCCCGAAAGAGATATTCTTGAGAGCTCCACAGGCGCCAAGGTGCACTTCTTTCTTGGGGTGGTCTAACAATCCCACCAGTACTGGGATACCCTTGAGCTTCCGAACGTCAGTCTTCACCTTGTCATTGCGGTAGCACAGGTGTTGCAGGTATGCAGCTGCATTGGACTTGACAGCATCCAAACGGAATCCTAGCATGGCTATCACCTCTGGCAGCTCTGGCTGTCTCCAATTTGGGGGTGGAGGCCCTCCCTTGCGCAGGCTATCCAAGCTCGCTAAACTTCCCCGTTCGTGCTGGGCCAAAGGAGCCCAATAGTACTGGTCTGATGGTACCTCCTCACCAATCATGTCTTCATAGCTCCTGCAGTGTTGGAAGAACCGGAAAGAAAAAAGGAATACTTTAAGTTGTTAAGCCTGGTTTCTTGGGGGGCTCCCATTACCCCTCATCTTCAAGGAATGAGTAACCCCAGCTCTAGTACACTAGGTCTTATCTCTCCTTTGCATAAAAAATATACCGATCAGTTTTTCTGAATGAGATAAGGCAATAATCTTAAACGCATCTGCAATTAGATTAAAGCTGCCATTTTTTTCTGTGAAGTTTACTAGCTTGGAGGAGCAACAAGCATTCGAAGAGTTAATCACAAAAAAGAACCAAACCCTGACTGCTTAGCCTTGAAGGATATCTGACACCTACTAAACTTCTCCAGATAGAGACTGAAATAAACCTTCAGACAGCAGAGTTAATGAAACCAACTGACTTGGTGCCACAGAAATTAGCGAACAACGTCTGAGAACAGCTCTCATAAGGCCTTAGGCTAAAGGGAAAATAAGGCATTTACTTACACACAGGAAAGAGCTGGTGGAATAAGACCCTTAAACACATTTCACATTTAAGTCTCTCCTTACCCTATTTTGGAAATTATTAAAAAAGAGATGATAGAGTAAAAGCAGTAAAGGATGTCTTAACACCTCATGTGAGGACTTGGCTTTGGTACTGATGAGGTATAAGCTTGAACATTAGTTTGCACTAGTTCATCCCAAGGTCATCTCTGCTACTCAACAAATGTGTTTGAGACATAATTTCTAGTCTCCAATTTCTAAAGACAACACTTCCAATTCTGTCAAAATAGATACTACTGACCACCATCACATTTGGGATACCCAGTCACTATGAAAAGGGACAGACAGAGCAACTGAAGGTAAAGAAAAACATCTAACCAGAGATAGCGCTCCCTATTTCAGTACTACCAACGACCACTAGAGGGCGAGTCTGTCACGCTATTATTTATTCATAGCCACCAGGAAGGAAGAGACCCATTATCAGTGAGCTCATCTCACTCTGTGGCTCCCACAGGAGAGAGGAGAATCCATTGTGTGGAACTCTCCAAATAAGCCCGTCGTTTGTTCCGCAAAACCACTCCCACTGTCACCAAACCCTCAAGGTTTTAGCCTGAGCAGAGGGCCTGCCTCATAGCTGTCAACATCAACCACTCAAAAGTGATTTAAATGGACAAAGCAGTTAGTAAAAGATCACTATTTTGCAATATCAGTGAAACAAAATAAGCAGGTTATAGAGCTGAGTTTTAAAAGTAGGCAACTAAACAGCATATTAAGATTCCATTTCAGTAGGGAAAAAATAAAGTCAGAGTGTGTTTACATGTATAAGAAAAAGAACTCAAAGGAAAAGCATCAAAATGTTAACAGTAGTTCTTTATCAATGGATGGTGTGCTTATCTAGTTTTGTAGTGATGATGTTTTTACTTTTATTGTTATTTTAATATAAGCAATTACAAAAAATTACCATAACTGAAGATTTTGGTCACTCAAGTTAGTTTTACAAGTGGATCATGACATTCTTTCCTTTGTCTTACAAATAACAAAGCTGTGCCCAGAAAGATTAAATGGCTTGCTTAAGGCTACACAGCTAGTGGCAAAGGCACAACTAGAACCAAGGTCTTCTGGTTCAGTGCTTTTTCTACAAATCATTCTGCCTTACAGTTTTCGTTTGACCTTGTATTACTCTCCTAGCCCCAGAACAGGAAGCAGCAAATGTTCTTGCTAGTCAAGCAGGTTTCCAAGTCCAGTATCACCCTGGAATAAACCCAAGAACCAAGCCCAAGCCCTCGTTCTTTATGTCAGTTGCCACAGCAAGGGACAACAGAGAATGACCTGGCCGCCAGCACCCACCTAGATCCAATCCCTCTACTAATGAGGAAGTCAGAAAAAGCAGACTTGTCAACAAAGAGAAGAAGCCAACACCCTAGGCAGACTCCTTTGGTGATAGCTGTTATCTACCACTGCTCCAAGTTGCACCAACTAAGGCCTGATGTGCCCCCTCACCCCCACCCCAGGAATAAAAGATGAGTCACATGGGAGTTGGATTTGCTGTCCAAAAGACACCTGAAAGGTGAGTGACTCAGGCTTAGGTAATGAGGCCTCTACCCCTGGGCCCAGCCCAGTCTGCTGTTCACCAAAGCTACGTCATATAAGTAAAAACGAGCACCAAGGCATTTGTTTTAGAAAGTCATGACCTCATACAGAAATTCAGCAACAGCTGTTAGGATATCCTTACCATTAAGACATCCATAAATCTTCTCCCTTCATTCTTATCGTTTCTCTTTGCCTGGAAAACAGTCTCTGATTTATTCTAAAGCAGGATTGGCAGCCCATGGGCCAAACCTGTTTTCTGTACAGTCCCAAAACTAAACTAAGAATGGTTTTTATATTTTTAAAAGGTTGTAAAAAGAAGAACAACGACATACAACAAAAACGATATACTGTTTGCAAAGTCTAAATTAGTTCTATTTGGTCCTTTACAGAAAAGGTTTGCCAACTCGCATTCTAAAGCATTTTTTCAAGGCAAACCATCTACCAGTCCAAACGTCAATTACTACCTTTTTCACATCACCAAGGAATCCCCAGGGATAAACAGTAAAGTCGGAATTAGTGACCTTTCAGAGTGTCAATAATGTACCACCCTCTAAGGAAGCCACCCCCATTTCACTTTACAATCAAATGTAAGAACCTAAGCACAAAGTGTCAGGGTTTTCGTGAGATCAAGGTTTGTTTTTACTTGAGATTAAAACCATCACAGCGAAGGTTCTTATATATACCCTTAACTATCTATTCTGGCCTAAAACCCTCAACCTTGTTCTTAACACCAAACCAGAAGCTGAAGAAATTCCCAAGAACAAATATTCCATAGCCTCAGACACCAGGTTCCAAAAGGGGGTCAAATCTTAGGCAGAAAATATAGAAACTCTTGGCACAGAAACAAAGGCCACTCTTCAGAACACAGACCAATAACCATCACAAGTTGTTTTCTATAATTAAAATATATGATTTCTACAATGAAAAAGAGACAAAAAAGCATGTCAATACTTAGTAAAATCAGAAAAGGGAAGAAAAGGGTGGTCTTCCACAAAAACAGGCAGAGGAGGGGGCCACAACTACCTCTGAGCCCAAAAAGCACTTAGACGGAGAAGGAAGAGCAACCCCTTTTTGCTGTCTTTGAAAGACCCTTTTCTTCCCTTTTTCTTGCCTACCTGAGGCGTCGCCGAGGGTCAGAGGGTGTCCCAGTCCGACGGCCAGTGCCATAATCAGACATCATGCCGTAATCCACGTCATCGTAGCCCATGCTACGCTGGTCATCCTCGAGCCCATAAGGCTCTGGATGAAAACGATGCAGATCCACACTGCTCCCACCTACCCGAACCTGTGGCTGGGGCCCATAGACATCCTGTCTACTGGGTGCCCGGTAACCTTCCATGCTGGGCCTATACCGCTCCTCAATGCGGGTCACCCGGGACAGACTGCCATAGTTGTCACTGCTACTTGGATAACCATCTTCATAGTGGCGGCTATATCCATCAGGAGGGTAGTGGAAGTTCCTGGGAAGGGTAGCAGTGCCTGCTTGCCCCACATAGGGGCCAGGGCCCCCGTTGCCATTCTTGCGGAAGTCACGACCCAGAGTCTGGATATAGTTGTTTGAAACTGATGAGGCATCTACAGGCAGCCCATCTGGTCCCATAGGGACTGGCTGGACTGTCCGTGTTGTCACAGTCTTCACTACTTTCTTGACCTTCAAGTAAAGAAAGAGAAAAGAAAAATTAATGAAGTGAACAAATTAAGCTTAAATTCTAGACCACTCTAAGAAAAGAAACGAACCTCTACCCCCAGCTCGCTTTACCTAGAAATGCCATGCAATCTACCACCTACCCTTCTCTCCATCTTATAGGAATTCTCCAGGCAGGAAAATTGCACAGGCAGTTAACTATGCCTCTAAGGGAAGCTACTGCAGACTCTTCCTCATTCCATTAGATCTTCCCATATCTCTTCTATCTTCTCTGTCTACCCAGAGATCACTTTCTCTATGCCTTTACCACAGATCAGTGGCTCCTCACCCACCCTAATTAAGTGCTCAGCCCCTCCCCTTAATGAAGACCATAGGAAGAACTTCCCCATCATCCCAGACCTTATACAAGTCTTAGCTTACTGTGGTCTCTGTGCGCCGAGTGGTTCCATCATCCGAGGTCTCCACAGAGACAACAGACATGGCTCCCTCAGGGTCCTCCTCCGTGTAGGTCTCCACAATCTGCCCTGGCTCCTGCATCCTGGGGATGGTGCTATACAAAAGGTGACTGTGATCCTACATGGAAAAGAGAAAACAGAAAGAGCTATTATTAAGCCATATATACTAACAATCCATCCCAATGAGAGGCACTGCCTCCCTAAAGACACTGCACCTTCTATGGGCCCCAGGATTTTTAGAGGGGTGCCTGTCCCCACTTTTGAATTTGTACAAAAGGGCAGAAGACATAATTTCCCAGTTCTAGTCACTTAACAAACAGGAACTGAGTTAACTATAGCTACATCAACACCCAAGTGACAGAGACAGCAGATATAACTTCCCAGTTCTAATCATCTAAGTGAATATGAACTGGGTTAAACTGCAGCTACATCTACATCTGAGGGATCCTTCAAAAAACAAAAAAAAGTTCACCCAATAAGAAGTTTTAAGATGAACCAGAAAACCCCAATAAGAGCTATCTTCTGAATAGCTCTATGCTATTCTTCAGATATGCCTAAGGCTCAAGGTCAGCCAGATTCTAGGCATGGTTTTCAGCAAAGTAGAACCACGCCCATTCTAGAAAAGGGATGCAGTAATTGAGAGATCAAATACTGGATCAATGGGCATTACAATTAATTCCAAAATAAAACTACATTTATACTTTGAAACTCCATTTTTTAATTTTCCTAAATGAAAGAAACTAATTAATGGGAGCTTACAATGTGCCAGGCACTTTAGAAGACACCAATATGCTCTTAAGCTGAGGAAGTAAGAAAGATATGAATAAGCAACCCAGACCTTGAGCCAAAAGAATTACCTGGGGTCCGTTGAGTTTTAGATCTGAAAATTTCTGTCGCTCAAGGTCAACATCGCCCACAAACCGGCCGTTCTGAAACATAGCCCACAAGAAGACAATTCATTTTGTGGCCTTCTTTTGCTCTATCAAACACAAATGATCTTTGTTCCAAACAGGAAAAGGCCTTTCAAGAAGACATTTGTGGCCTGGAGTCCTTCTGTCAGTACAGATAAAAGAAGCACATCACTCCTTAGACTTAACACCTCAAAATTGGAACCGGGCCTAGAACTCTGGCAGACTGGGTCTCTGGAACATAGGAACGTAAGCTCTATGAGGGCAGAGGTTTATTGTGTTTTGTTTTTGGTCAGTTTTGTTCACTGTCTCCCTAGTGCCTTGATCAGTGCCTGGCACATAATAGGTACTCAAAAACTATTTTCTGAATAAACAGCAGAGACTCAGATAAGTTCCCCACGAAATCTTTTTGGAAAGCCATAAGAACATAAGGAAACTTGGAAAGCCTAGGTTGGGGGGTTTCCAAAGCCTTCTTTATTGTTTCATGCATCTTCATGCTCTACAACCACTGGAAACTCCCATACCAGGCAGCTTTTTAAAGAAAGAGGCAAGAAGTATGAGTTTCTCTTTCCAAGTAGAAAGAAAACAAGTATCTCAACTCCCCTCAAGCAGATGTCTCAGTATCTTCATCACCAATTATTAGAGCCACAGAACACGTTCAAAAATGTCATTCTTAAGTTGCTCTGTCTTAAACAGCAGGAAATAATCTAATAACATTATACTACGTAAAAATACATTTGACTACTCCCCTTCAAAAAGAATACAGTGAGATTCAGCCACCTTGGGAGACTCTTCCCCCACCCTACTCCCATTACATAGGGAGTGTAATGCTGTAGGGAAAGGAAGTTAAACATTACTTTCAGGAAGAAGGAAGGGTGTGGTTTCATTGCTGAGCAGAAGTTAAAAATAAAAGAGAAAGAGAGAGAGAATCCATGTACTAAATCCTGGAATTCCCCACCACCTCCAAGGCTGAGCAATCCTGCTCTCCTTTTCAATACATACCCCTCCCTCAACCCTAACCCTCTATTCTTGTTCCTATAAAAATCCTAGGAACACTGCAAACACACTGCTTCCAAATTCCTGATCATCCCCAATTGGAATTATATCCTCTCACTCAACACGCTCCTTAGCATGAGGGACCTTCTCCATCTTAGAAAATAAATAAGTAATCAATGAAAGGACTTATTGGAGCATGAGCACTGTTCTTCGTTCCCATCAGAGATCTCTTAAAATGAAGTCTATCAGGCAATGCCTACTACATACACACACACACACACACACACACACACACACACACAAAACCTCAGACAGATTACATCACAGCGAAGTCAGACTACAGAAACCATAGGAAACACAAGATACTTCTCATTTCTAACACCAACTCTCCCAAGTCACAGCAGAGTCAGCCAACCCAGAGACCACTGGCTCCTGTGGTTATTTGGGTTAAACAGCAGCATGATGCTCGCTCTCCAACTCTAACCGAAAGAATTAACAATAACCCCTTCCTCCAAGGAATGATCTGCACAGCCAACAAGAAGAGCATGGCGCAGGGATGCACAGTTTATGAACGCTGACTGCCACACCTTCTGAGCAAACTGTTCTCTGAGGGAGGATACAAGATGCCCAACTGCCCCAACCACTAAGTAGGCATTTAATTTCCTGAATTTCTGATATGGGGGCGGGGGGGGGGGGGACATACAAGGAAAAAAACAAGTAACCTGAGTACAGCTTCAAATTATAGGATCTGCCATTACTAGAACTGCATCCCAACCCAGAAACCCCGCTCCAGCAAACAAGAAGTCAGATGGATGCTTCTAGAGATAAGTCCACCCAACTCAGCACAGCAGCAATATTCCCTATCTCTTAATCAGTATTTATCACGCCTGTAAAGGTTATCATGAGGCATGGGCACTGGACAGCCCATAACCACGAGGAGAGTAGTTTCGCAAGAAGGATCATAGTCTCTCTATGACCATGCCAAAGTCCTACCTGCAGGTCTGATGGAGAGAGGGGTTACCTGATGCCGGCGGGTGAGGGTGCCGTTGGCCATGAGCGGGTTGGCATCTTGTGGTGAGACCCGGACGCGTTCCAGTTGCGCCGAGACGTGGCGCCGTTCCTCCTCCAGCGCCCGGGTCAGCTTCTCAAACTGGGCCTCTTGTTCCTTCACAGAGGCCAAGATGCTGGCGGTCGACTCCACCTCTGAGTCGTCCATGAAGGTAAGGGGCAGAGCCGCCGCAGGGCAGGGTAAAAAGGGAAGGTGGATCACAGGGGGAGGAGGAAGGAGGGAGAAGGCCCCCCTCACTTCACACTACCGGGAAAAGGTAAGAGAGAGGAGAGAAAGAAAAGGTCACAGGTCAGAGAAGACAGATGAATTATTAATCCCAGAGCCAAAGATGCCCTCTCGTGGTTTTACTGCAGCACAGAAAGAGAGCCACCACCAAGCCTGGACCCACCACCAGTGTCTGTTCAAGCAGGATCCTTTGGCCATTACCCTCTTCAACACCCCACAAGAAATACCTATTGAAAGGAAAAGTGCAACTAGATCCAAGGGAGAATGTGCCTAGGGGCTGTAGTCATGACATGAGTTTAAAATTAGGTTATTCTCCCCTGGAAAAATTTGCTGGCATCAACTCAATGAAAGATGTAACTCCACAGTATAGACAAGCACACGCTCTCCTGCTGGGGCGAGCCACCTCTGAGATACGGGGGCAGTGCAGATCTTACTTAACCTCTCCCAAATCTGAACACTGGAATTGCTGGAGTGGTGGCAAATATACTAAATGAATATGCTAAATTAAAACGCCGGTAAGAAATGGATGCAGTAAAAAAAATTCCCACCATCAAAGGCAGGAAATAAAACTAAAGCCCTCAAATTGGATACATTTATAAAGGGATTTTCTACTTCTAAAAACTATACTACAGGGCTTCCCTGGTGGCGCAGTGGTTGAGAGTCCGCCTGCCGATGCAGGGGACACGGGTTCGTGCTCCAGTCTGGGAGGATCCCACATGCCGCGGAGCGGCTGGGCCCGTGAGCCATGGCCGCTGAGCCTGCGCGTCCCGAGCCTGTTGCTCCGCAACGGGAGAGGCCACAACAGTGAGAGGCCCGCGTACCGCAAAAAAAAAAAAAAACAAAACACTATACTACAACATTGAGGGCAGAATGTGTGCCTTGGCTAACAGAGGCAAGAAAGCAACAGAATAAAAAAGTCTACGTGTAAAAAGGCAACATTTTCAGTGACCTTCACATCTCTTTGTGGAGTAGGAAAAGGAGCATTATATTAAATTATAAAGTTACCCCTTGAAGTAGTTCGTATTCTAACCTTCAATTAACAGCTGGAACTTCCTACATCTCTGTTATCCTGCAGAAAGCTCTAAACAGGCTACATTTTTACCTCTTTACATATTCCAACTAAGGGTAAATATCCAAGTATCTAGAGGGTTTATGTGTACCACTTCCACAATAAATGATATTCAGAAGCGAAGAGTTCCCCATACCCTATTACATAATCTGCAAGCTGGCTAGTAAGTGGAGGGGCATTGTAGTCATACTGTTGGATTTAGTAGGGTTTCTCTCTTATAAGTTGGCTATAAGAGACTTTCTGGTCAGCCCAAGATATACCACGTTGAAAGGCAGGTTTTAGAATAAACCCTCTCCCCTATTCCCCACCCTCTCCTCAACCCCTCCAGAAAAAAGGCACTTAAAAATTTTTTTTATTCTTAATAAACATATTTACATACACACCTGTTAAGAGAAGGTCGTAACTGATTGGTTTAACAGAGAACAGCCCAGTCTAGATTCAAAATATCATGGGAGAAGCATCCCAGCCACCACAGCAAGGAGGAAGCAGGAAGAAGAGAGCTGTAGAAATATTTGGAGGAAAAATAGGAATGAGAGAAAAATAAAATATACCTAATACATTAAAAAAAAAAAAAGAGCAGCAAGGGCACGTGTTGGGGAAAAAACAATCTGGGAATGGAAGGGAGTAATTTAAAATACGACTTGGAATTGCTTAATGTGACAAATGCCCTTTGGACTTTGCTCTGTTTTCAAATACTTGGACCTTGGTCGTAGTTTTCATTAAAACCTGGATTCTACTGTCATGTCAGAGTTCCTCTACATGTATTTCTGTAGAGAACCAGGAGCAGGTCATAATATGGATATATATTCACTTACCCCCTGTTCCCAGCAACCAAATTGGGAAGGAAAAAAAAAAAATGGCTGTTGGAATGCCCTTCCCCCTCCTTCCCACCCCTAAGGCAGAAACCTCAGAGCCCAGTCCCAGCATGCCCACAAAGATATTGAGAAACCAATGCAATAGTCGTCGTGGGGAAGACATGTGGGGACTAGCCTAGGCTAAGCCTTTAGCTTCAGTTCCCTTTCCCACGCTCCCCAGAGCCCTACACCAAGCACAATCGCTTGGGCCTGTTTGCTTTAGAGTATATGTAGTATTCAGCAAGCAAGAGTACCCAGAGGAACTGATAAATAGGTGCCCAATAAACTCCTCAATTAATTCTCCATCACCAAGACTCCTTCCAGTGGATCTAGATCTCCTTCCAGTGGATCTAAATCCAAGAATGTGGCAGTCTTTTTTCCAAAGTCCTCCTACCCAGGCTCTGGGCTCCCGCAGTCACTTATCAACTCCTGTTCTTCCTTTAGGTCCAAAGCCCATTGTCACTTTCTCAATTCCCACCCTGCACTCCAACAGGCCACTCAAAGGTCTTTAATAAGTAGCCTTATTTTTTTTTGAATGTTGCTCCCTTTTCATCTCTGTTACTTCATTTGCACTTGCCCTCATCTGCTATGTACAATGACCTATGAACCTTCCACACCAAGAGGACCCGGAGCTGGGGAGATTCTTCCAGTTCTGGGTTTCAACAGGGTCTGTCTGAACTGTAGTTAGCACTCTGGCAGTCTCTGCCCTGTAATCTTCTTTGCTAATAAAACACCAAACTACCACTACTTCAGGCATACAGTGCCAACACTCCCTGTTGCACAGAGAAACTGTCACCCTTCCATAAAATTGCCACTTTCTGCCCCCACAACTTTAGCTAATACAATACAGGGAGTTAGGAAGGGTAGTAGGGCCTCTACCCAGGGCTCTAGGTCGGGAAGCAATATCTGGAAAAACATCAGCTTCTCCCATCTTCGTGGCTTTAAAAGCTGACCACCTGGCTCTAATTTGGAGAAGAAGGCAGAAAAGTTAAGAAAAAGAAGATCAGATTCCTAGGCCTAACAGCATGGGGGAAATTTTCTGCCTGAAAGAGGGCAGAAGCAGAGCTTTGTAGGACAGAACTGGACTCAGAAGACAGGTCCCAGTCCTGGCTCTGCCACTAGCCAACAATGGCAGTAAGTCACTGCCACGTTCTCATCTGTAAGATGCCAATACCACCAGCCCCGTCTAACTCAGAGTTGCTGTGAGGATTGGCTGAGAATTTAATGCTATACAAATGTGAGGTATTAAGTTGTTTCAAGAGTTAGTTTCTATCTTCCAATTACATTACTTAATAGTAATGCCTCAGCCCAAAACTATTTTGTGAACTAGTAGACGAAATTAACTGGATCAAGTGCATAACTGGGTTCTAAGGAGAGGATGAGGCTGGTTTCCCTACTCCAACACTATTTACTAGGAGGTCCCACCTAGACCAGTGTTTCTGGGACACAGGGTGCTTCTCCTAAGTGCCTGGCAGTTATCACAGAATTACACATCTGCTACAATGAGCTCTCGATTCCCTGTGTGAGGCCTTAGCAGTTTATTACTAAGGAGAAAGGGAAGGTGAAAAGAACTAGCAATTACTGAATGTTTTACATTTACTATCCTGGCAATCCTTACAGCAACTCTAAGGAAGTTTTACTGCAAATGAGAAAACAGGCTATAGGTGTAGAAATTACCCAAGGTCTCAGTTAATAGCAAATTTTGAACTTAAGTCCAATATAAAATGGACAGTCCGGCACCTCTCTCTTACAACTTTTAAGAGCTTTCTACCCAAACATCACAGGAAAAAGGGAAAAGAAAAAATTTCCATTTATCTTTAGGTTAAAGGGTTATCCATAATGTCTACAAATAAGAAATAAGTGGGAGAAAAGAAATAAATGGGAGGAAAAAGAAAGCATATGCGGGGGAAGAGAACGAAGCAGTTAGGCAAGATATATAGTACCCCACCTCACAACTCAGAGACTTCAGAGTCTTCTCCATGCCAAACATACACATCATAAGAAAATTATACTATAGACCAGAATCTGCAAACCATTAACTGATGTTGGCAGTGAGAATCAGGAAAGCCTTAAGACTACAGGCCAACATCTTTACAGGTTGGCCACTTACTATGGATTACACTTGTTCTCACTTAAAAAAAGTTCATCGGGAATTTCCTGGTGGTCCAGTGGTTAGGACTTGGGGCTTTCACTGTCGTGATCCCGGGTTCAATCCCTGGTCAGGGAACCAAGATCCTGCAAGCCAAGCTGCACAGCCAAAGGATAAAAAAAGATCATCAAGGAATTGCCAAGGTGAGGGAGAGGAGCAAAGTGAACAAATGAACCTTGCAATTCTCCTAACACTAGATCTTCTCAGAGTAACTGGTTTTACTCTTTTTTTAAAAAAAATACATTTATTTTATTTATTTTTTTATTTTTGGCTGCATTTGGGTCTTCGTTGCTATGTGCAGGCTCTCTCTAGTTGCGGTGAGCAGGGGCTACTCTTCGCTGCGGTGCACGGGCTTCTCGTTGCGGTGGCTTCTCCTGTTGCAGAGCATGGGCTCCAGTAGTTGCGGCGTACAGGCTTCAGTAGCTGCGGCGTGTGGGCTTCAGTAGTTGTGGCACGAGGGCTCGGTAGCTGTGGCTCACAGGCTCTAGAGCGCAGGCTCAGTAGCTGTGGCACATGGGCTTAGTTGCTCCACGGCATGTGGGATCTTCCCGGACCAGGGATCGAACCTGTGTCCCCTGCATTGGCAGGAGGACTCTTAACCACTGCGCCACCAGGGAAGCCCTGATTTTACTCTTAACAAGCCATAGGTCCTATAGACCTACGAGTCTACAACAAGGCTCCCACATTCAAGCAATGACAACAGTAAACATTCAATCTCTTCTGTAAGAATTCTGAACCAGAAGAAGTTGAATTAAATCAAATACCCAGAAAGGCCAAACAGTCTGACAATGCCAACCAGGTAAAAGAGGAAAAGAAGAAAGTCACTTGCCAATAGCACAGTCCCCACAATGACTTGTTCTACTGTAAATTGGCCATAGAAATATAATTTGAAATTTTAATTTTTAGAGGTTAAGAACATAAACTTTGGAATCACACTGACTGCGTTCAAATCCCAGCTCCATTGCTTCTTAGCTATATGACTTTGGGCAAATCTCTCTAATCCTCAGGTTTCTTTTCTGTAAAATGGGAAAAATAAAATACACAGGGTGGTTGTGATGATTAAACGAGACAATCCATGGAAAGTACTTAGAAAATGTCTTGACGCACAGAAAGCTACTGCTACCAATACAATACTATTACAAACAGTTAACACAAGAGACTAGAGTTTTGGTCGTGTTGTTAGGGCTTTTGAGTAAACCACACGTCTCCACATGTTCCCCTCTCCCACTTACTGTAGCTCTGTAAACTACAGGAATCCTTCACACTCTTAAAGGGAAAAAAAAAAAAAAAATTAAACTCCAGGCCAGGGGTCAAAAGACCCGGAGTTCAAGTCCTGGCTCTGCCGAAAACAAATTGTGAGACCTTGGAGAAGTTATAAATAACCCCTGTAAGTTTTACTTTTTATTACTTTTCAGAGTTTAGCTTTAATGGGCTAATATATGTAAAACTACAGGCTGGGTAACTCTGAACGTGTCTGCCGCCTCCATGCACTTCAGACAAGTATATCCAAAGAGATGAGCAGGATCAGGCATAGAGGCCTCTGCGGAAAGCAGAAAAGTTACGTGTCTTCAGATGGAGAACTCTAAACCCCGAAAAATAGTCTTTGGGTTCTTAGGAAAGAAGTGTTATCTTCTGTAGAGCCAGGTCCAAATGCAGCCCTCTTCACTTCTTCCTATTTCTTCATTATGAAATCAAAACCAATGTCAGAAAGTTATCCCTTCCCTCTAAATGCAATGATAAGCAAAATTCCTCTTCTACATCACCCTAGGGATTTCAAACTGCTTTTTTAAAAAGCACACTGAGCCTTCTATTAAAGAATACCAATCAATAAAATATAGCACCTGTAACACTACAGAACTGTATTACATAACATTCAAACCAAAAAAGGTAGGTCTTCCAAACACCGAAAAGGCATTTATTTGCGTTAACTGGCATTTGCCTGCAAGTTCAAAGCAATTAATGCTGTTCAACCACAAACAGAGAAAATTGGCACCTTTTTTTTAAATCAAAAGGAATGTGTTTTGTCAATAGTTTTTCTATGGCTTCTTATCACAGAGTGCTTATACCAAAGTCCAAAGTCTTAGTACTCCACCCACCACTTGAAGTTCCACCATCCAAAGCTTAGAACAATTCAAAGCTCAGTCAGAACAACTCTCATATTTCTCCCTGCTGGAAAAACTCACTCCCACACTAACCCCAAGTCTCTGAACGTGACTTGCAATAAGATGGAGAAAGGACTCTGCTCACTTCACAGTCTCATGTCAACTGGGCACTTCTCAGAATTACAAAACTTGACATTCCAGAAATGGCATTGTCTTAGGTGTTTAGCAGTTTCTGTGCTTCCCTGGGGATCTGCTTTATGATAGGCTCAGCTTCTCCACTTAAGAGCACTCAAAAGGCTGACTGAAGGAGTCTCAGTTTTACAAGGAAGGACTAGGTCTCACTGTGTCCAACACAAATCTGATGAATTAAGGGAGTCTCCGGCAAATCACCCTCCTCTTAGGAAAGAGTGATCATTCTATCTCATTGGAGTTTCAGAGAAAAAAGGGAAAATAGATATATGAAAGGATTTTTTTTTTTTAAAGAAATACTTGTTACAAGGCGGCTGAGCTAGCAATCTCTATAGGTCACTAGGACACCTTAAACATTCTAGTTACCTGTCAGGATTTAAAGTTTTTACTGTGACTTTAAAAGGAAAAAAAAAAAAAAATCACCTCCACCATCTTGACCCTAAATTCAGAAACCAGATGGAACATTCTTCTTGCTCTCTTTTCCCCTCCCAAGTATTCTGGGAATCCCCCAAACCATAAGATACTAAAATGTCTAAATGCTAGACTGGCTTTGAAGCTAAGGAAGGGTGTGGCTCTCAGCTCCTGAGGGGGCCCAGGACTGAAAGGGTATGGAAAGAAACAAAACCTGCTTCTCTCTGGAGAGTGTATGACACACACACAGGACTGGTCTAACAAGCCCTTCTGATCTCTCAGGCCAGGCCACCTCCTTCTCCTCCCCCACCACCCACGTGCCTCTCCAAGGCCTTCCACTGGGACAGATAACACTGAATTTTCTCTCAATCCTGAGCGTCTGAGACACCTCAAGTTACTTACCTGTATCCCTGTTGCAACCCTGCCAAAGGCACCTCACGCAGCCTTATAAGGAGAAAGCAGAGCTTTAGGGAGAGGCCAATAAGGAAACAAAGATAAGAAGGAGGGGCAAAAAACAGAGGGAGGTGTCAGACTGGAGGAAGGGGAGAGGCCAAATGCCTTTCTCCATTCTACAAAAGGAGGGGAAAAGAGAGGAGGTCAGGTATACAATGGGAAATTAGAAAAAGTCTAGTCAAAATGGAACAGTAGTGTTTAACTCCTGTCATAAAAGAGAAATCCTAAAATTAACTAGGACACCTTACACTCTTCCCTACCCTAGGCTAGAGGGAAAAAATTCATGGAAAAAAAGCTTAACCTTAAGGTTTACTAGAGGCCACCCAACTGTCTGAGCTCACAGTCCTTTTTTAAAGTGGCAGCTTCTCACCAAACCTCCTAACTTTCTATCCCTGGCATTCCCACCATTCCTCTGCCCATCATTTGAAGATGACTTGGAAAAGCTGAAAGCATGTAACTGAATCATATTTACAGTCCAGCTTCCTAAGAAAGCCCTGAGCCCTGAAAAGAGCAACAAGACACCCCTTCCATTAGGTTTAGAGTATGCCTCCCTTTTGAGACAAGCAAGAGAGAGAAGGTGTGAGTCTATGAAGAAATCATAGGCAAGATGAAGGTCCTATTTCAGCTCAGGGCAGATAGCTGAAGGAAATGTTTCTCCCTATCTGAAAGAAGAAAATCTGACCTTACAGGGGGAGAGAAGTTGTGAGTCATTAATTACTGACCTCCCCCTATAAATTATCACAGATACTCTTCCCAACAACCTCTGAGGTAATGTTGGCCCCTTTTATAGATGAGTAAACTGTGCATCAGAAGTATTGGCTTCCCTGGTGGCGCAGTGGTTAAGAATCCACCTGCCAATGCAGGGGACACAGGTTCAAGCCCTGGTCCGGGAAGATCCCACATGCCGCGGAGCAACTAAGCCTGCGCGCCACAACTACTGAGCCTGCGCTCTAGAGCCCACAAGCCACAACTGCTGAGCCCGTGTGCCACAACTAATGAAGCCCCTGTGCGTAGAGCCAGTGCTCTGCAACAAGAGAAGCCACTGCAATGAGAAGCCCGCGTGCCGCAACTAGAGAAAGCCCGTGTGCAGCAACAAAGACCCAATGCAGCCAAAAATAAATAAATTTAATTTAATTAATTTTTAAAAAAAGTATTCACTATCCTGCTCAAGGTCATCATATAACTAGTAAGTGGTAGAAATGCATCTCTTCTACTCCAAGTCCATGTTCCTTCTCCTTGATAGAGTGAAATGAGTATGAACTTTCTACGCTTCCTGTGGTTAAAAGTCATTCTAACTCAAATAGAGAAGGTGACCAAAAGTAAACTTTGGGGGGGGGAGGGGAGTGAGAAAGGATGAGGTGGAAGCACCTAGACCTTTGGGTATTGCCTTCATTCTAAAGCGCAAGACCTCATTCAATTCTGGAGAAGGCCAGAATTGAGAAATACCTTAGATTTCCCATTTTAAAAGGAAAAAGAACTTGGGAGAAAAGGTGAGAGGAGCAAAAGTAATGGTATTACTTGGTACACAATCACCTACTTTTCCACTGACTGGCCCGCTATAGAAATCTGACTACTTGCCACATTCTCTAATCACAGCTCAAGAAAGAAATCTAATCACAAACATCCCTACTCTCATTTTTAACGTGACATCTCACTAAACCAAAAGCAAAGATCAGATCAGAGGTGGGGTGGGAAACAGAAGGAACTAGAAGCAGGGAAGACTGTGCTAGCCAGCATCAGAACAGAGGGGAGGGATTGTTCTAGCGGTATGTTAGCAATCTGCCTCTAGGGCAGCTGTCCTCCTGGGTAATCAAAGGCCGGCTTGTGCGTGTGCTCAGGGACTAGCCAGCCTGGCAAGAAGCTGAGGACTCAGCCACCCAATCCACAAAGTGAGAAGAGATGCCTGTTTCACAGCTGGAATGGAGGGCAGGGAAAACACAAAACAAGAGGAAAAGGCAGCGGGAGGGGGTTGGGGGCAGCGGGCGGGGACAGAGAGTGTTACAGGTGCTATTTCAGTCTAGACAGAGGAGAAAAAAAAATCCTAGGAAACTACCAACCATTCCCTAGTTAAGCGCAAACAGAGAATTGCCAGTACCTCTCAATACTAAAATAAAAAATGGGTAGGTTTCTCCAGCTCTGTATGTAGTAAGATGTCAACTGGAAGGATGAGACCTAAAATATAGGGGCCCGGCATTGCCTGGTTCTCTCTATTCCTTTCAGACTCAACAAGGTATCTGCAATATACACAGCGAATAAACATAATACAAATAAACATCTATCTCCTTCTAAAATTCCTTTCTTAATTAAATCCTAGAGATCTGTAAATAATAGTAGCACACATAAAAGTCAGTGAGATCCCCAATACTACGAGATCGAAGCCATTTATATAACTCAAGTGCTAAAACGCAAGAGGCCACAGTCAGAATTCACACTCCCTAATCCCTCGGAGTAGCTAGATGCTCTGAGACCCATTAGACACACAAAGGCTGCTCTCTTCTCAGTAGAGCCCTGTAGCAGGGCTGCTCTCCAGGGACAAAGAGATTTCACAGGAGAACCACAAAGACATCGCCCCTCTCCATTCCCCCACTCCCAGCTTTCTCACTTCCTGTCACAGTAGCACCAGACCACAGTCTCCCAGAAACAAACAAATACAAAGTGCTGGATTCTGGGCTTCAAGCCAACTGCATTCCAGGGCATCCTGTCTACCAATCACCAGCCAGAGCTCCCACTTTGCCCTGCTCAATTCCTTATCATGTTCAGGGAAAACAACCCTCCTCCCCGACCCAAGCCAACACTACATAGGACAAAGCTCAGGCCTTTAAGAATCATCAGAAAGATACTGTGTGAAGATCTAAGGGTTCAGAGGGGCTGAGGGGATGTTCAACATTCCCGCTTAGCTAGTTTCTTCACTTTGGAGGCCGCGGATCTTAAAACTGGTATTATACTCAGCTCAGCTACGTGTGATACATCTCATAGAAAGCTTCATCATGGCAATCTGATAACCAACCTGAATTCAGTCAATGGAATATTCCCACCTGGAAAAACTACTTCAGGACACATGCTCTGTCAACTTCTCTATCACCCATTTCTACTGTTTTCAAAGGCTTTCAAACTCTTTTCCCCACAAGAATAAAGCTGATTTTTTAAGAGGCCCCAAACAGAACAAACAAAGGCAGCAGACTCCACCCTACGAAGAGGCAGAATAGGTATCAGCAGATGCTAGGAGCAAAGTTATCTACTTCCCTAGGGAATGAAAGGAGGCCCACTAGGAATTGCACAGTACTTCTTGCAGCAAAAAAAAAAGTCAACACAACAAACAGCTTTTCCCGCTCACTACTCCCCCTGGAGTGGATCAGGGGCTGTAGACTTGGAACCTCATCAGAAAAGAAAGCCTCCCTTCCTAGTAAGGGTCCACAGCTGACACTAAGAATGGGATAAATGATACATTTTTCTGCTATCTTAAACAAGCCCACTGGACGTCAGCTCTAAACTTCCGAAGCAAAGATGCAGATAGATCAAGCTCTATTTAGCCAGACTCGTGAAATCCAAACCAACACCCTTTGCCCCCAGGGCTCAATTCTTGCATAAAGCCTAGTATAAGGCTCAGCACAGAGTTCTCAAACCAGAGGGACATTCCAGGCAACTAACTAGTAATACACTATCATTTCTCATCTTTTCTCCTCCCTTTCTCCTCCACTCCTTTCCCCTTCTTCTTGGATCTGCTAGAAGTACTCTGTGCAGAAGCCTGACTGGGATAGTACATGCTGATGCAAAAGGAGATAAGTCTAAAACAGCACAATTAGAAGGAATTAGTCCATATCTGGCTATGATATAACCAGATGAAAGGAAGTGGGGCAGGTATATACACAATAGTCAGCCATTCTAGAACGGGATAGAAAAAAGAATATTGAGCAACACTACATTTTAGAACAGAACTTAACAGCAGGTCCTAGCCACTGCAAACTATCACTGAAGTACACACACAAAAAAGTTAGAGATCTCTTACCTAGCACTAAATCGGACTAACTCCCTTTTTCACTCAAGAATAATTTTAAAAATTAGTTACAATTGTTGGTATTCTTATCCAATTCTCCCTTATTCATAGCCCAGGCCAAATAAATCAGTCAATTAAGTACTACTGTGTGAGATGGTTATATAAAAAGCAGATAAAAATAGTAGAGTAGAAGAGTTTTCTGAGATACTTTAAAAAAAAAAAAAAAGAGGGTTATAAAAGACACACCCCAGACAGAACTGGACACATCCGTATCAATGCTGCTACTGCTACTCCAAAAGGATGCTCCGCAGGTTCTCTGCCTCAAACTGAGTAGGTGAGACAAACTGCACGCTGACTCAGAAATATAGAAACCCATGATGGGAAGGAGGGAAGGAGACCAGTATAGCCAACTGATCGCAATTCAGCACAACTTCTTCAAAAGTCCTGGTCTACTTGTATCTCTCTGGCTGTTTGCAGACATTTAGAAAACCCAACCAAAGGAATAACAAATGGGTAAGGAGAAAGTCAATGGAAGGGCCCAAGACTTAAGCTGAATACTCAATGGTTGGAAAAGTATGAATTTGTTTTGCTATATAACTTCCCACGTACCCCCTTTCTCTCCAAGTCAGGCCCAAAGCTGAAAGAACTGGAGGGAGGGGAGGCAGAGAAAAGAATGTGATTGGGAAAAGGTTTTGCTGCATTCCAAGTAGCCAACATCCCACATAGCATTAAGAGTGCCCAAGAATCCAATCCCACTACTGAGAGTTGCTAGGACTCTGCTAACACACATCCAATTCCTCTACCACCCTCCCCCTAAGCACCCTGAAAAGCAGCATAATTGAGATAGCTTGATGAAGGCGCCAGCTGTTTCCACCACTCTCCCTCCCCCCAACCCCAGAGACCACAGTTCAAACTCACATCAAACACGTAATACAATTGGCCAGTAGGAAGGAGAAGCCAGAACTAAAATAGCAGGAAGAGTGCCAACTGGCCCCACTTAGAAGGAATGCTTTCTTGGCTCAATTTAAAATAAGAAACTTTTGTCATCCACTCCCCTCTGCCCAATTATGTTCTCCTTTCCACAACCTACCCCTCAGTGTCAAATGGATTGCAGTTTCTTCCCTACAACTCCTTGATCTATTTTCAAATGTCAGGGAATACAGGGGAGGTATAAGGTTGAATGTAAAATAATGTCTGGGAGATTGGAAGCCTTCCTGGACTGCAACAGCCAAACCTAGCACAGGGCTATCACATAAGGGTAAGTAGACAGGAGCCCACAGAGCACCCATCACCATGTTACAAGCAAGGAAAGAAGGGAGCAAATGCTTGTGCTACTGAACATTGATGATAGCCCTATTTCGCATGGAACGAACAGCCAGCTGAAGTAGTAATGTGATCAGCCCCTCCCCCACCCATATTCTAAGTTGACCAGCATTAGCCAAGGAGGAAGGGAAGGAAGCCAGCACTTCCTTTTCAGACAGGAAGTAACATTGGCCCTTCCTGTCGAGTTTTAAACAAATTGTCCAGCTGAGTTTCAATGTTAACATCCTCTCCTGAATTTGTTCCACAATTTCAAAATGGAGAGGGGAAATGGAGATATGGTCTAAAAGTTTCCCTTCCCCCTAAGAGGCAAGTCCTCAATTCCATACTAAGTGCTGGCAGAATCCCCAAATCAGGCAGTGACATCTGTAATTCCAAAATAATACGGGATACAGAGGTAGAAAACTTCAAATTAGCCACCTTCTTACCGTGTCTACTACCATGAACTATTCTTCTCTACTTCTTATACTAAGTAAATAACCACCCATCTGAGAAATCATATAGATATGTAGCTTAACTCAAATGTTCAGATCTTGTGGTCCTCAAGCCTAAGTGATCAGAATCACCTGGGAAGCTTTTTTAAAAATACAATCTCCCAAATCTACCTCCCCAACCCTCATACCTCAATTTCTGGAGGGAATGCCTCAGAATTCATGTTTGCAAAAAGCCGTTAAAGTGATTCTGAGAGTCAGCTATTGGGAACCACCGTCCTGGCCTATCCCTGACAACCTTCTGACCACCACATTCCTCTCCCAAAAAAGCATTAGTTATAAAATACATTATTTGGACCTGCTTAACTATTCAGCAGACAGCTCATTGTTCAGTCTGGATTTGAAAGCATGGATTTAAATATATAAATGGCCAGAATGACACAATCCTAAATGCTATATTCTAGACTCAGAACCTAAAAGGAAGAACTGTCTCACTTTGGAATCCTGAGTTGCTACAGTGGTGGACATCCCTATTTACACAGCAGATTGGACAACCCAACTATTTTTTTTTTAATTTAACATACAGAGCTAGAATTTTTATTTAATAATATGAAAATCCAACCAAATCTTATTAAATATTTTTATAAAAATGAAACCATACACAATTCTAGGATTCAATGTTCATCTAGTTGCCAATATAATAATTTCATACTGCATGCATGTTGTCACATATGTACATATTTAAGAGTAATACGAGTTATTAATAATCTAAAATGTGCCACCATGCAACTTGCAACTGTTGTGAAGACAATGTACCAATTTGTAAACCCAGTTATTTTTTAAATGACTCAGTTTAACTTTCCTCCAAGGAACAAAGAGCTGTGCCACATTTTCAAAGACTGTTCCACATTCCATCCCCAAAGAAGTCCGAAGTCCTAAATCTAGCATTCAAGACCCTAGATAATTTTAGCCCAGTTGACAATAGAAGTAACCAGAAACTCTGGATTCAAGTGTTACGTCTGACACTTATCCAAGTCACTAACTTCTGGTTTGAGTAAGGGCAAGTGAGTAGCAAGATGTTTTTAGAAGAGGCATAAAGCGAAATATTTCCACAAAGAAGCATGTCACTGAAGACTTAGGAAAGAAGAATGGCATGGAAAGACATACTTTCAAGACAACTACAAACATCTATAAATGCTGAAGTAATACACATCAAGCAGTTATTTAAAGCAACTTCAAAATTTGGGGGAACCTGATTGCCTAGAGTACTTCCTGCAAGATGATATACAGTTACCTGACCAAAGAGGAAGTGGATGGAAGGGGGAAAAATGTTTCCTGATTGAGGTCATGGCCCAAGGATGATATTACGTAACAGAATGACAACTAGATAGTTATAATTAAAAAGAAGAATAGAGGGTAACCAGGTCAAGTTCTAGGGCTAAACTCCTAACAGAGAGAGAGAGAGAAATTCTTTCACTGAAGGACAGGCTAGCTAAACCAGAAATCTTGAGAGGGAAAGTAAGAATGGGTGATTCAAGACACAGCTACTCTGGTAATCAAATATCCTTTTACTTTCCATTATGGGGTTGCCACAGAACATCAATCACTAAACAGTTGGTGCTTCTTCTTCAATCCCACCAAAGCCAACCAGGCCAAGTGGTTCAGCAACACGCTTTAACAACCATTACTGCTTAAACACACATATAGAAAGGGAAAAGAGACATACAGTTAGTTATCAGGACTGATCATGTCCCCTGATGTGCCAGACAGAAATATGGATACGGTGACCTATAAAATGGTACCTGAAGCCATTTAATTCCAATGATTAGGGCTGCGGGGAAGCAGGAGCTTTTTGGTCTAATGAGCAAAACGAAAAGCAGCAGATAAGCGGGGTAGGCATAATATTTGGTCATAAACCAAATCAACAAATGTACTCAAAAGGAAACTCTATGTACTCAAAAAGAAGGCTGTCACTTCTACTATTCATAGAAATTTGAATCTGTAGATAAGAAGGTAGATAAATAGATTTCTCTAGGGAAGAAAATTTTGATCTCCCATCCCAAACACATACAAGCTTATTCTAAGTAGTTGCCTTACTTTTATCATTCTCCAAGACAAGGGTCATCAACCTATGCAAATTCTGCTACTTTGCAAATTATGTGCTGACTATACTCACATGCAACTTCTACAATAGGATGAAGATGGAGGCTGGGCCAGGTGTTCCCTCAACTCCTTACAAAGCCCACACAAAAAATCGTTAACAGCTTTTGTCTCTGGGGTCTGAAGCGAGGAGACTTTTCTTGGTACCGTATAGTGCAGGAGGAGGTCCTACACTGTGTCCCCCCTTATCTCCAACACACACCCACTGGACCTCTCTGAACACATATACTGCCCCCATCTCTCTTGCTTGCTGGTAACAAACCAGCCTCAGGGCCTCTGCACTTTGTACCCATATCTATAGGACTTCAATCTCTAATTTCTTAAGTCTCTTTCAAACATACCTTGTAAGTGAGGCCCTCCCTGACCACTCTGTATTAAACAACCTCACTCCCACCCCTGCACTTCTTATTCACCACCCTACATATTCTGCTTTATTTTTTTCTCAATAGTGTTATCACACTCTGACTTACTATATATTTACTTGCTTACTTAATATCTATCTCTTCCAACTAGAATGTAAGCTCTGTGAGGTCTATTTGGTGCATAGCAGGCTCTCAAATTTCTTTTGAATGAATGAATGAAGATGTTTTACTTTTTTAATGAAAACAAAAAGTTAAAGTTTAGAAAAATAAATCAGTATTATTTCATTTTTCTTTCTACACATTTTTTTTAATTGTGACCTTAGGCCCATCAATTGGGGTCTCCAGTAGCCTTACCTGCAGATTTGGCTGACCTTCAGCGGGGTAGACATTCAAATGGCCAATTCTGCCCTGGTTTACAAAGTAGTCAACAGAGAAGAGAACAGAGAGGTTACAGTACTTCCCCCATTCCAACAAAGAAACAATGGAAAGAAATCAGATTGGCACCAATTTCTCCTTTAAAATAGACCACTCTATTTTTAAAAGTGTACTGAATATACACCAGCTACTGTATTTCAATGAGATTTACTTCACTTGCAATGAAATGGGAACTGTAGGTGCCTTGATAAAAGTACTGAGAAGTTGACTTAATTTCTACAACAATGCCTTATAACCTCAACCACCAGAATATATTTTGGTTTTTCAAATGTAAGCTCCCTAAAACAAAAACCTTTTCACTCCACAAAGAGACCTCTCAATATGAGACCACATTCCAATACAGAACATGGGAAGCACACACAAAATTGACAGTGTACTTTGGGAAAACTAAGTATCTTTTGCTCTACTGTCAACTGAACCAAAATGAGTAATTAATTAGTAAATGTGGATGAGATTTGAAAATTGAAAAAATAAAACCTAATCTTAATTACTAGAAGAAATCAATCTTCTTGTATCATAACATTTAATCCTAATCTAGACCTAATGGAAATAAACCAAAAGCAGTATCCTAATACTTGTACCTTCACCACATGAGTACAATTTATTCTATTTTAAGAACTAGAAATTTCTTCCAGGACTTCCCTGGTGGCACAGTGGTTAAGAATCTGCCTGCCAATGCAGGAGACACGGGTTTGAGCCCTGGTCCGAGAAGATTCCAAATGCCGTGGAGCAACTAAGCCCATGCGCCACAACTACTGAGTCTGCGCTCTAGAGCCCACTCGCCACAACTACTGAGCCCATATGCCACAACTACTGAGCCCATGTGCCACAACTACTGAAGCCCGCACGCCTAGAGCCCGTGCTCTGCAACAACAGAAGCCACCGCAATGAGAAGCCCGTGCACTGCAACGAAGAGTAGCCCCCGCTCGCCACAACTAGAGAAAGCCTGCGCTCAGCAACAAAGACCCAACGCAGCCAAAAATAAATGAATGAATAAATAAATTAAGAAAAAAAAAGAAATTTCTTCCACATTATGTGTCAGTGAGGCAAAGTGATGCCCATGAAGACCACCAATCTAAGGGGAAAAAAGACGGGAGGCAAAAAGACAAAGGGAGACACCAAATAAAAAGGGGAAAGCAAATGAAAAGAAGAAGATGTAGGAGAATCAGTAGAGGGAAATGGGGGTTTAAAAAAAACATGGAGAGCTGGGTGAAGGAGTTATGACAGGAAGCTACGGAGTGTCAATAGAAATTAAGTTTAAATACTATTCAGAACACTAGTTTCATGGGTTATTTAGTATGAGGGAAGGAAAAAAAGAAGGAAAATCTTAGGCTGGAAGAAATCAAAAGTTTCCAGGCAAGGCTGCATCTAACACATATGTATTTCCCACAGGCCACAGTTTAGCTTTTCCACATAGAAGAGCAGACTTTTTTCTTAGAGGCACACTTCTCATAGGAAGCACTGATGAACTCAAAATTTCTACAAGTCTCAGTTTAAATAAAGGTTGAAAATAGAAAATGATGTTTCCTGAACATAAAAAAGGGAGGTTTATTTCAAGAAAGACATAGTAAAAAAAACTGCCTTCATTGCTATGTAACTGTTTCCTGTACATTCAAAACTAACGTTACCCTAAAAAATCCTGGTTGGACAAGTGAGACGGCAAGGAAAAGAATCTGGTTCAAAGTCAAGAATAATAAACCCAAAGAGAGCTTTTTCAACCCACTCTCTGCCAAGATTAAAGGAAGTTTATCCTTGGGTGCTAGAGTTCTGTCTCTTGTAGACACAAAAAGGTGGCAGAAACTTGTATTGCTGTTTTTTCCCCTAAAGTATCCAAGACTCCTAAGAAATTACTGCAAGAGATTCAAGCTTTGCCACCAGCTTCTCCTCCCTCACTCACACCTTACTTTACTTTATTAAGGGTTATCCATTCCCCTAGCACCCATATTTTGGACAATCCTGCCCATGTAACTCCCCAAACCTGCCTATTGCTAAAGGCACTTTTTTCCCCATTAAAGAAAAAAAGTTAGCCTATCCATCCAGGATGCCCATTTATTCTGTAATATAAGCATCTATATCCACCATAGAGTCTCAGGTTTTAAGACACCTTAGAGGGAACTTAGTCCAACAGACAAATGATGTTTGAGTTCACTTAAAGTATCCATTCTAATAGCAAACACAAGGTGTTCCCATGAGCTGGGCAACATCCTATGAATTTTGCACGTATTAAGTCACTTCATCATCACAACAATCCTGTGAGATGGTTAATATTATTGTCCTTATTTTACAAACAAGGAGATCAAGGCATAGAGCAATTAAACAATTTTCCCAAGGTTACTTGGCTAGTTAAGTGGTAGAAGATTTGAACCCATGCAATCTGGCTCTGGCATCCATGCTCTTAACCATGCAAAGCTGCCTTGCCTCTCTACATTTATGGAACACTGAGATTGGAAATTCCCTGTTTAGTCAGCATATTGATCAAAGAATACAGAATAATTAAGCATTTGTGGCAAAATTTTAACAATTGGTGTCAAGGTGAATGAAAGGTATATAGGAGTTATTGTGCTACTCTTCCAACTTTTCTGTAAGCTTGAAATGTTTTCAAAATAAAAAGTTAAAGTTTCTTTTATCATCACACAATGGCACAAGTTTTGTGAAAGTGATGCCCAAATTATCTGTTAGCCATCAAAGAAGGCTTTAAGAAAACTCTGGATCCTTAGAATGTTCCCACTACATGCCTGATTTAAATTGCCCACCCCGGGACTTCCCTGGTGGTGCAGTGGTTAAGAATCCGCCTGCCAGTGCAGAGGACACGGGTTCGAGCCCTTGTCCGGGAAGATTCCACATGTCACGCAGCAACTAAGCCCATGCGCCACAACTACTGAGCTTGTGCTCTAGAGCCCGCAAACGACAACTACTGAGCCCACGTGCCACAACTACTGAAGCCCGCGCGCCTAGAGCCCATGCTCCGTAACAAGAGAAGCCACCGCAATGAGAAGCCCACGCACTGCAATAAAGAGTAGACCCCGCTTGCCTCAACTAGAGAAAGCCTGCACACAGCAACGAAGACCCAGCGCAGCCAAAAATAAATAAATAAATTTAAAAAAAATAAAATAAATTGCCCACACCACTCCAGAAAGGCTTAAGAACTCACTGGAGAGGAAATGGCCTTAAAAATAGGGAACATTGTCCCTGAACCAGAATAGTAAATGTGGGCCCCGTTCTCAATACTCAATATTTAATAATCAATAACACGCAATTCCAAGTAGACTTAGTGGGAAAAAATTACTTCTAAAAATACATTATACAATATAACTAACTACAAATCAATCCATACCCTTATACCCCACTTGTTAGTTCTAACCAGAACAGTTTTTCTTCCCCGCCTTCACAATCTCCCTGCCAGGCTATATCAATGCCCTCTATTGCAAACCTGGGAGGCAGCTGCATTTAGGCAGAGCAATCCCTATTTCAGCTTCTCAAAGCATTTAACCCCTTTTGCAAGGGAAGAGAACATGAAATCACATACTGATAACCTATGGCTCGTTCCTTTAGGCAAATTTCTTGTTACTATTATTCCAAATTTCCCATGAAAATTAATTTGGGTTCTTAAACTCATAAACTTCCCACTTTGTGAACAAAATCTCCTGAAGTTTCACAGTGAAAGCAGTGAAAAAAGTACAATGATATCCAAACATACTTTCTTTGAAGCACTAATGTTCAAAACTATGTTCCCGGGCTTCCCTGGTGGCGCAGTGGTTGAGAGTCCGCCTGCCGATGCAGGGGACATGGGTTTGTGTCCCAGTCCGGGAAGATCCCACATGCCGTGGAGCGGCTGGGCCCGTGAGCCATGGCCGCTGGGCCTGCGCGTCCAGAGCCTGTGCTCCGCAACGGGAGAGGCCACAACAGTGAGAGGCCCGCGTACCGAGGAAAAAAAAAAAAAAAAACTATGTTCCCAAGCTTTTTGTTTTTATTAACAAGTATAAAAGCCATTCACTTCCAACATGGCTGAAAGCAATAGTTCCCTGCTGCTGCCCTAATATGTTCTGGGTAATGAGTTCCTCTCCCCAAGAAAATGGCTGCATTTAAGGTTTCAGTTGTTGAAGTTAACAGCTGCCTATAGTATGAAATGAACTGACTAGGACCCTTACTTTTTTCTTTTTTTTAAAAATTTATTTATTGATTTATTTTTGGCTGCGTTAGGTCTTCGTTGCTGCACACGGGCTTTCTCTAGTTGCGGTGAGCAGGGGCTACTCTGTTGGGGTGCTTGGGCTTCTCACTGTGATGGCTTCTCTTGTTGTGGAGCATAGGCTCTAAGCGCATGGGCTTCAGTAGTTGTGACACACAGGCTCAGTATTTGTGATCTGCGGGCTCTAGAGCACAGGCTCAGTAGTTGTGGCACACGGGCTTAGTTGCTCCGTGGCGTGTGGGATCTTCCCGGACGAGGGCTCGAACCCATGTCCCCTGCACAGGCAGGCGGATTCTTAACCACTGCGCCACCAGGGAAGTCCCGGACCCTTACTTTTTACACTATTATTTGTACCGTCTGCCCAGAAAGAAAACAGGATTAAAGAGAAATTAAAATTTTAAATCTTCAATTATTTCCAGAAACTTTATTTAAAAATGGAAGGTGGGGCTTCCCTGGTGGCACAGTGGTTGAGAGTCCACCTGCCGATGCAGGGGACATGGGTTGGTGCCCCGGTCTGGGAAGATCCCACATGCCGCGGAGCGGCTGGGCCAGTGAGCCATGGCCATTGAGCCTGCGTGTCCAGAGCCTGTGCACCGCAACGGGAGAGGCCACAACAGTGAGAGGCCCGCGTACCGCAAAAACAAAAAAAGGAAGGTGGGAGATGTGTAAAAGGTTGAAACTACAGACTAAAGTTTCAAAATTACATTGCAATTTTATTAATCTTTGTTGAATTGCTTCCTATTTCAACTTCCTTTCAGCCTTCCCCACAAAAGTCCCTCACTGATTCCCATAGTGCCTATTTAACCAAAGCTTACTAAGCACCTCAATATATCCCAGACACTAAGATAGGTGCTAAGAGGATACAGAGGTAAAACAGTACCTACACTCAAGCAGGTCAGTACAGAGGGAAAGACAAAAATAAAAGATAATTTAATAGAGACACAGATGTAGAGAACAAATGTATGGACGCCAAAGGAGGAAAGTGGGGGGAGGGGGGAGGGATGAACTGGGAGATTGAGATTGACAATATATACACTAAGATGTATAAAATAGATAACTACTAAGAACCTGCTGTATAAAAAATAAATTAAATAAAATTCAAAAAATAAATAGACAATTTTAATACAGTGTGATAAACATTATTTGAACTACCTGCTACAAACCTCTCCCTGCAAGTTGGCAATATCATTCCAAACCACATGCCAGAAAATTCTCTGGAAGAAGAAATTTCACTGACAATCAAATGAAGTTTGAGACATTTCTAGTAAGTTTAAGAAATTCGAGGAGGGCAATGGTGTGCATATGGAAAGACTCCTGTTCTAAAGATTGAAATAATAGCCATTCTAACATATCTCGCTCCCCACCTCCCCACAGGCTTTATGGGAAATGGATTTTTTTTACGTACATTACTCTAACACGGAGGGGGTTGGAAATCTAAATGAGCACTGACCTTCAGCAAGATGAGCCTCTAGCAAGGGCTCATTTTAGTTCTGGCTCTTGTTTCTATTCTCTGTGGAGAATGGCAGTGTTTTAGTGGTTAAGTCCACTAACTTTGTAGTTAGTCAGACCAGGGTTTAATCCTGGCCTTGGTCACTTACAAGCACTGAAATTTTCAGCAAACCTCAGCTTCTCTGAGGCTCAAATTCCTTAAAGAACAAAAAATAAACCAAGAAACAAACAAACAAAAAGTTGTTGTAGGAAATTAAGTAAATACAATAGTTTATGCAAAATGCTTAGCACTCAGTAAAAAAACAAGGAGGGGGGTGGGGGAGGGAGGGTGGGCAGTTATTAACAAGGGACCACCAGGTACCAAAATAGAAAGCAATAAATTATTACAGAGTTAATCATTTTGCTATTCCAACTGAATAGTGATCTATGCTTACTTTATTTGCATCCATCCTCTCTCACTCATCCCTAGAGAGCAACTGCCTCATAAACCCAATTCAAGGCGGAACTGCAATTACTTGGAGCTTTCTTTTATTTTTAAGATTTCCAACAGTCCCCATTTTCATCCTAGCTGAAAGAACACGTTCTAACCCCTCTAACTCTCCATAACTGGAACCCTAAGAAAGGCACTAGGGCTCTAAGCACCCAAAGGAGGCCCCCACCTGGAACATACCATACCTTAGTCATATAACAAAGAAACCAACAGCAGATAGGAGTCAGACAAGGAAAGAAAAATCTGCACAACTCTCACTTACTTGTCTTTTTTTACCCCAAAACCAAAATGGGGAGCAAAACAAAAAATAAAAGATTTACTTATTCACCCCCCTTATTATATTTCCGGGAAGAACTAGTAGAGGTGAGGTAAAAGACAAATCTTCCATCTTATCATCCAAAAGGTTCTCATAGTACACACCAGTCAAAACAATGCCTCAGTTCGTGAAACAGTCCTGGACGCTAGTTAACTAGGATGTTCACTGCAGCTACACAAAGCCCAGCATTTAAAGCTGGACCCAAACCACCACCACTCAGTCATCCAGAACCTATTTTCAAACTGCCTTTGTACTCCTTCTTCAGATTCCCTCATCCCTCCCCCTAAAGGCTGAGTGGGAAACTGACACTCCGGTAGCAACATGACCAATTCTCCAAAGATCCACCAAGAAACCCCTAGGCTGGGGTCAAGGCAGAAAGAGCATTTGAAAATCTGGAAATGAAATAAGAACTACAGCCCAACAAACTGTACACACTGTCCTTTTTCTTCCTTTTTAACTGCACTTGCTATAATTAGGAGATCCAGACATTAAAATCTTACTGTAGCCCTTGCATAAATTATATTAAAAGAAGGAACAAAGTTCCATTTCCTCTGAAGCCACAACCTCACAAGAATGAAATCAGCTTTCAAGAAATACTCATGTCTGGAAAAGAAATTCAAGGAAGTGCTCTAGTCTGAAAAGAATTAAGGGGTGGGGGGTACCAAATCAGAGGATTATTATAGATACATACCAGTTTAAAGCTAACGAGCAGCTTACATATTAAGGCCCATCTTGTTACAATTAGGCAGTATCTATTGCAGTTTTAATTTTCAAATGATTCGCATTTTCAAAGGGAGAAGGAAGAGAACATCCAGTTTTCAGCCACTGATGAGTTGGTTATATGGTTATCTGGCATCAGTATTTTTACAAGAATGTGTTTGCAAAACAAAAACAAATCTTAAAATTAAATATAAGATATGAAAGCAGTCATGGGCCTTCAGATCTTAAAAACTTCTGATTTCACGGCAAATTAACCAAATAAAAAACTCACCTCCAAAAAACAACTTTCAGTTTGGTTTAAAAATAAGAATTCCCCTTGTGCTTTCTCAACTGCATCCTAAACACTAAAGTTTGTGTAAGTGTTTTACTCTTAGCCTAACCTTGTTTTAATCCAAGGCCCTTTCAGAGAGCACAAAGCTGAAAATATTTTCACATGTGCCACTTTACTCAGGTGAACTAAAAAGCATGATTAGAATTTCCTTACTCCTTTAAGCACATAAACCAAACGTTATCGTATATGCAGACTGAACATACAACACCTCCACAAATCTTTGCTAGCAAAGGTAGTTTTAGAAGTAAGGGGATGGCAATTCAGTTACCATGGATCCATTTATTTTCTTTTATAAGGCAAAGCAGGGAGGCTAAGTCTAGAAGGAGAATGAGGCTGAGGCTCCTACCCACCACACCTGGAAAAGTAAAAGAAGGATCCACCCAGGAACAGCAGGGCTGAAACCGATCTGGGCCGTTCAAACTCTCTATGGGAAAAAAATATCACCATTTAAGCTGCAAAGCTCCCTGCAACTTTCCACTTCCACAAATCTAATGATAAAAGGGAGAAAAAAAAAGTTTTGAAACGTATGAAGAACCATCTGTATAACTAGCTTCCGACCCGGACAAATTCCTTTCCCAACCCACACGCAACATGCCAAAAAAACCAACTTTTGGTTTGGGCTCTGAAAACAGAAGTTTGTTAGCCTAACCTAGAAAAAAAATACATAAGATCAAAGAACACACCAAAATGTAAATTTATGGAATTGCTCTCACCCCCCTGAATCTATTCATCTCCCTACATTAGAGAGACCAGAAGTTTGTTTCTGGGTCTTGAATATTTTACTTTGCTTTAAATATGATAAAATACCAAAATTCCCCAAAATAAGTAGAAAGAAAAATTAACTGCTTAAAAGTTACCCGTCAGCATAACAGACCCTCTCGTTTCTAAATTCCCTCGGTTACCATAAGACAAAAATTCAACTTGGCTTATCCTCCTTTACCCGTCTATACACATATTTTTTAAAAAGGCACACACCTCAAATGTGGACTTCTAAAAACCAGTCCTTTAAGAAAGAAAACCAAGGCTTCGTCAATGTTCTGAGAAAGACAAATCCAGCAAGGTTGTTGATTTTTCGCCACCTCTTCCTCCTTTCAGGATCTTTCCTGCTCTTCTTTCTCTCTCTCCCTCTTTTTTTTTCTCTCAGATCCAACACCTAAAATGGAAGTTGCACCCAGCCAGAGGCTAGGGAGCCTGGGTGGTGACAAACTGATCTGGCAGCCCTACCCCCTCGCTTTCCTAAGTGATGTCAGCCCCTGAGAACTTCCAATAGGAGCCGGGCATAAATCAGGGAGCTGATTTTATCCAATAGGAAACTTTATTATAGGAAATTAAAAAAAGAAGGGGGGAGAGCAAGAGGAGGAGAAAAAGACAGGGGGAAGTTTTATATATCTATTTATATTTAAAGTGGAGACCTAGATGATCTCTGAGGAATTCTGCAGAGCTGGGAGGGGCCGGGGGAAGGGGGCTGAAGGAATAAGGGGTTTTCAGAATGGCATGCCTAAGGACCTCGGCTCTCTTTGATGGTAGGGTTCTTGCTCCCTCCTTCCTTTCCGGGTGGGGAAGCAAAAAAGAGCTGGTTTTATTTGCCTGCTGCTATTTGGCTTGTTGCTTTCTACCCCAAAGCATTTCCCCAAAGGAAGACAGGAAGGGAAGGAGCGTGAAATGCTAGAAACAGGACTACAATGTGTTGATTGGGACGGTAGGGGATATCTGAGGTAAACTCTCAATTTTATTGTTTTGGTTTAAATGCATTAGAGTTAATTAGAAAACCTAATGCTTGGACTTGTTAACAATTTTCAGTGTCTATACTTTCAACCAGAAGGAAGCTGAATCCACTAGGCTGTTGAGGAAAATCACTGTCTTCCCATTTGTCCCCAAATCAAAATAATGTGGGTTTGAGGGGGAGAGTAAATGATATCCAATAAACAATATATTTGGAGGAGACGAGAGCATGTGTAAGGAAAAGAAAATCTCATACCTAGAAAATTCAATTTATTTGTTAACTTTGAGCTTAAGACTGTCTAGTTCATGCATTCTGTTTATGCTTGACCTAAATAAAGGATTATAGCAAGTATTCTTTTTCTGAATTAAGAGTTATCTTTAATATGTTCTTAGACTATTAGGCCATGAAGGACAGAGATTGAAAAAATTTTTTTTTACATGCTTGACAAAGACTAGTATTTTATGGTCATTCGGGGATTAGCTATGTGAAAATCATACTGATAAATTGAAATTTTTCTTTCTTACTGAAAAATCTATCCTGTAAACTGCTACCAAATGAATCTTCATAACAGTTTCATAATCTAAAATAGTTAAGAGCATAGGTTCCGCAGTCAGACTGACTGGCTTCAAACCTTCTCTTCTGTAAGTATACTTAATCAAGTCAATGTACTACATACTTTGTGACCTTGTAAAAGTTAGATAATCTCTCTGTGACTCAGTTTCTTAACTATAAAATGGAGATAATAGCTATATCTCTTTCACAGGACTGTTGTGAGAATTAAAATACACATAAGGTTCTTAAAATAATGCATGGCATACAGTACAAACTCAATAAGAATGAGTTATTATTACCAATATCTACCCTACCAAAAAACTTTCAGTGATTCACCACTGCCCAATAATAGCAACGAATAAATGAAGCATCTATCACGTGAGGGCACTTTGCACTCACTGTCCCTAACTTCTCAAACACCACCATGGAGATAGTATTACCACTGTTTAGAGATGAGAAAATCAAGGCTCAGCAAGGTTAAGAAACTAACCTGAGCTCATCTGGCTAAGGAGTGAGCCCCTCATCAGTCTGACTCCAAGGCCCATGCTCTTTCCATTACCTTACACTGTGGTCGGGATAAAGGCCAGGTTCCTCGTCTGTTTTCAAGATGCCATATCTATTCATCCAATACATTAAAGTAACACTTATTAACCATAATCTGACCTTTCCTTATCTTTCTAAACTGGAATTCCGCTCCTCCTCAGGATGAAAGTGCCCTTCTAATCAGGTTTATCTGATCGTTATCCACCCCCTCATATTTGGTCTATTGTCTCATATACCCTCATATTTGGTCTAATGTGGCCAAAAAGGACTTCTCTCAGAAGTGCTGGAAGACGTTACAGACATCACAGCACTTGTCTGATGGGGTTTAAACAAACTGTAATAGAATAGGAAATGAATACATTTGACAGCGAAACAAACAGCCTTTAACTCTCATTGTCTAAGAATCTTTTCCAGTTACCTTATCACATCTTCTACCTCTACTTTCCATCTATTCCTAGTCCTACATAGCAAGTTTAAAAGCCAAAGATGAAAAAAAAAAAAGCCAAAGATGATTGTCAAAGGAAAACAATCAACACATATGTTTGTTGATTCACTGGTTCCTAGATCAGAGCCATTATCTAGAATATGCTATGATTTTCTAGAGATGGATTAGGCTTGTTTCCTTCACACCACCACTAACTTGCAAGTATTTTGCCTTCCTTTTTTCGTGTGTATGTATGTGTGTGTGTGTGTGTTCCTGTCTCCCTCACCAGAAGATAAGCTCCATGAAGGCATAAAAAATGTCTTTCTAGTTTATGGTGTATCCCCAGAGCTCAGCCTTGTATCTCATATTTAGCAACAGATGAATAAATGAATGAAGTCTGTTAGCTTACTAGTTATATAATCCTGGACAAGCCATTTAACATTAATGAATTTGTAGATAACATTCAAAATAAAATTATATACAAGTCAAAAAAGTTAACTCAGTGGTGAAAAAGTTGTTAAATTTTAAATTTATCTCAAACAGCCATCTCCAAATAAAGAATCACAAGGATTAATACTCACTGAGAGAAAAACTGTTTATACTCAGTGAACAGAAAAAAGACTAGTTCCTTCTGGGTTATTCTGAGCACCATCCCACTCTTCCAGACGTCAAGGATAATGAAATAGACAAGTTTCCTGCTCTCAAGTTTACATTCTAGTTGGGGGGGTGTTGGGGGGGGGGTTGCAGAAGATTAACAGATAAGATGTCAGATGGAACATTATGCAGAGATCAAAACAGACTGATGAGAATGACTTGGGGCTTGTTCTAGACTGGATGTCAGGGACAGTCCCTCTGGACAGGTGACATTTAAGTTGAAATATGAATGGTAAGAAGCAGCCAACCATGAGAAAATATAAGCAATGGCAACTACTAATGCCAAAGCCCTAAAGTGTGGGGCTGAAACATACTGGATCCAGCAGAGCATGTTGGAAATGAGGAGGGAGGGATAAGTGGGAATCAGAATATGAAGGGTTCTATAGGTTAGAGAAAGGAGTTTTTATTTTATTCTTAGGTAGAAGAAAGCCTGAGGGGATTTTAAACAGCAGAATGACATAATCCAGTCCACATTTTGAAAAGATCTGGCTGCTTATGTGACAAATGGATTAAAGGAAGGGCAAGAGGACTTCGCTGATGGTACAGTGGTTAAGAATCTGCCTGCCAATGCAGGGGACACGAGTTCAAGCCCTGGTCCGGGAAGATCCCACATGCCACAGAGCAACTAAGCCCATGCACCACAACTACTGAGCCTGCTCTCTAGAGCCCGTGAGCCACAAATCCTGAGCCCGTGAGCCACAACTACTGAGGCCCGCGCACCGAGAGCCAGTGCTCCGCAACAAGAGGAGCCACCACAATGAGAAGCCCGTGCGCAGCAACGAAGACCCGACACAGCCAAAAATAAATAAAAATTGTAAAAAATAACAATAATTTTAAAAAGTAGGGTCAGGAGTGAAAGCAAGGAAATTAGTTTGAAGGTCAAGTTGCAGTGATATGGAGTTGACTACAGCGGTAGCAGTAAAAATGGAGATAAGTCAATGGATTGAGGATGTGTTCAGAGATACAGGGTTGATTTTGTTTGGGGCTTTTTTTTCTTTCCTGTTTTGTTTTTTATGCATGGAAGACTACAGTCAGTGCTCACTCTTACAGCTCTCAAAGTTTAACTGCTCCACCAACAACCATCACCACATACACACAAAAAAAGATACCATAAAATGGTGAAAGATTAGAGAAGAGCCGTGAAATAAAATTATACTTAAAAAAGAAGTGTTGGGGGCTTCCCTGGTGGCGCAGTGGTTGAGAGTCCGCCTGCCGATGCAGGGGACACGGGTTCGTGCCCCGGTCCGGGAAGATCCCACGTGCCGCGGAGCGGCTGGGCCCGTGAGCCATGGCCGCTGAGCCTGCGCGTCCGGAGCCTGTGCTCTGCAACAGGAGAGGCCACAACAGTGAGAGGCCTGCGTAACGCAAAAAATAAAAATAAAAAAAAACATTAAAAAAAAAAAAAAAGTGTTGGGGGCTTCCCTGGTGGCGCAGCTGTTGGGAGTCCGCCTGCCGATGCAGTGAGAGGCCCGCGTATCGCAAAAAAAAAAAAAAAAAAGTGTTGAAATATTATGTAGGCTAGAGCATTGTGCTGTGATGGCTCTACTTCTAAAACAGATTAAAACTATAAATGCCAAGGAGAAGAAATTTTTTTTTTTTTTTTCGGTATGCTGACCTCTTACCGTTGTGGCCTCTCCCGTTGTGGAGCACAGGCTCCGGACGCGCAGGCTCAGCGGCCATGGCTCACGGGCCCAGCCGCTCCGCGGCACGTGGGATCCTCCAGGACCGGGGCACGAACCCGTGTCCCCTGCATCGGCAGGCGGACTCTCAACCGCTGCGCCACCAGAGAAGCCCAGAAACTTTAAAAAATCCAACTCCAAAAAAACACTGGCTATCCATACAAAGGAAAACAAAACATTTTTACTCTTCTCTACCCTCTGATGACAACACGTTACCATACAAAGTTTGTCATTTTTGAAGCCCTGCGTAGGATGGCCATTTATCATTCCCTTTAGAAAATCTACTAACACAAGATGTAACTAAAATTGGATTAAAAAAAACCCATAAAACCAAGAAGTGTGTCCTCGTACCTCTTGAAAATTAATCTAATCCTGATAATATATTCATGAGGAGATATAATACTTATATTTTCTTTACAACCCCAAAGAATCACCGATAGTGGTATTGCACCTGCGTAATCTAGTCTTGATTCCACAGTAACAGATGCGTGAACAAGTATTGTTCTGCCTGTTTTTCCTTGCTTGCCCGCTTTGTGTGTGTGTGGGTGCTGACAACATCTAAAACCTGTCCTTCTGCTAAGTTTTATGTCCTTTCACGAACTGTTACCTCTTCAAAATATGACAGCAACCAAAAATGTCTTCTGTTCCCTGTTTCTTTCTTCGTTTTAAGAGCAGGAGCCTCAAACTAGGGAAAATATTACCTGACTTGGAAATCCACCCCCACCCCGCATATTTCAATCAACCACCTCAAATCCTTTTTGAAAAGGTGTAAAATATCAATAAAGATACACTTGAGCGCCCTGTACTACTCACCCCTCTACGTTTTGTCCGTGGGCAGGTTCCCCTTCTCTCAGACATCGTCCTTCCTGCCTCCAGTTGGCCTCCGCGGGGGCTGCTCCGGGCGAATTCATCGCACCTCGTCCCCAGTGGCGTTGGATTCAGCCGGCTCTGTCCAGCGCAGGACATACCAGGCAGCTACCCGACGCGGGGACCAGGGTCCTAACGCGCACGGGGGAGAGAGCAGCTGTCCAGATTTCTAACGTGGCTTAGCATTCTCTCTAAATGTTTAATCTCGAGATCTTCTAATTTTTGATATCATCCCTAAGAACAGCTGTTTCCAGTCGGGAAGTGTGTGAAGGAAATCAACACCAGTGACCCCCTCCAGACGGAAAGGTCTGCCACCCCCTGGATCACCAGGTCTCCGGGATGCGGGGCTGGAGTGGAATCTGTGAATAATTTGAATTCAGAAACTAGCCCGAAGACCTTGTTCCAGAACATTCCTGGCTTTAGGAGACATCTAGTGAGAGACATGGGGGACAAGGTGCAGCTGGAGCCATCCAGAGGCCTTCTCCTCCATTACGCCTGGGGCACTCTTAGTGAGGCCGAGGCCATTCGCAGCCTCCTCAAAGGGAAGCCGCAGATGCCCTTCTACCACCTTGGAGCCTGCCCTGTTGGGAGTCCTGAGCCTCTTTTCCGTGTGTTTTCATCGGGTACAGAGGACGAGGCTGGCTTCCAGAAGAATTCCTTCCGAGCGGGCCCTTCCCCCTTCCTCTTGCAGCCCTATCGCCTTCCCGCAGCCTCCAAGTCCCTCGAGACTTAGCCTCCCGCCCAAAGCGCTCGTCCTGTGATTGGCTCTTTGAGGAGCCTCGGCCAATAGGGATAACGTATTCGGGCAGACGTAGGCCCGCGAGCTGGGGGAGGAGGAAGGACGTCGGGGCCGCGACGTGCGGTGAGCGGAAAAGTGGCGCGAGGTGTGTGGCACCGGCCGCGTGGCCTCAGGCTTTCGCTGTCACCACTTCCCAGTGCATAAGGATCCCCGAGCCTGCGGCAGGACGAGGGCACCGGGGAGTGGCTGCAAAGCCTGTGCGGCCGGAGGTGACGGTGTTGGGTGAGCCTTGAATTAGGGCCTCCGGGATCCCCACGCTCCATTCCCAGAAACCTTTGCGCCGAGAGCTCTCTCTTCAAAGGAGTTGGGCCGAGGCGCCCAGCTTTGCAGGGCCTTCCCTGAAGCCCTGCTTTCCCCCGCCAACCCCGATTCCCTTGGTTCTGGATGGGGAGAACCCTCAGGACGTTGTGCAGCTTTGCTAAACCCCACCCCCACCCCCAGCCCCGTCCCGCGCGAGCCTGGACCTTGGGAGGAAGCAAGGCAGGCCGGACCGAGGACCCAAGCACGGAGAGGACAGCAGGAGCATCTCCTGCCGCAGAGCCCTTCCAGGTTGGGTCTGGAGACAAGGCCCAGTGCTGGTGGATTGGGAAGCTTCCCCAGGGCCTACCTCTGGGCCCTTGCAACAGCTGCCATCCTCCATATCCCCATCTATCTGGCTGGGATGGAACTGAGCCTACAGTTTCTTAATTTACCTTTCCACTCTTTTCTTTCCTGATAGTTTGACGTGAACTGTTTGGAGCTTCTGTGCCACCTGATAGAAAACTGCGTGCCAGGGAAGGAGCACCAGCTGTGCAGTGAGTGTGGGGATCTCAGTGCAAAACCTGGAGACATAGTGAGCCTGAAATCAGAATACCCAGCTTGTGTTGGGAGGCGTAGAACGCTTAATTATCCTTGCTTGATTGTTAGCCAGAGAACTGACCAGATTGACAAACCTAAAGGCCAGATTCTTTGCCCATTTCCAGGTGGAATCAGGCTCACTTTGGTCAAGAACATCTGAACCCACGGTGGCAATATTCTTACTGCTGTGAGAGACCTTCCCACCAAGTCCAGCAGCTTCTTTTCTTTACTGTGCACCCTCTGCTGGTTAGTGTGGTAGAGTGAGCTCAGAGAAAAGAAGGTGTGTACGACTTCCTAGAGGTCATTTAATACTCCATAGTGTTTTGTTAAAATGTGTTAAATTGGGGAAGTATATACCCAGGAAACTCAGAAATGTGGTGCTCAGGAAGAATATGAGTAGTGAGCACCATAGGAGTTGAGTTTCTGGCAATGTGAATGAGGAAGGTTTAAGGATAACAACAACTCCATTTTTGGAGTGCTAGTTTCGTGCCAGACACTCACAGTACTAAGCAATTTGGTAAAATTGACTCATTAAATCTCTAAAACAGCCTTACGAGGTAAGTACAGGACTGTTATAATTCCCATTTCCTAGATGAGAAAAGTAAGACTCAGAGAACTTAGGTCAGTTGCCTGAAATTATACAGCTAAGCTAATAAATAACAGAGCTGAGATTCAAATCTAGGCTGTTTCTGAGCTCCCACCTGTAACCACTAGGATGTTCTTTCTTAAGATACCCTTGGCACAATTCCTGGGCTTATGGTTCCTCAACTCATGGTTTTGTCTCCCACTTTCAAAATTTCCCTGTCATTTCAAAGACAAAAAAAAAAAAAAAATTAGGTATAATTGTGCTTCTGAAAGGTATTATTTCACCCACAGGAATCTGATCCATGAAAACCTAGGTTTGTTAAGAGACCAACATGTCCTCTCCTGCCAGTCCCAAAATCCTATACAGGAATCCCCGGTTCCTCCGGCTAGCTTTTCTGCAGCTTCATCACCAGCAACAGAGTGGTGTGTTCTGTGATGTCCTTCTGCAGGCAGAAGGTAAGAGACTAGTAGGGACTCAATTGAAAACTCACCATAGACTAAGATAAAATGACTTCAGGGCCAAGCAGTGAAGGACAAAACCAGGAAAGTGTGTAATTATTGCCTTTGAGTGCTGTAAGCTATTTGGTAAAGAGCTGTTTCTAGGACAGGTACATTTTTCAATGAGTGAAAGTGAGATTATGCCCCTTCTCTTAAAAAATGAAACTAATTATAAAGTTTTGTAAGCACAGAAATTCGGTAAAACATGGATACACCGTAGTGGGATGGTTGTGAACGTTGAGTTAACATACGTAAAGCACTTAGAACAGTACTTTTAATGTACTAAGCACAATGTAAGTATTAGATACTTACTTAAATGATATTACATATTTTCCTTTTTTCTTGTCTTCAAATTGATGGCTTTTATTGTTTTGTTGTTAAACCTAAAAACATATAGCTTATTTCCACCCCTTCCCTTTACACTTGAGATGTTAAATCAGCTTGGGGTAGAGCCTGGTATAGTGTAAAAGGCCTAAGACTAGAAGTCCGAGTTTAAGTCCTAGTTTTGTTACTAACAGTAACAAATGAGCAAGTAACTTCACCTCTTTCCAGTTCACTTTCTTCATTTATCAAAAAGGATTATGACAGCCAACACTGTGTAACACTCTAGTTTGCAGAGCACATATAGCACAGTTTAGTGTCTCATTTGATTCTTACAACAGCCTTGTGAGATGTGGAATGTTACATGGTTCCAGCAGTACAGATGAGTGAATTGAGGCCTAGAGTTAAGTGACTTGTCTATTGGTTCTCTTAGGAAGTGCAGAGTTGGGATGCATTCCTTAATTCAAAATAAACATAAAAAGTATCAACTGCCCGGTGTATGCTAATGTACTTTACTAGCATGGCATATAGTATATATGAAGATAAGTCCATCCTCGTAAGGAAACCATGTAAAGGGGAGACGTTCAAATAACCAGTGCCTCCAGATAACTGGGCAGTATAATAACATTGGGGTGAGTATAAGCTGATACAGGAGCACAAAAGAGGAGCATCCTTCACAGACTTGAGTAGGTTGGGGGATGGGTGTTAGGGACAATTTCTTGGAGGAAATAACCCCATAGGGGACTTCCCCGGTGGCGCAGTGGTTAAGAATCTGCCTGCCAATATAGGGGACACGGGTTCGAGCCCTGGTCCGGGAAGATCCCACATGCCACGGAGCAACTAAGCCCGTGCACCACAACTACTGAGCCTGTGCTCTAGAGCCCGCAAGCCACAACTGCTGAGCCTGCGTGCCACAACTACTGAAGCCCATACACCTAGAGCCCATGCTTCACAAGGGAAGCCACCGCAATGAGAAGCCCGCGCACCGCAACGAAGAGTAGCCCCGGCTCACCACAACTAGAGAAAAGCCCACGCGCAGCAACGAAGACCCAATGCAGCCAAAAAATAAATTAAAAAAAAAAAAACAAGTGTTAAAAATAAATAAATAAATAACCCCATAGGTGAGTTGTGAAGGACACATAGAAGTAGGAGGAAATGGGTAAGATTTTCCCAGGCAGAGAAAACAGCAGGTACGGAGATGTACACATGTGACCAGGGATTTGCAAGTGGTTCATTATGGCTAGAGCACAGACTATGAGTGTATTGATCAGAGGTGTGGCTAGAGAGATCAGCAGGTCTGAAGTGTTATACCAAGGAAGTTGGTCTTATCCTCAGCACACTGAGAAATGTATTTAAAGGTTTCAAGAAGGTCCTAACTGCTTTAGAAACAGCACTGGGGCTGCAATGAGAAGAATTATTAGATTGTTATTGAGCCCAGATAGGAGGCTATTTTGGAATCCAGGAGAGAGGGAATGGTGGCCTGAACTAAGGCACTGAGAATAGAAAGAAATATATAGTTTATGAGCTATTCAAGAGAATTTACAATACTTGCTGCAGTTAAGAGCATAGACTGTAGCCCTGGGTTCAAATCTTGTCCCTGCTCCTTAACTGTAATTGTGGGCCTGTTACTTCACTATGCCACAGTTTACTCATCTGTAATGACAGCTACCCCACAAGGTTGCAGTGAAGATTGAATTAATGCTGATAAAATCCTTAGACGCCTGGCACATAATAAGGACTCAAGAAGTATTAGCTTTTTTAAAAAACTTAATATTTGACTAGATGCAGTGGGTAAGAGAAAAGAATCAAATATGACTTCTGGTTTTCAGGCCTGGGCAATTGGATGAATGTGCTATCTTATTTTGAAGCAAAAATTGGGAAGTTTTGGAGTGTGGGGAATGATGAGTTCACTTTCTAGAAAGGTTGCATTGGAGGTACTTGTGGGACCTCCATGTAGTCATGCAGGCTTACGGCATGCTTAATATCTCAGAAAAGATACCTGGGCAGATGTAGAATCTGGGAGTCATCTGCAAGCCTTTGGTAACTGAGGCCATTGGAGAGATGGAAATTGCCCATGAAATGCCCATAAAATGAGAAGGTTGTTCAGGACAGTGGATACCAGGCAGCGAAGAGAGCTCAGGAGAGAACTGAGCCCTGATCGTCCATATCCAGAGCTCATGATCTGTTAGACCACAAGCAGCTTCTACAGAAAGTTTTAAACTCTTGTGTAAGTCAAAAACATTTACTCACACGGTCTCTGTCCTCACAGAGCTTACAGTTTAGTGAAGGAGATGGACACTTGCAGCGCAGATAGCTGAATGCTGTGATAGCTGCAGAGCACCTAACCCAGACGGGGTAGGGCGGGGGAAGGCTTTCTGAAAGCCTAAAATAGGTAAAAACTGAGTTAACTAGGTAATGGCAGAATGTTCCAGGCAGGCAGAAGAACTAAATTTATCCTTCAACTAATGTGGAGGGAAACTGAGAGAAGAGGCAGCACATTTAGGTAGTAATGTCTGTGCTTAACCCGTGAACATGCCAGTTGGCATGAGACAGATAAAAAGTGTTTGGGTTTCCCTCCAGGTGAGGCAGTCCCAGCCCATTGCTGCATCCTTTCGGCCTGCAGCCCCTTCTTCACAGAGCGCTTGGAGCGGGAGAGGCCAGCTCAGGGTCGGAAGGTGGTGCTCGAGCTGGGGGGCCTGAAGATCAGGACACTTAGGAAGCTGGTGGACTTCCTGTATACCTCAGAGATGGAAGTATCTCGAGAAGAAGCCCAGGATGTGCTTTCTGCTGCCCGGCAGCTCCGTGTATCTGAGCTAGAATCCCTCCATCTAGAGGGTGGGAAGTTGGTGAAGGCCCCTCAGGGTCGAAGACTGAACAGGGAGTGCCTACAACCTCCAAGTGCTGCTCCCATCTCTGCCAGGGTGGTGGCATCCATCTGCCGCCCGCGAACTCCACTGCCTGTTACCCAGACTCCCTGTCCTCTTGGGGCAGTGAGATTGAAGTCCTCGGGGAAGGAGGAGGGGCCCCAGGAGAACAACCGACAGAACACAGAGAACCTGTCGGGCACGCTTCTGCTCAAGAGGAAGGCCAGAGCCTGCCCAACTCTACAAGAAAAAGGCTCTTCACCATCAAGCCACAGTCAGGGACCTAAAGAGAACAAAAGTTACCCTGCCCTTGGTCCTACAGCACTTTCCCCACCCAGCTTGTACCCCTCTGTGGACGAGCGACTGTTGCCCAGGAAGATCAGGCTGAGCCGCTCAAAGCTGTCTCCTGATGTCTGTACGTCCAAGCCTGCCGGCCTTTTAAGTGGACCCAGCTCAGTACCCCCAGCCCCTGGCCGGCGTCTCTGGCGGCAGAAGAGTATAAAGAAAGAAGCACCAGAGGACAAGCAGAAAACAGGGCGAACTAGTCCTCTACAGAGCACTCCAAGCCAGTCTGGTCTTGGAAAGTCGGGTGGGAACAGGAAGCAGAGCCCTGAGGTCAGGGCACCTAACTCAGACCCTGCAGAGGGGCAGGTCGGCAGAGTGAAGCTTCGCAAGATCGTCAACGGGACCTGCTGGGAGGTAGTTCAAGAGCCTCCCCTCAAAAACTCTCCAGATAGCCCTCAGATCCCAGAACCTGAAGACTCAGAAGAGCCTCCAGGGACTCAGCCGTCCTCAGGTAACGAGCAGCAAGTGACATCTGCTAGAATAGAGCTGTGTGAGGACTCCCCCATGCACTCTAGGCTACAAGACATCCTGCTCTCTGCTAGCCACTCCCCGGACAACCCAGTGGTGAAGTCCGGGTTTGGGTCCAGTCCAGAGCTGACAGGGCAGGAACCAGGACTGGATATCGACTGCAGAGAGCCCTATGCATTTGACACAGCCCTGCTCGGGCAGCCGTGCGAGGCTGAGGAGTACCGAATCACCAGTGCTGCTGCCACCAGTGAGCTGGAGGAAATCCTGGACTTCATGCTCTGTGGCTCAGACATCGAGCCACCCATAGGGTCTCTGGAGAGTCCCCGGGCTGAGGGCTGCAGGACCCCTAGTTATCACCTGACAGAAACAGGAAAGAACTGGATTGAAGGGGAAGAATGGTGTTTGCCAGACGTGGAGCTCTGGCCCAGGGAAATCACAGGATTGGAAAAGGAACCTGCTGGTGAGAACAAAGGGCCAACTGAGCCTTTTAGCCCCCTTGTCATGCCCTCTGAGGTGAGTGAAGGGGAGGTGCTTTCAATAGGAGGCTCTTGGACTCCAGACCTGGAAATTCCCAGCTCCCAGCCACTGGATGGTCAGAGAGACAAACTTTTCCACATCAACTCCCTTGACCCTCCCCAAAGGTCCTATGGGGACCTCTTACCTCCCTGTTCAAACTGGGTGGAGACTGGGCTGGAAGTGTCCCTAACTCCGGATGAAGTATTCTACCCTGCTCCAGAGGCAAGCAAGGAGGGATTTAGCAACTCTGAGTTGTTGGATCCACTTCCTGCTAGCCCTGAAGAGGAAGAGATTGATGTGGTGGACTCGATGTCAGAGGGGATTGTGCCCATGAGTATTCCCTCCGTATGGCCCGACCCTTCCTCAGAGTCAGAAACAGAGGTGGACATACTAACGTAATGGAGTGGGGAGGGCAGGTTAGAGGGACTGGGAGGGTGGGAAATGTTGGCTAACAGAAGGTACACGGGCGGGCTGGCACATGCCCTGTCCTCTTAGCACAAGAGGCAGATATACCCCCAGCTCTCCTTCCCTCCCCAGGCTTTTGGAGGCAGACAAAAATCGTTCCATGAGTAGAAAATTATGAACTTGAACCATCTTACCTCTTTATAATCTATTTTGCAGTTAGTGACAAGTGAAACAATAAACTGTGTGTCACAACTCTAAGTGGGTCATAGGTAACAGCCAACAGCCAAAGCCAGGTCTCCCAGGTCAAGAGGCAACTCAGGAAGAGCTGAGAAAGACCAGCCCTCTGTGGTGGGGGTTCTGTGGGAGAGAAAATGTTCCAGAAGGAGGTGTGAAGCAATGCTGGGATGGAACACTAAGTGGGTGGGAGTGACAGGATATTGTCTAGTACCTAATGTGCGTGGCTTAGTCACTGCCAGTATGGTTAGTCTAGCCAGAACCTCCACAGGGGCCAGGAAGATGTACTTCCATCACCTCTTCGGAGAAGTGAGTTGAAAAAGATACAGCTGCTTTTTTAAAAAGAAATTATTTAGTTTTTCCCCATAGTTTTTACAAGTATTTCACATGCTCTAACAGGGACCACAGGAGTTCCAGGTTAATTGGTGACCTTAGGTTATGAAAAACACAAGGGGGACCAATCCCATAAGGCTGGCTTAGGGCATCCCTTACCATAAGATTAAGTTTTACTTCATTACTCATAGATTATATCAAATTCAAATACTTTAATTTTTATTAAACCAATCCAAGAACTTTTCAGTGCCTTACTAGAGGATTGCCTCACAACTGAACCGCCGTTTCTGGAGAAGAAACCACAGCTTCAGGCACATGACTGAAGTTTGGCCATGTCCCGTCATAAATGCTCCAACATCACCAGGGACAGAGGCTGTGAAAATGAGAGTGGGAAAAAAGTTAGAGAAGGGCTCCAGGCAATCATATGGCCAGCCCTCCTCCCTTGAACCCACAAACCCAGGAGAGCTCAAGGACTGCATCCTCCCCCGACATCTCCCTCAGCGTATCAAGTGCCTGACAACATGCCAAAGCACTCTGTGAAGCACTAGGGATAAAGACAAGGTCAAATCCTGTGACCAGGAGTGAGAGGACTACAATGCAGGGTTATTACGTGGGTGGTAACAGAAACAACACACCAGTAACAAAAAAGACAAGAGGACAGGAGTAGGCATACCTGAAGTTACACAAAGATTTGATCAGGAAAGGGGAGAATCATAACCCTTACCAATAAATACGGGAATCCCCAATAAATAAGTGGGATTTACAGGAAAATGAGTTTTTTTTAAACAAATATATAAAACTGGTCTACACCCCAAGGGCAACAATTAACTGCATCCTCTAAGGACACAATTTGCATTTTTGTAATCATTTACATTACCATCGGTATTCCACGACTTAGCTCAAAGACAATGAAATGAAACATGGAGTTAGCAAAGGGCACACTGGATAGAAATCATTTTTTGCGGACTTCAGTTTTTCCCACCAGTAAGGGGAAGAGGTATTCCCACTAGAGGAAATCCTGAGAGCAGAAAAGAGTTATGAAAATGTAGGTCCTGCGTGAAATAAGGGGTTTAACAGTAAGTGCTGCTCCGCCAATAGCCACACCAAGATCAGTCCACTCTCCCCCATTTCCCATTTCAAACCTTAGCGTGAGGACTTCTGCCCAAACCTCCCTACGAAAGGTACTTCTTCAGCTCCTTCACCACCTCTTGAGGTTCAGGGAACTTGAGTTTACGTGGGGGCCCCTTCTTAATCCCAGTCCAGAGCTCCGCACCTGGGAAAAGTCCACGTGAAGCGAAATTACTTTGCAATCCACCAGCAAGTCCCCGAAATCATCAGGTGGCGGCGGTTTGAGACCAGCGCTTCCTCGCCTCGGATCCATGCCCCCCAACGCCCCGCCCCGGGCCCTCACTCACTGCTGCCGTCGGGTCGCAGCAGTGTCACCTCGAAGCTGCCCCTCCGGGGCTTGGTAGGGTTCACCTTCACTGGAAGCTCCGGGGCCTCCAGGCGCAGCGCCTGGCTCAGGGCCGCGGCGTTGCGCCCGTAGACGCGTCAGCTCATGCTAAGGAGAGATGGGGGAGGTCAGAGACTGGGACCCTTGGTCTGCGGCGCCCTTGCCCGCCCCCCATTACTCCCCAGACCCCCTCACCAATGCTCGATAACGACGCTCGCCTCCTCCACTTCCTTCTGGCTGCTAGCCGGCTTCTCCCGCTTCTCGGCCGCTGCGGCCAGCGCCGCCTCGGCCTTCCGCTTCCTCCCGCGGGAAGCCATGGCGCCTGGAGCCCGGCTGGGAACCGAGCCGACCTGGGGCGGGAATAGGGTGGAGACGCGGCCACCGAGGAGAGGCCAGCCAAGCTCCAAGATCCAAACCGCAACCCACTCTGCTCTCCAAACAAAACCTCTTAAACTGCAGAAAGCGTGGCGGTGGGCGCCCACGTGGCCTGGGGGCGGAGCCTTCGGGCAGAGCCACTCCGCACGTAGAGACGGGGGAGGTAGGCTCCAGACCGAACCACCAGTGCTTGGCGGGGGGCGGACAGCTCTGACAACGAGCCTGGCTTCACACAGGCTTTTCTGTAACCGCGCGACCAGCTAAATGGTGTGCATCACGATCCCTACCCAAAACCTCCTTCCGGGGACCCGCGGACCAATCCCAAACCAAGACAACTTAACTCTAGGGTTAGGGAATCTAAACCTTCTCCAGCTCTTCGCAATCCTGGGGACCGATGTACAGCATTTGGTGAAACTGATCAGGATGCCCTTTGAAATTAAGATGGACAACTCCTCTGCAGTTGCCCGGCTTTTCTAAAACGTGAATAACACACAAAGGCGCAATCAAAAGTAAATCCCAGCCTCTTTATTATGGAAAACCATCAACTGGGTGTGGGGAGGACGTAGGAGGGTGAGTGAGACCCTGCCCAGGGGCTTTCTCCTCCAGGGCCCACCACACAAAGGAAGTCTCAAACTTCTATTCCCCTTCCTCCCAATCTCCATAAAATAGGGAGATAATTCAATACTATCTTCAATGAGAAAACTCTGTGGTTAAAGGTTTCTCCTTGGGACCAGTGACAGGCTTATACTTTTTAAATATAGGCCACAGACCAAGCCAAAAGGGCTTAAAGAAGCAAGAGTCTTGAGGGAAAAATCTTAGCACTAACTCTGCATCTTGGCCTGTTATGTTAGGGTTTAATCTAATCTAAGCAGGCTGTGTATATCCACTATGAGGAATAATGAAACCAGCGTGTGATGGAGACGTGTGGGCAGCACACAGCAGTTGACACACTGGCCCAAGCTTGGAAGGAAAGCATTTCCCCCTCCACCATATAAGATCTTTCCCTCCTTCCAGTCAAATAGCAGACCACAGCAGTAGAGGCCTTCCTGGAGGATATCTGTCATTTCCCTGGATGCCTCTTAAAAATCAGAAGCAATATCCTGCCCCTCCTGGGCAGAGCCAAACAGGGAAAAAAAAAAAAAAAAAGGCCAAGGCCTCAGGCAACGCTTGTGGCTACAGAAAGGGCAGGGCCTCAGAGGCGCCTGGGATTGACAGGAGATGAAGTACTGGAGGCAGGGATCCTATTTGTCCTTCTTGCTCTCCTCATCTGGCACTGCAGTGGGCACTGGGGCCACAGGGTGCTCCTCGGGGATATTATCTCCAGCCTTTGACAGCTTCTTGGCCCGTTGATATAGCTCATTCAAGTTGAATTCTCGGATCACATTCTCCTGCGCAATAGAGGTGCACACATCAGGGTTCAGGTTGGAAGGGGGTGTCATGTCTGGGAAGTAAGTACAGTTGACCCTTAAACAAAGGTGTGCGGTTAGGGGCGCCAACCTTTCTTACAGTCAAAAATCCACCTATAACTTATAGTCAGCCTTCCGTATCCACAGTTCCTCTGAATCCGTGGTTCCACACGTGTGGCGGCTTCAACCAACCTCATGGATCGTATAGTGCTGTAGTTACTTTTTTTTTTTTTTAATAAATTTATTTATTTATTTTGGCTGCATTGGGTCTTTGTTGCTGCGCACGGGCTTTCTCTGGTTGTGGTGAACGGAGGCTACTCTTCGTTGCAGTGGCTTCTCTTGTTGCAGAGCATGGGCTCTAGGCGCGCAGGCTTCAGTAGTTGCAGCACGTGGGCTCAGTAGTTGTGGCTCGCGGGCTCTAGAGCGCAGGCTCAGTAGTTGTGGCACATGGGCTTAGTTGCTCTGCGGCATGTGGGATCTTCCCGGACCAGGGCTCGAACCCGTGTCCCCTGCATTGGCAGGCGGATTCTTAACCACTGAGCCACCAGGGAAGCCCTGTAGTTACTATTGAAAAATGTCCACATAAGCGGACCCACACAGTTCTAACCCATTTGTTCAAGGGTCAACTGTATTTAGACACAGTCTAGGAAAGGAGGAAGCAAAGGACAGGAATCTACTCTAACCCAGCTGTCCTTTTTTGGGTACCTGGAAAAGTCAACTGATATATACGTATTATGTGCCGGTCACTATGCCAAGAATTATGGTTACATTATTTAATGTAACCTGCAAAACAAAACCTGTGAGCCAAGTGCTACCATCTCCAATGTACTGCCAAGGAAAAAGACTATAGGTACGAGAGCCATTGAGACTAAATCTTAACAAATAATTGTTGCCCAGTACTACCATGTCTGGCATATGGTAGAAACAGTATAAATCTGCTAAGTGAATTCATGAATGAGGTCTAATAACTAGTCCACACTCTCAAAGCTTATGGGCAAGTAGCAGAACTAGGAATTAAACCCAGGTTAGGCTCTAAAACTTACCTACTGTTCCACACCCTCCTCCAAAACTTGCCCACTCTTTCATTTACCTCAGAGAAAGTCCAAGAGACAGCTCGTCCTTTTTTGTCAATCTGTGGCCGCCGCATGACCTCCTTTCCACCTTGGAATAGGATCAGGGTAGGGAGCTGCTTGGTGAGGGGTGACATGCTCACTTGGTACCTACAGGGCCCAGAAGGTGCTCTGTAAATGCATCTGTGTATATCACTCTGAAAGATCCCCTGCCCAGGCCCTTACATACCGTGTACTAACATCAGTGTAGCGTCCAACGTCCACCTTCCCAAAATTTAGCCCTGTACAGTTGTACCTGAGAAGTAGATTATTTAACATGGTGAAAGAAGAGAGAATGAATCAATGAAGTAGAAGTACAGATATTTTGGGATGGGGGTGGGAGTGCCTTTGGTTGCAATATGCAAAAATCAAGGCCAAAACAATGAGAGGGAAGGCATAATTTCTGTCATCCCTCCCTTTGTCCTACTCACTTGAGGGACAGATCAGCGTAGATAGGAGCAAATGACTGGCAGTCATTAGACCAATTGGCAAAGAACTCCACGATCCAAGTGACCCTCTTGTCCTGCTCCAGCTCTTCCTGTCACAGAGAACAAACAGTGAACCGGATTACACAGGCTCCTGGAAAGATTCCGACTTTAGCACCTAATTCCTCATGCTGGCTTCCCTATACCTCTCCTCTAGATCCCACAGTGAACGAGTGCCCTTGACTTCCATTCTGAAGCACCGCTGTTCCTCCTAGTGAGTAGAGAGCACAACTACAAAATCACCCACAAGGGACCCAAGACACAGGGGAGAAAGAGCACTCACATCAATGGTTTCATCACTGAAGTACTTGATGTACTCAGGGCCCATATACAATGGGGGTTTGCATGTCATCAGGAACACTAAACACAGAAAAAAGTCGTCACAGGAAACATATAAGGCCTTGGGCAGCGGATTTACTTTCAAAGCAACTCAAAGATTTCAAGCACCAAAGAATGCATTTTGTGGACATACACAGACACATTCCCTTCCTCTTAAAATCTCTGTAGATTCTTATCATCTGAGGCTCACACATAATTAATTAGGTATAAGATATGGCAGAAGGTTATGGAGAACCTGGTTTGGGGATGGAATTTGGTTCCCACAACCAAGTCTTGCGGTCTCCTTACCTATGCAGAGCGTGAGATAAAGCAGGCCCACGCGAATATCCAGGCGGAAGAAAAGAATCGCGTTGGCCACTTTACTAAACATGAAGATGTTGCCGATATGTTGCTCCACAGTGACTGAAACACAGAGATGTCACAGGTCAGGCTGGGCTGCACGCTCCTATGACCTATTATTTGCCCCTGTTCCTAGAGTATTTTGAAATGGGAGAGGGGGAAGAGGATAAAAGTCCAAGATCAGGCTTCCCTGGTGGCGCAGTGGTTGAGTCCACTGCCGATGCAGCGGACATGGGTTCGTGCCCCGGTCCGGGAAGATCCCACATGCCACGGAGCGGCTGGGCTCGTGAGCCATGGTCGCTGAGCCTGCGCATCCGGAGCCTGTGCTCCGCAATGGGAGAGGCCACAATGGTGAGAGGCCCGTGTACCGCAAAAAAAAAAAAAAAAGTCCAAGATCAAATTCAGCCTTGGCACGGAATGATGGACAAGTTCACCAAATAACGCCCCTCTCATAACATGGATGAAAGCACCTCAGAGGTCACTAGTCCTAATCTTGAGAGACAGAGAAGCAGGCTACACTTACTGGATCTGCGGTTCTTCATCATTACAATGGCACTGAGGAACATCAGGATCTCTACTTCTCTCTGGAACAGAAATCAGAGTGACAGGAATGCCATGAACAGAAATGATTTGGGTGAGCAAGGGAGCCAAATATGTAATAAAAACCAACAGAGATCCACACTGGGAATGGTAACCATAGCGAAGTAACTGGAGTCAGCTAAGGTGTAATGGGGAAAACACCAGTCAGAAGATCTAGATTCCGGTTCTATCCCTGCCACAAACTGGCTGGTGCCCTTCAGCAAAGCACTTAACCTCTGAGCTTTGGTTTCTTTGATTGAATATTTCAAAGTGGTGCTGTGAGGATTAAATAAGATGAGTATGAAAGAGTTAATATAAAGTACATGGTATAAAACTGTAGATATTACAATCAACTCAGTGTGACCCTGGTAAAATAAAACTTTTCCAGGTAAACTTTCTCAGTAATACTCCATTAATACAACATATGGTTCTTCCATTTATTTTTATTTAAGTTAAATCATTCCTCTCCACCTAATATTCATAGTGATAATCCATGCACCTTTAATATAATTTGAGAGCTGAAGGAGGCCTTTCAAAGCTCTCAAAGATCGTTTTCAGTACCCTTGGCTTACTGTTCTTTCTCTTTCTAGAATGTAAGCTCCATGTGAATGAGTGAGACAGACGATAAACATGACATAATTTCAAAGAGTAAAGACTGCAATGAAGAATAACAAGGACTTTGTGAGAGAAAGTATAGGGGGAGGGTCTGAGGCTTTCCATACCTTTCTGTTTATAATACAGGGATCCAAATCTTTACTTCAGACAGAACCAATTAACTGCGATTTACAGCTAGCAGTCAGGGACTTAGGTTTTTAGCCCCAATCTCCAACAAAAAGCAACTGACTGGATTTAGAAATGAACATGTAAAGTGGGGGGTAGGGAATGTGACAGACCTTACTAAATATTACATCCGAGTAGAAATTAGGAAGAGTTTTCAAGAATGAAGCTGGATTAGAATTGGCAGTTATAATTATGGAAAGATGAATTTAAAAAGGGAAGTATGGCCAATCAGGAGACCAGAGATAGGACTAAAAGGAACATACTCTAAAGAGAGAGAATGGGTCTGTGGTAAAGACTGGCCATGTATACTCCAAACCTTATTTCCTTTTTCTCCTGGGCATACTGCAGGTAGACTCCCTCCTTGGATCTAGGGAGAACTGTGTGACTAGTACTCCTAAATGGAATGTGAATGGAAGTGATGTGCCTCTTCTGTGTCCAGGTGGTTAAGAAAGGGTATGTAGGGCTTCCCTGGTGGCCCAGTGGTTGAGAGTCCACCTGCCGATGCAGGGGACACGGGTTCGTGCCCCGATCCGGGAAGATGCCACATGCCGCGGAGCGGCTGGGCCCGTGAGCCACGGCCGCTGAGCCTGCACTTCCGGAGCCTGTGCTCCGCGACGGGAGAGGCCACAACAGTGAGAGGCCCGTGTACCAAAAAATAAATAAATAAAATAAGAAAGGGTATGTATGCCCTTGCAGTCCAGCTTTCTTTCTTCACCTGCTAGCTTGATGATGCTGGGATGATCTTAAAGCCATCAGTTGAAGACAGCATGAGACAGGGTTCCAGAATAACTATATAAACCTGAGCCCCCTTGGTTGTTCACTTGTTTATTCATTGTTTTCAAGCTTTTTATTAAGGAAATTTTCAAACAATACACAAAAGCAGAGAGGATACTGAGGGTAGCAAAATATGCCACTTTGACATAAGGATTATTTTGAGTCTAAAGGCAATTCAGAAGAAGTAGAATAAAGAAAAGCTCCCTGCCCTCTACCTATCTGTCGAAAGGTAGGACGTAAATTCTCAAAGGTGTCCCTCCAACCTCTACCAAGGACAAAACTAATCAGGGGAGATAACTTTAGACCCTATCAACCTGGAAACAGCACCAGAGGAATCTACATAACAAACTAGCCTTTACCTACCATTAGTTTACCTTTCCACAGTTTTCTGCTCTTGCAAGCCTAAAACTCTTTCCTTCATCCTGTCATTTCTCCACAAACTTATTGTTCTTTGTTGAAGATGCCATATAAGCTGGAAGCCACCTCTTTGAGTTACTGATTTTTCCCTGGGTATCTCCCCTGTATACAAGTTATACATGTTAATAAACTTCTGTTTGTATTTGTCTTTAATCTGTCTTTTATTAGGGGGTCTCAGGCAAGACCTCAGAAGGGTAAAGGGAAAACTCTTTTCTGACCCCTACAATACCTTAATAAACCCCTATTACTCAGCTTCAATAGTAATATCTTGCCAATATGGTTCTATTTCATCTATGCTACCCATTTCTTTTGCTGGAGGAACTTAAAGCAAATTCCAACTACATCATTTCACCTGTAAATACTTCAGTATGTATTGCTTACAGATAAGAACTTTTAAAAAAAATTTTATTCATTTATTTATTTATTTTTGGCTGCATTGGGTCTTCATTGCTGCGCACGCGCTTTCTTTGTTGCAGCAAGTGGGGGGCCACTCTTTGTTGCGGTGGCTTCCCTTGTTGTGGAGCACAGGCTCTAGGCACGCGGGCTTCAGTAGTTGTGGCATGCGGGCTTCAGCAGTTGTGGCGTGTGGGCTCAGTAGTTGTGGTGCACGGGCTTAGCTGCTCCGCGGCATGTGGGATCTTCCCGGACCAGGGCTTGAACCCGTGTCCCCTGCACTGGCTCATGGATTCTTAACCACTGAGCCACCAGGTAAGTCCCAAGGACTTCTTTTTTAAAACAAACCAAAATACCATTATCATACCTAACAAAATTAACAATAATTACTTATTGTTATCTAATACCTGGCCCTTATTCAAATTCAAAGAACAAAGTATTAGATTTTGTACAACTTTGTACAGTTGTTTGTTCAAATCAGGAACAAGCAAGCAAGAACCACAAATTGCATTTGGCCAATGTGTTTCTTTGGTCTTCTTTAATCTCTAAAGGATACCTGTTCTTCCTTTCTATCCCAGGCTATTTATCTGTTGAAGACCTTGAGTCATTTGCACTGTCAACTGTCTGACTTTCTTGGATTTGGCTGCTGGCAATACTCTTGGTATGCGTTCTGACGATGATGATCCTCTATTTCCCATATTTCTTGTAAAATGGTAACGAAATCTAGAGATGTGAATACAATGAAATCCAAATCTTTTGCCAAAAATACATCATAGGAGGTACTAGGTACTCCCTACTGAATCACTTCAGAGGACATAGCAACCTTTCATCTGATGGCTTTACATGATCATTGTCTACATGTATTATTGCATTCGAGAATGCTACATGACTTTTAAATGCTATCACTCCTTCTGCATTAGCTCAAATTTTTCTATATCAATTATTTGGTTACTCTGACAGTATGTAGAGGAAAAGCAAAATACTTGATTCTTTCTTTTTATTTAACAAAATAGAAATAAACTTTTATTCTGTTAAGCCACTGAAATTTTGAAGTTTACCTGTTATTGCTAACATTATTTACCTTATATTCTAATTTCCAAATCACCAAGGTAAATCAGCAAAACACAGATTTTCCAGGAAAACAAACACTGGCCATAAACCCTACATAGTTTAAAAACAAAAAACATAACAGAGTAATATGAAAATATAAAACCTTACAGTATTTTGCACATAATTAAGACAAGAGAATACAGAGAAATTTATTGTATAAAAGGTCCCTCCTTTTATTAAAATCTTTATTACTAACCACTTATATGTTTGAGTCTCATTTTGGTTAAAGTGGTATAGATAAAAATAGAATCTTTTGAAGTAGCATGGCTACATTTGAGCTAATTAATAACACTGGGAAAGGACAGAGGAAGTATGAAAAAGTAAACAAGGGATGGAGAATAAAAGTAAGGAAGTGGGCTCTGTTAAAGGTCAAGACTCATTTTGGGGCTGAAAAAAGGACAAAAACTCAGGTGATCCTCCTTTCCCAGAACACAGATGCGGCTACACAGCAGAGGTCAGAGAGCTTCAACTTATTTTTCTGAGTGGTCTCTCCACTCCAGCTCAGGGAATACTGCAAGAGGCTTGAGATAGATTTCTCTGCAATGTATTTTTTACAATTCCATTTCAATAGCCCTAACAATTTTATTCATTTTTACATCCCCAGGATGCAGCACAGTGCGTAGCATTAACAGTCCTCACTCAGTAATTGTTAACTGAATTAAGCAATGGCTGACAGAGCGTGCTGATACCATGGCCGAAGAGTGGTTTCAAGCCCTAGTCACTCACTAGTTGTGTGACCTTGGACAAGTCGCCTAACCACGCCTAGATCAATTTCTTCATCAATAAAACAAGTATACTACTTGCCTTGTTTAACTCACTGGTTCCTCAAAAGGCTTTACATAATGAGTAGCTCTGGAAAACAGTGTACTTGCCTAGTTTGGGTAGGTCTGTTGTCGACTATGAACTGTGAGACAGAAAGGAGCTTGGACTCAAAAGGGAGAAGGCTTAGGCTGTTGTGCAGGCTAACCGGATGTTTTCCCATCCTAAACAAGAGGTTTAGGCTCGATGACGATCCACGCCCTACACTCCTAATAGTCTGTTAAGTCCGCCAGAGGCTCGGAACCTCAGATGTTCTCAAAAAGGTAAACCTCGGGGCTCCCGGATGCAATCACAGGGGCAGGGGCAGGGACAGTCAAGGTCGCGGGGTCCTAAGGCGGGGGTCGCTCACCCAGTCAAAGTCACACGGGTTACCGTCTTCGCGTTGCGTAGGGAGACTGTGGCAGACAGGAGGCAGCTTCCTCACGAGTACAAAGGCAGCAGAGAGCAGGGCTGACAGAAGGTAGTAAGGTCGGGCCAGCCATCGTGAAAGTCGCGGCACTGAATACACTAGAGCAATTAAAGGTGCTAGGACCGCCATCTTTCCGGCCCTTGGGGCGCCGACCACTCTTCGGCGTCCGTAGGTCTGGTCCCGCCTCTCCCACCATTGAGGCTTCCATTGGGTCCAGTGTCGGATGCACCACCTCTGGACCCGGAATTAGATATCTGATTGGCCTCTACGGCAGGTAAAAACTGAGAAAGGGATTTGATACTTTATTGGCTCACCTAGCTGTCGCTTTTTCTATGTGTCATATTATTGAATATACGACTGTGGCGAACGGAGGTAGGAGGAGAATTTAATAAAGGTAGGTAATACTTCCGGAAAGTTCTCAGAAGGCGCCGGAAGTAGTTACCGGAAGAGGGTAGGCAGGGCCCGAGGCAATCCAATGGTAAGAGGCTCCTGGAGGAAGGGGGCGGTACCCCGGGAAAAGATTGACCAATGAAAGTCATTAACGCCAGACACCGGGACAGCGCCGGGGCAGAGGGGACGATGGAGAATTTCACGGCGCTGTTCGGGGCTCAGGCTGACCCACCGCCGCCCCCAACCGCACTCGGCTTCGGAGCTGGAAAACCTCCACCCCCACCGCCTCCTCCTCCGGGTGGAGGGCCCGGCCCCGCCCCGCCCCCAACCGCGGCCTCGGCCCCTTCCGGCGCTGACAAGTCAGCGGCAGGTTGTGGCCCCTTCTACCTAATGCGGGAACTGCCAGGTGAGTTCGAGGCCTGGCCAAAGCCAGCCAGTCAGATCATAACGAGGAGGGAATGGGCGTGCCTCTCAGCCGGCTGGCAGAGGTGAGGGATAAAGTAGGCAACGCGTGTGGGGATTCCAGAGCTGTATATCGGAGCGGACTCTGAGGATTCACAAGCAAAGGGATGACATGAATTCTTGGGATGGATTGAGAATGAGAAGAGTGGATATCCGTGACCACCTTTCACGCTCTATCGTGCCCCTGTCCCTGACAGTGGTTTATGGCTCCCTAAAAATTATCCAGAGTTTGAGTTTGCAACTTGAGAGTTCAGATTTAATATCCTTGCGAACTTAGTTTCAAATCTGCCTCAAACTTCCTGTTGGTTTGGGGCGTGTTGCCTTCCTTCCTAATCTGGGCCTCGGCGTTTCCCTCATCTGTTGGAAGTGATTAGAATTTTTTTTAATAAATTCATTTATTTATTTATTTTATTTATTTTTGGCTGCGTTGGGTCTTCGTTGCTGCGCGCGGGCTTTCTCTAGTTGCGGCGAGCGAGGGCTACTCTTCGTTGCGGTGCGCGGGCTTCTCATTGCGGTGGTTTCTCTTGTTGCGGAGCACGGGCTCTAGGTGCGTGGGCTTCAGTAGTTGTGGCTCGCGGGCTCAGTAGTTGTGGCTCGCGGGCTTTAGAGCTCAGGCTCAGTAGTTGTGGCGCACGGGCTTAGTTGCTCCGCAGGATGTGGGATCTTCCCGGACCAGGGCTCGAACCCATGTCCCCTGCATTGGCAGGCGGATTCTTAATCACTGGACCACCAGGGAGATCCTCAAGAGTCATTCTGGATGTGTTACGTCTCCAGGATGCCTTTTAGTTCATCCCAAGTCCTACTGCTACATCAAGAGCTGAGGGAAATAATAATGAATATTGTTACACACTTTGAGGTTCACAGTGCAGTTATTTATATTATAGTATTTAATACTTAAATAGTCCCTTGAGATCGGCATTGTGATCTGCATTTTATAGTTGAAAAAACTGAAGCAAGGACTTCCCTGCTGGTCCAGTGGTTAAGAATCCGCCTTCCAATGCAGGGGATGCAGGTTCAATCCCTGGTCGGGGAACTAAGATCCCACATGCTGCAGGGCAACTAAGCCCACGCGCCGCAATTACTGAGGCCCCGCGCACCTCAACGAAGATCCCGCCTGCCGCAACTAAGAGCCGACGCAGCCAAATAAATAAATAAATATTTTTTAAATCTTAAAAAAAAAAATAGCGAGGTTGACTTGACTTTAGTTAATTACTGGTTGATGTCTACCAGCAGTTTCTTTAACCTTAACCTGTTCTGATTGTACCTACTTACATCAATCACTTGATAGATATTGACTATCCGTTCTGGGCAAACACTGGGTGTGTAAAAAGGGAGCATGTGATGAGAAGGGAAGAGAGATCAGTAAGCCTGGTCCTTGCTTTTAAGCAGCTAATTTTACTTAAGAATGAAAAGTATGTTGTTTAAAGATAATGACTGTTATTTCTTGTCAAGATCAATGTCATTATTTTCTGGTCATGCCTCACATACAACTACTAAGAACTGCGTAATGGTTTTCAAAATGTGTTTCTTGTTGTTCAACATGACAGCAAGAATAAGTTGTCACTTTAGCTGGACTCTGAAGAATTCATACTGGTGAGGAAAATTAGGAAGAATTTTCCTATAATTAGGTCAATTTTTCTAAAAGAAATTTTCTAAAAGGAAACAATACGAGGGGTATTTTTTTTCAAGAGATGATGGATACCCGTTTGGATGGATCAGAAATTTTACATAGGGGAGTACCAGTTGGTCAGGCCCCAAAGCTAAGTTACAGTAAGATGTGTTTAACCGTGAGTGACAGTCAAAAGAATTTGAGCTTTTTCCTGAGGGAATAGGAAACCATTGAGATATTTGAACTGAGTACTGCTTCTAAAGATATCTGGAGAATGTGGGTGCCATGTACTAGAATAAAGGAACCATGAGTGAGGTGGGGAAGATTTGGAGTTAAAAAAAAATTAAATCTGCAGTGAATTAACTAAGACAATGTTGGAAATGGAAGGTTAGTTGTCAGGAGAGGAAACTGAAGAAGAGAGATTTATAAGTCATCTTTATAGAACTGATGGGCAAAACAGAAAGTTGGATGGACTCTTAAAGAATTTACAAAAAAGCACAGAGTGCCTTTTCACCTGAGCCTTGAGAATAATCACCTGGAAGGAGAGCTGACAGAGAGGAAAAAAATCAGGATACTCTTAATGGCAGGAAGCAGTGCTGAGTTATGAGAAGTACGGGGGCACTGAGTCTCCTTCCATTACCGTGGACCACTCTTCTGAGATATTTGGCTTGGGAAGACAAAGGAAAAGAATAACGTAAGGCCTGAAAGTGGGGAGGAAAAATACATTGTTCATTTAATGTGTGCTGGGCACCAGTGGTACGTGAATGAACAAGGCATTTTCTCTGCCCTCAGTGGGCTCATAGCTCAGAACCTGAGTTTTATCAAGTGAATGATTATAAACAAGTCACTTTTGTTATTTGTACCCTGAGTGTTCATCATAACTATACATGAAATTGTAGGCTAGATATTTCTGCCCTCGCCACTGGACCCTAGTTAAATTACTCATAAGTTTGTATTCTTTCAAAAAAGCCAGCTGTGAAATATTTATACTAATAAAGCCTTCCATTTATATAATACTTTATACTTTTCAATATTTCATTTGAACCTTAAGAAAAATTGTGTAATTAAGGTAGCTTTTACTCCATTCCATAGATAAGCGGAAACTGAGACATAGAGGACGGCTAGGATTAGAAATCTAGTTGCCCAGCTTCTAATCAAACCTTTCTTTCTTCTAGGCAAAGCTATCATATTTGGTATTATTAGGAGACTAAAGATGGTGGTAACAAAAGTTATGTAGCAGTAGCTAGAAAAATCTCCTGTTTTTCTCTGTAAAGGTGATTAGTGTTTCTTGCTAGTTTAAAAAAAAAAAAAAAAGGAAGCAAGACACTCAAGCCACTGGGTCATATTTGACCCTAAGTTTGGTTGTAGCTGAGCTGTGAGGTTGTATTATTCTGGTCATGGCCAAAAGTATAATTTCTCATTAGTACATTTATGAAACACAGAACAGTGCACAGTGCTTAACACAGAGTATAAGCATCATGTAAGTTATTACTCTGGTTAGTCCGAGTGTATCCTTCATTGGGTTAAAGCAGTTTCCACTGCTGCCCTATTTGGATTTTTGCCTATTTTTTCTCCTTCTCATTCCAACCTACCATTCTATAGTATTATATTTTTAGTGTTTATTGTATGTTATTTACTTTTGCTATTTCTTACTTTTTAAATAAAATTATTTATTTATTTATTTTTGGCTGTGTTGGGTCTTCGTTACTGCGTGTGGGCTTTTCTCTAGTTGTGGTGCGCGGGCTTCTCATTGCAGTGGCTTGTCGCAGAGCATGGGCTCTAGGCGCGTGGTCTTCAGTAGTTGTGGCGCATGGGTTTAGTTGCTCCGCAGCATGTGGGATCTTCCTGGACCAGGGATCGAACCCGTGTCTCCTGCTCATTAGCAGGCGGATTCGTAATTACTGTGCCACCAGGGAAGCCCTACTTTTGCTATTTCTTACTTTAAAAATAACTTTTTAAATTATTTTTTTTTGGTAATTCTCACTTAAAAGATTAATTTACTTTCCCTTCTGGGTCAATGACTTAAAAAAAAATTCTCTCCTCTTGGTACTAATTTTTCTTATTATTATTCTCCCTGTATCTTCTAGGCAGCACTGAGCTGACAGGCAGCACTAATCTGATCACACACTACAACCTGGAACATGCCTATAATAAATTCTGTGGGAAGAAAGTGAAGGAGAAGCTAAGTAACTTCCTGCCTGACCTGCCAGGGATGATTGATCTGCCTGGTTCCCATGACAACAGCAGCCTCCGCTCCCTCATTGAGAAGCCCCCTATTCTTGGTGGCTCTTTCAATCCTATCACAGGGACCATGCTGGCTGGCTTCCGCCTCCACACAGGCCCGGTGAGTCCCCTCATGGGGAGGCCTGAGAGGCACGGAGGTGGTTTTTCTGTCTACCTCTGTTCCTTCATAACTTACTGAGCAGAACAGATGATGGGAGCAGGGGATTCCCTCCCTCTACTCACCTGGACCTTCCTTTGGTTCCTTCAGTTGCCAGAGCAGTGTCGTCTGATGCATATTCAGCCTCCCAAGAAGAAGAATAAGCAGAAGCACAAACAGAGCCGTACCCAGGATCCGGTCCCCCCAGGTAAGAAGTGGTTCTCTTCAAAGCCAGAAAACCGGACATTCTGAATCTGTTTTGACCTTCCTCAGTTAAAAACCCAGTCAAATTCCTTATGAGCCCTGGACTCCCAGATTCTCCTTAAAGAAGAAATTGACATAATGTGGGTCTCCTGGGCAAGTAGGACCTTGGGGCAGGAGCTTAAGCACTGCCTCCAAATCCTTGCTGGTCATTTGAAGAAAAGCGGTTGCCCTTGACTAGGGGTTTTCCTCTAGTCTTCAGACTTACGGCGGTGGAGAATTTTGAACTCGACAGGTGATAGGCTCCTCATCTCTCCTACAGAAACACCATCTGATTCAGATCACAAGAAGAAGAAAAAGAAAAAAGAAGAGGATCCTGAACGGAAACGGAAGAAGAAAGAGAAGAAGAAAAAGAAGGTATGGGAGCGGCTTGTGTCTGCAGCCCGGTGAGTTTTCCCGTCTCACTCATCCTAGGTGGAGTCTGGCTCTCTTACTCTTGCTCACTTTTCTTCCCCAGAACCGGCACAGCCCCGACCACCCAGGCGTGGGCAGCTCTCAGGCCAGCAGCAGCAGCAGCCTCCGCTAGCAGGACCAGGGGACTCTGCCAGGAGGACCTTCCTGCTGTACTGAACCCGCTGACAAAGCTGCCTTGCAGGCTCTTGGCCACCGCCTTGGGAGCATCCCCTGCCGCTGGGACAGAAGCCAGCTCCTGCTGTGCTCAGTTAAGATGAACACACTGTAAGAGAGAAGGGCTCTGCTTTTGTAAGCCTCAGCCCAGTTTGCTTTCTCATGGACATCTCTTCCTCTCCCAGGAAGCTTTCTTTTCATCTCTTTTGTGCCATTTGTCTTGATTTAGGACTTTATCTGATTTTTTAGGATTTTTATTTTCTTAAAATTGCATTTATCAAACTGGCTGAAGTGTGGCTGCCTGTTAAGAGGTAAGTGCCTTTCTATGAGAGTCAGGGTTTAAGCCAAGGCATGCTAAGATCTGAGGGGATTTGGGTCTTGTATTACATTCTCATCAGCAGGCAGGGAAACAACCAAAATGAGATTGGGGAACATGGTCCAAAGGCGAGGCAGAGCTTGCTAATACCTTTCCACAGCAGACACATAACACTCTGCCTGTAGTGTTGAGAACCAGTAACCTGGATGATCTTCAGGCTCTGTCTCAAGGAGTGGATTCACTTAGGTCTCAGCTGTGTTCTGCGTCAGTTTTGTGTTGAAACAGAGTAGCCAATGGAAAAAGCACCCACAGTCACCAACATATTTCAGCAAGGTTGCTTCTTGGTCAAGCCTATCATTTTTTGAAATAAACCTCTGGCAAGCAAAGGTAAATGCTTCTCTTTATAAGAACTTTTGACCTGCCTCATTCCTTACGACAATGAAATTACTTGGCCGATGTGAAAACATGTCTAAGACAGGAAAAAAAAAAAAAAAGGTAGCCTAAACTAGCAAAATGTAAAATAAATCCCTTGTCTTTGCAGCAGGCCAGATAACCAGAAACATCCATGAGAAAACAAGCTAATGCAATCTGACTTTAAGCTCAGTTTGACACAGAACAGTTAAAATCTGCTGCAGTGAGCCAAGACTGTTAACCTAGATCAGCAGGTGGAAAACCACTCATTCAGCTCGTTTTAACTAGGATTTCAGAGCAAGAGTTTAAATACTTAAGTTATGGACAGTGAAAATAAAGGGTTCTGGCCAGTTTTCTGAGATTTAGTATCTGATGGTGCCTTTTTAAAGTGAGGGCACAGCCTTTTGCTTTCGACCAACGGAAGAGACAATATGAGATGTCAGACTGCCACCCATATATCCCTCTAGCCTATCTGCCTTTAACAGGCTTTCATACTGTGATCATCCACTGGCTCACCTCTGACTACATCCAAAATGAGCTTTATTTTCCAGAGACAAAATTCTGTATTAAGGAACAACTGTGGCAAAAGTCAAGAGCTCTCTAAGCTTTGAAATGACAAGTTTTGGTGGTTCCAAAAGACCTTTTTCTGAAACATCTAAATCACTGAAATAAAAACAGGACCTCTTGTTTTAAGTGGTTATTTTCACTACAGTCCTGCTTAAAGTTGGACCAGGACCAGAGACGCTTATGCGGTTTTCCATGTAACTAACTTCCCATCAGAGATCATTCACCCTGCCTTAACCACACAAAATAACACAAGTCAGGGGGAGCTGGTTAGATCAGGATTTCTTTTTATTCCTTGTTGGTTTAAAATGGCTAGTCAGAATAAAAAATAAAAGGGCTTCTGTTTAGAGGCTGGGGTCTCCCCTACTTAAAGGTTAGAACCCAGGTATCCCCTCTACCCAGCACCATACTGAGGTGGGCTGAGGGGTGACCCCCCAAGGGACAACTGGAGGGGCCTAGGCCTGCCACTCCTTCTCTCTATCCCGTTTTTGGCATGTGATGAGAAATATTGCTTTTTGGATTCTTCTCTCCCGGCCTTGAATTTAAAAATAATGTCAACCGTGTGAGTTGGGGGAAGGCTTTGAGGGGCCAGTTGAAGAAGCCCACCACAATTCCTCTCCCCCAAGAAGGGGGGATTATCCAGTATTGTTTCTGGAGCTCAGCCAAGCTCTTGTCCTGATCTCCCCACCACCACCACCAAAGTCATGGGGCTGCGACCCCTTCCCTGGGGGAAACTAAGTGCCAGTGAGCCTAGAAAACAAACTCTCCTCTCCAGGTCCTTCCCTCCTCTGACCAGAACCCCACCCAGACGCGCCTCTCCCTGGGTTTCTTTCCTGGTCACTTAGCACCAACAACAGGGGGTGCTATTTCCTTAGATGGTAACTGGGACAAAGAGAGGGAACCACGGGGGAAAGGAAGACTTCAATCGATGTCTCCCCTCTTTTCCTGCTGGTCTGAGGAGTAAGAAGAGTAAAATCCCTCTCCTTATACATATCCCTCCCTCATTTTCCCATCCCAGGATAGATATATAATTTCTTTGATATTTATTTTATATATATATATATATATATATATATATATATATATATATATATATAATGTACACACACACCTGGTAACGCAGAAGAGGAAAAAAATAGAATCCGTAACAATAATAAAAAAAATTATTTCTGGTTTAAAAATGATCTGGTTCCCTCCAGGCGAGCAATTGCACAAATGTCCACTGAGTCTGGTCCAGGGGTTAAGGAAGGGGAAGGTCTTAAAAGGTGAAGGGGGTTGCTACCCCAGTCTCAGGGCCCCAACTCTCCAACTCCCCAACCCCACTGCATTTTATAAAATGTCCTCATCCTCTTGGAATCGGTTGTTTAAAAAATGTCCATGCAGGGGAGGGGAGCCCCTTGAGGAAAGGAAGGTGGCCACCTGGGGCCCTTTGGTGTAGGCGCAGAGGTGTGGGGGAGGGGAGCTGCCCAAAGCTCACACCGAAATCTCATAGGTGGTGCCACCCACCCCTGACACCTTCTTGACTCCTCCCCTTGTAGGGCTACTGAGAGGTGGCTGGCCTGGGCCAGGGGAGGCTGAGCCTATATTCTTGGGCTGCCCGTTGGTTTTGCTGTAGGCGGTCTTGAGCTGTACTTCATCTCTGGGAAGAAAAGAAGAGAGAGGTGTCAGAAGTGGGACACACAGCACCGAAAAGGGAGGTAGTTTAAAAAGTTAAGAGAAAAAAAATGTGCTTTCTACATATATACTTTCTTACACAAAGATTCCCTTTTATTTTACTGCCCTGCTTACAAGCAGCCTGATACCCTCTCTCCTCTACTTATTCCTTTCACTCTCAGGCAAATAAATTACTTTTTAGGAAGACAGAAATAAGAAAAAAGTATTAATCCTCAGTCTCTTAACAGGAATAGCCCGTGAAGGCAGCTGGAGTTAAGAGTGAAAATGAAGGGCTTTCTTACAAGCAGGATAACCCTGGGTCCACTTGCACTAAAATGTACAGGTGAAGCCCTGATACCTTCTGCAGGGCACTACGCTACTTTTAAGTCCATTGGGGGCCAGGATGGACTAATACTTACTTGGGTGTCAGTAATGGCTGCAAGGCCACTTCCTCTGTCTCAGAGACACCAGATGGGGCTTTTTGGCTGCTGTAAGACATAGATCGGCCCACGTAGGGGGCAGTTGGGCCTGGTTCAGGGGACCCTAGTCCCCGGCCCCTTAGCCCATCTGGCTTGCCAAAACGGGGGACAGCTGGGCGTCCCAGTGGAGTCTTGCCCAAGGGTGATCTCTTCGAATCATCTGAGGAGGAACTAGTACGAGGGGCGTGGCCTGAGCCTGGTGTTGACTGGATGCCTGAGTCCCCCAAGCCTGGTTCTTCCTCACGGCCTGGGAGTGGGGGTGACTGGCGTAGCAGCTTCTCTCGTTCCTGGAGGGAGGCCACGATATGGCGCGACAGATTGTCGTACCGAACCGGTGAGGGCTCTCGGTGCGTTGGGCCGGTTGGCACCAAACGTGGGTGCCTCTCGGCTTCCCGCTGCTGGGCCAGTCGGGCTGACAGGAAGGGAGAGGTGTAGCCTAAAGGTGGGTCTGGCTCAGGCCCTGCCTGCACGGACTCAAAATCAGGGCTGTCTGAAGGAGTGAGCAGACTGTCGTAAGATAGGCTTCCATTACGTGTCTGGTTGGCCAGGCTCTTATAGGAGGTGGAGGTTGTGCCCTCTGAACGAATGGACTGCAACTGGCCCAGCTCAAAGCCTGTGCCCTGGGCTGACTTGAGGCTGGAGGAGCGTGAGCCACTGGACAGTGGATCAAAGTGAAAACTTTTGCCAAAGGTGGGAGAACGGAAGCTCTCTGGCTCCAAGCTCGGCTCTGAACGGTAGCTGGGATGACGGCTGCTCTCCACAATTGAGGTTGGCTCCTTCAAGCTGTCCCCACGACTCAACTGAGGGAGAAAAGCAAAGCAGGTTCTTAGTGCTCCCCCTCTTGTCCCCTCTTGGGACAGTAGGCCCCAGAGCCCAAGGAGGCAGTCAGAAACAGTATTTGCTACGTGCCAGCAATATGCTTAGAATTTTCACAGGCATTATCCTGTTTAACCCCTAAAGTAAATCTGTAAGTAGGAACAAATAATATCTCATTTTAAGATGCAGGAAATGGGGCTTAGAGAGTTTAAGGAACTTCTCTGTGATGGCACAACTGGGTTTTGAACTCAGATCTGATGCTGTAATCAATGCTTTTATCTATTATGCTACCGTGACCTCTCTTGGATGAAGGAAAAACTGTCAACGCTGTTACTAAGCCAACAATTAGTAAAATGCCTTTGGTTTTCTTCTCTTCCCTCTGCTTCTTCCTCCCCTTCTCCCAGAACAGCTGGCATACATGACAACCCTACTCCTTAGAGAGTACTCAGTACCTTGGCGCTGGAAGAGTGAGGCATGGCGGCTGATGCACTGCTGCTACTGTAGCCCGGCCGGTACTTGTACATGGTAGGGGTGGGGGGGCTGTCCTTGCCCAAGAGGCTGCTCTCTGCAGGAAGAAAAGGCCCAGGGGGCACCACTTTACAAGCTGTTCTTTTGACCTGGCTAGAGTTCCTTAAAGTACCAGGGGAGGACAAGGTAGGAAAAGATATACCAAGCAAAGGAGCATAACGATTTTGCTGAAACCAAGACTACAGACTCACACCAGCCCAGAACACAGAGTGAGTGAATGTACCAAACAGATCCCAGAATGTTCTCTGGTCTGTCCGGATGCTGAGAGTACACACAGACACACAGAGATGTCCAACTCACTGCCAATAGCTAACTGTTATGTCATCCCCTTTCTCCCGGCTGTCCAGAGAAGTGGTTCAAGTACCACTTGCTGGGTTTTCTCAGTCACAACACAAGCATTATCTCCCAGCCCTTGCCTGTGTCATCTCCACAGCTAACAAATAACATTCTCACTCCTGCTTCTGCCCTTACCCTCATTAGTAGCCAGGCTGAGGTGTGTCCGTAGCCCCGTGTAACGGCTCAGGTCCGGCTTAGGGGGGGGTGGAGGTTCAGCATCTGCAGACTGGCTTTCTGTTATCTCCAAGCTTCCTTTAGACTGGATAAATGAGGAAAAATCAGATTTGGAGAACTGAGCGTTAGGGCAACTCAAAGTATGAAACTGGTGTAAGAGGGGCACTGGGGAGTCATCACATACTTCTGAACTGGAATTGGAAGACAGGACACAAGATCAGTTTGGGGACGGTTTTGGAGAAAGAAAAGCTTTCAACAAGGGCTTCATTCTGTCACTTATTTGTTCATTTTCACCAACATCTACTTGTTGAGCTCCTACCATCTATAAACTGCTATGTTAAGTCCTATGAAGACATGCAAATGAATGGACTAAATTTCTACTGTCAATGAACTTACAATCTAATGGGAAAAAGAAGATATGTGTTTAAGTAACTTTAACACAAATCAGAAAGTGATAGATACTATAAGAGAGATGTAAACAAAGCAAGTTTCCATCTCTTTGCCATGGGTGAGACCCCCCCAAATTACCTAGCTTTACTTCCCTAAATTCTCCTCACCTTAGTTCTCCTCAGCTCTCCCTGGATGCCATTGTCCATGATCTTCACAGTTATCTGCCCATCTGACACTTCTGGCCGAAGGAAGGGTGGTCTGATTACAATTGTCTTCTCTTTCTTTGGTCTCCCCAAATACCTGAGTGTCAAGAGTGAGAGGGCTTTCATTCATTCATTCATTCCAAAATATCTAATGGTTGCCCACCTTGTGTAGAGCAGTTTTACAAATACAAGAAACAGTCCTACCAGGCCAGGGAAAAGATCAGCATTGAACTGATTTCTTTGATTCTATGAAGAACAAGAACAACAGCAAGACCAGGCCTATGGGCAGATACACCTAGCTCAAGGCACTCGAGTAAATCTCATCCTCAGTTCTCCAAAGAGAGTAACATCTAAAGAATACAACTGAACTCACAGGGTCCATTAAAGGATGGTGTGCCTCTCCCTTGTAGGCACTTCTCATTCTAAGAGAACCCTCCCTAAAAGGCAGCCAGAACAAACCCAAAGAAGACAAAAGTGTTGACCAAGGGTGAACACTAGAGCAAAGGGGTAGGTGTACCTGGGTGCTGGGGAACTGCAGAGTACACGGCTGACATTGTTACAGCAGCCATTAGTGAAGGGGTTCACACCTCCCCGGAATTTACCCGTAACCTAGAGGGAGGGAAAAAGGACCAGATCAGTCAAAAAATGGGACCTTGACCTCCAAAAGCCAAAACACAAATCAATGACAAATTATTGTGCACCCACTATCGGGGAGATATAAAAATGAGTAAAATACAGTCCTACCATAAAGAAGCATAAGCTAAGAATGGGAACTCCAAAGTCAGGGCCATCAGTTCAAATTCTGGGTCCACTTCATGGTAGCTATCTGACCCTAATCATCAGTTTTCTTATGTAAAATGGGGATAAATAGCTCTCTAAATATTGAAAACTAAGATAACATAACGTAAGAATAAGCAAGTAAGGTTAGCTATTGTTACGGGCACAAAAATAATTGTTTTCCTTTAAGCAGGACTATAAGCTTCTTGAGGGCTGGCCCAGGTCTTTTACTGTTTCTATTACCTCAGAGCCTAAATCGACCAGTATACAGCAGACATTCTATCAATGTCTGTTAACTAAGAAATGGCCCATACTCATGCTTACATGAGGAACCTGGACACCTCATCATAAAAAGTATACACTAACGAGAGGGCCAAGAGACACATGCCCTGCTCTTCAGGGATCTCCCATCACTTCTCCCCATACCTGTTCATTGGTTGTGCGTCCCCTAGCCACCAGCACCACGTGAAATCCCGTGAGGCCAGCTACTGGGATGAAGAATAAGCCAGCCACACACATCACTGCCATTCTGAAGCCAGACAATCAAGGAGAGCAGAGCAACGTGATCTCGCCTTCCCCAGCCCGTGCTGTAGCCATCTTCCCTTTGACCCTCACTGCCACAGGACTCAACTTTCTACATTCTTCCCCCTCCCACTCCTGCAACCCACAGGCCTTGAAGGATACGTGACAGCCGTGCGGACCCCTGAGAGTTCCTCCATGTGGTAGAGGACATAAAGGAGGCCAAAGCCAAACACACCCATAATGTGGGCTGTCAGGGAAAGGAGGAAGAGGAAGAAATAACGGTAGTTCCGGCGACCAATACAGTTGTTCACCCAGGGGCAGTGATGATCAAATTCCTAGGAGCAAAATGAGACAGACTGAGCGGCATCCTTGGACCACGGCACTAGATCATTTCTGTCAAGCAGAACAAACAGCAGAACTTAAAGTGTTTCTTTTAATAATCTGTCATCATGTTCACCATTTAGTTACAAAATTTAAAAACAGTTCATGCAGTTTATCTTGCTCTATCAATCTATAAGGAAGACGTTCCAGAGGTTGATCAAAGGCCAAGGCCACCTCTCAGTTTATCCTATGTGACCAAGGAACTCTGAGAGGTACAAATGTCAGAGGCTTTACAGAAACATTAAGATTCATGAAAAAAGAGGCTTAGAAGAAAAATCTGGCAGGCAACTGCTTACAGCTAAGTAAAAACGCACTGAAAAAAGGGTTAAAAATAAAAGACAAGGAACGCAGAAGAAAGAAATATAATTGGAAAGGTTGAATGCAGCAGCATGATGAAGTGGAAGGAGTGGAGAACACTAAGCAGGTCAAATAACTGCAAAGATGAGCCCAGGGATGGAAGGCTGGAGCTCTGACTAATGGTGCTGGGAAAGCCTATGCCTACCCACTTGGGCTCCTCCTGTAACAGAATATTTATGCTCTACCTCTCGTGTGTACATCGTTGCTAACACTTTCTGCCAGAGCTAGAACACAGCCCAGGCAGTCAGACAGGGCTACATTTTCGTCCATGGCCAAGAATCCACTGGATTCAATTCTTATTCTGTGGGTAGGAAGAAGATAACTTAGGTTCAGCTAACCCCACCCAGAGTTCTTACCTCCACACAGTTGTCACAGACGCTGCAGTGGGAACATCGAGGAGGACGGTAGAAGCGGCAGGTGGCACACCATTTCATGCGCACCTGGATGCCCTTGATCTCCACTGTTTTGTAAAGGGGAGCTCTGAAGTCATCTTCCTTGTCTTCATCCTCTTCAGCTGTAGAGAGTAAAAGTTAATGAAAAAATGACTATGCTAGAACTGTGTACTAGGCACTAGGGATGCAGTGATATTTAAAATATGGCCTCTGCCTTCGAGGAATTCAGTCTAATGGTGAGAGAGACTAGGAACTAGTAACTCTAATACGGTGAGATCAGCTCTATATACAACACTATGGAAACGCAGATGAGGAAGCAATTTATTCTACACTGGGAAACGAGGTTTAAGAATATGACTCAGAGGTGGCTCTGATATGGATATGCTGCTATTCTTGGTTTACATATTATATTTCAAAAGAAAGAGACACTTTATATATCAAAGTACATCTATAATGAGTTTGCGTAACAGTTCAGTGTCTACAAGTACACGACTGAACTACAACAATCCGAAAGAGGAAGTAACGAACTAACATCAACCTTTTTTCCACACACAGACACCCTTGCCCAAAAGATCTTCCCCTAGTTCCCTATATACATTTCAGGACTGTTTCTTGGTTGCAGACATTCTCTTTACCTGAATGCCCTTTCAATTTTCAGCTGTCCGAAACTCACCACCCCACTTCAAAACTTAAAGGACATCATTTGCCTTCTCATCTATAGTGTGCAATTTTCATTTTTTATTATTAATCTAAAAAAAAAAATACCCGTGAGGAGGAAAAATTAAGTAAGTGATGGTATAGGAATTAGAAGTTTTCAAATGTACTGACTTAGGGAAATGCTAACAATGTAACTAAGTGAAAAAGTACAAGGTAAAGAACTGTACAAACAAAAAGATCCCATTTTGAAAACAAATAAAAACACACATATATATGCTACAGATTTACGGTATATATAAATAAATATTGTATGTATAAATCTTCACAATATTGATTGGAAGGAAATATACCACAATGTAACAGTAGTTATCTCTGGGCTGGGAAATATATTTATCTTTTTTATACTTTCTATATAATGAATATTCACTACTTATTAAAATCTTTTTTAAAAAAAGTTTTTTAAAGGAAAAAAATTCAAACGCTACTTATATTGAATATCTGATTCTTCCACACTATCATGTATCAGAAGTGAGCTTTCTCTTCTTAAAGTACTACAGTTCTTTGATTACTCTTTAAAGTTACCACAGTGTATTTATGTAAATGTCTTCTCTATCTTCCCTTCAAGACCGAGCTATTTGACCATCATAATAATCATTCCAAATGACCATATCATAATAATCAATAAATATTTGATAAATGAACATTAAACATTCATTAAAATAGCCTTCCTTGGCTTTAGGGACTCAAAGCACCTTTTGTTAATCTACGCTTTGAAACAAAAGTCACCATGCACAGTGACACAGGCTTTGTGAGCACAATGAATTTCAGAAAAACCTCATCTCACTGAAGTTGCTATCCCAATCCCACCTGCCTCACTCTTACAAGGTAACTTCACATTTGAGAGAAAAATGAGATGTCATCAGTAACAACCATCATCAGTTCTCTTTCTGTCTCTTATTCCACTAATGCTGGTTGGTCCTCACTCTCACCTCCTATTCCAGAAACAGCCTACTTCTGTAAGCATAACCCTTCCAACACGCAGAGGAAAGCATCTCCTTCCAGATGGCCACTCTTCAATTACCCTCTTTCATCACCTCCTGCTTCTCTCTTTTCTGGTTCCACCTCCTCATGCTATCAACATGCTAAAGTCTTCTGTATCATTAAACAAACAAACAAAACTCCTCCCTCTGCCCTAAGATATTCCATCTTCTGCCTTCTCTGCTTAACTTCCTGAAAGAATAATCTTAATACTCATTGACTCTGCTTCCTCATTTCCTATTCACTGCCTTCCAAACCATTATAGTTTTGGTAATTTAACTGTCTCTCTCCCGCATACATACATAAACACACTATTAACTATTCTTGTTGGGAATTCCCTGGCAGTCCACTGGTTAGGACTCAGTGCTTTCACTGCTGGGGCCTGGGTTCAATCCCTGGTCGGGGACTAAGATCCTGCAAGCCATGTGGCCAAAAAAAACAACAATGAAAACAAAAACAAAAACCAACTAGTCTTGTGTGTGTGTGGTTTTTTGTTTTGTTTTGGTTTTGTTTTTTTGGCCACACTACGCAGCACGCGGGATCTTATTAGTTCTCCAACCGGGGACGAACCCATGCCCCCTGCAGTGGAAGCACAGACTCTTAACCACTGGAACACCAGGGATGTCTCAAACTATTCTTGTTAAGATCACTAATTTCTTAGACACTAAAACAATGGGCAACTTTGAGTTTCCATACTACTGGACCTAAGTTCTGATACTGCCAACCATCAGCTACTTCATGAACTTTCCTCAGTTCCCACTGTGTCCGGTTTGTCCTCCTCCTAACTTTCCTTGCTCAGTCCCTCTTCAGTGGCTCTTCAGCGGCTCCTCCTTCTCCTCATTATTACAATGTTAGTGCTGGTCAGGCTGACTTTCGTTCCTTCCTAATCTCATTCTACTTTCTCTAGGCGATCTTACTCCTGTTGCTTCAAATACTACGTGGCTGAGGACTCTGCCATGAGTCTGACTACTCAACTGCCCATTGGGTAACTACCTGAATGATCCATTAAGTATCCCAAATTCAACATGTCTAAGATGCTCTGTCTTCCCTCCAAACCCACTCAACAGTCTATAACTTGGGTCTTGGTTTATAAAGAACCAGCATACAACCTATCTTTCAGGTTAGGAACCTTGGAACTACCCTAGACAATTCCTTCACCCTCTCACTCTCCCCTAGTAAGCAATTAGTAATGAAAAATTCTGCTGGGTCTACTAATGAAAAATCTGTAAATCCAGCTTTGAATTAAAGTTCTCATCTGGTCTGCATTATTGCAATAGCCTCCCAAAAGGTATCTGTACATTCTTATAAGAATTATTATTGTAAAAGGAAATGTGATCCTGTGATTCCCCCAATTAAAGACGTCTTGCTGTCCAAAGGAAGAATTATAATCTATTTAATTTAGCACATAAAGTCTTTTACACTTGGCTCTGGTTTATCTCTTGCCCCTTCTGGCCCCACCATGCATTCTAACTTCCACCCACTGAATTCTGCATTTCACAGCTACAATTCTGTATATGCCGCTTCCTCTTCCTAGAATGCCTTTCCCTTCCATCCTCTACTCGGTAAAGTCCTTCCTACCTACCTTCAGCAGCATTTCCCCAATTTATCTGGGCAGATATAAGTGCCCTTTTCTAAGGTCTCAGAGAACCTTTCTCATGCTTCCATTACAGTTTGTTATCACACTGTCACTCTCTAATTCATCTTAGATAGTATCAAAACTAGCAACAATGCCCAACCCATGTGCTCGAAATAAATTTCTGCTGAATGAGTAACTGAAAATCAAAGAGTTGACCCAAAGTGGATCAGATGCCTAGAAGTTATGACATATATTCCTAAGATCCTGACTTGCTTTTCATCATTAGACTATAAAAGTATCCCAAAACCCAAGACTCCTAAGGCCCCAGACCAAATGTATAAATGTCCAAAAATCATTCTTTTTCAAAGGCAGTAAGATACTTCCAAGAGAGAGGAGGGAGATCTTACCTCGAGGGAAAATCCCTGGGTCCATGAAGGTGGCCATGCTGAAGTTGGCCAGCACAAAGAGAAAAACAATCGCATTGTAGATGGGCACTGCAGGTGACACGTAGAGGCTTAGTCCTGGACAGCTGCACAGATAATAAAGAAAGTGAGGGGCTGTCTCTAACACTTTGGACACCAACCACATAAAAAAATCTATAAAGATTCAGGGACTTCCCTGGTGGCGCAGTGGTTAAGACTCAACACTCCCAATGCAGGGGGCCCGGGTTCGATCCCTGGTCAGGGAACTAGATCCCACATGCATGCCGCAACTGAGAGTTCACATGCCATAACTAAGGAGCCAGCAAGCTGCAACTAAAGGCCCAGTGCAACCAAACAAATAAATATTAAAAAAAAAAGATTCAGTCCCCATACCTATATATAAATCTTGTGTGGTTCACCTTTGAAGTCTCAAATTATCTTTATCCTTCCCAACAAGTGGGTCTAGTTTCCCACAGAAATACTCATTTTAGGACTTCCGTAGTGGTCCGGTGGTTAAAAATCCGCCTGCCAATGCAGGGGACACACGGGTTCGATCCCTGGTCTGGGAAGATCCCACATGCCGTGGAGCAACTAAGCCCGTGCACCACAACTACTGAGCCTGCGCTCCAGAGCCCACGCACCACAACTACTGAAGCCCGCCCGCTCTAGAGCCCACGCACCGCAACTACTGAAGCCCATGCGCTCTGGGGCCCGCAAGCTGCAACTACTGAGCCCACGCACCACAACTACTGAAGCCCGCGTGCCTAGAGCGTGTGCTCCGCAACTAGAGAAGCCACCGCAATGAGAAGCCCATGCACTGCAATGAAAAGTAGACCCCACTCACTGCAACTAGAGGAAGCCTGCGCGCAGCTACAAAGACCCAGCGCAGCCCAAAATAAATAAGTAAATACTCATTTTTGATCAAGGTACAAGACTCATAACCCTTTGCACTAAAGTCTGTGTTCTTACCTCGTGGATCTTTGCACATGTTTTAGACTCTGTCCTTACCTCCTTTTAACCAGGCACAAGAGCTAGGGACTAAGTATGTAACTGACACCAGCTGCATTCCCTTCTCTGGAACAGCCTGAGGCTTCTGGACCCCAGCCATGCCCCACTGACCTGCACATTCACCCAAAGCATGGGACACCACCTGCCTCTCTGGCTTCTCTTCCCTCCTCCCAGCTGGCTCTGAACTACTCTCAACTGCCTAAAGTCTCTCCAGACACATTATACATCAGATATTCCTCAGAATTTTATTCAACTAGAGGCTAGTTCTCAAGGTAAAGAAAAGGAAACCACTCACAGGTAAGGAAGGATACCAAGACACAGGACTAGACCCCGAGATGAATAAATGAAGCAGAAGAGTGGAGGAGAAAAAAAAGGGACGATATCAGACCAAAGCAGCCCCAAATCCTGCAGGAAAAAGAAACTGGCCACACATATCCAATATTCCACAGGGTTCAAATCAAGAGATATGCTTTAGGTAACTTTTCCTTGACAAAATAGTGACCTAGTCCAGGATTAAGCTCAGTTTCTGTCAGGATATATGTCTCAGGAATGCTGCAAGAGCTCTCCCTTTCTCTGAAGATGGTTCCTGGGAGCTGGAAGTGTCAAAAGAACATGTGATGTGCTGCTTGCTTGGTCAGTGGTATCAAACACCCTCTCTCCTGTCTCAGCTCAGGAAGAACTTCCCATAACAAGACAGTGGCTAAATACCCTAATCTGCTTTGTGGCTGAGAACTTAATCTCCAGAATTAGGCCAGCATCTGTCCTTGTTCCCTTTATCTAGACCAGCGGAAGGAAAGGAAGAGTTCAGTGAAGGAAAGGAAGAAGGGACCAAGAGAACAAGACAGCAACTGACTCCGGAGAATTAATCCACAGCAGTCCTGGATTCTGTTGAGAGGTTATCTGTCTCCATTAAAATAAAAAGAACAGGTTATACTCCATTTATAGCTGTTATAAAATGTTGGCTACATTCCTCATGTTGTACAATATATCCTTGTGGCTTATTTTATACCTAATGATGTGTACCTTTTACCCCTCTACCCCTATGCTGCCTCTCCCCACTGTAATAGACCTTTAAAAAAAAACAACAGCGGGACTTCCCTGGTGGCACAGTGGTTAAGAATCCACCTGCCAATTCAGGAGACACGGGTTTGAGCCCTGGTCTGGGAAGATCCCACATGCCATGGAGCAACTAAGCCCGTGCGCCACAACTACTGAGCCTGTGCTCTAGAGCCCGCGCGCCTAGAGCCCAGGCTCCGCAGCGGGAGTGGCCACCACAATGAGAAGCCCGCGCACTGCAGCGAAGAGCAGCCCCTGCTCGCCGCAACTAGAAAAAGCCCACACGCAGCCACGAAGACACAGTGCAGCCAGAAATAAATAAATTTTAAAAAATAAAAAGCACAGCCCTGAATAGTGATTCAGGACAATTCAAAAGAACTGAGCTCCTCAATGAAAAATAAACTAATGATAAGAAGTAAAACTGATTGTCACAAAGCATCTCACAAGTCTTTACCAGCACCATCTATTTATTCAAATTCCATTTAGCCATTCATTAAAAAAAAAAATTTAAGTAAATATTTATGATGTGCCAGGCTTTTTAGATAGTAATTATCAATTAACTCTGCTTCTCTTTATGGGTTAGTACATAATTGGGAGAAAAAATAATGAGGCTAGAGCGCAGGCAGTGATTTCAAGGAAAAAACTTTAGACCTTCAGTCACAGCTCTAGTTTTATTCTACCAAAGTCTCCTATGGAAGCCTCTTCCTCTGGGGGTTCTTTCATTCAAAAAAGATGTCCCCATACCTTGGCAGGATTTGGGGTGGAATACAAGCAAGAAGGCAAGAGTCTTTACACAGCCCCACCCAAAGCCTGACCTCCTAGGATCTTAAAGAGGGAGGGAGAGAAACTGAAAACCAGTCGTCCAGGTCAGAGCACCTCCCTAGTACTTAGCTGTCATTTCAATTTCCACCCAGGGAAGAGGAGAAAGGGTGACTCACTTGACTCCTACAGCCTGGGAAGATAATTAGAAGGGAAAAAGAAATGAAATCCTTAGAACACTGAGGTGTCCGTGATTTAAATGTCTCATTCCTAGAACTGGCTACATGGCCTCTTGAGCTTCTGAAAAAATAAGGGTATTCTCCATCTCTGAGGGAAACTAAGGTGAATGAGAATGAGACATCAGTCCCCTTGCAGGCCCAGATGTCAGTCTTTCTGAACCCATTCTTCCTCCAGTTTCTGCATTTCCAAACAAAGCAAATCACTCCATTTCTTGGACAGCCTGCCAATGACCTGCCCCTAGATAATGAACTTTACCCCTACAACCTTCTTGATATCAACCCATCCCAGCTGAAGTAATTCTAGAATCAAGTTCCAATATCTGTTGCCAAAATAAAGCCTACCCTCACAGTGGCAGTATCTGGAAATGATGCAAATAACTCAACTTCACAGGCAACAGCCGCTCCTAGATTCAAGTCAAAGACCATTGCTTCCAACCTGAGCACTCTGAGGGAACATCCCATCAAGGAGAGGCCTGTGAGACCAAAGCCTGCTCCCACTGTACCCCACATTCTGCTTGGCTCCGGGAGAGGCTTGCCATTGCTACAGAACTTCGCCAGATTCCTAAGTGACCACCCCAAGTGGCCCATCTGAATCTGTTGCCTTTGATGGACGGAGAGGAGGGCTGGGCTGAGGAGCTGCTGGGCTCGTCCTTAGCCGATGGCGATAATCACAGAGCTCCAAAGCAGAGGGAGTGGCCGTAGCCCAGAAGGCTGGCTGACTCACCGATGAGACTCCCAAACCTACACCATCCCAGGGAGAACAGGCTCTTCTGCCCATCCCTTTAGCACTCCTGTTTTCAAGGCCAAATAAAATTGGGAGAGTGGGTTTCAATACCCACACTCCTGCAAATCTGTTTCCTAGCCCTCTCTAACTCTGCCCATTATAAAAAATGGATAAGTTCCTGGTAAGAAAAATAAAGTAGGAGTCAAGAAGCTTTGGATTTTAACCCTGTCTTGATCAATGCTTTGCTATTGTAGCCTTAGGTAATTCACAGGAAAGTCTCCAAGCTTGTTAGGTCAGCTACCTAATACAGGTACGAGAATGAAGGAGACAGTGTCTTAAATGAGCCTAGAATTCTTTTTAAACCAGCTGGTTTAATACTGAGCATTCATGGGATAGAAGAAACAAAAAAAACCACATTATTAACTATCTCCATCATCATCAATTATCATTCCAGCTCCACCTTCATCGCTAACTCCACTTCCTCTCCTCTGAACTACTAGATTCAAGAACATTTAACAACAGAGGCACTTTGCTCCTGAAGAACAGGTCTATGCATTCCTCCCATGCCTAGCACATACTTTGACTATGTGTATGAACACTGTGACTAGTGTTCTTTGGTGATGAGGCAAGGCTAGAATGAATATCCCACTTCTTGCCCCTGGGGATCCTCAAGATTCCACAGGAAAACAATCTCTCCGCTTCTAGTGGATACATGTCTCGTAAGAGACTTGATTTGTCCTGTCTTACCAGACTTTCAAGCAGCTGAGTACAAGATACAGGACTTGGGCGCTTATTCCTAGTTGAGAAAACAACGTGGGGAAGAAAAGAACAACCACTGCTCAATTAATGCCCTAAATCACGAGGCTGCTCCCACTCAAATCAGGTGCTAGCACCTCTGCAGTCATGGAAAAAAAGGGCCAGAAGGGAGAGTCACTGAGGTTGCCCAACTAACTCTGTGGATGAAATGCTTGAGAGGGGATAGAAGCAGAAACTGTAATGGAGAAAGCTCTTTCATGGATGGGACACTGGAAAGACCATCACGGATTTCTGGACAACCCTGACTCAGCCTTCCCACAGAGGATCACCTGCAGCGGAGACTTTACCCCCATGTCCTCCCCATCAATTTTATTTTATTTTAAGATTTTTTTTTTGATGTGGACCATTTTTAAAGTCTTTATTGAATTTGTTACAATATTGTTTCTGTTTTCTGTTTTAGTTTTTTGGTCACGAGGCATGTGGGATCTTAGCTCCCCAACCAGGGATCGAACCCGCACCCCCTGCATTGGAAGGCAAAGTCTTGACCACTGGACCACCAGGGAAGTCCCCACCTCATCAGTTTTAGAAACAGATATATGGGAAACTAGCTGACTTAACTCACAGCTCAAAGAGACTTTAGGGGATACAAGTCTGCGATTTATTTCAAATGGTATTGCCAGGAGCCCTAAGAAGGTCTCAGGGGTCCCCAGGAAGGCAAAGAGGAGATACGCAGTGTATGGGCCTCTATGCACCAGCCTCACTCGAACCAGAGCAGCCCTACTCTGACATTTTAAATACTGGGGTTCCCCAAAAGATCTCATTTGGAAAAAAAAAGGTCATATTGCTTAAATAAACTGCTCTAGGTCAACTTCCTCATTATACACAGAAGAAAGAGGTCCACAAAGGTTAACAGACTTTACCAAAATCAGCTTGCCCCAAACAGTGCTTATTCCTCTCACCTGGCACTGCCCCCTGCCAATCACAAAAGGAGACTAAGCCAGATGAGGGTCCAGGCCCGTTATCTTAAATGCAGTGTCTGTTACCTAATGGGGACCAGGAGGGTTACTTTAGCAGACACTCTCCTTCCCAAATAGTGAAAAGGGAAAAGAATTAACACAGGTTCCCCAATAACTCCTGCCTAGTTTTAGTACCGGACAAACCCTATAAATGAGAGGGATGGGGGCAAAGGGGGAGACCTCAACTGTTCTATTCGAGGTTCTCTGGGGCAGAAGAGGATCACCATTTTTTTGATGACGAAGCCCAACTGATAATTTCTGCTCATAGCCCTCCCTACCTGACAGAGAGACTCGGAGGGTAAATTGTTCCTAATTAGTGGAAGCCCACAGGCCTCCACTAATTATGTCTGCCAACTGAAAGGGCTCGTCCTCCTACTCCAGTCCTATAGGTCCTAAAGTAATTCTCACCTGGGGTTTATACTGATGTAAAAACAGACAGCTGTAGCCTAGAGAAGAGAACAGGAGGATGACAAAGTAGCTACAGGTTTAAGGCCCCAAATAGGAGCTGGTTCAAAAAGAGCCTTCCTCTTATCTCTATTTGAAACCAGTAATTCTTTTTTAGGTGGTATATGGTTTTAAACATAGAACTGAACATCAAAAGGGACAGAACAGCTCTGGAGAACAGCGGCACACCTCAGCCCAGGTGTAGACTTGCAGAGGAACTGCTATGGTCAGATGGCAAGAAGAGATGAGAATTTCAGAGGTACAAGAGCTAGGTAAGATAAACAGGGTATTTATGTCTCCCCAAAGTGGACAGGGGAAAGCCTAGGGAGGAAAAGACAGCCCAGAAACGTGTCCTGAGGAAACTGCCAGGGAGAACTCTAGCTAAGACTTAAGGCTCTTCTAACTTTGGGTTAGAGGCAGTAATTCCAAATAAGAGTCAATACTGTCCTCCAAAATTCTTTGTCCTAGGGCTGAGAGACCATGGAATAAGGAGGGCCCCCTACTCTTCTAGCATCAGGCAACAGGGAAGTAGGTTAAACAGCTTCAACTCTCAGTTGAGAAAATGTCTATGTCAGGACAACTCTTTGTGGCAAAACTGGTATAACCAGCCAAACACTTCAATGGTTCCAGATTAGCAAATTAAGAACAAGGTTTCTGCTTGTCCAAACTCAAGAATGGATGGGTTGAAAGAGAAACCACTTAGCCAGTTCCCCAAATTTCCTAACTCCCGAAGGCTCTGCCTCTTAAAGGAAAACAGACCCTCTCCAATTAAGCAGGTCTAAGGGTGTCAAATTGGTGTTGTACTTATCCCTCCTGATACAGCACCACAACAGCTACAAAGATACTAAGATCCCATATAAATGTCCCTTGGTTAAAATGCTGATTCCACTTAGTGGTCATAAGAGCAGAAACCAAAACAAGTCTGACACTGAAGACTCACTCCTTATGGGTAGGAGTGGAATCCTTGAGGGTTTCAACAGGTATGCTCAGGCTGAAGAGCTGGGGGCCAAAGAATCTAGGACTTCTACTCTTTAGAGGAAGAGGTGGGAAGCAGGATGATGCCCACACCTTAGATAAGAGATTCACTCTTTCCTTGTTTAAAAACTAAATAGGAAAACATCGTATTTACTTTACTTCTGCATTATTACTCTTTTGGCCAAACGACCCATAGTTTTTAGAATTCCTTCTGGCATCAGAAGCTCTGTTTGGGTGGAGGTGGCGGGTGCCCCTTCCCTCCTATCTCAGATTTAATTTGTCTGTACCCCAGCAACTCCTGCTCATTCATCCTTCAATGACTCCAAACTGCTTTTATTCCCTACCACGTCAATTCATTCTCTTCCTCTTGCCAGCAACCTCACACTGGCTCTAAACAGCACCCCACCATTAGGTCTGAGCCTGAATCACAGCAAAGTGAACTCCCCAGAAAATCTAGCATGCTCTGATTGTTCCAAGAGCTACAACCGGAACACTAACTCAATGACTCAACAGTTTAAGGCTCAGAAGCCTGGTACTTGTTAATTTATAAACAGGTAACGGCAAAGACGCTTGCCAGGTAGTCGACAGCTGAAATACCAGGGAAAAGGAAAAAGATGTAAATCACTCACGTCTCCTCCAGTAACAAGCAGACGAACAAAGGCTGAATATCCTAAGTGGGAAATCTTTCGACACCAACTGTTTTTCCTAATAGGACCAGGGAATGGGAGAAATGACTGTCATTCCCTTCAGCAGGAACTAACATAAAGGAAGCCTTCTAGAACTCTCTTCCTAAGTAAAACTTGCCCTTTCCCAGTGGCCTTCACTTCTCCAGGCTTCGGCTCTTAAGAATACAGAGAAAACCATCTGATAACACTAAGAGCCAAGACCATCTTACTGGTATACCTTCGAAATCAACTCTGAAGTTCTCTAGTACTCCCAGTTCCCACAGCCTCAAATCTAAGCTTCAGATATCCTGGGGAAAAGCCATTACTTTTTGAAAAACCTTTCATCTAGTCCAGTTCTCTCACAGAATTGACTGCTTAGGCTGCTTCAAGACTCTGGTGATTCCCTCCCATTTCCTTCCTAGTGCAGAATCATCTAACGATGAAACTGGGTAGGAAAATATGAAGACATCTGTGATTTCAAAGGAAGGGAGGCAGGGGAAAGTAGAGGAGTCAGCAGAGTAAAATTCCTAACAAGGTCGAGAGGGTAGGCCTGTTCTTACTCTTCTTGCCGCATCTCTGGGATCTGGATTTACCTGTATCAGACCTCAAACTCTCCCAGTCACTTGCCTTTGCAAGTAAGTAGCCGAACTCCAGAGGAAAAATACCCCCTCGCCCGCCTCCCATGGAGCTCCCCCGCCCATACCACCACTGGGAGAAAACTCACGTAAAGGCAAAGAAGAGGGTCGTAGCTCCCACTAAGAAGATGGCGGCTGCCGAGACTGGAACATACTTGCTGGGTTTGAATCTCTTTCCAGACTCCGCGGGCATGTTGGAGCTCTGATGGAAGATCTGCCCTGCCGCATAGCCCAGGCCCACACAGCGGCAGAACAGACAAGAAAATGGGATGAGGGAGACAACGGCCAGAGGAGTACAGAAGGAAACCAGGGAAGCAGAAAATTTAGAATTATCACCCTTCCCCCTCCCAAATAAAACCAAAGGTCAAAAGATCTCAAATGAAGGAAAGCACATGGGAGGGGGAAAGGTGATTCCAAATGATGAATAACCACCTCCCCAGAACAAGGCAGAAGGAGAGATTAAGAAACACAACTTGTACAGCTTAAAAACTGGAGACAAACAGTAGGCTGTACACATGAAAATGGCTGCAGGTAGAGAACATGGGCAGTCAGACAGATCACGGAACAGCTCATGGAGGGAGGCGAGTCTTCCAAAGGAAAGAAGGGGAGGATATCAGGGTAGGACGGAACACTTCAAGCAAGGAAAAATTCTTTGGAGGAGATACTACAGAACCTCCACGACTACCACACTTCCACAAGATGTGAGCAGCACCTAAAAGAGGTGTTTCTATTTCAATCCAAGAAGGAACCTGGCGCCCCTTCCAGCTTTAAAGAGAAGCCGTTTTTACTGCAGTCTTTGTCCCTTTCAGGCAGCTTTCTCAATGCCACCACTCCCACACCTTGACTTCAGGGCCTGTAGTCTGGCAATGGTGGTTTAATTTTATTTACTTTCTCTTGATGGTTAAAGCTGGGCAGCAGCTGTTACAAGGTTAAGTTGTAAATCCTTTTCTTTGAAGGGGGAGGGAAAACAGAGAGAGAGCTCGAGCTCGTGCAAGCTTGCCTGTCTTCAGTCTCTTGTTACTCCCAAACCCTTTAAGGGCTCCTTTTCCTATGGAGTTCATGCAAAACTAAAGGGAAACATATAATCCCTGAAGCCATGTTCTTCCCAATAAGCAAAATAAGATGAAGAAATCAATTCCACTCGATGATACTTTTAAAAGCTACTGTGGATGAAAGCAAAGTTCCAAAGAGGTCCCTGTTTCCAGGTTAGTCAATGTCTCTGATATTTCTTCTTCAATCTTGGGCTTTCTGGATGCAGAGTTCAACTGTGTTACAGTGCCTCACCTGGAGAAAAACAAATATCTTTATCAGAGAAATTTTTTCATGGCATTTCTTAAGACCAGCAAGGCTAAAACCCCACAAGCTACTCTGTTAAAAAGTGCCTTTTGAAAGAAAGATGATTTTCTACTTCACTATGTGTATGTGGGAAAGGACTGAGAATTGGGAGGACAATGGGTTCAGAATTCTTCACTCTTCTAAGTCCTCTTCATATTGAAAAAAGAAAAACATGGCTTCAGCTGGCCTAAAGTCATCAAAGAACTAGCTCTTGACACAGATGGGGCCCATCTCACCTGACACATATGGGCAGTAACAAATACCAAGAATATCAAAATCTAAAAACAAACAAAGGCACAGCAGTGAAGGGCAGTCCTAGAAAAGAGACTTGTCTTTGAACAAAGAGAATATTTATTGCTACAATGAAAAAAGAAAAAAGTAGGACGAAATTAGGACAGTCTCATTTCCTTTCTGTGTATGTCTCTCTCACTCTTACCCTTCTATACTTTTTAGTTATAAACTTAAAGAGGCAAAAGCTGAATTTCTGGTCTTCTGAAATAACTCATGAAAGGAGCTGGATGAGAAATGTCCCTGCACTGAAAGGTGAGATGCCCTCTATGAGAAACTGAGTCAACAAGGGGGGGGGGGGCTGGGTTTTTTCTTCCCAATTCAACAGTTTTTTATTCCTACATTGGCCTATTAGGAAGTCAAGTGAGCCCCACCTTCCCTTATATGATTAAAAATAACAATTATTTCTGTTGATGGTAGTAGTAAAATAACATTAGCACTTTGGATTTTATAGGATGCTTTTCGTCTAGTGATCGCAAAGCATTTAACTCATTATCTGGTGACACAGTTCCTTATCCCACTCGGTAAAACTGAAGTCTAGAGAACGCCTGAGGCCATTCCACTGAAAGACTTGTGCAGTCAGGTTCAGAACCCAAGAGTCCACAGGCCCCTTTGCCGACACAAACCCTTTTTATCTCTTTCTCACCCACTACACTACCTGCTCAGTGATGACAACTTGGAATCTACAGACCAAAAATTTACTTAAGGTTTTTTTCTACCTAAGAGGAGTAATAGCTTCCTTAATTCCAAAGGCTGAAATTAAAATACCAGAAGTTTTGAATAGTGAAATATCAACGTACCCTGGAACTTAGCACTTCCTTTCTTTTCTGTGGCATGAAAGGCTAAGGTGCCTTCCTTCAAGATTCATTCATTCTCTCTCTCTCTCAAAAAAAAAAAAAAAAGAGTTTTAGAGGGCCAAACAGCATTATTAGAATAGATTGATTCCTACAGGAATCAAAACCCAACTTTCTGAATTTAGGCTTAAGTAACTTTGTTAACAATGAGAAGCAAATTCTTGCTTTATAGACAGTACTATTAAAGTAAACTTGCCCCTCAAAACCCCAAAGATTAGAGAAGGTGGAAAATTGCACTGCTTATATTTTATCTAGGGTAGGATATCATTTAAACACCATATATTATTTCAGATTATATTTTCTGACAGGAGAAAAGTCACATGGGCTAATACTGCCAAAGTAATTCAGAGACATAAAAGGCCACGGCATCTAGGGAGTACAATACTGGGAAACAAAAGATATCAGTGTCTCAGATGTTTAGGGCATATGCTTTAGAAGTGACAAGACAAAACCTAAGAATGTATTGGGTATAATAAAGATGCACCAAGGCTTAGCAGAAGGATGTACTGTGGGTAGCAGGGATGAGGCTGCAGGGTGAGTGTGGCTCATCAGAGCCAGCAGTCTGCATCCACACCAGTATAAGAAAGGTGTACAGGAATGTGTATGACACATTTCAGGCTTAATCTATGTAATAGTAATATGTATATACAAAACAAACTATAGAATATGTGGTTTCAAGGCTTTAACAAACGTTTAATACAAGTACCTCCTTAAAGGGGTAAATGGACATGGCAGCATGACTGAGAGCAAAAGTATTGTTTGTGGAAATAAAGTGGTATAATAGTAAAATACAGTAAATCTGAACACAGTTATCAACGTTTCATGGAATGATCCACATGTCAAGATATTGGCTGAAGAGTCAAACAGAAGTTTAATATGGGTATTATCATCTTATACCGAGGTACCAAAGTACATGGCAATATAAATCTTGTAAGCATTTAAAGAACGAGTGATAATGAATATTCTGAAGAGATTTAATATAGTACAAAGGGATACTGGGATAAAAGGATAGAGATGAGAATATAAGGCCAACCTAGACAAGATGGCATTAACCAGTAAGTGAAAAATGCAAGGCAGAAAAATGGTCTAGAGTATAACATGTAAGTCAGTTTCTTACGTCTCATTTCAATGTTTTCATGCGGCCAAGTGGGTAAAACACTTTCTGCCCTGTCCCATAACAGATTCCTATACGTAAAAAAATGGCAAATATATTCGAGTTCCCACTTATAAAAAGTACAAAGTACTAAAAGCGTGGAGCTCCCGGCTGGTGGGGGTAGGGGAGGAAGCGGACGGATGCGAAAGAACAGGTAACAGGATGAGGCTTGAGCCAAAATAAGTATCAGAAGAAAGGGGCGAGGGGACGTGAAACGCAGGGAGGGAACAGCATCCAGTCCCCAGCGCGGAGCCGGGGCACTGAGAAACACCGTATGGGGCAGGGCTGGCCGAGACAGAGAAGACGGAATCCGCGGCAGCAGGGCCCACTGGGGCTGCGGGAGCAGGCTGCGGGAGGCGACAGAGCCTCGGGGCGCAGGGCCGGGGGCGGAAGGGGCGGCGGCTGGGCGCCGGGAGCGGAGGGACCGGGGTCCCGAGCTAGGACCCGGAGGCCCGACACTAACCCGTTCTGAGCCCCGGCAGCCGTGGATCCCTGGCCTCTACTCGTCGTCCGTTTCCGGGGCCCAAGGGTCCCGCCGCAGTTGGATGACCCGGCCCGGGGGAGGAATGGGGCCTCAAGCCACCTCCCCCTCCTTGGTCCCCCTTCCCTAGAGGTCACTCTCCCCTCCCACCTTCCTGGCCCGGCACTTCCGGTTCCGCAAGGACCCGTGTCCCCAGTACTCACCCCCGGCGCGGTTCCCGTTACCGCTGCCGTCGTAGTCGCCGCCGCGTCTCAGCAGCGCCGTCCGGCCTCTGAGAGGCAGCGCGCGGCCCCCGCACGCTCCACGCCCGCCCCGCTCCGCGCGCTCCCGGCCCGGCGACGCTCGTCTTCGAGCCGGCGCGCGGCCGTTGCCCTCAGTGCCGGGTCTCGAGCCCTCCCAGCGTTCTCATTGGCTCCCTGTCCCGGGTGCGCGCGACATCTCGCGCGGGGCACTTTTCTCTCATTCATGCGGCTCGCGCCGCCGTGCCCGCCCCCGCTCACTCTCCCATTCACCCATAGCCCCCACCCCAACTCCGCTCTAGGGCGTGCGCGCGCACCCTGGCGACCGCGGCGACCTCGCGGCCTGATTGGCTGCAGGAGCACAGCGCCGTACCACGCGAGAAAACGAGAACGCGCGCGCAGGGCCGTCAGGCTCCGCAGGCAACCGGGAGAGGAGGGTGGGCGTACTGCGCAGGAGTTGGAACTGGGGAAATGGCCGAGCGAATATTCCGTTTTCCTTTGTCCTGCTTTCTACCCCTCCTGAATCGAAGCAGAAATCCTCAGAACTAAAAAATAATTATATGTGTTTACTGAAAGTACTCAAGAACAAGCAGCTACCCTCCCGAATTCGCCAACCCCCCCCTCCAATAAGTATGGTACAGTCTAGACAGGCTTCTGGCGTAACCAATCATCCACTGGCCCCTGCGTCTTCCTGCTTCAGCCCCTTCATGCATTGGCCAATGCGGTTTGGCCACTAAATAGCCCGCCCCCAATCCCTCCCCCCTTTTTGGATGGCGAAAACTTTATTTAAAACCATCTTTATGGAGCATCTTTATGGAACTCCGACGAGTTCCTTGGTACCAGCAGAATCCCAGGATGATGGAAAAGTCTGGGCTGTGGCTTCCGCAGGGAAGGGTCGCAGGGACTGGAAGAGTCAGTGGGGGCCGAAGCTCCTGCCTAAGGCACGGGAGGAAGAGGAAGGAGAGCGGCCGCGAGCCTTGGAGCCGTAGTGCCAACCGTGGAAGGAGGCGCAGGGAATACGCGCTGAGGCGGTGGCAGCCCCCTGGAATGAGGGCCGGCTCTTAGCTCCGCTTATTTCCCTATGTTTCACCGCAACACAAAGGCTGGACGCCCCCAAGCCTAACCTCTCCCAATCCGGGAATACAGACAGGAAGGAAAAGGTTCTCTAGAAGCTCCAGTCCCTGGCGAGCTGCTGGCCAGCTCTACTTAGCTCACAGCGCCACATTTTGCCCTAATTAGCCCAACACAGCTGTGAACCCAAGAGCAAGGCCCGGTGTTCTCTCATTTCGCTCAAGGCCATTTCTCTTTTGAAAGCTGCTCTGGCTATTACATAATAGTCTTTCAAAAAAGTGTTCCACCAGCCACTTCTCTGAAGCCAAGGTGTCTCACCTGTAAAGTGTGATTCTAAATCCTGTGGTCTGTCCTCGGCTTTGGTGTCAAATGTTGATGGTTTGACTGTGCTCTGATAAGTTAGCACTAAGCAGGAAGGGAAAGGAGAAAGGGTACCTTCTGTTTTCTGAGGTCTAGTCTAGTTCCTTCTCTGACATGGCATATATAACAGGTTCTAGTTCATTCTTGCAAAGGGCTTCAATCTGCCATTTATTGCACCACACTGGAGAGTTCTCTTTCAATGACAGTGTTCATTTAAAAAATGAAAAATTTAAAAACTTTAGACCTTATAGAAGGTAAAGGTAAGGTATTGGAGATACAATATTTGTTTTATTTATAGAGGATTTTCTATTTATAAATCAGGTTGTTTCCGTAGGAATAAATCAAATGTCATTCTCCTATTGTATATTTTTCTTGGATTTTAAGACTTCATTTACCCAACTTCACGGATTAGGGATCTTTCTCTTCCCACTTTCAACAGTCTAAGAACCTGTAAATTGTTTAGTCTCTTGGCTAGACAGTGCTAAATAGGAATGAGTATCCTACATTCTGCCAACCAACCACATATACTAAACTCCCCTAGGACACTGGATTACTGTATGCCAAGCTCTTAGATAGGTGAGCACTAATGGTGGCATAACCACTATCCCAAGGTTTAGAGAGAGATTCCATTTTCTTATCCAGTTTTCCTTAGGATCGTGCAAGATATTTCCTGGAAAGGATGTTTAATAGAACATAAGGTTTAAACTGACAGCCACTTCTGAAAAGTACTGCACAGTAAAAACTAGACCAGGGGTCCCCAACCCCCTGTTAGCTAGGAACCGGGCCGCACAGCAGGAGGTGAGAGCGGCAGGCAAGCGAGCAAAGCTTCATCTGCCGCTCCCCGCTCCCCATCGCTAGCATCACCGCCTAACACCACCCCACCCCCTCCCTCCGTTCTGTGGCAAAATTGTCTTCCACGAAACCGGTCCCTGGTGCCAAAAAGGTTGGGGACCACTGATCTAGACTAAAACAATGAGATATCCAGACCACCGAACTTCAAATAAATTACTTTGCTATATATGTCAAGTAATACCTTATAGTTTGTTTTTTTTTTTTTCTAGTGTAGTTTATCTCTACTTCTTCAAATCCTCTCCACTTGCATTTCCTCATGTCTATAGATGGCAAACTACAGGGCTTTTTTTTTTTTTTTTTTTTTTTTTAGTTCAACTCTCTGGTATTTACAGGAAGACAGGAACAAAATGCTAGGCTTGGATTTAGGTGCAAAGAATGCCCTTTCAGAACCAAAACCACCAAACACCTTTTTATGTTTAAATACTGCTGCCTTCCCTCCTGTCCTTCTGAAATGTCTTTGTTTGTGTTAAGGCACAGTTTCCCCTCTTGTGCTCTGGATCCCACACCCTTCATTTTCTTCTGAATTTTCTGACATTTTATTTGAAAAATGAAAAACACACCCATGTAAAGAACACACCCATACCCATCATTAAATTCTCTCCCTCTAGAATCTGTTGATATGCTGAGAGGCATCCTATCTAAAAACCTAACAACAAACTCTCCCTTGACTCCATAACCCCACCTCCACTTCCTTTCTAAGCAAAGCTTCTTGAGAGTTCTCTATAGTTGTCATCTCCACTTCTGTTTATCTATCTCAATATATTTCAAAAGGATTTCATCCCCACCATTCCAAGACAACACCCTTCAAGGTCAACACCGACATCCATGCTTCCAGATCAATAGTCAAGTCTCCTTTGCTAGCTCCCATTATAATTTACCTTTTATGTTTGGAATGCCCTGAAAGCCCATTATTCTGCCTCCTCCTGATTTCCACTTACACAGTCCCTAAGTGACTTCATCCAATGCCATTGCTTTAAATGCCCTCTGTAGGCCAAAAGCTCCCACGAACCTTCAACCCTAACTCTCCCCAACCCTCCAGACTCATGTTTCCAACTGTCTATGTGGCACCCCCTATAGATGACTAATAGCTCAAACTTAACGCTGCCGAAGTAGAACTCCTGCGGTTTCCTTTTCCCCTCTCCCAGAGTTTCCCTGATCTCAAATCGGATCTAGTTGCTCAAGTAAAAAAATGTAGGAATCATCTTTGATTCCACTTGCTTTTCCTCACCTCTCCCATCAGCAAGTCCTATCAATTTTACCTCCAAAATATCCCAAGGCAATCTACTCACCAACTCTACCTCTGCTGCTCTCTTCTAATCCATTCTCACATTGAAGCTACCACAGGTCTCCTAACTTGTGTCCTTGCTTCTTCTCTTGCCTCTATAACCCATTTTCCACACAGCAGCGATCTCTTCAATGTAAATTATTGATAAATCATGTCATTCGTCTGTCCAACCACCTGCTATGGCCTGAATTTTTGTGCCCCCCTCCCCCAATTCTTATGCTGAAATCTCCAAAGATGATGGTATTAGGGGATGGAATCTTTGAAAGATGCTTACGTCATGAATGTAGAGCCTTCATGAATGGGATTAGTGCCTTTATAAAAGAGGCTCCAGAGAGCTTCCTGCCCCTTTCACTATGTGAGGACACAGTTGAGACAGGCAATCTGCAACTTGGAAGACAGCCCTTAGCAGAACGTGACCATGCTTGGTGCCTTGATTTTGGCCATTCCAGCCTCCAAAAATGTGAAAAATTTCTGGCGTTTATAAGCTACCCAGTCTGTGGTATTTTTTCACAGCGGCCCGAAGGGACTAAGACATTACCCCTCTCCCATCATTTCCCACTGCTCTTGGATTACAAAAGCCCTACATTATCTGGTCTTTGCTGCCTCCCTCCCCCAACCCCAGCCTCAACTTTTACCACTCTCCCCCAGATTCACTACACTCCAACCACACTGGCCTTTCCCTTCATCCAACACATTAAGTTTTTTTTTTCCTTTCTTAGGGTTTTGCACTGTTTCCTCCACCAGGAAGATTTTGCCCCAATTTCACACAGCCATTCAGGTCCTAACTCAAAATGTGTGCTCAGAAGAGGCCTTTCCTGACCATCCAATCTAAAAAGCCTCCCAGCCACTCTGTCCTATCACCCAGTCTTAAGTCTCTGCATAGCACTTACCTTTTTATGTTTAGTGTAAGCTCTGCAAGACTTCATCTATCTTGTTCCCCCATCTAGAATGGTCCCTGTCACATAATAGGTGCATGATAAAAATGTGTGGAAAGCATGAATGGGGACTTCCATGGTGGCGCAGTGGTTAAGAATCCGCCTGCCAATGCAGGGGACACGGGTTGGAGCCCTGGTCCAGGAAGATCCCTCATGCTGCGGAGCAACTAAGCCCGTGTGCCACAACTACTGAGCCTGCGTTCTAGAGCCCGTGAGCCACGACTACTGAGCCAGCATGCTGCAAATACTGAAGCCTGAGCACCTAGAGCCCGTGCTCTGCAACGAGAAGCCACTGCAATGAGAAGCCCGCGCACCGCAATGAAGAGTAGCCCCCACTCGCCACAACTAGAGAAAGCCCGTGTGCAGCAACGAAGACCCAACACGGCCAAAAATAAACAAAATATAATAAATAAATTTATTTTTTAAAAAAAGAATGAATGGATGAAAGGCATCATGATACTTATTCAATAATGCAAGTCCAAACCAGGAATGACAATTATTTACAAGAGATCAAAGAGAATGGGCTCTCCCAGCTTACCACCTGAAAGCTCAATTTACATTTTGACTTATGGTCTGGTTCCAATTAAACAACAGATTTAGCATCTATTTACCTAAGTGCCAAGGAAAGGGGACTCATCATAAAAATTCACCTGCTTAGCTCACAGGTGTTCTTGGCTTTCTTCTTCTCTAGGCATTCAGCAATAAATCATTCCAATAATGTTTCTATAATGCTTAGGGGAAAAACAAAAATATAAAAAATTACACCAACTTCTGTGATATGGCAAAAATGTTTATTAAAATCTTTTTTTTTTTTCCCCAAGTATGAACTTTACTGGAAGGAGTCCTTCGAATTCACTCTCTCATCCTGGACAAACAAGCTAACAAGTACTATATACAGAATATAAAGCAGTAGTAAATTAGTCCACATAGTAGCACAGTGAAAAAAATGGGACTTTTCTGGAACTCAGATCATTCAAAGTGGCAACTCAGGTGACCTAAGAAACCAATTATATTCTCATGGTTTTCCTTCTGGTTCAAGATCTGAAGAGTTAGGTTACCACCACCTGTTTTGAGAGGTAGAATATACGCTTTCGAGTAGTCCACCATTTACCAGTCAGCCTGGCCTCGGGAGATTCTCATACCTCAGCCCATCTGCCTTAGGTGATGGCCAGAAGATCTCTATGCCCCAGGCAGCAAAGCTTCCTGCTCGTCTCTACTTAAGATCCATGAACCGGATATCCATGATGAGAAGGAAGTTCTTAGGCAGTGGGCGGGGAGCTGGAGAGAGAACAGTAAACACCTGATGCTCTAGGTCCACACTGGTCACCACGATGAAGCCGGCCACACTGGTCTCTGAAAGGTTCTCCTCTGTGCCCTCAGCAGAGCTGACACTCAGGAGGTGGTGCACCATGTCTCGGCCAGGGCTGACGGGCACTAGCTTGAGCTGATTGTCCTCCTGAGACATGCCCAGAGGCAGACAGGAGTCTGGGATGGTGGGTGCCCCAACTTTGTAGATTTTCACATCTGAAAATTTGACATTGAAGGCGTGGGGATAGAAACAGCCCCGGAATCCATAGAAATACTCACGGATACGCTCATCCCTACATTCCCGCCGGAAGTCCTTGGAGCGCTCAACCACGCCCCCGGATTTAGGGAGCAGCACGGTGCGTACAAAGTGAGGTAGGTCCCGTTTCAGTTCATTGTACAGTCGTTCTTGATCCAGAACCACAACTACGTCCACCTCAAAGGCGGAGGCTGCATGCACCAGCGCCTGGTAACCAGAGCCCTTGACCCAGCCACAGGTGTTAATGACACAGCCACTCACAGAGGCCCTTCGGTTCACTTCACACCTTTGGTTGAACACATCTGCTAAACGAGATGTAATCTGCAGAAGAAAGGATCGAGGTGAGGGAAAAGAAAAAACCCACAGAAACAAACCAACCCACGGCTCTTTTAGCCTTCTTTAGAATAAGTGAAATTAGATATAAAAAAATGGACATTCTTAATGGCTGTGGTTGTGACCCCATAACGTGGATTTAATTTTTATTTTATGTTGCTTCTTCTGTCTCTTGTGTTTCATGTCCTAAGTAGAAATTTAATAAATCACTTAAGAACAGGTCCATAGAAACGTGTACCAATCTGAGGTTGACTTACTTTTGAAACCGTCTTTTCCAAAATCATGTGGCAATAATACCAGCTGAGAGGGAGCAAAGAATTTTAACTGGCAAACTTCTGCACAGCTTCCAACCCTGACAGCAGCCCTTCCCTCCACCCCACCTTGGCCCTGGCTCTGACCTTATTATAAAGCTTGATGTTGGTGCCAGGAGTGGTGGAGCCAAAATGATACACCAGAGGGGCCTGGATAGAGAATCCCTCTTCAACATCTGCTGGCCGCTCAATGTAGAGGGCCCCCATGGTACCAGGGATGGACACAGAGCCCTGGCCCACATCCAACTCCACGTAAGTGGGCCGGCGGCCCAAACGCACTGCGTAGTTGAGCAGCAGACGGCACACTGTGGACTTGCCCACATCAGTGGGGCCCACTACCATCACCCGGGGCCCTCGCTCTTCTTCCTTCTCCGCCTGCCTCCGCATCTGCTCCAAGGCTGTATGAGTGTTGAGATAAAGCAACATAGGGGTGTCCTTGGAGACATAAGCCACCTCGGTGCGGCCACTGAGCTGTAGAGAACAGCCATGCCAAGTGAAAACAGCCACCTTGGCACCAGCATCAAAGGTGAATTTCTTGTTTCGGGTCAGCTCTGTGCCAAAGATTTCTGCCATGCCAGCGAGCAGCTCCAACTGAACTGACTGAGATGCCTCCACCTCAAAGCGAAGTTCTGTTTCTCGCTCTAGTTCAAATTTAGTGGTTGGCTTCTTGTCATCATTGGCCTCCTCTCCCATCTTTTTTGTGTGGCTGCTGTGCCTAGAACACAAATATCAGATCAAAACAGAAGTCAGGACTCACTTCAAAATCCTCCAGTGGACGTTTCTCCTTACCTTGCTTCATACTTCTTCTTACCTCCGATCACCATCTGTCTCACTATATATTTGTTTATTGTCTGTCTATCCTCACTAGGACGTAAGGGGGGGGGTATTTTTGTTTGCTGCTGTAACTCTAGTACCTAGAATACAGCTTGACAACCCAAAGGCACCTCTATAAAAACACCTAGTGAATACATGACTCGGAGTAAGAAAACGGTATCTACAGATTGAAAGACTTGATTACATCACCTTCATCGCCCTACTGGGATACTCCAGACTTAAAAAGGCAATAGATGCCCAATCCCTAACCCTCTCAGTCAACAAGAAAGGGAACCAGCAATCCGGATGCAAAGCAGAGAATACCGGCTTCGGACTCAAAACAGCAATAAGAAAACAGCTCAGCAACCACTGGTAGTGTCTTTAGACAAATAAATCACTTAACTTCTCTGTACCTTTTCCTCAGCTGTCAACTGGAGGAACTTACACTTCCTCACACAAAGTGTTGCTCTGGGGATTAACAGCGATTGCTGGAGTGGGGGAAAAAATCACTACATAAACTAGAAAACGCCGAGGAACAGCGAAGAATCATCTCCGATCCCGGATCGCAGCTCTAGGTCCAGCATCTGTCCCAGCCTCCCCAGGCACCGAAATCTGCCCAGGCTCCAAGGAAGCGACGGTTGCGTTCCTGAGCTTATTATCTTACCTGTACAGCCAAGAGCCCAAACTTGTAAACCAAAAAGCCCTCACTAACTAGGACCTAAGCCTAACAGCTTGCCTCGCTCGCCTAGACCCACGCCGGAAACTCAGGCGTTTCCGCACTTGCGCAGTGGAGAAGCCGCGGCCGCGCGATGCCCGCTGTGATATGTAGTTGTGCCAGAACAGCCGCGAGCGATCGAGCTCGCGCAGCCGCTCGGCTTTCTGGGACTTGTAGTTAATGGATTGTTTTTGATCGTGACGTCAAAGGTGGGCGGGCGGCGGCCGTCATTGTTCGCGAAGCCCGGGGGCGGGCGGAGTAGGAGGAGTGGCGGTTACGCCCCCGCGCGGGGCGGGGACCAGCAGAGGGGGCCAACGGTCGCTGAGACGCAGCGGTCAGGGCCTCTCGCCACAGTACTCCCGCTCACCTGCCATCCGGGAAGGGGTAGGGCGGCGGGATGGGAAGGGGACTCGCTAGTCTAGGTCCCACGATCGCCTGGAAACGGGGAAATTAGCAGAACCGTATTTGGATACGAGGAAACCAAGGGGTAGGGAAAGTGGAGGAAAACAGCTTATCAGAGAGTAACCTGGACTGTCATCCCCAACCCGACACAATGTTTGCCCCCTAGAGAGCATTTAAAAAAATTTTTTTAAATAAACGAATAGAAGTCCAAGAATTTCTTCCAGTTACTCTGCAAGTCAATCATTACCCAACAGCCTCTCTCCTATTGAGCGGGGAGTTTTGTTGGGGACTCTGTTTCTTGCCCTAAATCCCTGACAGTTATACAAGGTCAGTCATTTAACCCCACAAGCAACAGGTTAGGCCACGTCTTTAAGCTTCTGATGCGTTTGGACTTCGGAATCTTGTATTCTTTGGGCAAATCACAGACTTAAACACTCTGAGACCCAGTTTTTTGACTGTGAACTAGCGATAACAGTACCCAACCTCTTCAAGTCGTTTTGAAGACTGAATAGGATGATGTATGCAAAGTACTAAGCCCAATGCCTGTAACATAGAAAGCATCTGATGTTAGCTCTTAAGTTATTGTAAGTTGAGGAGGGGAAGCTATAACGATGCCATCTATCTGTAGTTTACATTTTTCAAAGCCCTTTCAGGTATCCTCTTTCACAGCCACCAGTAAAGTCAGCGTTATCATCTTCAATTTCAGGTGAGGTAGGAGACTAAGGTAGGTGAAGCGATTTGCCCAAGCTAGTACTCAAACCCAAGATTTTGGAGTTTGAGTGCCGTTATAATAATAGCAAATGCATAGTGCCAGATGCTACACAGTGTTCTATGGGCATTACAGGTATAAATCCATTTAATCCTCACAAGAATCCTGTGAAGTACACACTGTAATTGTCATCCCTGCTTTAGAGATGAGTACTTTTTTCAGTCCAGCTCACAGGGTTAATCTGAGTACAAAAGCCTGGTAAGATTTTCTGGGTTGCCTTTTTCCGGCTGGCCCCATTTTACCATTCCCTTCCTAAGAGTGCCTTCCTCACGTCTCACTTCTTTTAATTATTTTGGCAGCACCGGGTCTCAGTTACAGCACGCGGGATCTTCGTTGTGACATGCGGGCTCTTAGCTGGGGCAAGCGTGCAGGATCTAGTTCCCCGACCATGGACCAAACCAGGGCCCCCTTCACTGGGAGCACAGGGCCCTACCCACTGGACCACCAGGCAAGTCCCTCACTTCTCACTTCTCACAGTACTTTTTCTTTGGTGATTTGCTTTAATTATTTAATTCATTCACCACGCCTCTATTAGTTCTCCAGGGAACTACCAGGTATCCCCTAATCTTTCACCATTCTTCAAAAATTCAATTCTAGTCTTCCATTTGCAAAATTCTCTCCCTTAGTGAGCTCATCCTCTCCTGTTTCCATGCAGTCTATCTCCCAGATTTGTTTCTTGCCTCTCCCTTGAGGCAATTTCTCCCAGTTATCTGAAGGTCATCTTAATTTGGGTATTGTATAGCCATCTCAAGCTGACTTTAGGGAGAAGAAACCCCTCCCCCTCCTTTGGACTGCTCTCCATTTTGCTTCTTAAACACAGAGTCAGGGCAGAACATTGAAAGCATCTATGCTTCCCTACACTCTCCTTCCTCACTTTCAATCTTTCACCAAGCACTCCTGTCATCTCCACCCCACCCCCAAATAATACTGTCCTCACGTGTCTTGTTTATTCTCCTCTCCAGCTAAATCCTTGATAATTTTCTTCCTGAGTTCATTTAAATTAAGTGGCATCCTTTTTTGCTTCCACACTTTCAAACCTTGCCCTAAAAAACTACTCACCTTCTTTTTCCCACTTCCCACTGTTTTCCTCAACAAATGCCTCCTCCAGTTACATTTCCCTTCTCATCTGTTGCCCAGGCAAGAATATTTCCCTCTTTCTTTACTCAGTTCTACCTCTCAATTCCAAACCTCTGGTAACGTCACTCAAGATACCCACACTGTGTTTTCAGAATTTACCTTAAACCCCAGAATCTTCCCTGATTAAATATTCAGAATTCCTTTCACTTTTTCAGACCCAGCTAGCAGTGCCTCCCATTAACCTTATTTCCCTACCTTAACTTTTCCCCCTCCTTGCTTGTGAAAAGCACTTTGTTTTCTGAATGTTAGCCTTGGTTAGAAATGGGAGTTTTTATCTTAGAGGGTTATATTGTGTCCACCTACTTTAGCAGCTTGCACAGGGCAACACTCCATGAGAAATATTCTGGGTCAACTGAAATATAACTGGAAACTGATACAAAAATAGCAAGAAAGATGTTAAATTCTTCATCAGACATAAATCTGGCATGTGTCTCTTGAGCTATCAGAATTTAATAGTAAATCTGCTCTGGGTTTAGGGGTATTAAGTTGAGAACATTGTTTTGAAATGACAGTAACTATGGTTTACTAAGTGCCTATCACGTGCCAGGCATTTTTTAGGTGTTTACACATTGTCTCGCTTTACTTCACGTCTCCATGGGGTAAACTTTATTAGCTTCATTTAGCAGAAGAGCAAAACAGGGGCACGAAGTTTATCAGTAACTCACCCAGTGGTGTCTGGTAAGTGTATTGGCAGAGCCGGGATTCCAGCTCAGGTCTCTCTGAGACCAAAGCCAGACACTTGGACAACATCTGAAGATGCAACTCAACGGCTGTTTTGTGAGCATCTTCTGTATGCAGAGTTCTGTGCTAGGCATCGCAGTCCTGGGATGCAGAGAGGAGTTTCCCAGAGGACCTGCCTCAGAAAGTTTATAGCCCAGTAGAGAATCTTATGTAACGTGGGTGTAGCACAAGTAATTTGGAGGTAGGTGATAAGAGGTTCCTGCATGTGAGATGTCATATTTGGTCTATGACTCCTTCGGGGGTATTCAGCTGGAGGCTTGGAAGTGCCTGGTACAAGCTTGGGGGCACTCTATGCCATATGTGACAATTACTGTGTCTTTCTTTTCCCTGCGTCAAGGCTGGTACCAGAGCTGAAATGGGAGATGTATCATCTTGAATGTGCGCGCACGCTCCTGACTCTGCACCCGTCTCTCACTGTCACCCGCCTAGCCACCACCTTTCCTCCAGTCCTGCCACCCGTACTGTACGCCATCCTTGCCCAGCCCTGTCCTTCCCCCAGGTTCTTGCAGTCTCCTTGGCCACACCGCCTTCCTCCAGAGCAGCCAGCCTCTCCTCTTGCACCCGCCTCTCCCGTGCCGCCCCTCTGCTCCCATCCCTCTGCATCACTCCCCCAGCCCCATCCCTCAATGCCTGCGCGCTCCCTTCCTCCCAACCCTCCTCCTGTGTCTCCCAGCCCTGCTCTGACGTGGGAGGTGAGGGGGGTGGGGGATGGATGACTCACAGTGTTATGATGCAGTTCCACAACATACAGCTACATTCACCCACAGCCCGAGGTACAGACGGGAGACAACCTCTGGCCCCTTAGCAGCTGGCCAGCTTTGCAGCCCCAGTCTTGAGCCCCTAACTACCCTCCCCCCGCCCCCATCCCCTTCCCCATTGAAGGAGCGGAAGGAGAAGAGAGAAGAGTGAGCAGAGAGATTGAGAGAGAGAGAGAGAGAGAGAGAGAGAGAGATAGACGGAGATCTCTGGAGCAGACCTCAAGGTGAGGGGGCAGCCCTTCTCCAAATGAATCTTTTTCCCTTTGCAAATTTCCTCCTTCTGCTGCGTGTTGCTTTCTCCCCTTTGCAAAAGCATTATTCATCCACCCTTTGTCCTCCCTTCCCCCTCCCCGCTGCCTCCGCGCCTCTCTCAGCTCCTTCATCCCTCTCCAAGCTCTGACGGTTCCCGCACTTATTTCCCGGCAACTCTGGCTGCAGCATCAGGCATCACTGTTTATTGTTTTGCTGCTGGTGCAGACCCCCAAAGCCCGCCCTGGGAGCCGGCTGCGCTGCTAATTATTCGGACCCTACCCTACTAAGGAATGCCAGCCCGGAGGGGGCCGAAGCCTCAGAGCAGATGAGAAAATCCTTTGTGAGCAGGTGTCCCCCTCCCTTTTTGTTCCCCTAAGAGGCACGGGATTCGCACCTGTTTCCTGGAGCCTCCGCCTCGGCGCCTCTGCCGTCAGCGCTGGTTGCTCGGCATCCCCCTCCCCCAGCCCTCCCTCTCCCCCACCTCCCACGGTCCAGCCCCATCTCACTTGGGGGAGCATCCTCTCCACCGCACTCCGCTTGCCTTTGTTTTTTTCCCAGTCATTTGCTCTACTCGCTTCTCTCGGTAATCTGAGATGGGGAGAGAAGTGACCCCTCCTCCCCTCCCGTGAGTGACTCTCCGGCCTTCTGTGCAGCCTCTCCTGGGCTGGATGGGGAAGCAGGGGAGAGAGAGGGAGGGAGGCGTGCTGGAGGCTGGGGAAGGAGTCTGAGAGCTAGGACCCGGCCCCCTCCCCAGGCGCCTCGAAGGTGTGTTAGTTGGAGCGCGTCAGAGGGGAGCCTGCAGGCAAAGTTGAAGGCAGACCTGTGAAGTGGAGGCTGAAGAGTGTTCTGCTGGTGAGGAAGGCCCGTTTCCTAGAGCCAGAGCCCAGTGTCACCCTCAGCACAGCCCACGGTGTCTTCCTGGGCCCCAGCAGGGGGAGAAGACCTGAATCTGAAGATGGTCTCTGCCAGGGGGTCTTTGTAGAGAGAGTGCCTTGGGGCCCCAGGAAGCACTGGAACAGCAGGGGTGCTGGCGGCCACCGCAGAGGACAGGATGAGAGCCCGTCGCCCTGGCTTGCTCAGTCCCACTGCCTCTGCTCTGCCTACTGGCCTAGCATTGCCAAAGCACCCAGCTGGCATCTCGGAACCAGACTTGGGCTGAACCGTCCACCACGGGCTTGAAGGCCCCATGAAGGAGGGAGAAGACAGCCGCTCACTCGCTTATCAGAACCAACAGGGGACACCTCCCTCGTTATCCAGCACCCTCAGCCATTCTGGGTCTGGAGTCTGGGCATCTTCCTCAAAATTCTTAATCAGGACCCAGCAATTATTTTATCTCATGTCACCCACAGAGTCACTGCTGTTTGTCCTGCCCTTAGGAGAAGGTGAAGAGAAACATCCTCTGCCTTGGGCCCCAAAGCACGGGTTTTGAAAATAAGAGCCTCCACTTTTGCTGCCCATCTTAGACGCTGCTCCACCCTGCAGACACAGCTCAGGAGCGCTGGCCTCCCCGACACAGTCCCCGTTGCCCATTGGTTCCAGCTGTCAGATGCGCCCGAAGCAAAGAGAGTTTCTTTCCTAGGCTGGGTGCCCAAGTCCCTAACCGAGGGCTGAGGCAGCCATTACAGAGGGCAGGAAAGAGAGACCGAGGGCCTCAGAGGCTGAGAAGACAAGCCCAGTGTTGCTTCTGGGCCAGAAGGAGTGGACCAAGGTGCAAGACCGGGCAGCAGCCACGTCTGAGGTCTTTGGTACCCGATGAGACATCCATCAAGTTCTAGTTCCCAGAATGCAGGACTCCAGCCCCAGAAGAGGGCTGGAGCGGAGTGTGTGTACCTGCCTGCCTGCTCTCCTTCCCTTTCTCATCACGCCCCTCCCTCCCACACAAAATGTGTGATGGACCAATTATATTGCAAACGGAGGCCATGAGAAAGAAGAACTGCCAGGCACCCCCAACTTTTTAAAGGCTCTGAGCTCCAGAGACACAGAGCCTACCAGTGCATGTGGGACGCAGATCCTCAAAAAAGAACTGAAAACCAAGGAAAGAACGCTTGCAAATGACGTTGCTCCCATGGCAGCGCTGGTGCCGGCGGGCTGCTCTCGGTGGAAAATGGTGGAGGCTGCTCCCGCCCCAGGAGGGAGAGACACCACCTCCTGGGCTAGAGGCCTGGATCCGCTGCCAGGCTTGCCAGAGCAGACTGTCATCCAGGGGACAGGGAGACCCAGTGCGACCGGACTCTGAGGAGGGTTGCTGGCGATGTGGGGGGAAGTAGGGGTGGAGGTGAGCAGAGCCCCATCTTCTCCATCCCCGCAGGAGGGGCTCCTCACGTGGTCTCGGCTCTCCTGATGCACCTTCCCCTCTTCCCAGGTGACTTCCATTTCTATCTGGTTCACGTCTGGGGGGGCCCTGGCCGGGCAGCCCCCCCACATCTCTCCTGCCCTGAAACACGGCTCTAGCCAACCTGCTCCGCTGCTTCACCTGCGACCGTCTGTGTGGGAGCTGCACGGCACCAGCCCCTCCTGCCCGCCAGGGCATCGTCCTCCAGCCCGTCATGCCCAGCTGCGACCCTGGCCCGGCCCCTGCCTGCCTCCCCACCAAGACTTTCCGCAGCTACCTGCCCCGCTGCCACCGCACCTACAGCTGCGTCCACTGCCGTGCACACCTGGCCAAACACGATGAGCTTATTTCCAAGGTACGCCAAGTGGGGGCCTGCCACTCCCCTCCGCTCTCCCCCCAGGGTAGTCCAAACATCACCTAGGGGTGAGGCAACGAAGTCCAGCCTCCCTCCTCCGCGTCCCGGGGTGACTCAGGGCAAGGGTAACCCTGGGGTCAAGGGCTACCCAGTAGTCACTGTCTGTCCTATGTCTCCACAGTCCTTCCAAGGGAGCCACGGCCGAGCCTACCTGTTTAACTCCGTGTAAGTCTCCCTCTCTCCTTGTGCATGTGTGCTTGTGTTGTGAATAATTTTCCTCTGGGAGAAACAGGGTGAGCCATCTGAAGGCGGCTTGGCACCTGCTGCCTTGGCCTCTCCTTTTGCGAAGTGGTTCAGGAACTCAGTCTACAGTTCTTCTGCGGGGAATCCCAGCACCGGAAGAAAAAGGCCCAGGCACTAGCCAGAAAAGGGTGGATTGCTGAGGGCAGGGGCTTCCATTTGGAGGGTGAAGCTCTCTCCAGATGGAAGGTCCTTTGGGCTGTTCGGGGTCTAGGCTGACAGAGCGACCCCACTGGGTCCTGGGTCCTTCCTGTTTCCTGAGACAGGGTCAACGTGGGCTGCGGGCCAGCTGAGCAGCGTCTCCTGCTCACGGGGCTCCACTCGGTAGCTGATATCTTCTGCGAGAGCTGCAAAACCACCCTCGGCTGGAAATATGTAAGTACCGGGGGGACAGGGCCACCCTCTGAAGTGGAGTCTCCATGGCCCTCCAAGCCCCGGTGCCCACATGTTAGGTCTTTGCATGATCCAGAGGGGAGAGGGAGCTAGCAGTGGGTTGGACTGGGTCGAGGGTAGCGGGGTTGGGGATCAGGGGTAACACAGGTGGCAGCAGGAGTGCCTGGGAGGGAACTGCTCTGTCCTGCGTTCACGGCTTCCCCTCCATCAGGAACAAGCTTTTGAGACGAGCCAGAAGTACAAAGAAGGGAAGTACATCATTGAAATGTCACACATGGTGAAGGACAACGGCTGGGACTGAGGGGCTCCGGCAGGCCGTGCCCTTCCTCCGCATGCCCCACCCTCCCCACCCCTGTCCCCTGGCCCTGCGAAGCGTCCATACCAGCATGAGTACTGCCCCACCCCTGGGGGGAACCCGGCTCCCGCCAACCCCTCCCCCGCCTCCACCTCGCCACTCCCAGGCCCCTTTGGAACGGGGCCCTGGGGTACCCCAGGGGTGTTGAAGGCTCAGGAGTGGGCAGCAGCCAGGGAGACAGACTGGGGGCAAGGGCTGGCTATGGGGCCTTCTAGCCCCAAGGTCCTGAAAATTGAGGGGATGGCGGGGCGTAGACTCAGGCAGAGAGGACCACGGGAGGAATCGGTGTTTGCTCCACCTCTGTGAATGAACAGAGGACCAACTTTGAGTCATGGGACTGGTAGATCCTAGGCCACAGAATAGCAGGTGGGAAAAGGCTTGAGATGGAGTGAAATTTTGGCCTCAGACACCGGGAGATCCCGGAGTCTCTAAGGGTGAAGTTTCCCCACCCCTGTTTGTAGAAGCAAGGATTCGTTGGGGGTGGAAATCCCAAATCCCAGGCCCTGGGTAATAAAAGAATCGCAGGGGTTTCCATTTCACTCCACTTGTTTATCTTGGCACTGAAGAGGCACTTTCAAGTATCTGACCCTTGCGTGGGGTAGGGAGAGTTGCCCTGGAACAGCCTCACCCCCAGCGGGCAGATTCCAGAGCAAGCAGGCGTTGTGGGCGTTCTCCGAGGCCCAGCCACTGCTCCCTGGCACCCAGTCCCTTGGGGGGAAGGCGGGAAATCAGTGCTACGGGGCCAGGCTTCCTCGTGGCTGCCACCAGCGAACGAAACTTTTGTATGATACATAAAGTGTTTGAGTCTATTTTTAATAAAAAGGGGAAAGCAACTGTGAGGCACTCGGTCCTCTGACTTTTCTTCCTCGTGCAAGTACCGTACCCGTCACATAACACCCCCATCCCAGGCCTGTCCCTTCACACCACTAGGGGGCAGCAGTTGCTTCGTCAATGGCAAGACACCAGGGGATGGAGATTCAGGTGAGGTTTTGCTTATAAGAGATGGCTTTTGTGAGTGGTATTCCAGCTGGAGTATCCAAAACAGCTCCTGTCTTTTGGAGCCCTTGACAGTGAATCTGCTTTTGCCTGGTTCGGGCACCTGGAAGAGGTTTATTCCAGAACAAGGGTTTTCTTGGGTCCCATTGCCTTTCAGCCTGGCTCTGGAACGTTTTGGTCGGCTCATGGCCACACGTAAAGCTAAAAGGAAAATCGATCCGCCAAGGTGCTGCCTTAGCAGCTGATACAAAGTGGAACAAAATAGCTCAAAACTGCAGCATCAATGCAAGCACGTGACGCAAGTGCAGTTTTTGGCAGTGATGTGATCTTATTTTCGTGAGGTCACCGACGTCTGCAGGGAGGATTGGACGCATCATGAAAATCATTGTTTTTGTAAGCTAGCTCGTTATTTACAGATTCATTTATTGATACTGCAACTATTTGTAAGCGCACCTCTTACTTGCCAGGCCTTGTTCAGCACTGGGGATGCAGTGGAGAACAAGGCAGCCACGGCCTGACTTCATGGAGCTTTCGGTCTAGCGCGAGGACAAACGAGAACCAGGCAATTCCAGTGGGTGACAAGGGCTCTGAGCGGGGATGGGGGAGTAAGCTCGGGAGCTTGTAGGAGGGGCTTAGCCTAGACTTAAGGAGTCAAGGAAGGCTTTGCAGAGTGATGACTATGACGGCACTTGAAGGATGAGAAGTTGGGTGGGCGGGGCTTCCCTGCTGGCGCAGTGGTTAAGAATCCGCCTGCCAATGCAGGGGGCACGGGTTCAAGCCCTGGTGCAGGAAGATCCCACATGCCGCGGAGCAACTAAGCCGCACCACAACTACTGAGCCCGTGTGCCACACACGGAAGCCCGTGCACCTAGAGCCCGTGCTCCACAAGAGAAGCCCGCGCACTGCAGCGAAGAATAGCCCCTGCTCACCGCGACTAGAGACAGCCTGCGCGCAGGCAGGAAGACCCAACGCAGCCAAAGATAAATAAATAAATTTATAGTAAAAAAAAAAAAAAAAAGAAGTTACGTGGGCAGAGAGGAAGATTGTGGGGAGGGGGATATTTCAGGCCGAGAGAACTGTGTGTTAAGTGGCTCAAGTTTAGATGAAATGAAAGTTTCCAAAGCTGGAGCCCAGATGCAAGTGGGTGATGAGATAGCACAGAAAAGACAGGCAGAGGCCATAATACACTTAGGAATTTCATCTCAAGGGCATTGAGGAAACACTGAAATTTTCTTGTTTCTTAATAAGTGGAGTCACATCACCAAATGGCTGTTTTGTGCCCAGAGAAGAGGCTCAAATAGAAATGTTAAGAATGAAAAAAAAGGAACATGAAGCTAACTGTACCGTCTCAAATACTGTTTTCAACGTCAGGATGGAGAGGCTGTCTGGGCAGAAGGGAGGAAGAGACCTGGAAGACACAGGTGCTAGATGAAGGCAAATAAGCCATGAAGGAATGATGTCCAGCACCCCCATCTGAGAGGCCTGATGGGGGTCTGTCCCATCATTCAGTTCCCACATGCCTGGTGATGCCTAAAGCCTTCTCTCAGGTTCCAGCAAGCGACCCAGAAACGCTGTCCCTATCAGTTCCACTTCCTGCACCAAAGTTCAGGAAGGCTTGTCCTTGAAAATCTCTGACTTTGAATGTCAGACACAAACTAGCCACCTTCTTAAAGCTCCCCAAATCTGCCTCTCTCTCAATTTACTTATTAAGCCAACTAGACACTGTGGGAAACAGGGAAGTGACTGGCAGTCATTGCCCTCAAGTTCTTTGCAGTCTCTCCCGGAAGAATCGTTCTGCGAGTTGGGTTCAAGGGATCCTATTAATCTTCAAGATCAGGCCGTGGGCAGTGCTGTCCGAATCTTGGATGCCCAGACAGGTGTGCCCTGGAGAAGCACCACTGTCAAATACCCTGTGACTAAGAGGGGTCATGCTGGGAACTGCAGGTGGAGATGAGGTCTCCTTTTCCTGCCCAAGAGCCAGGGAAGGAGCTGCAGGTGTGGAATGCCAGGGGCACACGAGCTCCTGTCCCCAGGGAGCAGTCCTTTCAGGTTAGCCCTTTTTCCTTTCCTGGGCATCCCCTTTTTCTCATGGAGGTCTATTCTGGTCCTAACAGTGCTTCTCCCAATCTTATCCACCCACACTCCGATCCCAAACTGAGTCTGGGAACTCCTCCTTCTAAGCCAGCAAGCCACTACTTGTATCCTTAAAGGCTTGAACCTTTGGAAGATACTCTCATACAACCAGCAGGTGGCATCAAAACCCTCTACCCCTCAGCTCCGGCAATCTCAGTTGAGAATCTACTCAAGCCTCTCCAAAGAGACTGGTGAGCTGTCAGGCTTAGGACAGGATTAGATCTAGGCTCTGCAATTTAAGAGCTGTAAAACTTTGGCAGCTCTGCTGAAACCTTGCTGACTCTCAGTATTTTCATCTGTAAAATGGGGGTGTTACTTGCCAAAGTCATTAGAGGTCCACCATAATGTACTTAGTGTCCAGCACGTGGACTGCACGTGGAAGCGCTTCCGTAAATGTGAGCTATTCGTAGGACTACTCGTAGGGAGGATTCTGGGTGAGGAAGTCTCAACGCTGAGGAGGCAGCTGGCGCTGGGTAGCACTACGCGGCCAATGCCCTTTTAACATTGCACTGCTAGTGATAGGCGCAGACAGTAGCACAATGTGAAAAGAGCTCCGGCCCGCAGCAGAGGCATGCCGGCCCTGCCTCCTCGCCCCTTCTCCCAGTCCCCGGGCCACTCAGCTCTCCTGGCCTCCCTCTGCCCTTTCTCATCTTCAGTACAGCTTTCCTCCCTTCTCTTCCGTTCTCAGCGTAGATCCTGTATTTTCCCTCCATTCCTCTGGCCTTCTTCCTCACGCCCTTCCTAGCATTGAGACCACCTTTTCCCTGAGGTTTTGGGGCTGGGGGCACAGGGTCCAAGGAGGCAGCTTGGCACTCAATCTTCACAGGAAATGAGCGGTAGAAACCCCCCAAATCTGGAGGTGACACGAAGCTGTGTTCATCTGGATTTGTATCTCCGGCAGCTTCCCTCCAGAGAGGAGCTGGCTGACCAGGACCAGAGAACCCTCTCTTCCTCCCTATGCCAAAGCTCGCTCTCCTTTTTAGTTTAGATAAAGGGAAGTTCTAGGCCTTAAGGGGACAGCCTCAGATGAACCTTCAGGACCAGAGGGATGGTGGAGAAAAGGTGCAGGGTCCCCAGGCTGCACAGGAGGGGAGGTGCTTCTGGAGGTAGAAGCTGCAGGTAAAGTCCCACCTCTGCATCTCCTCCTGGAGGTCATTAAATCCACTTTATGGGCTCAGCATTAAACGAAACGGTGCGGTTGATTCCCTCACCATTAGACACAGGCGTTCATTGGCAGTGGGATCAGAATCTGAGTTGTTTCTTGTTTATCCAGGGACTCCAGTTAGGGAGCTTTCAGCTCACCCAGAACTTCCCCATCCTGCCTGGTCTAACGGGCTTAAACCCTGGATAAACAATCCTGACACCAGCCAAAGGTTCAGAGCCAGGCAGAGCTCTAGGGTGGCACATTCCTGGCTAGAGCTGTGGCCCCGGAAGCTCAGCTCCAGTTCTGACCTGGTGAACTGTGTGCAGCCCAGAGGGTCAGGGGCTGTGGGGTAACTCCCCGGTGCACCGAACAGGGAAGGCCTCCAGGAGATAACCTCCGCCTTCCACAGCCGGCAGCCGGAGGAATGGCGGACAGACTCCCAGTTGGGAGCTCTTCCTCTGGGCTTCCCCTCCGGCCCCCTCCCACCCCCTCAGGAAGCAGGAGAGCCTCTCTCCCGCCTTCCTAGGCAGAGTTTGTTCCTGTAATCTGCAAAACGTTCTAACGGGGACCCAGGCCCCACTAGGGCCAGTCGCCAGGCCTCTGCTCTTGGGTTGAGCAAAGCAGTCCCAGCAGGGAACTGGGTCATGCCAACAGGGGGCAGAGGAGCAAAGGTAGGACTGCCCAGCAAGTTCCTGGAGGTGAGGGGAAGATTCCTCACCAAGGAGTTCCCAGATCTCTCCCGGGGGAGAGAAGGGAGACGGGGCTGGGGCCAAGGTCCCTTCGGCTCTCACACCCAACTCACTGCAGAGCGGGCCCTGCGATTCAGCAGCCAGCAGGGCCCGTCCCCCAGCGTGGGCCCAGGAGCCATCCCCCAGCTCCTTCCAGAGGCGGGTGTGGAGACCGAGGAGGAAATGGGGGAGGGGAGGCCCCGGCTCAAGTTCTCTCCACTCCCCCTCCTCATTGGCCACCATCTTCCGGGCCCTGCTCCCCGGAGCAGCGGGGGATGGGGCCCAGCCTGCGGAAGGGAGAGAAAGGGCAGGTGGAGGGTTAGCTGGAGCGCCAGGGGCAGGGGCTGGCCCTGACTGTCTCCTCCCCCCTCCCCGCAGCCATGGCGACTGGAGGGGGAGGGGCCCGGGAGGGTCCTGAAAGCCCCGTTCCGTGAATGGGCTGAAAGGGGCAGGGGGAGGTGGGGGGAGGGGGCCGCGCTCGCCCTCTACGCCCAACGGTGCCCCCCCCAGGACACACACACACCTAGAGGCTGGACCACACACGCGCGCACACGCAAACTCCCAGCCACACTCGCTGCACAACTCAGCCCTCACTACACACTCAGCCAAACAGCAAGCCCCGGAGTGCGAAGCCACAGCTGCTCCACAGAACACACCCCTCAAAACCCCACAACTCTCAGCCCAAGAGCGGGCCTCACACGCACACACAGCCCCTTGGCTCATCCACAACTTCTCAAGATGCACAACTCCCCGCCCGGCTGCAGCCCTTCGGCCACGGCGCTTCCCTCTGCACACACCCGCCAAGTCCCCGGCACGCCCGGCCCCAGACGGCCCGGCCTCAGCCCGGCAGCAGCCGCCCTCCCCTGCGCACCACCGCCCCGCGGGAAAAGGACCGCGAAGCCGCCCCAGCACGACGTGCCTGCTGCTCGCCAGTTACGAGCGCTGCTAAAGGAACAAATGGAAGGATGCCCACGAGGGGAGGAGGACGAAGAGGGGGAAGGAAGACGAAGGGAAGAGCCCAGACCAGCCCCCTCCCCTCACCGAGAGAATAAAACCGAAAATCGGTGGCGTTACCCCTCAGGGCGCTCAGATACCTACACAGTGCGCTTCCTTACGTTCCTCTGCCTGCCACCTCCTTCTTCCCGGGCTCTTTCTCTGCCCTTCCCTCCCTCTTGGCTTCCCTCCCTGGCCTCGCACCCCCTCTCTCACGCCCTCTCGCGCCCCGCCGGCTCCTCTCCCGGGCCGGGCTCGGATCCCCGGCGGCCGCCCCTCCGCCCGCCGGCCGGGACCAAGGTAGGTCCGGGGACCAAGCGGCCGCCGCGCCCTGGCCTCTGCCGATCTCGCTCTTCCCCCCTCGCCCCCTTTCTCCTTCCACACTCCCTGCCGTCCATCTTGAATACTTGGGATTCTTGAATGGAGGGAGCAGGATCCGCTCCCCCAGGCTCCCATTGGCTGTGGGTTAACCCTTTTGAAACGAGATCCTCCCTCTCATTGGCTGCCAGGCTCCCCTCTTCTCCCCCAACCCCCATCCCCTCCGCCTCCCAGCAGCCGGCGAGGTCTGGGCGCTCCCGGGCGCCCCCTCCCCTGGCCTCTCAGCCCCCCGTACCTCCACCCCCGGACGCCGGTCTCCCTGCCCTTAACATCACACCCGCCACAGGGCTGCAGGTGAGGGCAGATCCGGTTCCCGCCAAATGCGGCCCCAAGGGTGGACTGGCAGAAACCCTGTTCCCAGATGCCCCTCGTGCTGGACCTGGAGACCTTAGAAGATGCAAGAGGTGCAATTTCCTGCCTGTCTCCGAACCCTCCTTGAGCAGAAGTACCGCTCCAACAGGGAATCCATGCAGCCTTTCAGCTTCACCCAAGACGATCCGAGAGCGCTCCTGAACCAACCAGCCCCCCGGGCCGGGCAGGAAGAGGGCAGCTCCGGAAAGGATATCTGAGGCTCTTCTGAGAGGCTGATTCCCTGATCGCCGCAGGGCAGGTCTGACCCTACCAGGAATGTGCAGCATCTGGAGCTCTGCTCAGTCACAAACACCCCCTGGGACCAACCAACGCAGCCGCCTGGCCCTGTGCTGGACCCACGAGGGGCTCTGAGCTGGGAGCCCAGAGGGGCATAGAGGAAGGAGGCAGCAGGGGGTAGGGCAATGAGTCAGGCCTGGGAACGGGGTACCTTTGTTCTAGGCCCAGATCTGCCATAACATGCTTTGCCAGGTCATGTCGCCTCTCTGGGCCTCAGTTTCCTGATTTACAAAAGTTTGATCCAGAACTTCCTATAGAAGTTTCTGTGTGAAGATGGGAATGCTCTATACTGCATCATCCAATATGGTAGCCACTAGCCACATGTAGCCACACGTGGCTACTGAGCATTTGAAATGTGGCTACTATGACTGAGGAAATGGCTTGCTAATTTTATTTAATTTTAATCACTTTTAAATAGCCACGTGTAGCCAGTGGCCACCATACTGGACAGCGCAGGCCCAGAATCCCTGTGGTCCTGCTGGAGAACAACATCCCAGGAATCTTGCTGGGGAAAAAAAAAAAAAATATCCTGGGGCTTCCCTGGTGACGCAGTGGTTGAGAATCTGCCTGCTAATGCAGGGGACACGGGTTCGAGCCCCGGTCTGGGAGGATCCCACATGCCGTGGAGCAACTAGGCCCGTGAGCCACAACTACTGAGCCTGCGCTCCGCAACGAGAGAGGCCGCCATAGTGAGAGGCCCGCGTACCGCGATGAAGAGTGGCCCCCGCTCGTCACAACTAGAGAAAGCCCTCGCACAGAAACGAAGACCCAACACAGCAAAAATAAATAAATTAATTAATAAACTCCTACCCCCAACATCTTCTTAAAAAAAAATAATCCTTTCTCTTTGTCTTCAGGTGCAAAATCTCCCAGATGCAAATTGCAAATCACCAAGGGCATCAACGCCTAGGAAATGTTCGAATCCCTGTCACCTTTGTCAGAAACCCTTTTCTTATGATTGTCGATCTGCTCTGTGGGAGCTGAGATACACACACCCACGACACACACGGAAGATTAGGGCTAGCAGGATTTGCAAGTTTGCCCAACCTTCTTGTTTTTTCAAAGATAGAAGCCAAGATATCGACAGGAGTTAGGGTGGGGGGTGTCACTTGCCCAAGGGCACACAGCAATTTAACACAATAAACTTAGTGCATCTCTTTGGAGCTCTTATACGCCCACCACGCATACTTCATTAAGTTAATTCACTAAATGCACTTCTCTAGCCCAGGCCAAAAGTGAACTGGGGTTGAAATCAGCCAATATGGCTGATACCAAGGGATAGCCAGCTCCATGGGAGAGGCAGACAGGCTGTCCAACCAGCACGTGAATACCCAGAGCTCCTGGGTTGTAAGAACATAGGTAGCTCAGAGCCTGTTTCCTAAATCAATGTGCTTAAGAGCCCCATTGTGGCATTCCCCACCATGAGGAGAGAAAGCCAGCCGAGAGACAGAAGAGTGAGCCTGGGTTTATCCTTGGGTTAAAAGCAGGAAGCAGAATTAGCAAGCAGCTGGGGCTTCTGTAGGAGGAGGGGTGCAGGGTGTCCAGGATTCTGGTAGCTACAGGCTTGGTGCATACAGGGCCCTAACCCAGCAGACAGAACAGCCCCAGGAGCTGGTAAAAGGGACTGGAGCACCTGCCTGAGCTTGTACAGACCCTTGTCCAGTCCCCACTTGTGGAGGGCGTCTGCCTGGGTAATGTGCGCTGGCTAAGGGGAAGGCACAGAGCTGCCTGGAGAATGGCTTCTGTCCTCAGCACTTCTTTATTACAGGTGAAAATTGCTAAATGACTTCTCTGGTGACAGACAAAGAGTTCGGAGGAGGGAAGGATTGCTCCCGGTTGGGAATGGAATCTAAGAAGGCTTCCTGGAGGAAGTAGCATCTAAGACTTGAAGACCAGAAAGGATTTAAAGACAAGAAGATGGGAGGAAGGAAGACCAGGAAATGGCAAGGAGAGGAAACAACACAAAGGCTGGAAGGTGGGGAAATGGTGGTATGTGCTTAGAATGGGTTGTAAATTCAGTAGGAACCTAGGATATAGGAAGGAGAATAGCAAGGATGGAAAGTCAGGCTGAGAAAGGTTGTGGAGGGCTTGAACACTTCCCTCTAGGCTAGGCTCAGCTCCAATGACATCATTTTTCTTGAAGGTGCCCTTACCCTTTTCCCCTGCCAAGAGATGCCTCCTACCTATTCATCAAGCTACCCCAGTGCCTCCACCCTCAGGTTTCTGCAGCTTCTACCTTAGTCTGAAGGCCGCCATTTGTGTTCCACAAACACCCTTCCCAAGGCAGAGTGGACTCTGGTTCCCCGCGAGGGGATGGACTCTCTTTGGTCTCTCTCAGCTCAGTCTCCAGTCTCTGGATTCCCTATGCCCAGGTATGAGCTGCATAAAGAAGGCTTCCTTTTCCACTTACCACCTTTTAAACCTCTGTACAGCCCCATCCCATCTCAGGAGTTTAAAATGGAGGCCAAGGGACTTCCCTGGTGGTCCAGTGGTTAAGACTCCGTGCTTCCACAGCAGGGTGCACAGGTTCGATCCCTGGTCAGGGAACTAAGATGATGCACAGTGCGGCCAAAAAAAAAAAAAAAAAGGTACCCAGGAGCTATTTGGCCCCAGCCCCTCTTACATTCTTTTCTCCCCCTTCCCCCCTCGGGACTTCCAGAGTGCTCCTGGGCTTTGCAGTACCCTTTCTTCCTCACCATCCCACAGTATGTCCAGGATCTTTCTGGAGGTGGCCCTTTGCCCTCCTCCCTAATCTCCGGAGTCCTCCCCAGATTCCAGTATACCACTTGTGAGACAGCAAGACCTTCTACCTCAGTCCTCTGCCTCTTGGAAGGACGCAGTCTGAAACTAATATTAGAGACATGTTGCCTCTCTGCTTAAACATCAGTGGAGGGAACTCGGCTTCATGGCTCCTAACTCAGAGGTGACACAGGCCTTTCCATATGTGTCTCTCTCCTTTCCCCTTCTTCCACAATAAGGAGCCTTTGTGTCTCCTCTCAGCTGATTATGTGTCTGAGGGCTTCCTGTGTGGAAGCCTCTGGAATCATTGCTGGGAAACATTCCTAGCCCCAAGGTGCTCATAGTTGAGGGTTACAAGGCAGACACATAAAGAGGAAAGTCAGAGAACGACAGGTGTCCAAATAGACGCAAGAACCTTCTTTCGGAGGCAAACCCATTTCCCCGAGGTCTTGATGCTATCCTTGCTTCATCAGTTGCCCCATTTATTGCATCTCCAATCCCCTTCCATGAGCCTAGAGCAAGGTTCAGCAAACTATAGCCCACGGATGAAATCTTGCCCTTTGCCTGTTGGGGTTTTTTTTGTGTTTTTGGTGTGTGTGGCTTTTTTTTTTTTTTTTTTTTTTGGTAAATAAGGTCCATTGAAACACAGCCCTGCTCACTTGGTGACACATTGCCTATGGCTGCTTTCACACTACAATGGCAGAGTTGAGGGGTCACCACAGAGACCACCCTACGGCTGGTAAAGCTTAGTATACTTACTAGCTGGCTCTTTACAACAAAGGTTTGTGGACAGTTTTGGACCCTGTCATCTCAGAAAGCTGTAACAGAACTCAAGGAAGTCAACTGAAATTACCCTGAGATGGGAGTGGAAAGGCACAGCCCAGACTTTCCCCCTCAGCCTACAGGTATGCTCAAATCTTCCCATAACCCACCGTGAAACTTCTCTCAACGCTGGTCAGTTTGCCGCCTCTCCCCTTCATGTCCCACCCACTCTTAAAGCTATGCAGCCTGGCTCTTGCCCCTACTTTCCCCTGGAATGTTTCCCACTAGGACCACCGCGGACCTCCCCACCCCTGGCCCATCATTCTCTTCTCGATTCTCGTCGCACACAACCTCTCTTTACCTTTTGCCTCTCTTGACTGTGTCAGTCTTGAAATGCTCATGGTTTCTGGGAGACTAGACCAGTCTTGAACTGCCTCTTATGTCTCCAACTATTCCTCCTCAGGTCCCTTCGCACGGGTGTTCTTCCCTCCCCTGCTGCTTAAATACACATTCTGCAAGGATTTGTCCGTGACCTCTTCTCCCCTCAAGCCTTCTCACTGGACAAAATCATCCACATACCTGATTTTAACACTCTCATTTACGTTGATGACTTCCCAATGTACAACTTCCGAACTGAAAGCCCAGATTTCTAACAGTGTGCTGCAGCTCCTCAGATGCTTGTCTTAGCGACCAGACAAGCTGAATTTGTTCCCTATCGAGCACATCATCCTATACCTCTGCCCCTCACCTACTCACCTTTGCCTCTTCTTCCATCTACCCCTTAATTGTTGCTCTTCCTAAGAGATCTGCCCTTGGCCCTTCTCTCTTCGAGGGCAATTTCATCCGTTTTTACAGTTTCAACCATCACCTGTGCAAGAATCGCTGCCCAAGTCTATTGGGGTTGGCAAAAAAGTTCGTTTGGGTTGTCCCATAACATGAGAAAACCCAAACAAACTTTTTGGCCAACCGAATATATCTCCAGGTATGTTTGCAGCTGCTACCTTACATTCCCAAGTAGATATATGAGGTAGGTATCAGGTGCTTTTGCCTGCCTGAATTCCATCCTGCTTCTAGTAACTACACCTTAGCTTTCCTCTGGGGAGACAGCTGTTCTCTACTTTCATTCCGCATGGTTCACACGAGGCTGACCTCACCTACCCCTTCAGAGGCAGTCCCACAACCCACGTGTATTAGGTCTATGGCTGTATAACAAATTAGTCCAAAATTTAGTGGCTTAAGACAACACACATTATTTTCTCACAGTTTCTGTGGGTCAGGAATCTGGGCAGGGTTTGGTTGGGTCCTCTGATCATGGTCTCTCATGAGGCTGCAGTCAAAGTATCAGGGCTGGGGTCTCATCTGAAGGCTCAAAGGAGGAGGAGTTGCTTCCACGTTAACTTTCAGAGTTGTTGGCAGGATTCAGTTCCTCAAGTGCTGTTGGACTGAGGGTCTCGGTTCCTTGGTGGCTGTTGGCCACCCTCAGTTCCTTGCAATGTGGGTGTCTCCAACATGGCAGCTTGCATCAGCAAAGCCAGCAAGAGAGAGTCTGCTAGCAAGATGGAAGTCAAAGTCTTTGTAACCTAATCACAGAAGTGACAACCCCTCAACATTGCCATATTCTGTTGGTTAGAAGTAAGTTACTCGAGGAGAAGATAAAACAAGAGTATGAATCTAGGAGGCAGGATCACTGGGGGACATAATTGAGGCTGTCAACCACAGAAGACTGAGCCAATTAAACAACAATAATGGATTCAAGGATGGGTATCTGATCAAAGTCAATCAGAATTAGACCTGAGGGGCTTCCCTGGTGGCTCAGTGGTTAAGAATCTGCCTGCCAATACAGGGGACAATACAGGTTCGAGCGCTGGTCCAGGAAGATCCCACATGCCGCGGAGCAACTAAGCTTCTGCGCCACAACTACTAAGCCTGCGCTCTAGAGCCCGTGAGCCACAACTACTGAGCCCACGAGCCACAACTACTGAAGCCCGCACACCTAGAGCCTTGCTCTGCAACAAGAGAAGCCACCGCAGTGAGAAGCCCACGCACCACAACGAAGGGTAGTCCCTGCTCGCCGCAACTAGAGAAAGCCTGTGTGCAGCAACATGAAGACCCAACACAGCCTAATTAATTAATATTAATTTAAAAAAAAAAACAAAAACATGCACACGTTAAAAAAAAAAAAAAAGAATTAGACCTGAGATGTTTGCCAGAACTTTGGAGAGAGTGGAATTGCTGGCATAGTTTTGCTGGCAGAAGAGGGTAAGCTTGAAACTGCTGTTGGTCATAACCACTGCCTCGTGGAGAGGAGAATCTGCCTAAACTGGAAACATAATAAGGAACAAGAAGGCAAGAGATGGGGAGAGACAGGTGCCTGATAACATCATGTGAGAACCTGATACAGCCATGCCTACAGCAGAACCTCTCGAGTTTTCAGTTATGTAAGCCCAGACATTCCTTCTACTCACATCGGTTTCAGATGGATTCTGCCACCCACAACCAAAAGGTTCCTAATGGATAAAATGTCTCAGAAATACCTCGGATTCCGTTTGCCCAAACCCAATTTAATGATCTTACCTTCAACTTCCCCACAAACCTGCTTCTCTTCCTTGATTCTATTTTGCAGTTTAAAAGCATAACACAATTGCTTGGGGTGAAAACCTTGAAGTCATTTTTGCCCTTCCTTACTTGCTGTGGAGGTTGGAATAGCCCACGCAACACGGGCTCTATAGAACCGTAGGAGATACCTTTTTCCTTCGCAAAGATGGGGGAGGCTCTAAGGTGACCCAATGAAATACAATCTTAACTATACAGCTAAACGAGTAACTAGGTTTTCCTCCAAGTCATTAGAATCCTACAGAATTTCTGGATGTGAATCACACGATTCAGAGGATGAGAATACTGTATCTGACTCTCATATCAAAACATACCATAGACAAAGTGAAATTCTGGCAAACTGCCTGGTGACCTTGTCCTTTGGAAGGCACCCCGGACTGGTTTTGTGAAAATATTCCTTCTGTCTCTAAGGCAGACTAAAAGAAATTGTGTCATTTGGAAGTCAGTCATAATTTCTTTGACGTCTTTCTCCTTAGAATTCCAATCAAAATTCTAATCTTTACCTTCCTTTCCCTCTGCCGCCTTCATCCAGAATTGCCCTAAATCCTGTGCGTTCTACCTCTCAGACATGCCCTGTTTTCTCCATTCCCCTGTCAGCTCAATATCCACCTTGGGGTTTTGGATCATCTTCTGAAAAACTTTCTTTCCAATCTCCACTCCATCAGAGTGTGAGTCCACAACACAGACTTCAGATCATCTGCCCCAAACTGTGATGGCTCCCTGGTGCTTAGACAATGCTTTCTAACCTTTATTGCGTTATGGACCCTTTATTTTTGTTATTAAAAATTTTTTTCGCCTCATTGCGTGGAGTTGCAGGATCCTAGTTCCCCGACCAGGGATCAGACCTGTGCCCCTTGCAGGGGAAGCACGGAGAGTCTTAACTACTGAAACGCCAGCGAAGTCTCTGGACCCTTTTTTTAAAAAGCTGATGAAATCTACGGGTAAGGTAACTCTTTCTGGAAAAATCTGTATTTTGTGTTTTGGTGTACATTTCAAGAGGATCCCGTGATCCCTCTGGCGTCTGCAACGTGGGCTCTATAGAATATTTAGATATTCCTAAATAGAATATTTAGATATTCCTAAATATCTTGATGACATAGCCTCTCATCAACTCGGGTGAGACCTTCATACAGAGACTACATTCCAAACTTCTTCGCATGGCATTCGATGCCTTCCAAACTTAACTCTACCTGCCTTTCTAGCTGCACCTTCTGCCTCGTGCAGTTATGGTTAGTTTATGTCCGATTCCCCACCAGGCCAAGAGCCTCCCTTAGAGCAGAGGTTGTGCTTTTTTATTTTTCCTTGTTATGTGTCCCCAGATGGAACGAAAATTTCTCAGGAGCAACAATCAGAATGCCTAGATTAGTGCAGGATCAATTGTTAGTTCACTGCTAGGGTTGCTTTTAAATTTATCTTATTTTGGTGAGAATACTTAACAAACACTTAACATGAGATCTACCCTCTTAACAGATTTTTAAGGGTACAATACAGTATTATTGACGATAGGTACAATGGTGTACAGCAGACCTCTAGGATTTATTCATCTTGTTAATTGAAACTTTATGCTGGTTGATTAGGAATTTTCCATTTCTCTCTCCATCCAGCTCTTGGCAATCACCGTTCCATTCTTTGATTCTAAGAGTTTGACTATTTTGGAAACCTCATGTAAGTGGAATCATGCAGTACTTGTCTTTCTGAGATGGGCTTATTTCATTTAGCATAATATCTTCAAGGTTCACCCATGTTTTCACATATTGCAGAATTTTCTTCTCTTTTAAGGCTGAATAATATTCTATGTACGCCTTTACCACATTTTCTTTATCCATTCATTGTCGATGGACAGTTGTTTCCACATCTTGACTATTGTGAATAGTGTTGCAAACTATTAATTTAAGATTTATTAATTTCTAGCAGCAAAAGGATTTTAGGGTGATGGGCCTAGTTATTATGATACAATGCCATAGGCTCCAGATCTATATTTGGGGAGAGCTCTGATTTCAAAAGTTTTCAGTTTTAGTGGACCCCACAGGGATGGGAACTTCTCAGATCTTGTGCCATGATTTTGGTTTAGAAAACCTCCCCACTGGTGAACTTCTCACCACATTTGCCAGTACTAATGCCAGGAATCATTTTTGGTAGCTGGAGCCCTTTGGGACCCTGGAGAGACTTTTTAAAAAAATTTTTTTAATTTAATTTAATTTTTATTTTTTGGCTGCATTGGGTTTTTGTTGCTGCGCGCGGGCTTTCTCTAGTTGCGACGAGCAGGGGCTACTCTTCGTTGCGGTGCGCGGGCTTCTCATTGCGGTGGTTTCTCTTGTTGCGGAGCACAGGCTCTAGGCACGTGGGTTCAGAAGTTGTGGCACACGGGCTTAGTTGCTCTGCGGCATGTGGGATCTTCCCAGACCAGGGCTCGAACCCATGTCCCCTGCATTGGCAGGCGGATTCTTAACCACTGCACCACCAGGGAGTCCGGACCCTGGAGAAAATTAAAGAACTGGTTCGGGTGGTGGATTCCTAGGTGAGTTTATTGATCTCATATTGTAGCTCTGACTCAATCCCCACCCCCAGCACAAGCCGGAACAAGACATAGGAATGTCTCCTCTGTGGCACCAAAATGGACTTTCTCAGGAAATCTGGGGTGAGAGAAAATTGCTCCCCTTTGGCCACATTTCAAAATTCCTCCCACGTTCCAGTCACCCCCGCCCCCACCTCCCACTACATGGGACATTTCATACCACACGGTGGGAAGTAGAAGGAAGATATTATCAGTCCATAAAAGTGCATGATGTCCGGGGACAAGGACTCTGTCTGTCTTGTTTGACATTATGTTTCCAGGGCTACAACAGTGCCTAGCACATAGTGGGCTCTCAACTTCTACTTGTTGAATGAATGAATGAATGAATGGGAAAACGGGAGAAGTCAATGATTTCGGCTTCTAACTTACAAATGTTTGTCCTCAGAACCTCTATCATTTCTTTGTGGGCACATGGATCTTGTGATTTCATCCAACCATAAGCACTGAAGGATCTAGGTCCTACTAGACCTGTCAGGATCAATGGGATGACTTCAGATTTCTCTCATATGTAACATACGCAGCATCGATAAATCAGATGCCCTCATTGTGTGCAAGGGCCTCACATGATGGTATCAACGTGCTATGGTTGGAGTTATCAGTTAATATTAGTTTCTACCTCATGACCCATAATGGCCACTCAAGCTCCAGCCATCATGTTTTATTCCAGCCAATAGAAGGCAGGAAGAAGGACTGAAGAAGGGTGTCCCCCTCTTTTTTTTTCTTTTTTTACGTTAAATTATTAAGAATATTTATTTTTGGACCATTATCATTTTTTTGTCCACTTTTTATAAATTTCCTACAATGAATGCGTGGGTGTGCCCCTCTTTTAAAGAGACTTTCCAGGGACTTCCCTGGTGGCCCATCCAGTGGTTAAAACTCCGAGCTTCCACTGCAGGGGGCACGGGTTCAATCCCTGGTCAGGGAACTAAGATCTCATATGCCACACGGCATGGCCAAAAATAAATTAAAAACAAATAATAATAATAAATAAAGAGACTTTCCAGAAGTTACCTATGATTCTTCTCCTTACATCCCATTAGCCAGAACTTAGTCACATGGCCACAGCTAATTTCAGGGGAGGAAATCTTTATTTCCTCCAGGTAACCAGCTAAAACTCAGGGGCTCTATTACAAAGGAAGAAGTGGGGAACATATTGGGGGAGACTGTTAACACGTTGGGAGAGGTGGTTTGACCTGGAAAGTCTTACAAAACCAGAGAAACTTCTCTCTACTCACAACCCCACTCACTGCTCTCATCTGTGGCGCGGTGGCCACCAGCCCAATCCCACGTGAGAGTGGAGGGGTCTGTGCAGTGGTGAGAAAGCATCGCTGCTGGAGTCAGATGGCCACAGGTTCAAGTATGTCTCTGGACCTCTCCTTTCTTCCCTCTCTGAAGTGAAGAAAACAATGCCCATTGTGTAAAGTTATGGTGGGATTTCCTGGGAAATCCCTGGGACAGACTTGCTGCCCATGAATGGTGCTTTTTAAAAAAATTGTGGTAAAAAAACCTATACAATTTACCCTTTGAACCATTTGTCGTGTACAGCTCAGAAGCGTTAACTATATGCACATTGTCGTGCAACAGATTCCTAAGACTTTTTCATCCTGCAAAACTGAAACACTGCACGTGTTGACCAGCAAGGCCCCTGTTCCCTCTCCCTCCAGCCCCTGGCAGCCACCATTCTACTCTCTAAGAGTCCCACTACTTTAGATGCATCACATCAGTAGACTTGTACATCATTTGTCTTTTGGGACTGGCTTATTTCACTTAGCATAATGTCCTCAAGGTTCATCCATGGTGTAGCATGTGGCAGGATTCCCTTCCTTTTTTTAAACTGAATCATATTCCTTTGTATGGATATGCCATATTTTCTTTATCCACATATTCCTTTTTTTTTTTTTTTGGCTGCATTTGGGTCTTCGTTGCTGCGCACCGGCTTTCTCTAGATGTGGTGAGCGGGGGCTACTCTTCGTTGCGGCGCGCGAGCTTCTCATTGCAGTGGCTTCTCTCGTTGCAGGGCACGGGCTCTAGGCACGCGGGCTCAGGAGTTGTGGCTCGCGAGCTGTAGAGCACAGGCTCAGTAGTTGTGTTGCATGGGCTTAGCTGTTCTGCGGCATGTGGGATTTTCCCGGACCAGGGCTCGAACCCGTGTCCCCTGCATTGGAAGGCGGATTCTTATCCACTGAGCCACCAGGGAAGTCCGATCCACATATTCTTCATCCAGTGGGTGTTTAGGTTGCTTCCATCTCTGAGCTATTGTGGCTAATGCTGCAAGAATGGTGCTTCTTATGAGACTACTTAGTACCAGAGACTAGTTCTCTTCTTTCTTTCATTATCCTTTGGTGGGGAGCTTCATGGTTTGTTTTTTTCTTTTCCTGTGTGTAAATAATTGTTAGGTTAAACATCTTAGGTGGAAACAAGGTGGATGAATCTGGGAGTTTTATAGATACTGCATATCAATTAGAGGGAAAGGGAAAAGGTGCCTCAGGACGTTTACAGAGTACAGATTCTCTTTAGGTGGCCTATTTGAATAGATAAGAGGAGCTGCAGGGCTGTCACATTGTTGAATCCTAGAGCCACTAAAATTCTAGACTCCAGATGTTTACTTACAGGAAAGGTGCAGAACCATTGTCCAGTTCTGACTGAAGCCATCCACCCCTGAATCCTAAATCTTGACCCCCAAGGATCAAAGGCCTCGAGCAGCAGTAAGGAATAAAGACCACCTAACACAAATGTGTGATTCTCTCATTGAGAAGTAACTTATCAGGCAAAACCCTAGCTGATAGTAACTATGAGAAGCTGCGCCTTGGTATTCCTTCCTCCAGTGGTTTCGTTAGGAGACACAGAAAATAAGAATAACATCAATGTCATCATTATAAAAGGAAATCTTTACCCAAATATGGACGTTGCACACTTTGAATCAAAAGCATTTGTTACGCATTTATAGGCATAGATGGTATCAGAGAAGCATGGACTGAATCAGCTTCCCAAAGAGCTTCTGAGTAGCTGGAGTGAGAAGGCAAACACTCATGAACGTGGTGACATTGGCTGGGAAAAGTAGAGAACACTACTGGTGGGGAGGGGAGGATGTGGTTTGCACTGGACTTAGAAGAATGACAGCATTTAAATAAGTGGACAGGGTTCAGAAAGGCATTGTTTTCTTTTGTTTTGATTTAGCCAATATGTACTGAGGGCCAACTCGGTAGGAGCCAGGCTCCATGCTTGAAGCTGAGGATAATGACGAAAAGACATAGTCACTGCCTTCCAGGAGGTTTTCAAAACTATTTCATCAGGGGAGCAGATTTTTCTAATGAGGCCCACACTGCCCTGGCCTCACCCTCTGAAGGGGCCCAGAGGCACCCCCAGGACACCCAGTCCCCACGAAGCACAGCTTGACGAGCAGGGGTTGGGGATACAGGGCTGACAGTCTGGCTGTGGCAGCAGAAGGGGAGTTGGCGCTGACGCTGTACCCTGGAGCTGGCCACCAGTCAGGCACCTTGTGTCCACGGTGAGGCCATCCTCCAGAACCTTGCTCGCCCGTCTCACCCACCTGGCTGTTGCCATGCGTTTTCTGCTCAGCCCCTGACCCTTGGCCGGTGGGACTGGTATTTGGTCTCCCACTGTGGGACTCCTTCAGACTCTGGCTGTTTCGTTGATTTAGGACAGAAGACGAGGAAGAAGTGCTCGTGGGGTTTCCAAGAGGAAACACTCAGCAATAAGCAGGCTCTTCAAACCTGAGACGGTGAGCTGGGGGAGTCACCACATGGAGGTGGGGTAGGGTAGGAGATGCGCTGGGATCCTGTGCAAATGGCAGAATCTGGTTTGAATAGCACTGCTAGCCTGCCCAGCTGGGTGACCCTGAGCAAATCATTTCTGAGAGGCTGCTTTTCCTCATTTGCAAATCTGGCAAAACAATACCAAGTCACAGGATTACTGCTAAGTTTCAGTGAAATACTGAAAATGAAGCCCAGGGTGGGGCACACGATAAAAGCCCGAGTGAAAGGGGCTTAAGCGAGGGAGAGGAGTGGGGAGCTTCACAAGAGCCCCTGGAGTGTGGAGAGGGAAGAACAGAAGGCCAACAGCTGAGCCAGAGTGTGCCCTTAACTCTGTACAGCCGATCTCCCGGTCACTCAAGGAGAAATGGAATGGAATGGGGGAGGGGGCTGGGCGGGCAGACTGTCACTCGGGGATGATGGATGAGCGAGCGTATTCCATGGCTTGTAATTAGTGCCAACTGGCCCTGAGATCCTTCCCCTGGGGGAGTGTTCCCTGCTCCTCCTGCTTGGGAGGCCCTCCTCAGGGCTCAGGGCTGGCGCTGGGTGTAAAGTTTGCCCTGAAACTCTGGCACAGTCTTCCAGCGGCTGGTGTGCGTGTGCTTCTGTACGTGGGTGTGAATGCAAATATATGTGTATATTTGTGACTCTGGTATCAGTGTATGCATGCATGTGCACATATGTATGTTTGTGTGTACTTACACACGCCTATATGAGTGTGCATGTGTGCTACGTTGCTAGTCAAGACATGGTTAAATATGCAATGAGAAGAATACATAAAATGCTAGATTTTTGTTGGGTTCACTTGAAGGGGACTTTCAGTTTGAAGAAGTCACTTGACTGGTAGGCAGCCATGTCCTGAGGGAGGAACTAACAGATATGACCACGCCCCTTCCTGAGGTCCCTGGTAGCCAAAGCAGGTCAGGATGCAAGAGGTGTCCTAGGGCTTCCCTGGTGGCGCAGTGGTTGAGAGTCCACCTGCCGAAGGAGGGGACATGGGTTCGTGCCCCGGTCCGGGAAGATCCCACCTGCCGCGGAGCGGCTGGGTCCGTGAGCCATGGCCGTTGAGCCTGCGCGTCCGGAGCCTGTGCTCCGCAACGGGAGAGGCCACAGCAGTGAGAGGCCCGCGTACCGCAAAAAAAAAAAAAAAAAAAAAAAAAAAAAATTAAAATAAATAAATAAAAAAATATTTTCTGTATCCTAGAATGATGTTATCTTAGAGTTCATTAAGCGGTGGCGTTAGCGCCAAAAGACGCTCTCCAAAATCAATAACTTTGTAATGGAAGTTAGATATGAAAAAACATTATGAAAAAGCCCAAGTAACTGTCATAACATGCCAAGAAGTTAGTTTAGGAGCGCCTACTCTGTGAAACGTGAGACTTTTACTGTTCAGTAAATAAAAAATAGCACAAAGGCAAACATATTCTACAGTAGTTGAAGATTCCTTTCTCTACCTTTTACAATTACTCTTCTGGGAAATATAGTGTCAAATTATGTGAGTCTTGAATTATCCAGCGTCTTCGGTAGCATATCTTTTTCATAAGGTGTGATCTCCTCTTAAATTAAATTATGTACGCCATGAAAATGTCTCAGCTTGGTAAATGCGTAATGCATATTAGGTAGTTTTTACAGTTATTCTTAATCCCAGCCCTAAGGGTTTTTAGGGACCAGGTGGATTCTGACACAGCATGTGGCTCAGGTCGGGAAGTCTTCTGGAATCCAGGTAGAACCTAAAGGTATTGAACTTTTGAAAACAGTGGCTGAATGAGTGTAAATTGTTAACTCTGGAATCAAAGTTTAAATCCCCGCAGTAGCTGTTTAAGAATCTGCAACAGATTATGTGTCCAAGAGGCTACACGGGACAAAGTTTCAACAGTGACACCATGTGGCAGCAAGGACTAACTGCAATGCAACCCTAATCCCACTCGAAGATTCTTTCTCTGAACACCCTCAACTAAATCCACCAGCGGAGCATTGTGTCACCGGGCATGGGAAGCAGATCACTGGAACTTTGCCTATCCCAGAGTGGGACTGCAGGGCAGGACGAGGAGGAGGGCGTCTTAGATGTGTGTGTTTATGAGTGTATGGCCCTCTGTCTTCCTCAAAAGGGACCCCTGTGGGTGGAGGAACTGGGGGTTAAGTATGCCAGCCACAGAGATAGCAGAAAAGGAAGGGTAAAATTACACGCAAGCAACATGACATTCCATGTAATAAGTTGTTTCTAATATTATAACGATACAGACAAAAAGTTCTTGATTCTTTAAGGAAAATCTCAGAGTAGCAAGCTGTTGGGGAAAGTTGCTGACTTTCTCTACATATACATAAGACCACTATGGTAGATTAGAAAAATGGCCACAGTTATTCATGCCTCCTTATACGCATGCCTTTTGCAAAATGACTCTGCAGGTCTTAAGAGTGGACACGTTTCTGGAATTCCCTGGCGGTCCAGTGGTTAGGACTCTGTGCTTTCACTGCTGAAGGCCTGGGTTCAATCCCTGGTCAGGGAACTAAAATCCTGCAAGCTGTGCGGTACAGCCAAAAAAAAAAAAAAAAAAAAAAAATGTGGACACGTTTCCCTGACGCTTTGAATCTAAGCTGGCCTGATGGTTTGTTTTGGTCAATAGAATGAGGCAGAAGTGATGTTATATTACTTCCTAGCTTCAGACTTAAGAGGCCTTGTGTGTTTCTGCCCACTTTCTTAGACGCCTGCAACCTCCATTTGAATAAGACCAGACTAGCCTCCTGGAAAATGAGAGACCAAATGGAGCAGAGCCGGTGAGCTGATTCATTTCAGCCAAGGTCCCAGCCATATGGAAGAGCCTGTACAAACCCAAAGCCAAACCTCATCAGACCTTCCAGCTAACCCCCCAGCTGAGTCCAGCAGACACATAATCAAGGCCACCCTAAACCTGCCAGGCCCTCACAGACTCAGTGACTCATGAGCTAAATAAATGTTTATCATTTTCAACAAACTAACCCCCTAAAAGGGACACGTGCCCTCTTACAAGAGAAGCCTCAGAACAGAAAATATTTAAATTCCCTTCACTCTCAGACTTTCTACTCTTTCCAGATGTAAAGGGATCTCCTCTTTGCCCCACCTGGATGTGGTGATGCATTCATTCAATCATTCATTCACTTAATAGATTTTTTTTTTTAATGTAAGGCACTTTGATAGGCGTGGTGGGGCACAGGGTACAGGGCATAAAAAACACAGATCCGATTTATTATTATCATTTTTAATTTTATTTATTTTTGGCTGCATTGGGTCTTCGTTGCTGCATGCGGGCTTTCTCTAGTTGTGGCGAGCGGGGGCTACTCTTGGTTGCAGTGCGTGGGCTTCTCATTGCTGTGGCTTCTCTTGTTGCGCCTAGAGCATGGGCTCTAGGCGCGGGCTCAGTAGTTGCGGCATGCAGGCTCTAGGGTGCGTGGGCTTCAGTAGTTGTGGCGCACGGGCTTAGTTGCTCCATGGCATGTGGGATCTTCCCGGACCAGGGAGCAAACCCATGTCTTGTGCATTGGCAGGAGATTTTTGTTTTTCTTTTTTTTTCAATTTATTTATTTTACTTATTTATTTTTGGCTGCATTGGGTCTTCGTTCCTGCACGCGGGCTTTCTCTAGTTACAGCAAGCAGGGGCTACTCTTTGTTGCAGTGCGTGGGTTTCTCATTGTGGTGGCTTCTCTTGTTGGGGAGCACGGGCTCTAGGCACGTGGGCTTCAGTAGTTGTGGCATGCGGGCTTAGTAGTTGTGGCTCACGGGCTCTAGAGTGCAGGCTTAGTAGTTGTGGTGCATGGGCTTAGTTGCTCCACGGCATGTGGGATCTTCCAGGACCAGGGCTCAAACCCGTGTGTCCTGTGTTGGCAGGTGGATTCTTAACCACTGCACCACCAGGGAAGTCCCAAATCTGATTTATAGTCTAGTTTGAGTAGAAAGGAAATACACCTGGCCCAATAAGCCACCTCGTACATTCGAATTCAGACAATGTGGGATCAATTTATAGATGTGTGATATCTGGATAGTTACTTAATCTTTCTGAGTTGCCGCTTCCTTATCTCACAAACAGGAATAATACCTGGCTCTCAGCATGGTCAGGAGGGTTAAAAAATTTGTAAAGCTCTGTGCCCATGGGTCAGGATCACATTCTCCTTCAAATTTTGGGTTGGCCCTGAGCACCATCTTTATGACATCAGGATCTCGCCCAAGGAGGGGGGAATCTTCCTGAATCTGAGAGGTGACTGCTTTCAACAGTTCCTCACATAAAGCTCAGTGTAAGTCCAGCCCCCGCGATGGGAATTTGGCATCTCTCCAGCAGCCTGAGAAATTGACTGAGAAGGGAAGGACATACAGAGATCACTCTGCAAATGAAGCCTGATGTGAGCGGTCTCTCCATGTCCACCAAACTACAAATCAAGTGTGGGTGATTCTTATTTGGCTCTCAGCCTTGGCTGGGAGACTGAGCTGCAGGGAAGGCCTCTGGCTGGGGACCTGCCATTCTAAGGTTTTGCCCACAGTCCACACGGAGAGCCGGGTCCTGAAGCACAGTCCGAAGATCAGGAAGCAAGCAGTAGTAGATGAACGACAGGGCAGGGGATAAGCCGTGAACACCCACCATGTCTTCTTTCTTCCCCTCTCAGAAACCCCTGACCTCAACCAGAACATGCATAATCTAGAAAGAGCACACAGGAAGCTTGGGTCTTGACTTCCCTGGCTGTCCAGTGGTTAAGTCTCTGCGCTTCCAACGCAGGGGCACGGGTTCGATCCCTGGTCAGGGAACTAAGATCCCACATGCTGTGCGGTGTGGCAAAAAAAAAAAAAAAAAAAAAGGAAGCTTGGGTCACCACCGCTCCTGCACTTCAGCCCTGATCTTGGCACCCCTCCCAGGCCATAGAGAAGGAAACCAGCCCAAAGGGCAGAGAGCTGCAAGTGTGGCTGCAGTATCCAGCTAGGTCAGTTACTGCACTGCCCTCCCATGCCTGCTTCTCCTTATCACCAGGGTATGTGAGAGGGGTACAGAGAAGCCAGATTCTATAGAAGTCCCTACGGTGAGAGCTGCAGTGATGTAAGCATATATCCTAATGGCTCTGATGGCCTTAAGGAAAACGCTCTCCCCACAGAAGCATTTCAGGCAGGACTACTTTGACCTAAATTGAGACACTATTAGAAAATTAAATCAGATACCTGATAAATGTCTGTGGACTGATGGCTGAATCCCCATGTGTTGTCCTGGGAAAGTAGTCATACCTCTGGGCTGTTTGTGCTTGGGAACCTGAATGTCTGAGTGTGTGAGAGAGCTGGGAGGTGAGGGGCAAGCGGGGGGTAAGTGGCGGGGGGCAAGGACGACCAGACCTGCAGCTGAAGGGCTAAAGCCAGAAATCAGTGAGCATGTTTGGCTTGACAACATTGTAACATGGAGAGAGGAAGGATGGGAGAGGAGAGAGACATAGTGGCCGGGGCGGTGGGGGAGAAATGGAGGCAAGGAAAGGAATAGAGACAGGAGATTGAGACAAAAAGACAGGATGAGAAGGAAGAAGACGGCAAACAGGGAAATAGAAGGGCTAAGCGCTGGAGCTTCAGAGTCTCAGAGTAGAAGCTGGAAATGAGGAAAACCTTTCTTTTTTTTTGGCCACGATGTGTGGCATGTGGGATCTTAGTTCCCTGACCAGGGATCAAACCTGCGTCCCCTGCAGTGGAAGCGTGGGGTCTTAACCACTGGACCACCAGGGAAGTCCCCCAGGAAAACTTATTAAGAAATATCTTCAGAGATATTTAATATCTAAAAAACGTGCTCTGTGTTAAAAATCAATCTTCCTATCTGTCTCCCCCATCAAGCTATAGGTTTTGTTTTTATTTTTTAAAATTTATTTATTTTGCCTGTGTCAGGTCTTAGTTGCAGCACATGGGATCTTCGTTGCAGCATGTGGGCTCTTTAGTTGCAGCAGGTGGGCTCTTAGTTGCAGCATGTGGGCTCTTGGTTGAGGCATGCATGTGGGATGTAGTTCCCCGACCAGGGATCGAACCTGGGCCCCCTGCATTGGGAGCGTGGAGTCTTACCCACTGGACCACCAAGGAAGTCCCAAGCGATAGGTTTTAAAGGCAGACATTAGGTTTAAGTCATCTTTATATCCTCTGTGCTTAGTGTAGTGCCAGACACATGCTAGGTACTCAATCAGTTGGTTGAGCAAATAAAATATGAAGAAAAGGCAGGACTTGAAGATAGAAAGGCAGAGACGTAGAAGAGAGTGGGTTTGAGCTTAGACTTCAGAGTCATAAGGATGTGCTTTCAAATCCCAGTTCTGCCATCTAACTGCAGGACTTTGAGCAAGACAGCCTTTCCGAGTTTAGAGTTGACCATATAAAGTTGTTGTGAGGATTAAATGTCTGCAAAGCTCTTAGCAGATAGCCTGTGTAAGTTCCCAGCAATGTTAGCTACTGTTATTACTGTTGTCACAGTTGTTGCAAACAAATAAGCGAGATAGGGGCTGTGATAAATGGATTGCATGAAAAGCCCCCACTTAATGACTCTGCCCTGCCACTTTGTAGTGCCTTTCCACTCTAACTCTGGGTCTGGCCATGTGACTTGCTTTGGCTGATGGGACAATGGTAAACGTGACGCAAGCAGAGGTGCAGGGTGTGAAAAAGACTGCCTGTCTTTGACTCCTCACTTGGAACTCTGCCACTGCAGGCTAGCACTGCTGGAAGGATGCCGGAGACATGCAGAGGACAGCCAAGGTGTTCCAGCTGAGGCCATCGTAGATCAGTCATCCCCAACCAACCCACCAACTATTACAGATGTATGAGCGAGCCCAGGGAAGGTCAGCCAGGTCCGTCCCAGATCAGCAAGACCACTCAGCCCTAACCCCCAGACTTACGTGAAATAATAAATACTTGCTATTTTAAGCCACTAAGTTTGGAGTGACTTGTTACAGCAATAGCTAGCCGATATAGGGGCCTCGGAAGCCCTAGTCCTCTAAAGTTGAAAGGCAGATGAGAGAGGAAGTCATGTCTGCCAGGTTTTATTTGTAGGGTCTGCTGTGTTTGTACCAGAGAAAGCTGCAAAAAGTGCTTTGGAGAGTCACAGGGAAGGGATGATAGAAGCAGGTCCCCTCACCAGACCCCACGGGAGCCCTTCCGGTGGAGGGCAGACCTGAGATGCGAGGCAGCTGGGGACAAGTCCAGGCAGGCAGCAGCAGGGCTGCGACTAGAAGAGCTGAGGCCAGAGGGGTCGGGCTTGCCCTGGTCGGCCTCCCACAGGTCTCAGGTCCTGGGGTCATATATCCGCCCCATGAAGACCGGGAACTTGTGCTGCTGGTCCCAGAGCACAAAGAGGAAGGGCTGCTGCACTTCAAAGACCAGCAAACTGCGGGCCACAGAGATAGCGGAGGCCGCAGCCGCCTCCACCCCGCTCTCCGTCAGCTCCAGCACGGACTGATGCTGCATCGCAGAAAGCTGCAGGTCCGGGTCCTCTGTCAGCCCGCACAGGTTGAGGTTGTAGGTAAAGTCAAAGAATTCTAGGGCATAACCAGAGAAAAACAGTAAGTCAAAGACCAGCACGATTGTACAACACGGGGAATACAGCCAATGTTTCGTAGTAACCGTAAATGGAAAGTAACCTTTAAAAATTGTACAAAAGAGGGCTTCCCTGGTGGCGCAGTGGTTGAGAGTCCGCCTGCCGATGCAGGGGACATGGGTTCGTGCCCCGGTCCGGGAAGATCCCACATGCCGCGGAGCGGCTGGGCCCGTGAGCCATGGCCGCTGAGCCTGCGCGTCCGGAGCCTGTGCTCCGCAACAGGAGAGGCCACAACAGTGAGAGGCCCGTGTACCACAAAAACAAAAAAACACAATTGTACAAAAGGGACTTCCTTGGTGGCGCAGTGGTTAAGAATCCACCTGCCAATGCAGGGGACATGGGCTCGAGCCCTGGTCTGGGAAGACCCCACATGCTGCAGAGCAACTAAGCCCGTGCGCCACAACTACTGAGACCACACGCCACAACTACTGACGCCCGCGCACTCTAGGGCCCATGTGCTGCAACTACTGAGTCCGCGCGTCCACAGCCCGTGCTCCGCAACAAGAGGAGTCACTGCAATGAGAAGCCCGCATGCCGCAATAAAGAGTAGTCCCGCACTCGCTGCAACCAAAGAAAGCCCGCATGCAGCAACGAAGACGCAATGCAGCCAAAAAATAAAACATAAAATTGTATAAAAATTTTAAAAGTTAAATTAAAAAATAATAATTTAAAATATTTTTAAAAATACTGCAATTAAAAAAAAAACCAGCACAAAACCCTCAGCTGTTGGAGACGTCTGTCCTGAATTTTCTGGGTTTGTCCCAAGTTCCAATTCCCTCTTTCTCCTCCTCCTCCTTGTTTATCAAATTATAATCGCATTATAATGTGCCTTCCGGTCCAGTTCATGGGATCCTCTAACAGTGGGCCCGTCTTCACTCCAACCACCACTTTCTCTCAAGTGGTGAGAAGCCTTGCCCCCGACCCCCAAAACCCTGAAAAGTGATGCCATTGCTTCCTTATCAACAAGGCCCTTGGAAGTGAGGTAATGTATTGGAAAGAGGACATATGTTCTCAAATGAGGTCACATACAAGGGTGTGATGTCATATACTAGGAAACAAGATCATCTATTAGGAAGTCAAGTTCTATAACAGAAAATGAAGTGATATATTTGGACATGACATCAAAGATCAGGAAGTGAGGTCTAAGGTTAGGAAACAGAGTATCTGTTGACTCCCCTGAACTCAGAAGCCTCCAGACCCTTTTAGTAGAGAGCTTCTTGCATATACTGTGGGGTGGTTGAGTTTTATGACACGTCTCTGAGGGAGGAGCATCCACTCCCACCTCGGTGACCTGTTCCCAGGGTCTATGTCACAAGGGACCGCAATGGAAACAGTTGGGACGGCTGTAGACCTATACTGGGGCTCCGGCTCACTTCTAACCAGCTTAAGGGACCTTGCGTAAGTCATGCAAACTTTCTGAGTCTCAGCTTCCTCCACGATTCAGTGGGATAATCAGAGGATTGAGGGGCAACCTGAGATTACGGATGAGAGGGTTCACGGAATTCCTCCACCCCCAGCCCACCATCACAACCTCTTCTCCTCCGATGGCCTAGGATCAGTCCTGCCAGGGCTCACCCAGCAGGTCCTGGTTGCTCTTTACTTTGATGCGAGGCATCATCAGGTGAGTAGGATGGAACTTGGCCGACTCCAGCTTCCTCATGATGGCCTTGAAGACAGGGGGGCTGAGAGCCTGCTCCATGTCTTCAAGACGGTGTTTCAAGGTCTGGGGCACCAGGATCACAAAGCTCAGGTTGTGGGACAGCTGCAGACGGCCCACCTGGAAAGTAAGACAAGCACCTTGTCAGTCTTCCTACCCCAGCTCTCTCCTGGCTCCTACCCTCTGTGCCCCTAGGCTGGTCTTCAGTCCGCTGCTATAGTCTGTACTATTTCAACAAACAGCAGCCATAAGTAGGCTCCCAGGCTTTGTCATGAGATGAGGATGCCAGCTGGGGGAACAGTGCTGGTCTAACCCTGTGCTGGTGAGAGGAAGAGGAATGAGCACGAGTTTTTTTTTTTTTTCTTTTTTTGCGGTATGCGGGCCTCTCACTGTTGTGGCCTCTCCCGTTGCGGAGCACAGGCTCCGGACACACAGGCTCAGCGGCCATGGCTCACGGGCCCAACCGCGCCACGGCATGTGGGATCTTCCCGGACCGGGGCACGAACCCGCATCCCCTGCATCGGCAGGCGGACTCTCAACCACTGCGCCACCAGGGAAGTCCGAGCATGAGTTTTGATCACACAGGCTGAGGATCACATCCTGTCTCTACTGCTGAGTAACTATGCACTACAGGCAAGCAATTTGATCTCTCTGAGCCCAGTTCCTTTCAAGTATTTTGTGCATAAAGTATGTAATGTACATAATGTACCACCACAGTCATCAGGTTCGTCCTTTCAAAGCCTTTCGATGGCTTTTCACTGCCACGAGATTAAGTATAAACTCTCGGTCTGGCATTCAAGATTGGGTACCAGCTGATCCTAGCCTACCTTTTCAGTTAGTTTCACTAGAAGGACTTACAACTGACGGCCAGATAGAAGCATGAGAGAAATGCAGGACCCACAAGTCCAATACAGGGGTGTTCTCAGCTCAGGGCAAATTTGCCCCCAGTGGACATCTGGCAATGTTTGGAGCTGGCAGAAACAGGAGCTCACAGTGCTACTGGCATCTAGTGGGTAGGAGCCAGGGATGCTGCTAAATCCTACAATGCCAGGGACAGCATCTTATAATGAAGAATCATCGAACCCCAAATGTCAATAGTGCCAGGACTGAGAAACCAATAGGATATAAGAGATTATTACTGAAATGGCATTATGGTTGAGGTTGAGAGATGGACAGAATAATCTAGAATGCAAAATTCAATTGGGCAATGAAGAAATTAACTGACAACAATCTATTGTTGGAATTGAAAAAATGGTCCACAAGAAGCAGGTTGTACACTGATTTATCACCTGAAGAGCATGGACATGGGGATACCTGTTGACAGAGGCTCTAGACAGGGTACACTCATCTGGCAGTACACACCCTTCATGTCCTGTGTACAGACCTTGCCTCTGTGACCAAAAAATTACCACACTGTGGTCTTGAATTTTCAAGCCAACAACCTCAGCATACCTGAGTTGGTAAACCTAACCCCCTTCATTGGGTAAATACTCTTTAAATCCCAGGAAAATTTAGAATGAAGTATGGGAATAACAAAATAAGCCAACTCTGTATTATTAACACCAGGTGATAAGTTCAGAGCAATCTGTGTTTGTTATTTAAAATAGCGTTTATAATTTTTAAGAGAATCAGACATGCTAGTTTTATGCTTTTGAACAAAAAGGTGTGGGATAATTTCATTTGGTTTGAGAATGATGTTGAGATGTTGACTGAAAGTTGATTTACTCTTCAGATTGAATTTTCAATTCACAAGTGGGCTTTAGGTGCTAGCCTAAATGCTAGCCTAAAAGATATGGCCAAGCAGGGCTGTAATTCTGTTCTGTCAGGTATCTGACATGCTAAAAGAGAAAATCAAGTATATCAAATGTATGAAGTATTTATAAAGTATATACATAAGCTCAAAATGCTTAGGGGAATATTAATTAACCATATTTGTAAATGAAACAAATGGTTTAAAGGAGTTTAATCTATTCAAAAAAGCTTAATTGAAGAACAAATGAAAGTTAGTGTTTTATATAAATATTATGATTAATAATGTAGCAAATTCAGCTAAAAATTTAAAGGCTTAAGTAAACTTTGATTTTGAATTTATAACATGAATATATTAAATCAAGTATTTGTTTAAAACCCACGAAACTGTAAGGAGTGGGGTTTTTTTTGCATGAAACTCCTTCTTTGCCATTAAAAAACCCTCACATTGGGGCTTCCCTGGTGGCGCAGTGGTTGAGAATCTGCCTGCCAATGCAGGGAACACGGGTTCAAGCCCTGGTCCGGGAAGATCCAACATGCCGCGGAGCAACTAGGCCCATGAGCCACAACTACTGAGCCTGCGCGTCTGGAGCCCGTGCTCCACAACAAGAGAGGCTGCGATAGTGAGAGGCCTGCGCACCGCGATGAAGAGTGGCCCCTGCTTGCCGCAACTAGAGAAAGCCCTCGCACAGAAACAAAGACCCAACACAGCAAAAATAAATAAATAAATTAAAAAAAACTCTCACATTGATATTCTCCCCCATATACTCTGAGTTAGAGTGATGCCCTGAACCGGCCGTGTATATTCACTCTTCTCTGCCTTATGCACGTATTCTGGTTCTGTTAAATAGCTGGGAATGTTCAAAGCCATTGGATAGGGACGGATGGATGGAAGGGTAGAAAAGTGCATGAATGGTTAAGAGTGGTCAAAAGTACCCACCTCTGTGACGTCTTCCTAGCCATTCATACTAAGGGAGTTGCTCCCTTTCGCATCTTCCATTGAATTCATTCATTTATTCAGCAGACATAATGAGCACTTATTATATGTGGTATTGTTCTAGGCCCTCAGATATAGTAGGCAAAAAAAGAGGTAAGGTCTCTGATCCCAAGGAAAGAGACTATCTCAGGGAGATAGATAATACTGCAATCAATAAGCAAGTAAACAACATAATTCAGATAGTGATAAGTACCATGGATATAATAAAACAGGATGGGCTTCCCCGGTGGCGCAGTGGTTGAGGGTCTGCCTGCTGATGCAGGGGACACGGGTTCGTGCCCCGGTCCGGGAAGATCCCACATGCCGCGGAGCGGCTGGGCCTGTGAGCCAAGGCCGCTGGGCCTGCACGTCCGGAGCCTGTGCTCCACAACAGGAGAGGCCACAGCAGTGAGAGGCCCGCGTACCACAAAAAAATTTAAAAAAAAAACAAAAAAAAACAGGATGATGTTACAGGGTGAGGAAGAGGTACTTTAAGGAGGGGGAAGGCATCTCCACAAAGGTGGCCTTTTAGCTTATGCCAGATGAGCAGAAGGAACAAGTTATGTGAAAAGCTGAGTGAAGAGCGTCCAGGCAGAGGGAAAAGCTAGGGAAAGCTCCCGAGGTGGAAACAAGCCTGGCATGTTCCAGAACAGATCCTCTATTTCTCAGACTGGTACCAAGCCACTGGGTATCTCCCATTGTTTGCTGTCTCATAGTTCTGTGTCTTGCTGTCCTAACAAGGCAGAAATATCTGGTCATCGGGCATGAGAGAGTTTACTAACTAGAATCTTCTGGGCTCCATGTTCTCTCTTCCCTCCCTCCTCATCCACTGAAATCATACTGTTCAATTTCTGCTAAGGAACTTAAGCCATTTAACACATGCACACACGTGCACTTACCACATACATGAATACATGGATATACCTAGACATGTGTACACATACAGAGGCATGCCGTACACACGTACACACACAGAGGACTTACTAAGCCAGCAGGGCCTACTGGTGGGTAGACTGGAAAGAGAAACAGAGGCACAGAATAGGAACAGGACTCACTTTCTGCCATTCAATGCAGTAGAGATGCATGAAGAAATTTTAGAATCCTGCTTTCCAACCTCAAATATATAATGCCTGCCTCGGCCAAGGCTGGAGAGGGGGAGAAGGAGAAAAGATAGGGTAGAAATAGAGTCAGAAGCAGTTGAAATGATGATTAAGGGTAAGGCTATGCCCCACACCGGTGGAGCCACAGCCGGAAAGTCAGGATACGCAAGAGGCTCTGAAACAGGAGTGCGAAGGGCCGAGAACTCACCTTGGCCTTCAAAGTCGGGTCTGTGAAATGGGCCACAGGGTACTTCTTGCTGTTCATCATGGGCACTTTTATCACAGAGGATCTGCTGTAAAAGCCCTTCATATTTGTTCTGCTGTGGTTAAATGTTGTCTTCCACTTGGCTAGAGGGAAGAGTGGGGGAAGGGTTACTCTAATGCAGGTGGGGAGAGGATGAAGCGGAGTTAAAGGTTCTGTTAGCAAGGGGTGGGACAGGTACCATGGGATCCAGTCGTGGAACTTGGGGTTGAGTGGGTTTTAAGCCAGGAGGAGAAGGTGGAACTCAGGACGGGAAGACACCCTGGTCCAGGGCCCCCTTACCACTCAGGTAGATAGCGTTGAGAAGGACCAGGCGGAAGTCATCGGGCAGGCTGTCCAGCAGTTGCCTGATCTTGTGGTTGGTCTCCTCGGCCACCCAGGCGTTGATGAGCTCCAAGTTGACTTTACTGTCATTTGCCAGGGCTTTGGGGCTGTTGCCATACAGGCGCCGAGAGGCATTCGCAAAGGTGTCCCTTATAGCCAGGTCTGGCCCCGGAAGCAGGTTGAGAGAGGAAGGCATGAGATCCCGGAAGACTCTCTCCCCTTTCAAGAGCAGGCTTGGAGAGGGGGCTTGTTTCCCATCACTCCTTCTGCTCCAATGGACATACTATGTCGGAGCCGGGGTCCAGCCCAGCCCTCTTACTGATGTGCTCAGTGAGACCCAGAGAAGGCAAATCCTGAGCTAAGAGCCGAAGAACTCATCCCAGGCTTTCACTGCTTCTATCTGCCATGGGACCACGGCTTGGCAAGGTAACTCTTTGAGATCTTAACTTCCATTTGCCTGTATTTTCCCTCTTTTCTTCCCTTAATTCAACAGGGAACAGACTCTGCTTTTCAGCCTCACTGGAAGGTGTGTGACAAGACTTCCTGGGTTTTGCTCTTCAAAGCCCAAGTCCACTAAAGAAAAAAAGTAGTTGAAAGAGAAATTTTTCCTGGACTAAATAGATAATATTGAATGCAGCTGTATTTTCCACCAACCTAGCAAGACAGAGGATACATCTGATTTATAGCAAATAAGTAAATGCAACATTTCTTGAATCCCTCTAAGCCATATTTTTCCCATCTCTAAAAAGAGGGTTTTTGGGGTTTTTTTTTAGATAATGGTGTGATAGGTGAGTTTTCTTTCTTTCTTTCTTTTTTCTTTCCTATATGTTCTCAGGTTATTTATCTGTTTGTTGTATTTTTTTTTTTTTTGGCCACGCCGAGCGGCATGCGGGATCTTAGTTCCCCGACCAGGGATCGAACCCATGCCCCCTGCAGTGGAAGCACAGAGTCCTAACGACTGGACCACCAGGGAATTCCACTATTTTCTCAGTTTTCTACAATGAATGAGCATTGCTTTTATAGTAAAAAAAATAAAAGACAGGGAATTTTTTTTCCTTATTCAAAGAGGAAAATCACACTAAATTTGTAATTTTTAAGCTCAGCAGAACTGAGGTTTCAAATATAGTCATGTCTGAAGCCCACAATACAAAAGGGCTCTGGTTGAGGCTGGTGGGAGTTCAAAGCCCACCTGGCTTCATCTCCCTCTCACAGGAAGTGACACCTCACTTCCCACTCAGCCTCCCTAACTCCTTACTCCCACCAGGACTTCTGCAGCAGCTCTGCAGAACCCTAGGGCTCTGGGGAGCAAAATTTAAAAGAACTGCATTAGGTCATTTTGGAAGCTTATTGCTCTGATTACCTACCTAATAATGTAATATACATAAATGACAACAAAGTCACATAACACGAAAGTACAAAGAATAGGAGTCCCAAGACCCCCTGACCCAGATTAACAAACTTTTCTTGTCGGCCTTGCAGTTTGCAGGATCTTAGTTCCCCAACCAGGGATTGAACCCGTGACCACAGCAGTGAAAGACGAGAGTCTTAACCACTGGACCACCAGGGAACTCCCAGATTGACATGCATTTTTTGTCTATTTTATGTCTAAAGCTCTCCAGCCCTCTCTATTACTGAATGCAGAAGGCTATTCTTTTTTTTTTTTTAAAGAAGACGTTGGGGGTAGGAGTTTATTAATTAATTAATTTATTTTTGCTGTGTTGGGTCTTCGTTTCTGTGCGAGGGCTTTCTCTAGTTGTGGCAAGCGGGGCCACTCTTCATCGCGGTAGAAAGCTATTCTTACTTTAGATGGAGTTGATGAATGCAGATGACTTGTCCAAGGTCTCACCAGGGGACCTATCCAGCTCCCAGGAGACACTTGATATTTCTGAGGCCCCAACCTGCTCTGCATTCCGTCCCCCTGTTCTAGTTCTAACATTCCCTCTGTCCTCTCTTTCCCCAGTGCTGGGTCTCCATCAAAATCCTGAGGACCCAGCTCAGCACCTGCCATCCTTCCCCGGGGAACTCACCTGGGCTGTGGAAGATTTGAGAGACTGTGGTAAAGCCTTTGGACCTGGAGGCCTTCAGGGCCTGGTGGACACAGGTAAAGTCTTCGGGGTAAGAGAGGAGTCGCTCCAGGCTTTCCTTGGTTTCTCCTCTAGCCCCTACAACAAACAGCAGAGACAAGGGGCAACTGCAGGAGGAGTGGAAAACCACCGTTGGGGACCAGGGTTGAGGGACCAGGCTGCAATGGGGGGAATCCCATATCATCAGCGCCAGAAGTGTTTGGGAAGATAATGCATGTCAGAAAGAGAAGGGTGGGGGAATTATGAATAATCACAGGATTTTCTAGGGCTCTGAATACTTTCTTCCTCCGTTTTCCTACCTGACTTTAATACCACTCATCATCCAAAGCCTGGTCCAATCGCTGCCTGTTCCACATGACCTATTATTTAGTTGGTTCAGGTTTACAAAGGTTCGCCTTATAGGCAGGGACACTAGATCATGGTTAAGAAGAGACGTCAGGAAATCGTAAAGGAGGATGCATGTTCAATACCCTTTCCGTGTTTCATTATTGAATACTTATTGTACACATCTTCTGTGCAGTAATAGATAAAATGTATCGAGCACTTACTTCATTCCAGGCATCATAAGTGCTTCTCCCACATTATCTCATTGAATCTTCACCATAACCCTTTTACGTAAGGACAGTTCCTATCCCCGTTACGCAGATGAGAAAACTGAGGTTTAAGAGAGTAAGTAATCTACTAATTTTAAGATCACAGAGTTAATAATTGGAGGATGGAGAAAAGATTCAAGCCATATCTTTTGGGCAATAAAAAAATTAACTGAAACCAATCAGTTGAAATGTGCCTCCCAGGGGACATTTGGCCACATGTGGAGACATTTTGGCTGTCATAACTGGGGGGTGGGGTGCTACTGGCATCCAGTGGGTACAGGCTAGGGATGTTAGGATTCTGGGACTACAGAAGAAATGTTCTTATGTGCTCACTGTATTGTCTCCAGTAGCCTTCCTGGAATTCCCCCTTGGAGTGACAGCTGTTTCCACTGCTGTAGCACTTTGTTGGTGCCATTCCTAGGGTAATTACCCCAGGGGACTTGATTGTGATCTCTCAGGAAAGCAGACGAATTAACATTTTTTGACCTCCTACCACATCAGGCACTGGGCTATCTGCTTAATTTTTTTTAGGTCACTACAACCATTTCCATTTTACACAGAAGGACTCAGGCTCAGAGAAGTTAACTGATCTGCCCAAGGTCACACAGCTAAGAAGCAGCATTATCATGATTCTACTCTGCATCTCTCTCTTATCATTCATCTTCCTTATGGCCTTACCTGGAACCATGATTGGTGGCTCAGACCTTATTTAATATGTTCTTGTACAGTCCATAGGATTTTATAAGCAATAGTGCCTATTACATCATTGTTAAATGAAAGAATAAATGAAAGTTCCAGAATAAAAAGATTCCCCTCCCTCACCCCCAATGTAGCCCATTTTTACAGCTTCCTTCCAGAGGCATAGACAGCTGTGTATGTATCTGGATACGTACCCCCCTCATGCGAACATCTAACACGTAACCTGGAGAGAACTCAGTCAGGTTCTTACCGAGCAGGACTTGAGTGAGGAGGCTGGCGATGCTGAACGGGGAAAAGACAATGTTGGTCTCCTCCTTCTTCATTACTGAGAAAGTGTGGTAGAGATTCAGGGAGAAATCTGTCAAAGCCTCCCCCAGCACGGCCTCTGCTGAATGACTCTCCAAGTCAGAGCAGGAGGTGACAGGCGCTGGGCAGAAGGACTTAGTAGTGGCCTGGGTTGTTGGTTGGATGGGCTGAGTGGTGGACTGGTTGAAGGGCTGGGTGGTATTGACTGTTTCGATGGTCAAGTTGGTTTTCAGCAGCGTGGAAGAGCCCTCGGTGTCTTTATTGGATACATTGTTGGGAATATCTCCTTTGGGGATATCTCCTTCACTTTCCCCTCCTTGTAAGCTCTCTGGATCCACGGGGCTGATACCAATCAGATTTGAGGAGGCTCTATCCTGTGGTTCAAGAGACTTTCTTTCTTTTATTATGAGGCACAGTCCCCTTCAAACACTCAAAGCAGGAAGAGAATTATTCCTGGGAAAGCCTGGTGGCAGAGGGGCCTGCCCTGGAGCCACCACCAGTAATTCCTTCAGAGAAAGCGTGGATTATCCCATTTCACTGGTAAAGGAAACTGATGCTGAGACAACTTAAGTAACTAGCCCAGGGTCTCAAGGGAAGTGGAAGGAAAAACTAGGAGTCAAACTTGGGTCTGATTCCAGATCCTTGATCACTACCACATCATCTGATACATCTCAAAGGGCACTGCCAGTGTCAACTTCACACACATACACTGAATGCACACGCCAAAGTTAGGCACCCACCTTTGTCCTGGGCTCATCCCCTATCCCTGACCTCCCAGACCACGGCGGAGAGCCTAGGTCTCGGCAGCCCAACCTCCATTCCGCGGCTCAGTTTTCCTCAACAACCCCTTGCTTTTAATATCGCAACATGCTGCCCATCTCCTTCCCCTCTTTGATCCTTCTGCTTTATTCTCCACTTCGTAAATCAGGACAGGTAGCCTCGGAGACGTGACTGGCTCAAGGCCAGCGCAGCTGGTACCGTAGCGAGTCAGGATTAGACCCTGCGTGGGTCTGAATCCCCGCTCTTCCCATGCTCTGTACGAACTCCGGCGCTAGGATCACACTTGCTGAGCCCAAGAGGAGCTCTCCTCATTCTCCGGAGCCTGAAGGGTTAATCCTCAGCCCCCCCCTCCCCCACCTCACGAAGGGGTCACTCACCCCAGCCAGCAGCAGCAGCAGGAGGGTCAGCGGGGTCAGCCTGGAGGCCATCTGGGCGGCGACGTCAGCCCAGACCTGCAGAGCCAGCCACCGTCGTCGGTGCCAGCTCCGAGCCTCGGGCCTAGGGGGCCTCCACCCCGCCCCGCCCCACCCCGGGGCCCGCCCCCATTCCATTCGCGGCCCTAACCCCTCTCTGCGAATCCCGCCCCCTCCCTCCTCCGTGCCGGGGCCACCTTCTCCCTGGCTCCTCCCCCTGTTTTGTTTTCCCCAAACCGCTTCCCTTTCCCGGCACCGGCTGGCCCTTCCTTTCCCCCCAGGCCCGGGTCTCCGTCCATCTGTTCCATCCAGAGGGTCCTGCTTTAGCTAAACAATGAGGCCAGGGGCCCTGCTAGGAGGGGAGGTCCAGAGGGGGCTGGGCACGACAGCCCTGGGGGAGGAGATGGAGGGGAAGGAGGGGGAGGCAGGGGTCTTAAGAGGAAGCAAGCAAACAGACTGCAGAGATAAAGGGGGGGGCGGGGCACTGTGGAGGAAAAGGAGGTGAGGATGAGGAGACCTCCTTCTCCCAACACCCTTCTCCCCAGCACCAAACCTGCGCCAAACTCCCGGTCTCTGGGCAGCTTCAGGGCAGACTAAGTGGATAGTCACACAGCGTCGGGGCGGGTGGGGGGGCGGCGTGGGGGCGGGTGTTCGGTCTTAGCTATTGGCTGGCCCAGGACACGGCCCAGTTACAAATTAAGGCTGATTGATCGCTGGTGTGATTTCCCGTAAATCAGGATGGGACGGATACTGATTCGTAAGCCAGGCGGGGAATTTAGCCCAAAGCCCCTTGGGAGCCGGGGGTGGGGAAGCTTGGGTGCAGCTCTCAGCTGTACACGACCAAGCCTCCTCCTGCATCTTTATGGGTCATGATAGAAACAGCACAGACACAACATGTTCTCCACAGTTCACAAGCAACCAGCTTTCCCGGAATTGCTCATCTCAGTGGATCCTCCAAGTAACCCTTTGGAAATAGGCCCGACTGTGCCCATTTGATAGTTAAGAGCCTGAAGTGGCTGGCTCACTCGGAGAGTCCTCACTTGAAAATAAGGCTGGACTGGACGTCCTGAGGTCCTAGCCCCACCCCCACTCTCCTCCATGGGTGTTCTGCTTCTCCTCTTGGAAACCCGGAGTGCTTCCATTCTGTAACAGACAAGGAATCTGAAGCACCCAGTCCAGCGAGCGTTCACCTTAAGTGAAAAACACAAAGCTGGGCTATATGTGTTGAGGGTGGGAGAGAGTGGCCTGGGAGCCAGCAGACCTGGCTGTGAGACCTGGCTTGCTGTGTGACCCTGGCAAGTTGCTTTCCCTCTCAGCACCTAGCTCCCCTCTCATGGTTGCCAGATAAAATACAGGAAGTCCAGTTACATTTGAATTTCACATAAACGAAAAAAAGTTTATTTGGAAATATGCCCCACACAATATGGGGCCTACTTATACTAAAAAAAATAGTTTTTGGTCTTTTATCTGAAATTCAGATTTAACTAGACATTCTGTGTCTTATTTGCTAAATCTGGCAACCCTACCTCTGCAAAACAAGGTGGTCTCTGATGACCTGATACAGCTCTGATGTTCTATGATCACCTCACTGCTGGGCCTGTCCTATTTGGCACATTCTGGAAAGTTGGCTGCTAGCGCCAGAACTGCTACTCTAAGGGGTTGACCAAGGACAGAAACGAGAGAGAATATTTGTGTGGTTCCTTGGGGGTGGGGAGGGGTGTCTTTGGAAAAGACAAAGACACCAGCTTTGCAGGTACTTCATTCCCTGCAACCACTGGGGAACCTCCAAAGTCATGGGGAAGTTCCTTCACATCAGTGCCATGGTTGAAACAGCTGCACACACAGTGCCACTTCTCCATCCCCAGCGCCCAAGGTGGGGCCTTCGAACTTGTGGGTCAGCCAAACAAAAAGAAGATGATGGAAATCAACCTCATTCATCCTTTCATTAATTCTCATGACACCAGTGAAGTGGGTGCTAATATTAATCCCACCTGAAATCAAATTTTTAAAATATGAGACTCAGCAGAAATTATTTGATTCATCCAACATCACACAGCTAGTAAGTGACAGAGCCAGGATGTGGACCACGTCTCTCTGAGCCCGAAATCCTGTATTAACAGGATTTATATATGGCCTCCTTGCACGTGCCAGGAGCTAGCCTAAAGCCAGCAGCAGAGTGAACATCCTGTGTCCGGCTACAGGACTGTGGTGCTCCGTGGACCAGAGTCTCAGCGTGGACCAGGACCAGTGGAGAGGTCTTCCCGACCTCCTTTAGGCATCTCAGCTCTCTGGCCAAAGCCATCTCTTCTGGACATTCAGAGGGTGTCTCTGCTTTGTGGATACTGTCCTGCTTGATGAAACTGGAGCGAAGCTGAAGCCCTTCCTCAAAGTGAATGGCCTGAGGTTGACTTAATCAGGTATTTGCACAATTTCTCCTTATTGTGGGCGATCCAATAGTCAATCAACTTAGGGTTGTGAATTCAGTCCTTTCCTCACCATTGGGGGCAGGTCCTGGGTTTCTCTGCCATTAGAACCTTCCCTTCCAATGGGTGAGGAGGGATATGCCCACAGGAAGCTCTTTCTCCGTGTCATATGTGTACATGACTTTTCCCTGCTGCGGGGTTCCTGGTGGTGGATGAGTTCTCACTAAAGCTCTTTCTGTACTCAGAGAGGTTTTTTTTTTAGATGTTGGGGGTAGGAGTTAATTAATTAATTAATTAATTATTGCTGTGTTGGGTCTTTGTTTCTGTGCGAGGGCCTTCTCTATTGCAGCAAGTGGGGGCCACTCTTCATCGCGGTGCGCGGGCCTCTCACTGTCGCGGCCTCTCTTGTTGCGGAGCACGGGTTCCAGACGTGCGGGCTCACTAGTTGTGGCTCACGGGCCTAGTTGCTCCATGGCGTGTGGGATCCTCCCAGACCAGGGCTCGAACCCGTGTCCTCTGCATTAGCAGGCAGATTCTCAACCACTGAGCCACCAGGGAAACCCTGTACTCAGAGCGTTTTATCAGGTTTTTCCTCTTGGGTGAGTCCTCAGATACAGAAGGTACAAATTGCTGTGGGTGAAACGCTTTCTCAAAATCTGTACACCTGTAGTTTCTCCTCTGAAAAAAATTGCCCCAACCTTGGAAATTGGGCAGAAGAATTAGGGTCACCAGATTCTCAGAAGACAGAGAATCATTTGGGTGATTATTTCCTCATTTCTCTCACAGATAGCGCACAACTAGTACCACTATAGATGCAGAGAGAGGTTGAATGATTACGTACAAAGAATGTCTTGGGCAATAGGGCTCAATCCTCTCTTCAGAACCCTGGCTGAGGAATACCATTCGAGGAGAATAAAATTTTCTTTGATTTCTTATTTACTATAGATCAGGGCCCAGAATCTGTAATGTCAGATGTTGACCTGCCAAAAAGGAAAAGACGCAAATATTTTTTGTCTGGGAGAGATGAGAGTGAAGTGGAAACACCTCTTCTGATTAGCCCTGCCAGGTAGACCAGGTGCACAAATTCACCTAGGACGTGTGTGACATGAGCCAACCATTTCTCTTATGTATGCACAGCAACACACCACCTACTCGACTACACACACACACACACACACACACACACACACACACACACACAACATCAAAGATCGGAATGGTAGTTACTAGGGATGGGTCGGGGATGGGGATGGGGAATTATTGATCAATATACATAAAGCTTTGGTTAGGGACTTCCCTGGTGGCACAGTGGGTAAGACTCCATGCTCCCAATGCAGGGAGCCTGAGTTCGATCCCTGGCCGGGGAACTAGATCCCACATGCATGCCGCAACTAAGACCCGGTGCAACCAAATAAATAAATATTTAAAAAAAAAAAGCTTTGGTTAAGTAAGATGAACAAGCTCTAGAGACCTGCTGTACAACATTGTGCCTATAGCCCACACCAATGTACACTTAAAATTTAAGAGGATAGACCTCATGTTAAGTGTTATCACGATAAAATAAAATAAAATAACCCTCGGTTTTCATCTTCCTGTCAGTCTACCGGTAGGAGGTAGTGGGGTGTGAGAGAGAAAGACCTGGATTAGATCCAAATCATTATTGACAAACAAACACCCAAAGCCCAGACTCACAACCTATTTGAAGGCCCCGTAAGGCCAAAGAATACAAAGCTTTTCTGGGTAGAACAGAAACAGATGATGACTCCTAATGGGGGTCCTCAATGGGCTCCTTTCTTTCTTCCTTCCTTTCTTTTTAAAATATTTATTTATTTATTTTAGCTGCGCCAGGTCTTAGTTGAGGCATGCAGGATCTTTAGCTGCGGCATGCGTGCGGGATTCTAGTTCTCCTACCAGGAATCGAACCCGGACCCCCTGCATTGGGAGCAAGGAGTCTTATTCACTGGATCACCAGAAAAGTTCCTCGTTTATTTCTTTCTAAGGAAATTTTACATCATGTTTTCAAAGTTATCGCTACAATGTCACATGCGTACTTTGTAAAAATTTTCAAACAATCCAGACATTTATAAAATGAAGAGTTATTCCAGACACAGCTGCTGGTAACAGTTGCAAGTGTATTCTTCAAGACCCTCCTCTCTATTTAGGAAGTTATATCCACCTCTCCTGCACACGTAATTATTACTCTTTCATAATTTCTTTTCTCACTTGAGTGTCACGGACATGGTTCCATGTCGTTGCAGGCAGCTGTACCTCATTCTTCCTTACAGCTGCCTAGTATTCCACTGTGTGGATGTATCATAAACTATGTCTTTGATCTCACACTGAGAGGCATTTGGGTTGATTCCCAGGCCCCTAATTGCATTCTGGTTCCAGAAGTCTCCCTCTCTCCTGCCCACTTTTACTCTTTTACTCAGCAGCTTACCTGGCTTCTCTGCCACGATCCTGCCTGTAACCTTTGGCTCCAGCTCTCTGTTGCCACCTTTTTGGATAGAAAACCCAGGTTTGGACAATTTACTCAGCTGTGAATTTGGTTCCTTTCATATTATGATTTATTTATTTCTTCCTTCCTTCCTTCCTTCCTTCCTTCCTTCCTTTCTTACTTTCTTGCTTTCTTGCTTTCTTTCCTTCCTTCCTTCTTTCTCTTTTCTTCCTTTCTCTTTTGCAGCATGTGGGATCTTAGTTTCCTGACCAGGGATCGAACCTGCATCCTCTGCATTGGAAGTGCAGAGTCTTAACCACTGGACCGCCACCGCCAGGGAAGTCCTCAGATTATGATTTCTTGTTTTTTTTTTCTTTTTTTCTTTTTTTTTTTTTTGCGGTACGCGGGCCTCTCACTGTTGTGGCCTCTCCCGCCGCGGAGCACAGGCTCCGGACGCGCAGGCTCAGCAGCCATGGCTCACGGGCCCAGCCGCTCCGCGGCATGTGGGATCTTCCCGGACCGGGGCACGAACCCGTGTCCCCTGCATCGGCAGGCGGACTCTCAACCACTGCGCCACCAGGGAAGCCCTGATTTCTTGTTTTGACCTGCTGCTTCTGCTTCCCTGCACTGCTCCTGAGGATAAAAGTGCCCACCCCAGTCCCAGGAAAGCCAGCTCACCTGCTCCGTCCCTCATCCATCCATGCCTGACAAGGGGACAGGAAGCCAACATCCTAACACTGCCCTATTTGGACATGCAGCCCACATGGTCACCTACCCAACTGAGGACTTTTCTACGCTCCACCCTCTAATATGTAATTACCCTTGCCCTACAAACCATGTAAGTATCTTTCATCATCCAACTATTTATCTGCTACAAATGATAGTTTTTTTCATCTGGAAGAGGGGCTGCACATCCCCCCACCCCCACCCAGGGCCGTGTGTGATTAGATGCAGTGCAGAAAGGGGAAAGGATATATGCCTCTGAGCCACACTGACTTGGAGTCAAATCCTGTTTTTCTACTTATTAACTGTCCGGGGGGAACTTAATGTCTCTGAGGAGTCATAGTTTCAGAATCTAATATGGGGGTCGTGCTGTCTCCCCTACAGGGCCATTCTGAGGATTAAGTAAGGCAGGTGAAAAGTACGTAAAATGTGCTTGAAAAGGTAGCAGTTTTTGAGTGGTGATGACTAATTTCTCATAAATTCCAGAAAAAGGAATCATTTTTGTTTCCCATTAGAGTGGTCATAAATTGCGCGTTCACGAATGGAGTTTTACATCAAGGCGGGTGTTCGTTCTTGAGCAAATCATCCTTATAGGCCCACCTAGACTTTTCATTTTGTTTTCTGGTGAAACACATAAGGCACAAGGAATCTGCCATGGCTGCCCAGTGTCTTTGTAACATTAAAAAACAACAACAACTCTAAAGAGTAATTCATAAAGAAAACTGCATAAAATACATGTACAATTTAACAAAATGTTATACAGTTCTCACCCACGTAACCACAGCCCCGTTCAAAACAATAGATTATTATTGTCAAGCCGTAAGCAGCCACCGTCCACCTCTCAATCACAATTCTGTTTCCCTACAGGAAACCATGGTCTGAATGTTATAGTAATTACTTCCTTACCTTTCTTTATACATTTGCCACCTAGGTCACTGTTCCTAAACAATATCGTGGGCTTCCCTGGTGGCGCAGTGGTTGAGAGTCGCCTGCTGATGCAGGGGACACGGGTTCGTGCCCCGGTCCAGGAAGATCCCACGCACCGCGGAGCGGCTGGGCCCGTGAGCCATGGCCGCTGAGCCTGCGCGTCTGGAGCCTGTGCTCCGCAACGGGAGAGGCCACAACAGTGAGAGGCCCGCATACCGCAAAAAAAAAACAACAACCAAAAAAACCAATATCGTTAGTTTTGCCCATTTTGGAAGTTTATATAAATGAAATCATGCAGCATGTATTCTTAAACATCTGGCTTCTCTCACTCAACATAACACTTTTAAGATTTGTCCATATCCGTGCAAGCAGCTGTGGTTTGTTCATTTTCAGTCTTCTATAGAGTTCCTTTAGGTTCATATACCACAATTTTGTCTTTTCTGGTATTGGTGGACACTTGTTTCCAGTTTCAGGCTCTCCTGTAGAATGCATTTATGAACATACCTGTGCGTGCGGCCTGTTTCTCTAGGGCCGGCGTCGCTGGGTTAAGAGATGTGAGCACCTTCAATTCTTCTGCCACATCCAAAGTGATTTTACCAATTTAAACTTTCGTAGCGGTTTATAAAACTGTTGTAGTAGACCTTGTGATGGTTAATTTTACGTATCAAATTGGCTGGGCCATTGTGCCCAGGTATTTGGTCAAACATTATTCTGGATGTTTGGATGTTTCTGTTGAGGTTGGTTTGTTTTTCAGAAAAGATTAGCATTTAAGTCAGTGGACTTTGAGTAAAGCGGATCACCCCTATAATGTGGATGGGCCTCATCCAATCAGTTGAAGGTCTTAACTGAACATAGACTGACCACCCCTAAACAAGAAGAAATTCTTCCAGCAGACAGCCTGTGGACTCTAACTGCGATTCTGCCCTGAGTCCAGCCTACCAGCCTATCCCATCAGATTTGGGACTCACCAAGGCTCCACAATCATGTGAATCAATTTCTTTTTTTTTTTTAATTAATTAATTTATTTATTTTTGGCTGCATTGGGTCTTCGTTGTGGTGCATCGGCTTCTCACTGCAGTGGCCTCTCTCGTTGTGGAGCACGGTCTGTAGGTGCACGAGCTTCAGTAGTTATGGCACGCAGGCTCAGTAGTTGTGGCTCGCGGGCTCCAAAGCACAGGCTCAGCGGCCATGGCGCACGAGCTTAGTTGCTCTGCGGCATGTGGGATCTTCCGGAGCAGGGCTCGAACCCGTGTCCCCTGCATTGGCAGGTGGATTCTCAACCACGGCACCACCAGGGAAGTCCCTGAATCAATTTCTTAAAATAAATTTCTCTCCCTCTCTCTCTCTCTCCCTATCTATCTATCAACATCCAAAATACATACATATATAGAGAATATATATATATATATATTTAATATATTTATTTATTTATATTCTTGGCTGTGTTGGGTCTTCATTTCTGCGCAAGGACTTTCTCTAGTTGCGGCGAGCGGTGCCACTTTTCATCGCGGTGCGCGGGCCTCTCACTGTTGCGGCCTCTCTTGTTGCGGAGCACAGGCTCCAGACGCGCAGGCTCAGTAGCTGTGGCTCACGGGCCCAGTTGCTCCGCGACATGTGGGATCTTCCCAGACCAGGGCTTGAACCCGTGTCCCCTGCATTGGCAGGCAGATTTATAGAGAATATTATATATATATATATTTATATATATGGAGAGAGAGAGGAAGCCAGTCTTTGTTCTACTAAGGCCTACAGCTGATTAGATGAGGTCCACCCACATTACAGAGGGAAATCTGCTTTACTCCAAGTCCACTGATTTATATTTGTATATGTATGTAGTATACACATACACACACACCCTGTTGGTTCTGTTTCTCTGGATAACCCTGACTTATACAGACCTAAAATTAAGGCTTATTATGCACTGCCTTGACAGGTGGCAAAACAGAGAGGGTCTTTAGTGGCGTAAGTGCAAGTCCATCTCCTCACTCTGTTCTATTGGAAAAGGTCCCCTAGCCAAACAACCCTCCTTATCCAGGGGACCAGGCACAGTTCCTGATTACCTCTGAGTACTGGGATTCAGTTTCCTGTCAGCCTGTAGAATTATTCAAACAAATCAATCATATCTTACCAGGGGAGCCAGAGGGCACTCCATCTTCCTGGTACCACAAAGCCTGCTTCCCACAGCCCCTCTGCTCTGTGTGGCCCTGTATGGCATGGGATGTCCTCATCCCTCAGGATGTGAGTATATGTGACCAATAAGCTGCTGTTGATCTTATCTGTCCAAGTGTCAAGTGTTGTGTGTTTAGTGATCCCCCTAACTATAGGGCAGGACTCCCTCCCTCACCAGTGGAATGGGAGGCGTTTAAAACAAAAAGCTAGTATTCCATCAAATTCTTACCAACACCTGGTATTGCCATAATTTAAACTTTTAGTCAGTCTATTAATATCTCATTATAGTCTTAATTTTTTTCATTGAAGTAAAGTTGATTTACAATGCTGTACAGCAAAGTGATTCAGTTATACATATATATACATTCTTTTTTTAATATTCTTTTCCATTATGGTTTATCATAGGGTACTGAATATAGTTCTCTGTGTTATACAGTAGGACCTTGTTGTTTATCCATCCTATATATAATAGCTTACATCTGCTGACCCCAACCTCCCACTCCATTCCATCCCCAAACCCCCTCCCCCTTGGCAACCACCAGTCTGTTCTCTATGTCCGTGATTCTGTTTGTTTCATAGATAGCTTCATTTGTGCCATATTTTAGATTTCACATATAAGTGATAGCGTATGGTATTTGTCTTTCTCTTTTTGACTTACTTCACTTAGTATTATAATCTCTAGTTGCATCCATGTTGCTGCAAATGGCATTAGTTCATTCTTTTTTATGGTTGAGTAGTATTCCATTGTATATACATACCACATCTTCTTCGTCCATTCCTTTGTCAATGGACACTTAGGTTGCTTCCATGTCTTGGCTATTGTGAATAGTGCTGCAATGAACATAGGGGTGCCTGTATTTTTTTGAATTATAGTTTTATCTGGATATATGCCCAGGAGTGGGATTGCTGGATCATACAGTAATTCTATTTTTAGTTTTCTGAGGAACCTCCATACTGTTTTCAACAGCAGTTGCACATTATGCTGTTAATTTTTATGTCCTTGATCACTAATGAGACCATATGCACTTTTTCATGAGCATTGTCCGTTTGTGTTTTTTTCTTTGGTGAAATGTCTTGTGGCAGAAACCGATTGGCTGTTCATCAAAGTTGTTTCCTTTTTCTCCTGACTGTACTGCTCGACTGCATTTCCCTGCTTCCCTTGCAGCTATGTGAGCCAGGTGGCTAAGATCTAGCTAAGGAAATGCTAGCAGAAGTGACATGAGCTATTTCTAGGCCTGGCCTTGAAAAATCCCCCACCCATGAAACTCTCCTTTCTCCCCCATCTACTGGCTAGATGTTGATGTCCAGGTTGCCCTTGGAGGCCTCATGATGAAGACAGCTGAGTGTCTGTCAGCCTGGGTACGCAAGTGACTTTGTGGCGCAGAGCCTCCTGTGGTCAAGAACATCAATTTTGGACCTCACCTAAGCAAAAATAAACTACAACTTCTATTGTATAAAGCACTGAGATTTGGGGGTTGGTCGTCATAGCTGTTAGTCTACCTTTACTGATACTTGCTGATTTATCTATTGAGACTTTTAATTTAGGAGTTCCTTTTGGGTATAAGTCTTTTGTCAGTGATCTGTGTTGCAAGTATATTCTCTTCTGTGGTTGGTCTTTTCCTTCTATTAATACTGTCTTTCGAAGAATAAAAATTATTCATTGTAATATGGTCAAATTTATCACTCTTTCCCCTTATGATTAGCATGATTTTGCATTTGTTCATAAAATGTTTCCACATGGGGTTAATAATGTATTCTCTTGTTTTGTCATCCAAACTTTTTTTTCTTTTTTAGGTGGGGGAGCTTTCATATTTAAGTTTAGAATCACCTGGAACTCATTTTTTTGGTATGATATGTGAAGTAGGTGTACAACTTGCTTGTTTTCCTGTGTGGATCTCAAATTGTGACAACATCACTTATAAATTTTGGTATCTGGTAGACCAAGTCCCCCCACTCTTTTCTCCTTCAAGAGTGTCATTGCAGGACTTCCCTGGTGGTGCAGTGCTTAAGAATCCGTCTGCCAATGCAGGGGACACGGGTTCAAGCCCTGGTCCAGGAAGTTCCCACATGCTGCGGAGCAACAAAGCCCATGCGCCACAACTACTGAGCCTGTGTTCTAGAGCCCACGAGCCACAACTACAGAAGCCCACGTGCCTAGAGCCCATGCTCTGCAACAAGAAAAGCCACCACAATGAGAAGCCCACACACCGCAACGAAGAGTAGCCCCCATTCACCACAACTAGAGAAAGCCCGCACGCAGCAATGAAGACCCAATGCAGCCAAAAATAAATAAATAAATTAAAAAAAAAAAAAAAAGAGTGTCATTGCTTTTTTTTTTTTTCTTGTGGTACTCGGGCCTCTCACTGTTGTGGCCTCTCCCGTTGCGGAGCACAGGTTCCAGACACGCAGGCTCAGTGGCCATGGCTCACGGGCCCAGCCGCTCTGCGGCATGTGGGATCTTCCTGGACCGGGGCACGAACCTGTGTCCCCTACATCGGCAGGCGGACTCTCAACAACTGCGCCACCAGGGAATCCCCTCATTGCTTTTCTTGATCCCTGCATTTCTATATGTATTTAGAATCCGTTCGTCATGTTCCACGAAAAAAACAAAAAAATCTGTTGCGATTTTTGACTGGTATTAATTTACATCTATAGATTATTTGGGAGGATAATTGACAACTCTTCCAATTAATGAATATATTATAGTTTTCCAGTTATTTGGGTCTTCTTTAATATCTCTCAGTATAGCTGTTAATTTTTTTCTGTAGATGTATCCCACCTGTTTTTGTTCATTTTTTTCCTAGGTGCTTGACACATTTTATGCTATTAGACGTAGTTTATATTTTAGTTTGATCAATGTCACTAAAAATCTTTTTTGTGTCTAGTTTCCCCTTTCTTCTGTTTATGTAACAAGGCCTAGTTTTATCACTGACTAGCAGTCTTAGATTTTGTATCTACTTTACAGCTCCAGTTACATTGAATTTGGTTGGGTTTGGGTCTTCAATCTTAGATCCTAACCAACAAAGACTTACTGTATAGCACAGGGAACTCTGCTCAATATTATGTAACAATCTAAATGGGAAAAGAATTTGAAAAAGAATAGATACATCTATATGTATAACGGAATCACTTTGCTGTATACCCGAAACTATCACAACATTGTTAATCAACTATACTCCAATATAAAATAAAAAGGTAAAAAAAATCTTAGGGACTTCCCTGGTGGTCCAGTGGTTCACACTCCATGCTCCCAATGCAGGGGGCCCAGGTTCGATCCCTGGTCAGGGAACTAGACATCCCGCACGCTGCAACTAAGACCTGGCACGGCCAAATAAACAAATAAATATTAAAAAAAAACCTTAGATCCTAATTTGAACCCTCTACCTCCACGTCAGGTTCTGTGTGTGAGGCTAGAAGGTGGTAGAAGGCTGACTAACCTCTCACCAGAGGGTCTAGGGAAGATTGATCTTTCCTTATATCCAACCCATTAAGCAAGCCTTCCAGTAACATCAGAATGTATCCTGAATCCACTCCTCTCCTTCTCTGAGGCATGACCCCCAGTCTAGCCACAGTCGTACCTCATCTGGACCACTGAATAGCTTCCTAACCAGCTTCCATGCTCCCACTCTGCCTCTTCCATGCATTGGCCATGCCACAACCAGAACTGTAAGGAATATGAGTTGATTTTCCATGGGAGACCATTCTGATGGAAGCCATTTCAAAGGCTTTCTCTCCACACTTCTCATAAAATCGAAATTCTCCAGCCTCTCTGGCCTATGAGACTGGTCCCAGCTTACCTCTGTCTCCCTGTCCAATCTCCTCTTGTGTTCCTCAACACCCCCCTTATTCCATCCGGCCCCCAGCCTTCTGACCGTTTCTAGACTATGCATACTCTTTCCTGCCTCTCTCCTTGTTCTTCCTGTGCCAGGACTTTTCTTTCACCAACTTTCTGTGTGGCTGGTTCATCCTTCAGGTGGGTTTGAACCTTTAAATATTCCTCCTCAGAGCAGGCTTTCTGACCACCTTCACTGTTATTCTCTGCCGTACTGCCCTTTCGCTTTCCTCATTACCTTTATCACAAGAGGGCTATCATTTTGTTTGCTCCTTGTTCCCTTGATTGTTATTTGTCATCCCCTCTAGACTGTGAACCACCTGAAGGCAGGGACCCCACCTGTCTTGTTCAGCATTCTATTCCTGATACATCATACAGTGCTCACCATCTAGAAGAGATTCAGTAACTGTTTGTTGAATAAGTGGATACGTCTTGCCTAAATTAAAAGACAGAAGTCCTGAGGGTGGGGACTCCTCACAGGAGCTGGATGAACTGCTCAGAATCTCAAATGATTGTGTGTAGCGATCACTGACAACCATGTGTGTGACTGGGGTAGGAGATGGGTGAATGAGTCTAGTATAAATGTTCTTCACCCAGTGAGAGGGTGCTAACTAAAAATCGACATTCGCCATCTGCCTGTACAAGGATGAAGCCACTAGCCTCTGCAGCTGCTGACCTTCAACACACCCAGAAGGGAGCTCAGGGTGGAGATTAGGAGCGAGGCACACTGCTCTGGGAAAAACTGGCAGAGCAGACTTTCAGCAAGTTAGATATTTTCAGGAGAAGATTTTATGAGCCCAATGCTTGCATTTCCTCCTATCTAGAAAAGCACTGAAATCATTAAATGTGACATCTGCTCCTCGTGACAAGCAGCCAGCCTCTGCCAACATGTATCTTGACTGCACGTGCCCCCTTCACTAAAATCATAGAGAACACTGACCTTCCCTCTTTGAATAAAAAATGCTGCCGCCAAATCTGTAGACAAAGAATGTCGCAGCCATCAAGCTATCGCATTACAGCCGCCCCAATGGTGAGCCCTGAGGGAACTCAGGATGGAAACAATGCCTGCTAATGCAGCCACCCCCTAACAGTACACCCAGAGGAGACTCAGGATGAGAAAACACAGGATACTGGCCCCAGACAGCCTAGGTGCACACCAGAGGAATGATTTCAATGAGCCCAGATTTTGCATCTTCCCTTACAAATAAAAGCACTCAATTCCTTAACTTCAGATATCTGATTTTCTTTAATTAACAGTAATCTTTTGATGTTCTGACTACCTGGTCTTTGTTGCAAAAAGTCCTGTATCCTTCCCTCGCCCCCTCGCCTCTTCAGAGCAGTCCCTCAGAGTGATCTGAGAGTCCTGTTTCCTGGGCTTGAAGTCCTCAGAATGTCCACCAAATAAAACACAACTCTCAGCTTTTAGGTTGTGCATTTTTTTCAGTCAACACCTTCTACCTCTCTGGAGCAGTTTCTCAGAGCTATCTGAAATGCTATGTCCCAGGCTACAGTCTTCATTTTTTTTTTTTTTTTTTTGCTGCACTGCGTGGCTTATGGATCTTAGTTCCCCAACTAGGGATTGAACCAGATCGGGTTGGAAACTCAGAGTCCTAACCACTGGGCAGCCAGGGAATTCCCTACAGTCCTCATTTTACCCCAAAGAAAACTTAACTCACATTGAGCTTTTTTTTTTCAATCAACAAGGGGATTCCACCCGTTGGTCCCTAACAATTCCATCTTTCTGATCCCTTTCCATCCTTCATCTCAGTGAGTTTAAGGACAAAAACTACCCACAAACAGGAAGAACGGGCATGAAAAGAAGCACACCAATGGCACACTGGTATCAACGGCTAACTTCTGCTGTGGCTGGGGGCTAATGTGACACAGCCTCAGGGTTTGCAATCACAGTTCTTGCCTGCCTTGTGAGAGGCTCAGATTCCATTTCTGCTCCATGCAACTTCCTTTCAGCCCACCACCCAGCGCACAGCAGAAACTCAACAGATAGTTGTTGACTGATTGGATGACTCCTTTGATATGGGCCATCAAGGACACAGATGAGGGACTTCCTCGGTGGCGCAGTGGATAAGACTCTGCGCTCCCAATGCAGGGGGCCCGGGCTCGATCCCCGGTCAGGGAACTAGATCCCACGTGCATGCCGCAACCACGGAGCCCACGTGACACAACTAAGACCTAGTGCAACCAAATAAATAAATATTTAAAAAAAAAAAAGGACGCAGATGAAATTGTCCTACCATGCCTTCTAGCAGTTATTTCCTCCTGCACACCCACCCAAGTAGGCACCTTTAGCAGATGCAACCAGGAGGCTGGGGATGCCCATTACCTCCTCTAAAGAAGTGATGGGGCTAAGAGAGGAGAGACACAAAGATATTACAGGGAGGTGGGAGTGGAGCAGAGGAGAGCAAGCCCTCTCCCAAATTCCAGAGAAACAGCTACACCAGGAGCACATTAACCATTCGATGCTGTGGAGGCAATGCTCTAGATCCCACCCTCACCCCAATATATTTCAGTCATGCTTTCCTTGTAACTGCTAGCCCCAAGTTACTCTCATTTTCATACCTTACTAAATACATAGAAATTTAAACATTAATATTAATTGCCTTCATTTACCTGTGCGCTACCATAACATGATCTTTTGGTAAAATTTTCTTTAATATTACAAATAGGGCTAGATTGATGCTTTCCATCCATCCTAACTGAATTCTATCATCGCTTCACCTCATCCCAGGGTATTCGTTGGGGATCCAAACCCCGCTGTCTTTTCATTTAGTCAGAAGCTCCCTAGGGCTTCTCTGGGCCACGCTTCCGGCCACGGTGCAGCTCAGACAAGTGGCAAAAGCTCCCACCTCAAAGAACTCTTGTCTTGTTTGCATTTTCAAAGACTACCCTTTCATCCGCAACGCCATTCTGATTTGCCATCCAGAGAGCTGACCCGGAAAGCTGGATCCATCGGTGGATTCTGGCTCTCCTGCTAGGTCTCTGGACCTTCCCCTCAGCCTCTTCTCCTTTAGGCTAAAATGGAAAAGGAAGAGGGAACAAAACCCTGGGAGGATGGGGTAGCCAGGGCCCTTCTTTGCACCTCAGGATGTGTGCTCTGATCAGGATGTGACTACCTGGGTGACCAGAGTCGGCTTTCAGGCCTTTGAAGAGCCCCCTAGTCAGAATGCTGGTTTACTCTTCTTCAAAGCTCCTTCGTTTCTTTTTTACTGTTTTTTTAACAAGGTGCCACCGCCTGGATTTAAAGGGACTTTGTCCTTTTTTGGCCTCTCTGAATGGTTTTTAAAGCAGTGTTCTGATGGAAACAAAACCTATCTCTTTTTTTAAAAAAATATTTATTTATTTGGTTGCTGCGGGTCTTAGCTGTGGCATGCAAACTCGTAGTTGCAGCAGGCATGTGCGACCTAGTTCCCTGACCAGGGATTGAATCCAGGCCCCCTGCATTGGGGGCGCGGAGTCTTATCCACTGCGCCACGAGGGAAGTACCAACAAAACCCGTTTCTGATGTAATTTCCTGGTAGGGTCTTCTGGGCAGTGAACTCCCCAGGCCCGAGGGCTTGGCAAGGGCAGGCTGTGGGGTAAGTCCTGCATCCCTGTGCAGACCACCTAAGCCAGTGGGGAAGGGATAATCCTATTCCCAGGAAGTGCCTTGTCACAAATTGTCCTGAAGGGTGGACAAAGCTTAGGAATTCCGGTCCTGGTTCCACAAGGCTTTATATTCCCAGACCTCAGTCTCCTCATCTGTAAAACAGTGGACTTTTTTTTTTTTAAATAAATTTACTTGTTTTATTATTTATTCTTATTTTTGGCTGCATTGGGTCTTCATTGCTGCACATGGGCTTTCTCTGGTTACTACGAGTGGGGGCTACTCTTCGTTGTGTTGTGCGGGCTTCTCATTGCGGTGGCTTCTCTTGCTGGGAGCACGGGCTCTAGGAGCGCGGGCTCAGTAGTTGTGGCTCGCGGGCTCTAAAGCATAGGCTCAGTAGTTGTGGCACACGGGCTTAGTTACACAGCGGCATGTGGGATCATCCCGGGCCAGGGGGTCGAACCCGTGTCCCTTGCATTGGAAGGCGGATTCTTAATCACTGTGCCACCAGGGAAGCCCCTAAAACAGTGGACTTTTATTTTTGCCATATTCTCGCACCGCTGTACTAGTATGTACTTTCATATTTGCTTTGGACTGAATTGTGTCTCCCCGACCCCCTCCAAGTTCCTATGTGGAAGCCCTAACCCCAATGTGATTTTATCTGGAGATAGTCTTTAGGAGGTAATTAAAGTTCAGTGAGGTCATAAGGATGGGGTCCTAATCCAATAGGAGGGTGGCCTTCTAAGAAGAGGAAGAGACACACACATATGTTAGGGCAAACACTGACTGAAACTGCCTGCCCTGGACAGGCAAGGTAGTAGCCACTTGCATGAGGTATCTTAAACAGGAGGTACTGGTAAGGAATGCTGAACTAACAAGCTACCACCAACCAGAAGAATTCGGGAAAGGTCAAAAGGAGAGAGGAGACTCCAGTCTATATGTCCTACCAACCTCTATAAGGCTTCTCGCTGGAATCCATCCTGGCTGAGCGATGTGTGCGCCACCAGGATGGACCCTGAGCCAGAGTCATTGGCCAGAGACAACCCGGAAACTGAGCCCATTCCCATAAACCCGGAGACAGTGAGCCACGTGGCACAGCAGTCCTCCTGGTTTCCCTTACCCTCCTGGACCCTACCCAGGTTCCGCTTCCCGATAAAGTCTCCTGCTTTGTCAGCACATGTGTCTCCTCGGACAATTCATTTTCGAGTGTTAGACAAGAGCCCACTCTTGGGCCCTGGAAGGGGTCCCCCTTCCTGCAACACCTACACCTCTCCACATGAAGACACAGAGGAGAGGGACCTCCCTGAACATTCTTGTGTGCTGGCGCCCTGATCTCGGACTTCCAGTCTCCAGGACTGTGAGAAAATGAAATTCTATTGTTTAAGCCACCTAGTCTAGGATATTTTTATGGCAGCCTGAGCTGACTAATGGACTCATTTTGTTTACTTGAATATACCTATATAAAAAGGAAACTTGAATTCTCCTCTGTAAATGGAAAATCGGTAGCCCTCACCATATATAAAATGAATCAGGGCCAACCAGACACAGGGCCTTGAGCCCAGAGTACTTTTAGGGACCTATGAAAATGCTTTAATTTTAATTTATTTTAAAATCAGAAGAAAAAATAAATGCAATAACGAAACCAGTCTAGATTATATTCTTATTTATACCAATAAAGTCTTGAAATGTAATTTTTAATTTTTTTTAATGCAGGAAGGTGGCTCACCAAGGCAAAAGTGCCTAGGGTCCATGAAAGTCAGAATGCAGCCATGGAATGAACGTACCTATAAGAGAAATGCAATGAAAACAAACGATGTTCCTAAATTCTAGCAGATTCCGCCTGCTGAAGTCTCTGTACTTCCTTCCTTCTGTGCCTCCTCATTCCTTGTTAAAAATGGAAATTAACATGTGTTAGGTATTAAACACTGATTAGTACCAAACTGATACTTTGTCCTGAAGAAATCAAGAAGGATCAAAAGAAGTTGAAAAGGGAAATGTTTTCTCAGCTTATGATTTATTGTTATTTAGTACCACCTAAAATTGCTTGACATCCCTTCAGTGGGTTCATCCTGTACATGCGAGACACTGGCTTTGATGATGATGGTGATGATGATGATGACGTTGACCATCATATTATTGTGGTCCAGGTTTGTTAGGAACGCTTACCATGTGTCAGGTCCTTGGCTAAAAATTTTCATATTCAAATCTCACTTAATGTTCACAGAGACATTGGGAACAAGGTATTATGAGAAAATGTCAGAGCTTTAAATCCAGCCCCGATTGACCCTAAATCCCATATTCTTTTTTTTTTTTTTTTGCAGTACGCAGGCCTCTCACTGTTGTGGCCTCTCCCGTTGCGGAGCACAGGCTCCGGACGTGCAGGCTCAGCGGCCATGGCTCACGGATGCAGCCGCTCCGCGGCACGTGGGATCCTCCCGGACCGGGGCACGAACCCGTGTCCCCTGCATCAGCAGGCGGACTCTCAACCACTGCGCCACCAGGGAAGCCCAATCCCATATTCTTAATTCCTAGGTTATACCTCCTATTTTTGTTTCCCTCTTTTCAATTGTCTTTAAAAAACACATTGTATTTGTTTATAGTTTTGAATGGATAGTTATTCACACAGTAGGAAATTTTAAAAATACAAAATAATTGATATTAAGTCTCCCCACCCCACCCCAAGACACTCAGTTTCTCTCCACAGACTGATAAACCACACATCAGTTGCATCCTTCCAGGTTAGTCTATAACTGTTTAAAGATAATTTCCAGAAAAAGATAAAACCATGACTTTCATACAGATATAAAATGGACACATGTTAAAGATTTCATTCTACTCATTAATCAACAAGGGAAACAGGCAGATGTTAAACTCAAAAAGAATCTGGAAACAGACACATTTATAGATCAAGAGTATTGAAATGAACATACAAATAAAGGCAAAACTGGTTTTTCCATGGGGTGGGAGAAAGAAAGTCAACTAAACCTCTATTGGACAGAAAAAATTTGCATGTCCCTAAGAATTATTTTGCATCAGTTACTACAAATTACAGAATTTCAAAGACAATGAAAGGCAGGCAGTCTGAAAAGGATATGCTGTTTGTAGATAAAATTTTTTTCCCTCCCAAACTGATAACTATTCTATCAAGTTCTTAAGTATCCTTTCAGGTGAGTCTCTAACCTGCAAACATAAATGTATACACTGTAGTCTTTAAGCAGACAGCTAGGATGTCATACTGTCTATGGTGTCTGAAAAGGTTTTTTTTTTTAAAATTTATTTATTTTTGGCTGTGTTGGGTCTTCGTTGCTGCGCTCGGGCTTTCTCTAGTTGCAGTGAGCTGGGGCTACTCTTCATTGCAGTGCACAGGCTTCTCATTGTGGTGGCTTCTCTTGTTGCAGAGCATGGCTCTAGTTGTGTGGGCTTCAGTAGTTGTGGCATGCAGGCTCAGTAGTTGTGGCTCGCAGACTCCAGAGCGCAGGCTCAGTATTTGTGGCACATGGGCTTAGCTGTTTCGCGGCACGTGGGATCTTCCCAGACCAGGGATCGAACCTGTGTCCCCTGCATTGGCAGGCGGATTCTTAACCACTGCGCCACCAGGGAAGTCCTGAAAAGGTTTTTTTGTTTTTGTTTTCATTGTTTTTCATGTATTAATGTATTTCCTGACTCTTTTTTCAGATGGTCTCTGAGACCCCCTGTCAATGACAGAACTGTCAGAAAGGAAGGTCCTGGCTCTCCCAAGGGTGGAAGATGACTATTCTCACCTGAGAAGTGCCTGGAGGGGTCCTGAGGAGGGACCAGGCACTGTCACACCTCCCAGACAGGTACACATCTATGTCTCTGACCCTGGGGAAGAAAGGAAAGGAGAGGGTCTGCAAGACAGGAAGGTAGCAAATTCAAAGAGACTCCAGAGCGGGGGTCTCTTACACGGCTAGGCAGCTAAAAAAGCAAGTGAAACTGGCCCAGCCAGGAGCAACAGGGAGTGGTGAGAACTGCAGTAAATGAGGGCAAGTTTTCCTGCTCGAAAGGGGCAGCCCCTACTCAGCTCCAGCCAACCATTGCCATAAGCAGGTGTGGGCCTACATATTGCCAACGGCCTCCTTTTCCAAGAGAAGTCAGAAATAAAAACTTTAATGTAAAAATATTTCCTTTATAAAGAGAGAATATTTTTTATTTATTATTTTCTTAATTAGTATTGTTTAAATTGAAGAATAGTTGATTTACAATGTTGTGTTAATTTCTGCTCTACAGCAAAGTGATTCGGTTATATACATATATGTATTCTTATTTTAAATTATTCTTTTCCATTATAATTTATCATAGGGATATTGAATATAGTTCTCTGTGCTATACAGTAGGACCTTGTTTTTTATCCATCCTATATATAATAGCTTACATCTGCTAATGCCAACCTCCCACTCCATCCCTTCCCAAATCCCCTCCCATTTGGCAACCACAAGTCTGATCTCTATGTCTGTGATTCTGTTTCTGTTTCATAGATAGGGTCATTTGTGTCATATTTTAGGTTCCCCATATAAGTGATATCATATGATATTTGTCTTTCTCTTTCTGGTTTACTTCACTTAGTATGATAATCTCTAGTTGCATCTATGTTGCTGCAAATGGCATTAGTTCATTCTTTTTTATGGCTGAGTAATATTCCATTGTATATATGTACCACATCTTCTTTATCCATTCATCTTTCGATGGACACTTAGGTTGTTTCCATGTCTTAGCTATTGTGAATAGTGCTGCTATGAACATCGGGGTGCATGTATCTTTTTGAATTAGAGTTTTGTCTGGATATATGCCCAGGAGTGGGATTGCTGGATCATATGGTAATTCTATTTTTAGTTTTCTTTATGGAATCTCCATACTGTTTTCCATAGTGGCTGCACCAGTTTACATTCCTACCAACAATGTAGGAGGGTTCCCTTTCTTCCACACCCTCTTCAGCATTTGTTATTTGTAGACTTTTTGATAATGGCCATTCTGACCAGTATGAGGTGATACCTCATTGTAGTTTTGATTTGCATTTCTCTAAAAATTAGCAATGTTGAGCATCTTTTCATGTGCCTATTGGCCATCTGTATTTCTTCTTTGGAGCAATGTCTATTAAGGTCTTCTTCCCATTTTTCGATTGGGTTGTTTGTTTTTTTGTTGTTGAGTTGTATGAGCTGTTTGTATATTTTGGAAATGAAGCCCTTGTTGGCTGCATCATTTGCAAATATTTTCTCCCATTCTGTAGGTTGTCTTTTCATTTTGTTTGTGGTTTCCTAAAGAGAGAATATTTTTAAATTTAAATGTTATTTATTTTTGAAGAGGTAGTTCATTCACATTGTTCAAAAATTTAAAAGGCAGTAGGGTTTATAATGAAAGGATTTCCTCCCCCTCCCATACCCAGTCACCTAGTTACCCTCCCCAGAGAAAATCAGAATATCTTGTAACCTTCCAGAGATGTTGCAGGCATGCAGAGGCAAATATTATTTTTCCTTTACTTATACAGATGATAACATACTTTTCACTTTGTACTATATTTTGCTTTTTTCCTTAAAATTTATCTTTAAGAGTCTTCTCTATCAATACATAAGCAGCTTCCTCATTTTTTAAAAAAAATTAATTATTTGTTTTTATTTTTGGCTGTATTGGGTCTTTGTTGCTGTGCGCAGGTTTTCTCTAGTTGTGGTGAGCGGGGGCTGCTCTTCGTTGTGGTGCGCGGGCTTCTCGTTGTCGTGGCTTCTCTTGTTGCAGAGCACAGGATCTAGGCACGAGGACTTCAGTAGTTGTGGCTCGCGGGCTCTAGAGCGCAGGCTCAGGAGTTGTGGCACACAGGCTTAGTTGCTCCACGGACTGTGGGATCTTTCCGGACCAAGGCTCGAACCCGTGTCCCCTGCATTGGCAGGCGGATTCTTAACCACTGCACTACTAGGGAAGCCCCTGCTTCCTTATTCTTGCTTACAGCTGCCTAATATTTCTTTGCATGCATGTACCATAATTAACTTAATCGAACCCCTCTTGATAAATATAGATTGTTTCCAAAGTTTTGCTCTCATAAGTAAACCTCTATTTATATTATTTCACACATTGATAAATATATCATCTATAGACAAAAATCCTAGAAGTAGAACTGATGGATTAAAGAAATGTACATTTATGATTTTGATAGTTACTGACAATTTTCTCATCAGAGAGATTGTACAAATTTACATTTCAACTAGCAATATATGAGAGTGCCTGTTTTTCCAGACTCACCCAAAGATGTGTATTATCCATCTTTTTTATTTTTCATCAATCTGATAGGTGAAAAATGGTAACTTAGTATTGTACATATGTATTTCTCCTATTGTGAGCATAGTTGCTGGTCTTTCCACATGTTTAAGAATAATTTCTACATGATTTTCATTGAATTATCTTTTCATATCTTTCATCTGTTTTCTACTAGAGTTGTTTTTATTTTTCTTTATTTGTGGGTGCTCTTTATATATTAGGGGAATTAATACTTTGTTTGGAATACATTGCAAATGAGTTTCCTAGTTTGGTGCTTATAGCTCTCATTTTTAAAATGTTGCATTATAGTTAAAAACTGGCACAAACCACACAAACAATACCGGCAAAATCGACCTTGTTTCTGAGCCACCAGTTACCACTTCCATTTGCTAATCCTAAGAAAATGAATGGGAAAACCGAGGTATGGAGGCAGTAAATTGCATTGACCAGAGTGATGTGGCCATGAGCATGGAACTCACCATATTCTGGTCTGGACCAGGGAATGCTTCCTAAATACCAGTTGTCCCTGATGGCAAACCAACAGTGAAGTGTGATCCCTTTGCTCCCATCAAAAGGTTCAATTCAGAAAATGTCAGGGACTGAGGCTGAGGCTGAGACAATTAGAGGAAACCTGCAAAGAACTCACTAGACCACGCATAAGGATATCTGGGTTCTGATCCATGACTTGGGTAAGCCATTTCCCCTGTCTGGGCCCCTGTTTTCTCATCCACACTGTGCAACGTTGCAGAGAGTGGAGTGGTTAGACAACCCTAGATAATCTCAAAACTCCTTTCCAGTTCTGGGTTTAAGGGTACCTGAGGCTAATTTGAAGGTCCTGGGGCAGCCACATTCTAGAGGTTGTTCCCTGTTAAGAAAGACAACTTACAAGTACACATCCCTTTGCAGGAATCAAATTCCTGAGTATAACCTAATGAAGCAGACAGGACAGAAATTTTCACCACCATCTTTAACATGAGAAACTGAGGCCCAGGTAGACATAGTGGTTACGAAGTGAGAAGTCAGCAGTCTGTGTTTAAGTTCCAGCTTAGAGACTGGACAGATATGTGACATTGGGCCAATAACCTAGCCTCAGTTTTCTTACCTATGAAATGGAGACAATTGGGAATTCCCTGGTGGTCCAGTGGTTAGGACTCCATACTTCCACTGCCAGGGGCCCGGGTTCGATCCCTTGTTGGGGAACTAAGATCCCACAAGCTGTACAGTGCAGCCAAAAAAAAAACAAAAACAAAAAAAACAAAAACGGAGACAATAAAAGAACTTATTTTATACAGTTAGAGTGAAAAGTAAGTGAGACTGATGGGACAGATCAATTATAATAACACATACCAAGCACTTAGCACAATGCCTGTGCTATGGATTGAATGTTTATGTTCCCCTAAAATTCATATGTTGGAGCCCTTACCCCACATGTGGCTGTATTTGGAGATGGAGCCTTTAAGGAAGTAATTAAGATTAAATGAGATCATAAGGATGGGGCCCTGATTCAACAGGGTTAGTGTCTTTATAAGAAGAGACACAAAACAGCTAATGTTCTGGGACTTCGCTGGTGGTGCAGTGGTTGAGAGTCCGCCTGCCAATGCAGGGGACGCGGGTTCATGCCCCAGTTACGGGAAGAACCCACATGCCGCGGAGCGGCTGGGCCCGTGAGCCATGGCCGCTGAGCCTGCGCGTCCAGAGCCTGTGCTCCGCAACAGGAGAGGCCGCAGCAGTGAGAGGCCCTCGTACTGCAAAAAAAAAAAAAAAAAAAGATGAAGAGACTGACCACCTGAGCTGAGATTAAAGGAGTACAGGACCTGCACACACCCTAGTCTTGTGAGCAACCCCACCCTTGGACTATTGCTATAAAGTTCCTCATTAAATCCTCGCAGGGGGACACACACAATTTTGAGAGGCACAAGCCTGCTGGGTCCCCCTTTGCCTGGCAAAGCAATAAAGCTGTTCTTTTCTACTTCACCCAAAACTCTGGCTCTGAGATTTGATTCAGCACCCGTACACAGAGGCTGAGCTTTCGGCCTCACTAGCAAGTGCGTGAGTGGCTGAGCCAGGCTGAGGAAGCGGGTTCCTAGACTCAGCAGGCCATCTTCCTGCTCTTGGGGCAAGAACCGCCCCCCCCCCCAGCTCCCCTCCTGGGCCTCCTCGTCTCCATGGCTACCTCTGCTGACGCCTTCCACCTCACCCGCAAGGGCAGGGCTCGCCTTCACGGGGGTGCAGCCTATCAAGAGAGGTTTGTATGTGTGCGTGTCTGTGCGTGTGTATGAGATTTACCCAGGAGAAGGAGATGTGTGAGGGGGACAGGAAGAGGGAGTCCTTCCTCAGTCAAAAGAAGCAGGAAATTCCTTTCTGCCTTTGGTTCTTTGAGAACTTCTCTGGGCTGGATGGAGACAAGGGAGGGCTAGGGTGATTCTGAGATTAACCCTCCCTGTCCCAGACAGAAGGGAGCCCAGGGAGAAGGCCTGGAGAACAACAACTGCTCCTTTCTAACCCAATCTTCCCCTCAAAGACGCTCTGAAGGGTCCTGGCCCCTTCTGAACAACTTGAACCTTTGGCCCAGAACTCTGCATTATAAACAGGTAAAGTGCTTTGGTACCTACAAGGTGCCCCTCGTGTATACAATCTCATTTTGTTCTTTTTTTTTTTTTGGCCACACCTCTTGCCTTACAGGATCTTAGTTCCCTGGCCAGGGATCCCTCAGCAGTGAAAGTGCCAAGTCCTAACCACTGGCTGCCAGGGAATTCCCTAATCTCATTTTATTCTTACAATAAACAGACAATAAGTCAAACCTAGAGTTTGTTGGGGGTATATCTTCTTTATTAAAAAAAATTTTATTGAGGGCTTCCCTGGTGGTGCAGTGGTTGAGAGTCCGCCTGCCGATGCAGGGGACACGGGTTCGTGCCCTGGTCTGGGAAGATGCCACATGCTGCGGGGCGGCTGGGCCCGTGAACCATGGCCGCTGAGCCTGCGTGTCCGGAGCCTGTGCTCCGCAACGGGAGAGGCCCCAACAGTGAGAGACCCGCGTACCAAAAAAAAAAAAAAAAATTATTGAGATATTAGCTATACAACATAATGGCTCACTGTTTGTACTGGGAAATGGTCACCACAATCAATAAGGCAAGTTACAAATTATTTTTCTTGTGATGAGAACTTTTACCTCGCCCCTGGCGAGCAATCTGTTCTCTGTGTCTATGAGCTTGGTTGGTTGTTCGTCTGTTTGTTTAGATTCCATATATAAGTGACTTAGAGGCCTTTCTCCTCCAACTTTTGTTGTCTATACAGACATATGTACCTTCTACTCTATGGTAGAGACAAGAGTTGGCCTCACCCTTCCCTGTGTCCCTTAGAGAGCTCAACAGAGGGCCTTGTAGGAGCAGGCACTTGGAAATTTTTGTGGACTAAGTGAATAAATGCCGACTCGATCAGGGAGAAGTAAAAAGAGCTCTCCTACTCAGGAAGATAGTGTTGCCATTGCTCTAAGGGAGCAGACTCAGGCATCTCCGTTCCTCCAACCCAGCACATTCACTCCTGAGCAGGCACTGGACTTCATTTTAATACTGATTATTATTGTTATTACAATATTTTTACTGTTATAACTGTCACTTCTTGTCCAAATATAAGCACATTACTCCTCACATCCACTATTACTAGCCCCATTTTACAGATGAGGCACTGGAGACACAGAGAGGGGAAGTAATTTACCCAAGGTTATTCAGCCAACGATACTGCAGCTGGGATTCCATCCTGATTATTTATATCTTGAGCTTGAAACTCAGCGGGGCCCAGTGGGGCTCCCAGGCACAGAGGTCTTTTTGTCTCCCATTTCTTGTACGCAAGACTCCAGCCTCCATGACCTTTCCTGAGTTCCAAAGGGCAGATTCTAACACTTGCTAATCAAGGGAGGAGCAGCCAAGAAACCACCTGAGGCGAGATTAAAGGGAGCAGAGGACTTCCCTGGTGGCGCAGTGGTTGAGAATCCACCTGCCAATGCAGGGGACACGGGTTCAAGCCCTGGCCCAGGAAGATCCCACATGCCGCGGAGCAACTAAGCCCGTGTGCCACAGCTATCGAGCCTGTGCTCTAGAGCCCGCGAGCCACAACTACTGAGCCCGCGAGCCACAACTACTGAAGCCCGTGTGCCTAGAGCCCTTGCTCCGCAACAAGAGAAGCCACTGCAATGATAAGCCCGCTCGCCACAACTAGATAAAGCTCTCGCAGCAACGAAGACCCATGGCAGCCATAAATAAATAAACAAATAATTTAAAAAGAAAAAAGATTAAAGGGAGCAGACAAGCTCATCAGGATTAGGAGACTGCCCACCTGAGCTGAGATTAAGGGAGTGCACATCCTGCACACACCCCAGCCTTGTCAGAGACCCCGCCCTTGAACTATTGCTATAAATCCCCGCATCAAATCCTCCCAGGTTGGGACACACAATTTTGACAGGCATGAGCCTGCTGTGTTCCCCTTTGCCTGGCAAAGCAATAAAGCTCTTCTTTTTAACTTCACCCAAAACTCTGTCTCTGAGATTCGATTAGGCACCGGTGTACAAAGGCTGAGATTTCAGCATCAGACTTACAGTTTTCAAAGTTCCTCCAGGGCTGTGAGCTTAGCCTCGCAGTGGTCCTGGGAAGCAGGTGGAAGTTTCCACAGCTCACCGAAGGCCATGCTGCACTGGGGGGCAGATATGGAACTAGAATCCAGGTCTAATAGGGCTCATTCTGACACACAAAGGTCTGCCTTGTGTGAGAATGTGAAGGCCACACCTGTGGGCCTCCCAGCTGGGTGAGGGTTTGGGGTCCACCCCAGGATGGGGAGGCTGGGCTAAGTCCATGATCCTGAATTCACTTTGGGGCCTCGGGGCTTCTGTGAGAGAAAGGAAGGCGAACCACAGAGTGGAGGACAGACTTTGCTCCACATTACGGAACCACTTTGAGTTTCCATATTCACAGCCAGGCACCTTTGCTCATGTTCCCTCTTCTTGGAATGCTCTCATCCCACGTTCTATTCTAGCTATAACTCATCAGGCTTGCAATTCACTTGGATCTTTATCTCTTCTAGGAAACCTCTGCCCCTCTCTGAGGCTGGAACCAGTGACCCTCCTCCCGGCTCCCACAGCATCAGTTGATTGCCTATAGCTTAATGCTGACCACTTTGCATTAGAAATGCAGGGGCTGCATTCTTTCTCTCTGTCCCAATAGCCAGAGAGCTTCTCAAGCGCAGGGACCCCACTTTCTCATTGTGGTCAGTGCCTGGCACTCTGTAGTAAATGCTTATTAACTAGATGAATGACTGGAGGTGGGTTCAAACGCCTTAGTTCTTTCATTGCTACCTATGTTAAGGGATTGTGGACAGTGTCCTATTCATTTTTGGCATATAGAAGATGCCCAGTTTGGGACTTCCCTGGTGGTCCAGTGGTTAGGACTTGGTGCTTTCACTGCTGTGGGCCCGGGGTTTGATCCCTGGTCGGGGAACTAAGATCCCATAAGCCGCTGTGGGGTCTAAAGAAGCAGAAGAAGCAGCAGCAGCAGCCGAAGCCCAGTTAAAGTTTCCTGATTTGGGGCTTCCCTGGTGGCGCAGTGGTTGAGAGTCCGCCTGCCGATGCAGGGGACACGGGTTCGTGCCCTGGTCCGGGAAGATCCCACATGCTGCGGGGCGGCTGGGCCCGTGAGCCATGGCCGCTGAGCCTGCGCGTCCGGAGCCTGTGCTCCGCAACGGGAGAGGCCACAACACTGAGAGGCCCGCGAACCGCCGCCCCCAAAGAAAAAGTTTCCTGAATTGAATTAAACAGAATTAATCATCCTGCAAATACAGTACATCCCACATCTGAGCAGAGAAGTTGCTTGGTTCCAACACACTTAGATAAAAAGTAAGTGAGGGGACTTCCCTGGTGGCGCAGTGGTTAAGAAGCCGCCTGCCAATGTCAGGGACACGGTTTCGAGTCCTGGTCCGGGAAGATCCCACATGCCGCAGAGCAACTAAGCCCGTGAGCCACAACTACTGAAGCCTGCGAGCCACAACTACTGAGCCTGCGCTCTACAGCCCGCGAGCCACAACTACTGAAGCCCACGTGCCTAGAGCCCGTGCTCTGCAACAAGAGAAGCCACCACAATGAGAAGCCCGCGCATCGCAACGAAGACCCAACGCAGCCCAAATAAATTAATTAATTAAAAAAAAAAAAGTAAGCGAGGGAGTGAGCTCAGAACTCAAAATATGCGCTCAAAATATTTTCTGATTTCCTTCCTCCTCTGGACTGGGGATGGGGGTGAGGAAGATGGGTTCAGTCCTCCCAAAGAGTCTCATTATTACTAGGAGATTCTTCCCCAGATGCTGCTGCATGCTCTGGGGCTGCTAGTCCACAGTGGCCTCAGCTTCGTGCTGGGGAAAAGGCCCTCTGCTCTTGAACAGGGGTGGAGACTCCGGGCTGTGTTTTGGGGCACACAGTAGGCCTGCAGTTTGTAATGGAGTGATGGTAAAATAAGGCAGGCCCCTTAAGTACATCTTGGGGCTCCCAACACCCCAGCTGTCTCCCAAATCTAACATATAGTAGGCACTTACTAAGTATTAAACCTAGTAAAGGATTGAAGGGTCTACCAAACCCCAAAGCAAGAGAACGGATCCAACAGCGCCCCCTTGCGGTGCTCTGCATCAAGAAGTCACCTGGGAGAAACGTCTGCAGTTCCACCACCGAATTGCTGGACAGCACAAAGGATTCCAAGCTGCCAGGGGAGGGGTCCTTGTCGGGGATATAGTCTATGCTGTCTCCCACCCATTTTTAGAGATGGGGCACATGGGCCTAGAGAGGGGAAATGATTTGCCCAGGGGGCTCTGGGAATTCGCTAGAGGGGCTTAGGGCGGCGGTCTGACGGCGGAGACCCCCGCGCGACCTGTCGCGGAGCTGCGCGTGCATAGCGAGCATCCTGTATTTGCTTAGAGCGAGTGTGTGTTTGGGGCGGCGGCTGAGAGGAGATGGTGCAGCCCCCGGCTGGGCCTCTAGCGGCGGAGCTGGAACTAGAACCCGGATGGGCGGACCCCGGCCCCGCGCCCCCTCGCGCTCGCTGCCTGGTGCAGGGCGCCCCCTAGCGGGACGCCGGGATCCGGCAACGCCGCGCTCTCCCAGGCCCGCCTGGTCTCACGACAAAAGAGCTCAAGTTCCGGGGATCCGAGCCCACCGCCCCGGGGACCGGGCGGGTCCTCCCCTCGGTGGCCTCGCAGTCTCAGCCGAGGCGGCGGGGAGCAGGTCAACCCGGTCCCCGCGGGTGGAACGGAAAGTGGGCGGGGCTCCCGGAGGTGGTGTCCCCGGGGCGGGGTGCGCGGAGTTCGCAGTCCGGTGCGCACTCTAGCTGGAGTCCGTCGGAGCTTCACACTCGGTCCCGAGATGACGGCGAGCAAGCGGGTGGCGAAGGTAACCGCGAGTAGGATGACCCCTTTGTCACGGTTCCGGTGACTTTCTATTCCGTCCTCCCTCCATCCCTCCTCCAGCTCTCCGAGCGCATTTGTTTGTCTGGGTACCAGGGCTGGCTGAATCCCTGCATCCCTGCCCCCTCCCCAGTGGAAGAGTGGGTCTACGAGAGGGGCCAGAGCTGGAGTTTGGGGAGGTGAGGACGTGTCGAACTGGGGTGTCGCTGGCTCCCTGAGCTGTGCTGGGGATGGGGATGAGCCACCTCCCCCCAAATTGGTTTCAGTTTCATTTCACTGCCAGAAACTTGTGATAACAATTACGTGCGTCTCAGGTGCGGGAAGGGTTGGTTCCTTGGCGTCTTTTTTGGAGCCAGGCGTTCTGTTGGGGGTGGTGGCAGGTGCCTTTTGAACAGAGAGAACCAGGACAGGGTCCTTGCCTTGGAATAGCCCATGGCCCGCCCCATAGTTTCGTACCCACATTAGAGTCCCGAGAAGTATGCGATGCTGAGTGGGAGTTGAAAGCAACGTTCTCAGGGTATTCTCGGGAGGAAAAGATGCCAGGGAGAACCTAGAAGGTGTCCTGGAACAGGTGGCGTGTATTCATTTGTTCTACAAATGTTGTTGAATGCCTCCTATATGCTGGTTCCTGTTCTAGGAGATACGGAGGCAGAGATAAACAAACCTACCCCTTCTGAGCTTTCATTCCGATCAGAGACACAATTTGAAGTGAGGTCGGGAAGGATGGGGAGTTGGCGATTTTCCCCAGGAGGTGGGAAAACCCAAGGTGTTTGGAGGACTGAGATGTGGCTGGGACTGGGGACAGATGGGGAAGGTAGAGCAATCCTGGGTTGGACACCCCTCAGGCTTTGAGGCTCTCAGAAGTGCCCCTCCTATGTGCAGGCTTGAGGGGGGTGAAGAGGGAGTGCTACCCTCAGCCTCTGAGAAGAACATGATCTGAGATTGGGGCACCCAGAGCAGGCTCAGCCCAGAAGGACTGAAATCTAGAGGTTGGCAGCAAAATAGGGCAGAGAGTCTTTCCAGCCAAGTGGGAAAGAGCTAGGAGCCAGTATTTATAGCACTGGCACCACTAAATGCCAGGTAGTTTACATTAGTTATTTCATCTCATTCTCACAGCAACCCTGTGAGATAAGTCCTATACCCCCATTTTACAGATGGGGAAGTTGAGGCTCAGAGAGAATAAATTGATTGTCCTGGGTCACCCAGTAGGGAGTGGTGGGGCTGGGATTAGAGCCCAGATTGGTGGGGCTCCAACCCATAGGCTCTTTCAGTGGCTTCCCTACTTTCATTTTCTGTTCCTCTGAGTCAGGTGATTTCCTAACAGGCCTCTGGAACAAACTGTGTGTCCTAGCTTGGCTTTCAGCATCCCCAGGCTTTGGGAAAGCCTTGAGAGAACTCATATACAACCAGTAAAGTCCAAGTTCTTTCAGTTACAGTAAACTTGGGGAAAATGTCCATTCCAGAGCTTCTCTGTTCAACCTGGGGCTTCATTCTTGCTGAAGAGTCACAGATGATACTGGAACTAGGACTTGTAGTAGCAGATGCTTCTAGTTTGGGGTAAAAGATAAATGAGGGGTCATGGATTCTGGGCAGAAGGCGCAAGAAGCAGTTTGTTGGCATGAACAGAGTTGGAGTATGGAAAGATAAGAAACAGGAGATAAGGGTGTGTCTGTATGTTGGGGGGCAGAGAAAGTTTAGATGGTGCGCAGTGGGAAGGGACCTCTCCCCAGCTGTGGACTGGCTTTGGGGACCTTTCTCTCTGCCTTTGTTTATACCGGGGCTTGCCAGCCTTGTCACTATGGACATCCTGGGCCGGATAATTTTCCGTAGAGTGTTTGTCGGCATCCCTGGCCTCTACCCACTAGATGTAGTAGCACTCCTCCATTTGTGACAGCCCAGAATGGTCATAGACATTGCCAAATGTCCTGGGGGCAAGTAGGTAAAGTAACCCCCCAGTTGAGAACCACTGGTTTATACCATTTGGTGTTCCAGAAAAATATGACCTGCCCTTGAAAGTCTTTTTTTAAAAAATACTTTTATTTATTTACTTTTTATTTTTATTTTGGCCGCACCATGTGACTTACAGGATCTCTGTTCCCAACCAGGGATCGAACCCACGCCCTTGGCAGTGAAAGTGTGGAGTCCTAACCACAGGACTGCCTGGGAATTCCCTGAATGTCTTTTTATCTGTTGCTGGTTTTTTTTGTTGTTTTTTTAAAAATAAATTTATTTATTTATTTAATTTTGGCTGCTTTGGGTCTTCGTTGCTGCACGCGGGCTTTCTCTAGTTGTGAAGAGCGGGGGCTACTCTTTGTTGTGGTGCGCGGGCTTCTCATTGTGGTGGCTTCTCTTGTGGCAGAGCACAGGCTGTAGATGCATGGGCTTCAATAGTTGTGGCACATGGGCTCAGTAGTTGTGACGCACGGGCTTAGTTGCTCCGCGACATGTGGGATCTTCCTGGACCAGGGCTCAAACCCGTGTCCCCTGCATGGGCAGGCGGATTCTTAACCACTGCACCACCAGGGAAGTCCCGCTGTTGTTTTTTTTTAAAGGTCTATTACAGTGGGGAGAGGCAGCATAGGGGTAGAGGGGTAAAAGGTACACATCATTAGGTATAAAATAAGCCACAAGGATATATTGTACAACATGAGGAATGTAGCCAACATTTTATAACAGCTATAAATGGAGTATAACCTTTAAAAATTGTGAATCACTATATTGTACACCTGTAACATATAATATTGTACAGCAACTATACTTCAATTTTTAAAAAATTTTTTAAAAAGAAAAGGAAGTATATTTTTTAAAAAGTCTATTGTTCCACAAGATGGACCCCAGAATGGAGAGAGGGGTTCTTTGGTCTAATACATTTGAGAAGTACTGCACGCTTGGGCACATACCTTGGAGAATCACAACACACAGTAACATATTAAAGGCTTTGGGAAGTCCTGCAGGAGAGAAGTCTGTTTAGCCTAGTGTTTCCCAGTGTACTTGACCGTGGAGCCCTTTTCCCATAATAACTATGAATCTTGCATGGGACGCACCGTATACATTTGCTCTCACTGGGCCCTCTGCCTTGGTACCTCTCCAATTCTCTGCGTGGTAGACTCTTATTCATTCCGCATGACCCAGCTCACAGTGTCACCCTGCGTGAAGCTTTCCTGCTCCCTCTCCTCTCCTTCCCTATTATGTGTCCACACGTTATTCACATAATCACATCCGTGTTTCTTCCATTACTCCAATGAAGTTCTCGAGGGCTGGGCCATGTCTTAGTCAAGTGTCAATAGAGGGTGCTATTGAGGAGAGGGCTGTTGCGGGAACTCAGTGATGTCCAGGTGACTGGGTCACCTTTCTGGGAGAGTGACACTGCTTGTCCTCTTGTTTCTCTGCTTGGTGTGTAGCGTTCTCCTCTGCTATGGTCTGCCTGAGTCATTTCCCCTCCCCAGGCCTGGTCTGGAGCAGTTTGACAGGCACAGGGTGATGTCTTTGCTGCCTGTTCTGCCCTGAGCACTGTAAAGGCACATCGTCATACTATGGAAGGGAGTGCTATGGAAGGGAGGGAGGACCTCGTGACTCTCTAGGAAGAGGACAAGAGGACAGACATTAAGTCCCTCGGTTTCAGGAGAAAAGGCTCCTAAGAGAGTTTACTCCCAAGCTGTAATATCTGGAAGCAGTGATGTGCGTGCTCCCTCCACCTGGTACTTATGGAGCTGGGGTGAGGCTAAAATTGGGTGATTCACTCAAAGCCCTGAGCACTGTGCCTGACACGTACCAAGTGCTCAGTGAATGGAGGCTATGACTCTGCCATCTTCTGTCCCCTGGGCGGTCCTGTTTGGGACTTGGACAGTGTGCTGGGGGGCGGGGGGAGGGGGCTGAAGTAGGGGAGACTAGGCCAACTGCCCGTGCTCTGTCCCCCTGCAGGAGCTGGAGGACCTTCAGAAGGAGCTCCCCAGGTACCTGCGGAACCTGTTCAGCGATGATGCCAACGTGCTGGTGTGGCACGCTCTCCTCCTGCCTGTGAGTATCCACAGGACCGTGGCGGGGGACTGGGGTCACTTAGGCCGGGAGCCTGGGCAGGGAGGGTTAGGATTGGGCAAGAATCTTCCCTGCCTTCGAATCCTGTTTTGTTTTGTTTTGTTTTGTTTTTGCGGTACGTGGGCCTCACACTGTTGGGGCCCCTCCCGTTGCGGAGCACAGGCTCTGGACGCGCAGACTCCGCGGCCATGGCTCACGGGCCCAGCCGCTCCGCGGCATGTGAGATCTTCCCGAACCAGGGCACAAACCCGTGTCCCCTGCATCGGCAGGCGGACTCTCCACCACTGCGCCACCAGGGAAGCCCCCTGAATCCTGTTTTTCACTGGAGGTTATCATTGGCAGAGGGGGTCTCTCTCTGGATTGATTGCTTCTGAGGTTCAGGCCGACTGATGAAGAGGCTAAAAGCCTTTTGGATTTAGTAAGGGACCCCTGCTGCAAGCCAGTAGCTACCACACCCACCATGGAAGCTTCAGTAGACAAAGGGCATTAAAAAAAAAAGAAAAAGAAGAAGAGATCTGTTGGGTCTTTGTCAAAGGATAGGGATGAAGTTCCTGTTTCCCACAGTTGGTAGAATTTGCTGCCTTAGACCTAAAATGTGTTTTGTTCTCTTTTAAAAATCGTATTTCAGAAAATTATTGTTACATATACAACACAGATAACTCATCTCTACTATTCTGCTTTTTCTCTGTTTATTATTAAAGATCATCTCGATAGAATCTCCCTTTGAAAGTAATATTCCAAAGGACCTATCAAAGTGCAAGATGTCTTATTGTATCATCTAATTATTAGTGACCACAGATATTTTCTTTGAGAAGTTCATCTATATACCTTTGGATACTAGGAAATAAAAATGGAAACAGTTGAGCTTTTTATTAGCTCTTTGGAATTTAATGGGAACAATTCATTTGATTATTTAGGATTTGGACTTCTTACTGACAAGGCAATGGTTTGGGTTGTGCCATTTTCCTTTTTTTTTATATTTTTAAATTTATTTATTTATTTATTTTGGCTGTGCTGGGTCTTAGTTGCGGCACACAGGATCTTCGTTGCGGTATGTGGGCTTCTTATTGCGGCATGCATGCGGGATCTAGTTCCCTGACCAGGGATCGAACCCAGACCCCCTGCATTGGGAGCGCAGAGTCTTACCCACTGGACCACCAGGGAAGTCCCTGTGCCATCTTCTCTTTCAACTGACCTGTAGCCCAGAACAATGGAGAAAGGCTTGAGTCAGGGCAACCCTTGACCCTCTGTCATGTCCTGTGGGCTGCTGGGTTGCAACAGTCCACCACACCTGCTCTGGGCTGGAAGAATAACAAAATGCTTTATTTAACTCAGGACTTCGGAAGAAGTAGGGCTTTCTCAGCTGACCCTAAGGTGCAGTGTGAAGCCCTCTGTCTGGTCCAACTTCCTCATTTTTATAGATGAGGAAACTGAGCCCCAGAGCTGCTCAAAGCCACACAGCAAGCTCGAGGTGGAGCCAGGATGGGTTCCCAGGACCCAGGGCTCTCAGCTTCATGGCTCCGCCACCTCCTTCCTCTGATAAGACCCGGGCAGCCCAGCCTGCAACCCCTGCAGAAGGACACACAGACGCTCTCTCGTCCTTTTCTGAGGCCTCACCCGTGGCTTTGTGTCTACTTCCCAGGTCCCAGCCTCTTCTTATTATCGAGAGCATGAAAGCTAAGGCATTTTCTTTATCTGCCCAGCATTTGCCCCAGCTCTTATCTCAGACACACCCAAGACCCCTACGGCTTCCTTTCTGCCTTCTGCTGAGGAAGAGGAGCTCTCTTAAAACCTTAACTCTACGCTTGCATACCTGTGTCATTCTGACTGTCTTTGTCCTGTCTTCTCTATCACGAAGGTTCTGGAAGGTTTTGGAGCTTTGGAACCAGCCTGAAGGCCCCTGTGCTCTATGCGGGGGTCACCCAAGTCCTGAGGTTCCTCCCCACTAGGGTTGTAGAGTACTGCCCATGTGTGGAGAAGTCAAGTTGACAGTGCTGAGTTCCCATCCTAGCACTGTCACTGTGGCCCTGGGCAAGTTACTTACATACATTACACTTGAGTTTCCTCATCTGGAAGTGGAGATGCTAATACTCAGGAGTTTTCATAATACTTATCCTAATAGCTGACATGTACATAGTGCTTGCCATGTGCCAGGCCCTATTCTAAGCTCTTAACATAAATTAGCTCATTTAATTCTTACATAAACCCTATGAAGAAGTCTGTTATTTGTTCCGTATGGAAAAGCACAGAGAGGTTAAGTTACTTGCCTGAGGTTACACAGCTAGAAAGGGGCAGAGCCAAGAGTCACACTCAGGCAGAGTGGCTCCAAAGTCCACGTAACCCCTACACTGTGCTGTGTGGGCTAACGTGTGCGGAGCCCTTAGCACGGGGTGGCACAGAGTAGATGCCCAGGAAAGCCTTCTGGTTGCTGGAAGTCTAGAGCATCTTCTACTGGCTCCTGGCAACTGTTCACTCCAACTCCCACTTCTTTTTTTTCTTCTTTTAACATGGCAAAATACACATAACAGTATGTACCATCCTCATCATTTTTATGTTCTGAGTTCAATGACACGAAGTACACTCACATTATTGTGCAACGATCACCACCATCCATCTCTAGAACTGAAATTCTGTGTCTATTAAGCACTGACTCCCCATCCCTCCTTCCCTCCAGCACCTGGTAACTAATTTTCTAGTTTATGTCTATGAATTTGACTATTCTAGGTACATCACATAAGTGGAATCATACAATATTTGTTTTTTTTTTTTTTTGGATCTAGCTTATTTCACTTAGCACAATGCCTTCAGAGTTTACTTGTGTTGCGGCATGTCGCCATTCATGATTCTTCCTAGGAGTGGAGCAGAGGATGCCTGGGACCCTGGGGTGGGGGCGGAGAGAGGGGGAAACCAGATCGAGGTCCTAGAAGGAAATGAGCAGCGGTGCCTCGGCACAGAGCTTGATCCCTCTCCTGCACAGGAGAAACCTCCCTACAACCTCAAGGCCTTCAACCTGCGCATCAGCTTCCCTGAGGAGTATCCATTCAAGCCTCCGACAGTGACATTCACAACCAGGATCTACCACCCCAATGTGGACAGCAACGGGCGGGTGTGCCTGCCCCTCATCAGCAAGGAGAACTGGAAGCCTTTCACCAAGACCTGCCAAGGTGGGCCTGGGCCCTGCCTAGAGGGAGGGACCTGGACTGGATGGGGGAGGGGGTCATGGGACCGATTTTCACTTAGAAAAGCCCAGAAGAAAGGAGATAAAAGTTGTGAGTTGGGCTTCCCTGGTGGCGCAGTGGTTGAGAGTCCGCCTGCCGATGCAGGGGACATGGGTGCGTGCCCCGGTCCGGGAAGATCCCGCATGCCGCGGAGCGGCTGGGCCCGTGAGCCATGGTCGCTGAGCCTGCGCATCCGGAGCCTGTGCTCCGCAACGGGAGAGGCCACAACAGTGAGAGGCCCGCGTACCGCAAAAAAAAAAAAAAAAAAAAAAAAATTGTGAGTCTCAGCTGAGCCTATCATCAGATAGAAGGGGTGCGTCCTGAGATCCTGGGCTGGCTGACCTGCTCCTGCCTCTGTTCTCATACCTGGGCAGGTGGGAGAGAGCAGCGTTGCTCTGGGTCAGGGGAGAGAGAAGCAGCTGGGCTATAGAGGGAAGGGCTTGGGATAAGAAGGCCGCATGCCCTGTCTGGGGACCCTGGTGAAGTCTTCCTTTCCAGGGCTCAGTGCCCTAAATGACAGCTGAGGGGACTGGCCTAACAATGATAACATACATCACTTCATTAGGCACTTGGGCACTGTGCTAAGAGCTTCACATGCCTTTTTTTTTTTTGGCTGTGTTTTGCAGCTTGCGGGATCTTAGTTCCCTGACCAGGGATTGAACCTTGGCCCCCAGCCCAGTGGAAGCTCGAAAGCTCGGAGTCCTAACCACTGGTCTGCCAGGGAATTCCCACATGCCATTTTTTAAAAGTTCACTTTTTTCTTTTTCTAAAACAAATTTATTTATTTATTTTTGGCTGCGTTGGGTCTTCGTTGCTGCACGTGGGCTTTCTCTAGTTGCGGCAAGCAGGGGCTACTCTTCATTGTGGTGCACGGACTTCTCATTGCAGTGGCTTCTCTTGTGGCAGAGCACGGGCTCTAGGCACGCGCGCTTCAGTAGTTGTGGCACGTGGGTTCCAGTAGTTGTGGCTCGCGGGCTCTAGAGCGCAGGCTCAGTAGTTGTGGTGCACGGGCTTAGTTGCTCTGCGGCATGTGGGGTCTTCCCGGACCAGGGATGGAATCCATGTCCCCTGCATTGGCAGGCCGATTCTTAATCACTGCACCACCAGGGAAGCCCCACTTTTTTTCTTTTTAAGATTTATTTATTATTCATTTAATTTATTTTTGGCTGCATCGGCTCTTAGTTGCGGCTTGTGGGATCTTTGTTGCGTCACACGGGATCTTTCCTTGCGGTGCGCGGGCTCTTCGTTGTGGTGCGTGGGCTCCTCTCTAGTTATGGCGTGTGGATTTTCTCTTCTCTAGTTGTGGCACGTGGGTTCCAGAGCGCGTGGGCTGTGTAGTTCACGGACACAGCCTCTCTAGTTGAGGCTTGCAAGCTCAGTAGTTGTGGCCGCAGGCTTAGTTGCCCCGTGGCATGTGGGATCTTAGTTCCCTGACCAGGGATCGAACTTGCATCCCCTGCATTGTAAGGTGGATTCTTTGTCACTGGACCACCAGGGAAGTCCCAAAAGTTCACTTTTTTATTTGAAGTATAGTTGATTTGCAATGCTGTGTTAGTTATACTTATGCACATGTGTTCAGTTATACTTATGTACATATATTCTTTTTCATATTCTTTTCCATTATAGTTTATTACAAGATATTGAATATAGTTCCCTGTGCTATACAGTAGGACCTAGCTGTTTATCTGTTTTATATATAGTAATGTGTATATGTTAATCCCAAACTCCTAATTTATCCCTCCTGCCCCCCTTTTCCCCATGGTAACCATAAGTGTGTTTTCTATGTCCCTAAGTCTGTCTCTGTTTTGTAAATAAGTTCATTTGTATCGTATTTTAGATTCCACATACAAGTGATATCCTATATTTGTCTTTCTCTGTTTGACTTACATTACTTAGTACGATAATCTCCAGATCCATCCATGTTGCTGAAAATGACATTGTTTCGTTCTTTTTTATGGCTGAATAATATTTCATTGTATATATGTACCACATCTTCTTTAACCATTCATATGTCGATGGACATTCAGACTGCTTCCATGACTACTGTAAATAGTGCTGCTTGGAACATTGGGGTGCATGTATCTTTTTGAATTAGAGTTTTCTCTGGATATATGCCCAGGAGTAGGATTGCAGGACCATATGGTAGCTCTACTTTTAGCTTTTTAAAGAACCTCCATACTGTTCTCCATAGTGGCTGCACCAATTTACATTCCCCGCCAACAGTGTAGGAGGGTTCCCTTTTCTCCACACCCTCTCCAGTATAAAAATTCACTTTTTTATTCCATATTACGTTTTTGGTATCTATCCATTGATGACAAATTGAAATTATAATGGAGTAAACATAGTTCAGGCATACAAAGATCGAGTTGGGTAGCCATTGAGGACCTGGTCTGAGACATGTCCCTGCACCACTGAGAACTTGAACTTTCTAACTCAGGGACACCAGCCATTTTTAACCCACCAACTTCATTTAACCCCCTCAGAAGCCCCCTGAAACAGTGCTCTCATTAGCTCCATTTAATAGTTAGGACACCGAGGCATATGAGAGGAGAAGCGCTTGCCTGAGCTGGCAGGTGGCAGAGCTGGGATTTGGAGCCTGCTTGGGTGACTCTGGAACAGCACCGTCCAGCAGAACTTTCTGCGGTGATGGAATCCTTCTGTAGCTGCCCTGTCCAATGCCACGGTCACTAGCCACGTGTAGCTTTCGAGCACTTGAAATGTGGCTGATGTGACTATGAACTGCATTCCTAATTGTAGTGAATTTCCATTAATTTAAATTGAGATAACTCCCTGTGGCTGGTGGCTACCATAGTGTGCACTATGGCGCTAGAGCCTATGGACATAATCAGTGTGCGATCAATCCTGCCTCTGGACCAGCTCGGGAGTTCTTAACCCTGGAAACAAGAATCCTGGGGGCGGGGATGGGGAGGACTGGTCCTTGGATGCGCTTCAGGAGGTCGGTGAAGTGCTCTGGACCCAGAACCACACGTCTGTGTGTATGCGTATGTGCACGTGCCTGGGGAGATGGGCCACTGCCTTCACCAGGATTCCAAAGTCGCCCGTGAAAGATTTCCAGCCACGGGGCAGCAGTGGTTTCCAGTCTTAAGCCTCAGAACCCTTTTTCCCAAATAAAAGTTGTTTTAGAATCCTAATAACACAACAGAGAAAAGCAAAGTGTTTCTTCTCGAAAAGGGAATAGAACCCAGAAACCCTGTTTATCTCACCAACCCCCATGATGGGTAGCTTCTGTGACACCGTGAAACATAGTTTGAAAAGCACTGATGTAACTGGTTATGTCTTTGGGCATCATCAGTGAATGTGGTAAGAGGCATTTCATTTGGTTGTAGCGTCATCCTAAGACATGGAACCTCCTGGGGGGATCTCCCAAGGAGTGGGTGTGACGTTTCGGGGGATCTGGGAGTGGGCAGCCATCGCTTCCTTCCCAGGATTTTTTCCTTCCATCCTGACGTCCTGATCTGACCTCTCTCCCCAGTTCTGGAGGCCCTCAACATGCTGGTGAATAAACCAGAGCTGGGAGAGCCCCTTCGCTTGGAGCTTGCCGACCAGCTGACACAGGACCCGGAGCTATTCAACAGGAGGGCCGAAGAGTTCACCCTCCAGTTTGGAGTGGACCGACCCTCCTAACTCTGCCTCTGGCCCGTCTCTGCACTGGATGCTTTCTGTGTGATGGACGGACCCATGTCATGGGCTAGGGGCCAGAGCCCCTTTGTGGTCCATTTCCTGCTCATTTCTTCCAAGTTTTCCTTCTTAGATTGTGAGTCATTTGTGTGTGCGTGTGCGCGTGTGCGTATGTGTGGTGGGGGGGGCCGCAGTTATGTGTGTGGTACGGGGATCCGCTGGCCTCAGGTGTGCTTTCCCCACTGCCTTTCTCTGCCCAGAGCCAGGGGCATTTAGGTTTGCGGGGTCGCAGGCCAGCTCTCCAGCGCTCTGTGATGTGGGAAGCCCGATCCTTAGAGGCTCAGGCTGCCTCGCAGGCCGGCTCGCAGGAAATGAGCCCAGCAGCCAACCAGGACCCACTGAGGGCCCAGGCATGGGGGGTGCGGGGAGGGCAGAGGGGCAGGGGGGAGTATGGGAGGGAGGCAGGGCACAGGGAGGAGGGACTCCTACTTACGGTTGAGTGTTCTGTTGATTGAGTGATGGAAAACAGCCAGACCGCTGATAGACATGTATAGATGCAAAACCTTTTCTCTTCCACGGATGAATCATAAAGTGAAGAAACTAATCTCTGTCCCAGAAATCTGACTACATGGGGGTTTTTTTTGTTGTTTTTTTCCTTTTAATTTTTTTTTTGGCCACACAACCAGGGATCGAACCCACACCCCCTGCAGTGGAAGCGCGGGGTCTTAACCACTGGACCGCTGGGGAGGTCCCCTGACTCCACGGTTTTTAAACCACTTGCTATCCCATTAGGTTGCTGGTTCCTAGGGACCAGGCTTTAGGCGGGGAGGTGTTTCCCCTCCAGCTTCCAGTCCACGGGAGCCACGGAGACCATGTGTTTGCCCAGCTATTAAAGCCACAGATGGACCGTGGAGTCCAACAGTGTTCACTGAGGGGACGGGTGGTTAATCGGGAGAAGAGGAGGCTGGGGATTTAGCTGCAGCCTAGCTAAAGGTGTGACCCTGCTCTCCATCAGCTGAGGGCTCGCTGGCCACGAGGACTAGACCACCCTTGGCCTGAGCGGTCGTCGACACGTCCACAAGGATAACATCCCCATTTTTATAGAGGAGGCAGCCAAGGCACAGAGCGCTTCAGTGGGTTGCCAGGTCCACTCTGCTGATCGGGGCAGAGGCCACCCCTCCAGCTGCAGTGCCAAGCTGGTTGGGTTTTGTTTTTGTGTTTTTCATGAACTGTTCTCATCAGCGCACATGCTCCAAATGGCTGATAAAGCCAGACAAGATTGTTAGCGGGAAGCTATACTCAGCTCCAGGGTTCATCTCTAGTGAGCCGCAGAGAGACAAAAACAAGCCAAAACTCTGGCCAGGGTTGGAGGGATTAACTTAGCACAAAGGAGGAGCTTTCTGGGTGCAGTGGTTCTAAGCTCCTAGAAGACCACTGGCTTGTAAGAGACGGAATATGGGGTATCTTTGAGTCAGGGGAATCACTCCAGGCCCCACTAGCCTAGTTGGGGTGAGATTTGTAGAGAATCTTCTACTCTAGTCCCTGCCCTGGAATTCCCTAATCTGGGAGAAGTGTGGAAAAAGGGAAGAGAATTGGGAAGGTGCCACCCATGGCTGGAAATGTAAGATGTGTTGTTACTTTGGGCCACCACTTCAAGAACACTTACGTGACAGGCCCCGGGCAAGGCTGTTTGTCCTTTTCATGATCTCATTGAACGCTCACAGCACCTGCATGATTTTGAGCTCCTATCATCCCCATGCAGACGGTAAACTGAAGCTCAGAGAGGTTCACTCACTGGCCCAGGGACACACAGCTGGTTAGTGGTAGGACCCAGCCCACTCTCCCAAATGCCTTTCATGGTTGTTGAGAAAATCATGTCAGATGAGGAACCCTGGCGGCCGGGGTTTATTATCCAAGTGAGAGATGTTCCTGCTGGGTTAGGGAGGGAGCACTAAGGGGCTAGACCGGATTTTACAAAACAACTTTTCATGTAGTTAAGACTGGTACCATCTGCCCTTGTCTGAGCCCCAGCACCGCTGCCACCATGAGCAGGAGTGAGCCTCTGGGCCACGGCTGGTCAGCTGGGCTCCCTGCCCGCCTCTGCCCACAGGGTTGGTCAGCCCCTCATTTCTTCTTGGTCTTCACCAGTCCCTTCTGCACGAGGCTGCGGTACAGCTCCTGGATGTAGGTGTAGACGCACTTGGAGTCGGGCACTGCCAGCCGCACCATGTCATCCACTTCCAGCAGCTGGGCACAGTCGGCCAGTTTCCTGAGGGGCAGGTTGGGGAGGGGTGAGGAGGGGTGGAGCAGAGAGCCAACGGTGAAGGAGGCGGGGCCTAAGGGGACAGCCTGGCGAGGATGAAACCCACAGAACTGTGTGTGGCAGAGCTGGGAGGTCATCTAGGGCAACCATCCCATTGTACAGATTAGATAACTGAGGCCCAACAGAGTCAAGACTCAAACTCAGCGGGGTCTGATTCCTAAGCCCCGGTTTTCATTGCACTGTGTGCCCTCACGTAGGAGCGGAACCTTCTGGTCTATAGTTCTGCGTTAGCCCACCCCTCCCACGTGCTCATATACCTGTCCTCAGGGAGAGTTTAAAAGACAGAACACCAACACTAGCCAGAGTGTTGCCTTGTAGCTGCAACAACTCCAGCTTCAACCAGTTTCCGTGTATGTATTGAGGGGTACTATGTGCTAGGTACTTTTCCAGGGAATTCAGCACTGAACAAAATAAAAATTCCCCACTCTCATGTCACTGACATTCTCACTGCAGTAGACAGTAATCAAACAGAAATCGATGGTACATGAGATGATGAGAGGTGCTGTGGAGAAAAATAAGGCAGGGAAGGGGGACAGGGTATGTTTCTATGTTCAAGGGGATTTTTTAAAAAAATATTATGTTAGTAATGGCTTTATTTTTTTATTTTTCATCTATTTATTTATTTATTTTGTGCCAGCGCCTCGCAGCTTGTGGGGTTTTAGTTCCCCGACCAGGGATTGAACCTGGGTCCTTGGCGGTGAAAATACGGAGTCCTAACCACTGGACCGCCAGGGAATTCTCCAAGGAGAATTTTAATAGGGAGCCCAGGAAAGTTCTCTTAAAGAGTGTAAATTGGGGACATCCCTGGTGGTCCAGTGGTTAAGACTCTGCACTTCCAGTGCAGGGGGCACAGATTCCATCCCTGGTCGTGGAACTAAGATCCCATGTGCCGCGGAGCAACTAAGCCCGTGCACCACAACTACTGAAGCCCACGCACCTAGAGCCCGTGCTCTGCAACAAGAGAAGCCACCGCAGTGAGAGGCCCGTGCACCACAGCAAGGAGTAGCCCCCGCTCGCCACAACTAGACAAAGCCCGTGCACAGCAACGAAGACCCAACACAGCCAAAAATAAATAAATAAAACAAATTTATTAAACAAAATTTAAAAAGAGAGTAGATCGGGTACATATCTGCGGGAAGAGGATTCCAGGCAGAGGAAACAGCGTGTGCAAAGGTCCTGAGGCAGGAGTGCTTACTGTGTTTGAGCGACCGCATAGAACTTAGCAGCAAGTCCTCTTTTTCTAACTTCCCAGCTGCTCTTTGGGGCCACGTGCTACTCCTGGCTTTGCTAAAGCCGATCTGATCTAACCACTGTTGGGACCTTGCCACCATGTGCCAGGAGTTTTATCAAGTGCTTCCCTTCCCCCCCTTTTTCTTTTGGTTGTGCCACACAGCTTACAGGATCTCAGTTCCCCAACCAGGGATTGAACCCAGGCCACGGCAGTGAAAGCCTGGAATCCTAACCACTAGGCCACCAGGGAACTCCCCAGTGCTTTCCCTTGAATGGTCTCATTTACTCCACTCCTCGATGTTCAACCAGCAGAAGAGGAACTGGAGACTCGGAGCATTTTGGTGATTTGCCCAACGTCAAAGTGAGTGACACAGCTGGGACTCCACCGCAGGCCTGCCTGATGCCTCTGGCATCCCTGCCCTGTAGCCGGGTCTCAGCAGTCCCAGCCTGCCAAACCACCATGGGTGCTGGCGTAGGAGAAACCAGGGTCCCAGCTGAAATCCTCTCTTAGAGCTGAGGCAGCTGGACCGAAACCCAAGCCGGGCTGGCCTGGGAGCGGGAGGCAGGAGCACAGACTGGAGGATTAGGAAGAATGGGACAAGCTCCCTGCAACCAATGCAGTGATCTTGGCTCCTGGATGTGGGTCGGGGTGCTGTTCCCATGCAGGAGAGGCAGAAGCTTCACTCCCACTGGGCCTGGGGAACGGGGTCGGGCTCCTCGAGCAGCACAGCCGATCAAGCCGCCTGGGGGCCCCAGCGTTGACTGTTCCGTGGGAATCAGAGGCAACTTCTAGAAGGGAGCCCGCTGCGGCAGGGGCCCCCTTACTTTGCATGCTCCATCTGCACCCCAGGCCCTAAAAGAGGTTAAGTCAGCTGCCTAGGGTCAAAGAGCTAGGAAGGGGGACTTCCCTGGAGGTCCAGTGGTTGGGACTCTGAGCTTCCGCTGCAGGGGTCACGGGTTCGATCTCTGGTCATCACTGGTCAGGAAACTAAGATCCCGCATGCCTCATGGCATAGCCAAAAAAAAAAAGAAGAGCTAGGAAGAAGGAGACACCCCCCCCCCACCTCTTCTCCCTCCAGCCTCCATCCCCACGCATCCCCTGCACATCCTTCCCTTTTCCCTGCTGCCTGATGCCTCCTCTCAGCCCGTCACCATCACCTGATTATTCCTTCTGCCTTTCTGTGGCTCTGCAGGCTGGCAGCCAAGGCAAGGCAGCTGCAGGAGGACCACGACCCCGCCCCACAGGCCGGGGACACCTGGTCAGGGCCAAGCCACGTGCCCTTCTGATGTTCACCAAGAGCTCTACCCCGACTAGGAGTTTCACTTTCCAATCCTGGTTCATCACCATTAAAGGTGCTTCTGGGGCTTCCCCGGTGGCACGGTGGTTGAGAGTCCGCCTGCCGATGCAGGGGACGTGGGTTCGTGCCCCGGTCCGGGAAGATCCCACATGCCGCGGAGCGGCTGGGCCCGTGAGCCGTGGCTGCTGAGCCTGCGCTTCCGGAGCCTGTGCTCCGCAACGGGAGAGGCCACAGCAGTGAGAGGCCCGCATACCGCCAAAAAAAAAAAAAAAAAAAAAAGGTGCTTCTGAGCCCAGAGCAGGACATGGTGCTCCGGATGCCCTCAACCCCCCACCCCAGGGCACTCCCCCATCCCTTGGCGGGACCAACTGGAAGGGATCTTCTGTAGCACCAAGTCTGGTGGATTTCAAACGGCATCCCTGGTGCCCTAGGGCCCTATAGACATGCTTCAGGGACCATCTTGGGAAGCAGAGCTGGAGTGCTCCAAGAACCCCTCCCAACCTCGAAAGGCCTCCCTAAAATCTGTTTAATATGTTGGGCATTCATTTAATATTTTGCTTGAGGAATCTGTCAGGGGGGAAAAACATCTGAAAAGCACAGATCGATACCGGCCATCTCGTCCATCTCGTCTTGCCGATGGGGACACGCAGGCCCCGAAAGGGGAAGGTCGCTGCCCAGGCTTCCCTGCAGGCTGGCGGCCAGGCCTGGACTAGACCAAAGGGCTCAGCCTCCTGGACCAAGGTGCTGCTAACATCCCCAGTGACTTATTCCCTGCCCCCGGGCTTTAGAAACGCGCTCAACGGGAAATGCATTCCCGGGCCTCAGAGCTGTCCTCGTGGACCACTCCCTATGCATAGTCCTATCTCTACTGGGCTCAGAAGCCCCTCCCAGGTGGGAAAGGACGGGCGCTCCAGGCGTGAGCTCCTTGGGAGCCCCAAGGCCATCAGGTCATGTCTCTCCGGTGGGCGGAGATGGAGGCCTTTGGCTGAGTCCGGTTTTGGTGCTTTGGTGGGGGGAGTGCCCCCTCCTCCCCCACCACCTGGCAGCCATGTCTTGGTCTCTTAGGTTCTTCCTTGGGCCACACTGATCCTCACACCCCTCCTGCCTGTCTAGTCCACCCCTGTCTCCATCCCTCCACCACCCCGGCACCCAGCTGTGTGAACCCCAGCAATAAATGCCCTCCAGGTCCCACACTGAATAATAATTATCATAACAACTGTGATATCATTCATTATAACATAGGAGCTAAGATTTTTTTTTTGAAGTGTTTGCCATGGGTTAGGCACTGTTTATAGGGACTTTACTTAATTACTAACTTAATTCTCACCATAGCCCTGCCAAAGAGGAAATGTCATGCCCATTTTAAAGGTCAGAATATGGAGGCTCAGAGAAGTGAAGGAGCCTGTCCAAGATCACACAGCTAACAAATGGCAGAGTCAGAATCTGGCCCTAAATCCCAGCAACCACCCTGCCTGCCCCTCCTCTACCCCTTACCCTGCCTGTATTTTCTTCACGGCACCTGTTCCCTTACATTATATTCCACACGTGTGTGTGTTTATGATCTGTCTCCCCCTTTAGAATGTGTCATAGGCACGCAGGGATTTTGTAAGTTTCACTCACTGCTATGTCCTAAAACAGCTCCCAGCAATCAAAAAATATCTGTTAGGGACTTCCCTGGTGGTTCAGTGGTAAAGAGTCCGCCTTCCAATGCAGGGGACGCGGGTTCGATCCCTGGTCAGGGAACTAAGATCCCACAGGCCGTGGGGCAACTAAGCCCACGCGCCACAACTACTGAGCTTGCGCGCCTCAGCGAGAGAGCCCACGTGCCACAAACTACCGAGCCCGCGTGCTCTGGAACCCGCGCGCCACAACTACAGAGCCCACACGCCACAACTAGAGAAGAGAAAACCTGCATGCACAACTAGAGAGAAGCCCGCGCGCTGCAACAAAAGATCCCGCGTACCTCAGTGAAGATCCCGCATGCCGCAACTAAGACCCGATGCAGCCAAAAATAAATAAATAAATCGTAAAGAAATATCTGTTGAATTCATGAATGTGTGGTGACAGCCTCTACCTGACCACCGCACTACCCGACCCCTGTGAATCCGGCCCTCAGTTCTGTGTAGGTGAGCCGAGCTCCCACCCGCCTCTGCATCCCCTGGCATGGCTTACTCGGCTGTGGAGAAGGCCAGGGAGAAGTTGTGCCGGCGCTTGGCGGGGTCCAGCGCAGCGTAGTCAAAGGCATCGGGGAAGAATTTGTGGACGAGGGCGCAGAAGGCCATGCCACTGCTCCAGCTTGAGGAGAAGTTCTGGATGTCCACATGCTGCGGGCAAGCGGGGCCCAGAGGCCTCGGTGAGCCTCAGCCAGAGGACCCGGACTTTGCCCCCTCCGGACCTCCCCCCCTCTGGGCTTTGCACTGCCGCCCTGGGGAAGGGTCCCTTGCCCACCATGCACCTCGTAGCTCCTCGTCATGGCCCGACACCACTCCAAGAGCATGTTTTTAACGCCACCAATGGCTGCCCCCGCGGCCTTGGTGTTCCGGAACAGGGCCGTGGGGCCCGAGGCTGCCCTGTGCGCAAGGGACAGAGAAGGTCAGGCCAGAGAGGTGGGAGGGTCCCATCAGGGAGGAGCCCCAGCCCCGGATGTCAGTCCTCCTGCCGGGGCTCGGGCTGTTCCTATTGCCCCTCAGGACTCCCCCCCACCGACTGTCCAACCAACCCAGCCCCCACCGCTCCTTGCCCGCATTTTACCCCCCAAACTTGTCTACGATGGCTTTGCAGTTCTGGGCACGGGGCCCCCGGGGCCGGGCAGGGGCTGACACCCTGCGCTCTGGTGCCTTGTCTTTCTTCTTCTCCTGTGAGGGAGGGGGCTCCGTGGGACTCTGGGACACGTCGCTGGGTGAAGATTCACTGCATGGAAAAGTTCGAAGCAAGGTGAGAGGGGCTGGGACCAGCCACTGAGGAGGGAGGAGGCCGGCTGAGCGCGGCCCCTGCAGTCTCAAGAGGCATACGAAGCTGTGGTCCCCACTCTCGCACACGGTTCCTCTGGGCCCAGCACCGGGAGGGGCTGGGAAGAAATAGTGACGCTCAGTCTCACTTTGGTGAGCACGTGGTCTGGTGGCATGTGTGGACAGAGCTAGGGCACATCTGAGGTCTGACCTGGGGCTGGATCCTGCCTTTGCCTCTTAGTTGCTGTGTGATCTTGGGACTGTCGTGTCACTCCTCTGAGCCTCAGCTTCCTCATCTGTAAAATGGGGCAAGAATAGCTACCTGACAGGGTGGTTCTAAGGCCTGCGTGGGAGGGGGAATGCAGCCCACGCTCCACGAACGTTCAGCCGGGTGCCTTCCCCTAAGGAGGCGACGCGGAGGTGAGCTTCAGCTCGAAATAAAGGAAGACTAATGACGAAAGTTGTGCCCTGGCGAGAGTAAGGCTGTCATGTTATCCAGCACCAGCCAGGCACCAGGCGCTGGGCTGAGGGCTTTACACACAGATGTCGTTTGAGCCTCACAGAAATCCTATGAGGTAGGTACCGTGACTGTGCCCACTTCACAGGGGAGGAAAGGGGCAGTGATGCGGCCAAGGTCACACAGCTGGTAAGTGGCAGCGTCATTGTCCAAACTCAGGCTTTCTGCTCACTCGCTTATGGGTGAGGCTGACACCGCGGAGGCAAGCAAGACCAGGAGGCTTCAGCAGTGAGTGAGAGACGGATCAGGTGTGCTCCACGGCCCCTTTGCTCTCACACTCGGGCTCCTTTTGTCTCCTGGGCTCTGCCCTGGGCTAGAGGGCTGAAAACCATAATTCCTGGCATATCTTGAGACCAGCACTGGGGAGGCCCAGGCCCAGGGGATGGCAGCCTTTAAAGGAAGCAAGCGGGGGCTTCCCTGGTGGCGCAGGGGTTGAGAGTCCGCCTGCCGATGCAGGGGACGCGGGTTCGTGCCCCGGTCTGGGAAGATCCCACATGCCGCGGAGCGGCTGGGCCCGTGAGCCATGGCCGCTGAGCCTGCGCGTCCGGAGCCTGTGCTCCGCAGCGGGAGAGGCTACAACAGTGAGAGGCCCGCGTACCGCAAAAAAAAAAAAAAAAAAGAAGCCAGCAGTAGCAGGGGCTGGAGCTGGGGCTCCAGAGTCTGACGTTACCTGGCTGAAGGACTGGTCTCTCCGGAAGCTGCGGTGTCTGGACTCAGCCCATCTAGGGGAAAGGAACGGGAGGGAGGCAGGCTGGGGTGACCCGTGGTGCGCGGCCCGCGTGCTCCCTCAGGGAGGCCCCTGCGGCGTCCGCGGGCTCCTGGGCTCTCACTCACCTGGGCTGAGGCCGCTGCCCTCCTCCGTGGGGCTCTCGGGCCATTCCTCGGCGGACCGGGGAAGCGCTCCTGCCCCTTCCTCTGTCCCTTTCTCCACGCCCTGGTCCTGCTCTTCATCAGGACAGCCTGGCTCCTGGAATGAACATGGGCTGTGTGGGCCCGCACCTGCCTGAGGCTCTGTGAGGGCTTCAGAAAGATCTGGAAGGCAGCCTGGAGCCACAGTGCTGCATCCCCCACCCCAGGCTCTTGATATCAGTGGGTGGAAGACTGGATTGTCCCAAAGGAATAAAGCAGGGGAGGGGCTTGCTTGGGGGAGGGCGGGGCAGGGGGTTCCGGAGAATTGTGGGGCCGCCTCCCTCCTCTCCTCTCCTCTTCCTCACTCACCACCTCCTCCTTCACCTCCTCCTCCTGTGGTTCAGACTTGGCCTCATCTTCCACGGCAGTCTTCTGAGAGTCCGACTTGGCCTCTGGGGCACTGGCTTTCTCTTGGGTTTCAGCCTTGGGCTCCTCGGTCTTGTTGCTCACCTCCTGAGAGGCCACTGTGGCCTCCTGCTTCGCAGCAGCCTCCCTGCCTCCAGCCATGGCCTCCTCATTCCCAGCAGCCTCCCTGTCTCCAGCCTTGGCCTCCTTCTTCCCAGCAGCCTCCCTGTCTCCAGCCTTGGCCTCCTCCTTCCCTTTGGCCTCCCTGCCTCCAACCTTGGCCTCCTCCTTCCCAGCAGCCTCCCTGTCTCCAGCCTTGGCTTCCTCCTTCCCAGCAGCCTCCCTGTCTCCAGCCTTGGCCTCCTCCTTCCCAGCAGCCTCCCTGTCTCCAGCCTTGGCTTCCTCTTTCCCAGCAGCCTCCCTGTCTCCAGCCTTGGCCTCCTCCTTCCCAGCAGCCTCCCTGTCTCCAGCCTTGGTCTCCTCCTTCCCAGCAGCCTCCCTGTCTCCAGCCTTGGCCTCCTCATTCCCAGCAGCCTGCACCTCATCATTCACATTGGCTTTCTCCCTAGATCCAGGCTTGGCCTCTTTCTCATCAGCCTGCTGCTTCTCAGAGGCCAACGTGATCTCCTCTTTTCCCTCCGTCTCCTTGGGTTCGGAGTTGGTCTCTTCTTTCTGATCAGCCATCTCCTGAGGAGCCACGGTGGTCTCTTTCTTCCCGCTGTCCTCCTTTTGAAGTTCAGCCTCCCCTTTGGATTCCCCCTGGAATTCAGCTGTAATGCTGTCCTCAGCTGGTGCCCTGTCCTGCTTTCCTGCCCCATCTGGAGGCCCCTCTGTGATGGTCCTCTCAGCTGGGCCTGTGGCCTCCTCCTCAGCAGAAGCTCCCCCTCCCACTGTCTCCGGGACCTCCGTGGTTGGGGACACAGGGGTCCCGTCCTCAGAGGGCTTCCCTTCCTTCTGCTCCATCTCTGAAAAGAGAAGACAAGCAGGCCTGGTCATGCCCCCTTTCTGCCGGTGAAGGCCCTGGAGTCTGGAGACGTGCGATTCAGTCCTGGGTCCCCCACGGCTCGGACATGTGACACAAGTATCCACTTTCCCTTCGGCTAAATGAAGCGGTAGAGCACCACGTCCCCCACAATGGGGTGCTGGGCCAGCCACGTTTACCTGATGTTGGGTGACGTTCACCTAAAGGCCCTCTGCAGGTTGTGACTTGGGCTTTAAGGAACACTGGGTTCTGTGATGCCTTGTCAATGATTTGGCCTCTTTTTGAATAAGCCAGTGAGGTGTTTATAGTCTGACTAGCCTCCTAGACCCCCATGGAGCACTTGCTATTCTCCCCTTTTTTTTTTTTTTTTGCGGTACGCGGGCCTCTCACTGATGTGGCCTCTCCCGTTGCGGAGCACAGGCTCCGGACGCGCAGGCTCAGCGGCCATGGCTCACGGGCCCAGCCGCTCCGCGGCATGTGGGATCTTCCCGGACCAGGGCACGAACCCGTGTCCCCTGCATCGACAGGCGGACTCTCAACCACTGTGCCACCAGGGAAGCCCCTATTCTCCCCTTTTGATGGAGATAGCTGCCCTCATGCTCAGAGCCCAAAGCAGACAGAAGTCTCTAGATAGAACTTAATAATACTGTTTTTTGTTTTGTTTTGAGTGTTTACTTTATTTATTTATTTTGGCTGCACCGGGTCTTCGTTGAGGCATATGGGATCTTTTGGTTGCGGCATGCATGCAGGATCTAGTTCCCTGACCAGGGATCGAACCCAGGCCCCCTGCCTTGGAAGCTCGGAGTCTTACCCAATGGACCACCAGGGAAGTCCCTAATAATACTGTTTTGATTCAATTGTATTTATTTTTACGGTTACTTTCTGTTTCTGGCCAGTGATATCGAGTTTCCATTTCCAATAGTGATATAAAGTTTATTTTATGAATACATTTATTGAAGTAAAGTAAGTTAATTCAAAGGAAGACATTCAGGAAAGCGGAATACAGGATACAAAATACCTAAATCATGGAGGTGGTGTTAAAATGCCTGAAATTTGGGAAACCCTGGGCCAGCTTGGTCGCTGGGTCTCTGCCAGCACTGCCCGCCTGTGTGTGTGGTTCTCTGAAGAGCTGGGCCTGGGCATGGAAGAGTTTCTTTTGGTGAAGAATGGAAGATACTCTCCCTAACTAACCTCTGCAGGGAGATCTGATCCTCCAACTTTATCATGAGGTTTTCTATTCAAGTACTGTGTATACAGTCAGCCTTCCTTTTCCATGGGTTCTGTGGATTCAACCAACCTTGGATGGAAAAAATTTGAAGAAAAAATTCCAGAAAATTCCAAAAGGCCAACTTGAATTTGCTGCCACTTCAACTATTTACATAGCATTTACATTGTTATTAACAACTGTTCACATGACATTTTCATTGTACTGGGTATTATAAGTAATCTAGAGATGATTTAAAGTATTAGAGAGGATTGTAAGGTTCTGTGCAAATACAACATTTCATACGGGGCACTTGAGCATCCGCAGATTTTCATATCCGCAAGGGAAGCTGGGACTAATCCCCCACAGACATCAAGGGATGATTGTACTGTCCGATCTACAAAAACAGCTGTGTGTGGGGGCTTCCCTGGTGGCGCAGTGGTTGAGAGTCCGCCTGCCAATGCAGGGGACACGGGTTCGTGCCCCGGTCCGGGAGGATCCCACATGCCGCGGAGCGGCTGGGCCCGTGAGCCATGGCCGCTGAGCCTGCGCGTCCGGAGCCTGTGCTCCGCAACGGGAGAGGCCACAGCGGTGAGAGACCCGCGTACCGCAAAACAAAAACGAAAACAGCTGGGGGGGGGGTGTGTGTGTGTGTGTGGTGCGGACAGGGTCAGCTCCTTCAGCCTTCTGCCCTTCTTGGGGGTGGAGGGTCTGTTTACAGAGAAAATAATCCCCAAATAACGTGTTCAGGGCATGACTCAGGCAGTAAAAGAAGTACACACTCCTTGTCACTGGCTAAAAATACCTCCTGCCCTCTGCAGGGCCATCGTTCTGGATACAGTACCCAGGGTACCTGAGTAATTGGGACAGAGGCAAGAAGACAGGCATATGAGGGACAGGGCTCTGTTTCTGCCACCCATTCAGGTCTTACTGCCCCCAGATCGAAGTCCTGGTGTCCCTGGATTTGGTCTCCCACCGTTTCCTAGGAAGTCGGCTGGGATTTTCAAAGATGCTCATGCTGCCCTCCAATTCCACCCCTCCCACCAGAGCCCCTTCATGGTTCAGCAGCTCTGGGAATCTGTTAAAGTTAGAGGGAAACCAATGAGCCTGGGAGATGGAATGCACATCTGCAGGGAGCTAGGCGCATGCCTTGACCCCCACCTCCTGGTCTGAGACCTGAGCATGTCTCTTTGCCTCTCTGGAGAGAGCCTCGGTTTCCAATACAATGACAGGATTGGTCTAGATCAGGTTTGCAAACTGTGTTCTGTGGAAAACTGGGGTCTCCTAAGACCTTATTAAAGGCTGCGGTGGCGGGGGAGGTGTTCTTTGGCTAAGGTTGTTCCAGAAACAGGCTACTCTTGACCCTTTTAGAGTCTTACAACTTCATTAGCACTTAAATAGATTCCAGATACCCCATGGTAAAGGAACCTTAATTTTGCTTAGCTCTATTTAACTCGCTTTTCTCCAAACTCATGTGGCCATGGATTGTTTTTTTCTTGCTTCCTTTTCTTTTTGCTTTATTTTCCCTGAGGCGCATCTATTGCCCTCTTGAGCGATGCCACCTTTAGCGGAAGAAACTATGTCAAGTGCTGGTCTAAACGATCCACACCACCTACCCCTGCTTTGCACTCTTGTTCGGAAGGTGGTGTGGAGGAGCGGTGAAAGTCATTGATTCCGGAGCTTCCTATGATGGGATCCCAGCTCCCACTTCTTCTCCCACTGTGACCTTGAGCAAGCTACTTACCCTCCCTGTATTTTGATTTCTGGAGATAAAAATAGGTCTCACCTCACAGGGACAGTGGAGGGTTAAGGAAACCAATGCATAGGAAGTATTTTGGGGTGTGCCTGGCCTGGAAGGAGCACTCAGTATACATCAGCTTGTATGGTGTAGGCTGGCCTCTGCCCAGCCCTGTGCCAGATTAAGGTCCTGACTCAGCCATGAGGGCATTTAGTTGGTAAAAGACAAGGCAAACAGAACTGAACACCAATGAGATGATGAGCCCTTTTTTTTTTTTTTTGCGGTACGCAGGCCTCTCACTGTTGTGGCCTCTCCCGTTGCGGAGCACAGGCTCCGGACGCGCAGGCTCAGCAGCCATGGCTCACGGGCCCAGCTGCTCTGCGGCATGTGGGATCTTCCCGGACCGGGGCATGAACCCATGTCCCCTGCATCGGCAGGCGGACTCTCAACCACTGCGCCACCAGGGAAGCCCAGCCCTTTTATTTATTTATTTAAAAAATTTTTTTTGGCTGTGCCGTGCAGCACGTGGGATCTTAGTTCCCCGACCCGAGATCGAACCCGTGCCCCCTGCATTGGGAGTGCGGAGTCTTAACCACTGGACCGCCAGGGAAGTTCCGATGAGCCGTTTTTACACCTCAAAATGTGGGAGTAGGGCTTCCCTGGTGGCGCAGTGGTTGAGAGTCCGCCTGCCGATGCGGGGGGACACGGGTTCGTGCCCCGGTCCAGGAAGATCCCACATGCCGCGGAGCGGCTGGGCCCGTGAGCCATGGCCGCTGAGACTGCGCGTCCGGAGCCTGTGCTCCGCAACGGGAAAGGCCACAGTGGTGAGAGGCCCGCGTAACGCAAAAAAAAAAAAAAGTGGGAGTAATTGGCTAAGACATAGTTGAGTGCTGCAGCCATCTTACCCTTCATCTACATGCTACACATTTAGCATGGTGGAGGGGAAGGGCGGGTGTACACACACACACACACACACACACACCCCTCAGCCATCCTGTGCGCTCATCACCTCAGCTTTCCACCCTCCAGGCTTGTCATAAGTAGCCAAGGAGTGAAGAAACTCAGAATACTGAGACACCCGGATAACACCACCCACCCCAGCATTAATTCCATCACAGTTTACAGCTTGCACTGTGGTGCCCTGCTTTACCTTCCTACTTCCTCACTCTAACCCTTCAGAATAAGTGTTACTGGCCCCATTTTACAGAGTAGAAATTTGAGGCTTGGGGAGTTGAAGTCCCTTGATAAAGTCATAGGACAGTTAAGTGGCCCAACTGTACCTAGAACCCAGGTTTCCTGACAACCCGTCCAGAGCATGTGCCAGAGACACTGCCCCCGCCAGCTCCTCCACCAGTGTCCCGTCAGAGGCTCCAGCCCAGGATGAGGGGCACCCCACTGGTGGGGAGGGCAGTCAGATATGGCTGAAGAGGCCAGCTCTCTCTTCCAAGTGCATGGCAGACCTTCCTCTCCACTTTCCTCCCTCGTTCCTTCCCCAGGAAGGAGGAAGGAAAGATTCATTCCACCCCTGTTTTGTGTCCACTGCAGACAGCTCCCCTCTCTCTCTTCCTGTTTTTCTCAGCAGACTGGAAGGAAAAGTACCCAGGAGCCCGAGTTCCAAGCCCCACATGGTACAGACAACATTTGATGGTTCAGCTAACACCTCCATGACCCACTGCCCCCCAGTCTGTCTTCCGGTGGCCCTAAAGCTTTCACCATCCCTCACCTCAGTGGGGACATCCCTTGGAGATGCCACTCTCAACTGCTTAGAGACTCTGCCTCCCACCCCAACTGGACTGGTAAGTCTCCCAAGGCCCTCTGTGCCCGTCAGGTCCACATGGATGGCCACCTGCAGGCTGCTCGGTGGGTGACCTCAAGTTGCCCAGCACCGCAGGGCTGAGTCCCCGAACTCTGGCATTGAAAAAGAGTGGACATAGTGATGGAGAGACTTAGGAAGGAGCCTGGATTTCTCCAACTGTGGGGCCCTGCTTGGAGGCTCCTCAGGTCCTTGGAAGATGGGAGAGGAGTTGGCAGATGGAGGGGGTGCCTTGAAAGGGGCCCAGGGCCTCTCCTACCTGTCGGGCCTCTCCCTGGGGGCTTGCAGTCGTCTCCTTCCTCCAGCTGAGCGGCTGCACTCCCGGGCTGTCTTCAAGCCCCCGTGGCTTCTAGCCCCCAGCTCTTCAGTCCCCGCTTCCCCTCCCCCTTACCCTCCCCCCCGCCCCCCCCTCCCCGACAAGATCCTGGGGCTGCAGACGAGCATTGTTTACTGCCCTGTTGGTACAACACTCTTCCCTGGACTGGGAGGCTCGGATTTCCCATGGAGATCTGGCAGGTGACACCTTTCAATCACAGCGAGTGCCTCCCGCCTGACACCGGGCAGCATGCGTCCTGCGATCATCTCCCTTCCCGATGTACTCGCCTGGCCCCGGCAACTGTCCAGACAACCTGCAGGCCCATTTGGAGCATGGTGACCAGCTGTCTGGCCTCCCCTGCCCATCCAGAGCCCAGGCTAGGCCTTCTCTGCATCCCCCCACCACGTTCCTTTAAATAGTCCCTTTTACCCTTCCTCAGACTAAAGCAGCTGCGGAAGGGTGGGCTAAGGAGGGGTGAAGGGGCCAGCTGCAGAGGTGGCAATGTCTCTCAGGGCTCCCGCTGAACGGGGAGCGGCTGGGGAGAGAGAGAAGAGTGATGGCCCAAGCTGATGGGTCGCTGCACTGAGAGTCTAGGAAATACAAAGCCAAGTTCTATTTGGAGCTGAGGCGACGGGTACACAGGAGGCTCTCAACAGATTTTTGTGCTGAATCGAGATTTTGCTCAGAAAGACGAAACACCTTTACCTCCTGTAGGTGTCCTGTGACCTAAGAAAGGTACTTTTGGAGAATGTGTGAGGGGCTGTGACTCCCCCTCCCCCTCCCCACTGCTTCAGCAACACTGGCCTCCTTCGTATCCCTCCAATGAGTCGATTCCTTTCCATACTCAGGGCCGTTCTGCTTCTGCTCTTTGCAAGGCTGGTTCTTTCTCATTCTCCTGCTCTCAGCTCAAATCTCATTTCCACAGAGAGGTCTCCCATGACCTTGAGATCCTCTCCATCGCTTCTGCATATTTTATTTTCTTATGGAATATGGATTGGAATCCAAAGTTACCTTATTTATTTCCTTGTTACCTGACTTCCTCTCTAGACTCTAAGCTCCATGAGGGCAGGGACTTTGTCATGTTCATGGCTGTATGCCCAGGATCTAGCAAATTGCCTGGGTCATATGAAGTGCTCAATAAATGGATAGCGAATAAATAAATAATTTAATTAGTTAGTAGAAATATGGAACGGGAATTTGGGGGCCTGTTCCTGGGATGATCTGAAAGCCAGGTTTGGGTACCAATGGTTGAACAGTGCAATATTGTTGATTGCCAGCTGCATTTAGTGATAAGATGTCTGTAATTTTAAGGGCATTGTGGGGGGCTTCCCTGGTGGTGCAGTGGTTGAGAATCCGCCTGCCAATGCAGGGGACATGGGTTCGAGCCCTGGTCCGGGAAGATTCCACATGCCGTGGAGCAACTAAGTCTGTGCACCACGACTACTGAGCCCGCGTGCTGCAGCTACTGCAGCCTGTGCTCCTAGAGCCCGTGCTCCACAACGAGAGAAGCCACCACAATGAGAAGCCGGCGCACTGCAATGAACAGTAGCCCCTGCTCACCACAACTAGAGGAAGCCCGCGCGCAGCGAGGACCCAATGCAGCCAAAAAAAAAAGAAAGAAAGAAAAACAAAGAAAAAAATGTCATTGTAGAAAAAAGACTTCATCTGTTAGCGATACAATTAGATGAAGAAAATATGGCTAAATGTTGACAGCTGTCAAATCTTGGTGATGGGTGATTAATATGTGGAAGTTCAATATATTGTGCTCTCCACTTCCATGTACTTTAAAAATTTTCCCTAATAAATAAAAATCTAAAACAAAAAGATTCATTTTTATTGAGTATCTGTCATGGACTAGGTGCTTTAAATACAATATCATTTTTATCTTTTTGTTTGTTCGTTTGTTTTGTAATGATTTTTAAAACTTTATTTTGAAATAATTATAGGTTTATAGGAAGTTGCATAAATAGTACAGAGAGGGTACAGAAGGTTAAATTTTACTTAAGATTTATCCACTGAAGGCTAAATCTTTCATAACTATATGCAATATCAAAGCCAGGAAACTGGCATTGGTACAATGGCATGTATACTTCTATGACAGCTTAGATTTGAATAAACACCTTCTCCCACAATCAGGGCACAGAACCAATTTCATCAACACAAAGATTTCCCTTGTGCTATCCCCTTAGGCACACCTCCTTCCCTCCCCCCACCAACTCTAACCCTAGGCAACCATTAATCTCTTCTCCCATCTCTATAATATTGTGATTTTGAGAATGTGATTTAAATGGAATCATACAGTATGTAACCTTTCATAAAACCTAACAAAAATCCCATCTAGGAAGCAGATTCCTCTCTTAAGAACCCATCTCCTTTTTCCATGCAATTTCTTAATACTCCATAATATGTTGACTAGATTCTCAAAAGTAAAAACCAGGATAACATATATACAATAATATACGTGGCAGCATTATCATAATAGCCCCAAACTGGAAACAACCCAAAAGTCCATCAGTAGGAGAATAGATAAATGAGCTGTGGCTTATATATACAATCAAACACTAGACAGCCATAAAAAAGAATGAATAAGAGATACACACGACAATATGGATGAAATCTTACAGATGCTACATTGAGCTAAAGAAGTGAGGCACAAAACAGAAAACAATGTATAATTTCCTTTACATGAAGTTCAGGAGTAGGCAGAACTAACTGATGGTGATAGAAGTCAGAATAGTGGTTCACTGCAGAAGAGGGAGTATTGACTGGGAAGGAACATGAGATAACTTTTTAAGGTGCTGGAAATATTTTGTATCTTGATCTGGGAGATAGTTATAAAAATGAATATATATTTAAAAATTAAGCTTGTGTATTTTACTACTTTACTATCTGAATGCTATACCTAAATTTTAAAGTATCAAGGCACAGGGTCTGACAAAGAAGTTTGAGTCCTTAGAGCAGTAATGAGGCCAATATTTAAAATTGGGACTTCCTTAGGGAAGCATATGGTGACCAGCCATATAAAGTGTCTAGCCCACCTTCTGCTATGGGCGGTCTACCACTGCATTATTAATTTGCATCTTCTGAATTTCGTTTACTGGGAAATCACTTGAAAAATCCAGGGATTGAGGTGGGTTTTTCTTGGGGAGGGGGGTTGCGGGAGGGGGGCGTGCAGACCCGAGGAATACATTAAGTCTTGAAAGATGAAGAGTTCACAAGTACCCTCTGTCTTCCTCACCCAAACACACTAGGTCAGTTCTGGTGGCAGCCACAGTGGCCCTATTCATCTCTTTAGGGCCCAGGGCGTCTAACAGAAGCTGACTAAAACATATTGTATACTTGACTCATCTTTCTGCAAGCAGAAACCGTGCCTCGCTTGTCTCTGCAACCCCAGAGAAAGTTTAGTGACCTACACACAGCTGTGTTCACACAAAGGGCCTCTGAGCATTGGTCCTCAAACTTGGCTGCACATGGGAATCACCTGGGGAGTTTAAAAATGTACTGATGCCTGGGTCCTACTCCCAGGGATTCTGATTTAATTGGTACTAAGTGAGCCCTGGGCTTCGGGATTATTTTAAGCGTCCCAGGTGACCTTAAGTACATCACAAACTGAGAGCTGCAGTTTGGCGGCATTCGTCCTACTCCGCGCCTCATTGGCGCTCTGGCCTCGGCTCTCCGGAGGTGAGGACGAGGTTCACTGAGTTCTGTGGTCCTGCCCCTCTTACAGAACCAATAAACTCAAATCTCTCCGTGACACCCCTAAAGACAAGAATTCTAACCAGTCTGCAGGCGCTCTGCGCCCCGCTCAAGCCTCTATGGTATTTTGGAGTCCTCTCTAGCATTTGGGAGACGCCTTAGGCCGGGCCAGCAGCTCCCTCTCTATGGTAGCGGATTTTCCTGCGCCGCCTCGTTGGTACTTCATTCCGGAAGTGCGTACGGATCAGAGAAGAGGCGGGATTTCCCTCCCGGAAGTGACCCCGGTGCTTCCGCCCTATCCTACCTGAGCGCCCGGTGAGTTTGTAGTGTTTACCCGAAGTTGGGGACATAGGGGACGTTGTGGCAGGCCCCAGGCCGTGGTGAGTGACGTCTGACCTCAAGATGATCCTGATGATGGCGCCGCCATTTCAGAGGTGTAGACCCTGGGCTGTGGCCCGGGCGCCTTAGTCCCGCGTGTGATCGAATTCTTAGGACCCCGCAGGTTCATGCTCCGTTCCGGTCTCCCCTTCTTCTCCTGGATAGAGGTGACCTAGAGGGATTGGGAGTCAGGGCTCTGGGGCTCGATTTCCAGACCCGCCATTGACATGTTCTGTGACCTTGGGCTAGGCAGTGTTCCCCTTCTTGGCCTCAGTTCCCACATCTGTGAAATGGGACGTTTGAATTCACTGAGGTCAGTGGCCCCTGCTGGTCTGATGCCCTCTGGTTCCTCCACATCCTCCAGCCCCTGCGATGGGAAGGTGAATGGGGGGGTGCTGGGTGCTGACCATGATGTCTGCCCCCAGGATTAGGAGGCCAGAGGGAGATCTCTTCCACGGTGCAGGGCTGAAATGGACCCGCTTAGGGCCCAGCAGCTGGCGGCAGAGCTGGAGGTTGAGATGATGGCTGATATGTACAACAGGTAAGGGCTGATTCTGCGCTGCCTTGTCTTAGAGAATGATCCCAGGTCACTCTTGCCAAGGCAGAGGTGGATAACTTCTGAAGATTATTTTCCTCATTCCGGGGAAACCTGAGGCCCGGGCTTACCCTCCCAGCACCCCCAACTCCCGCCCCATGCTTAAGGGCTAATGCAGACGCAGTGTGGGGTCACTAGAAGGAACTGGGCATTTAGGTTGGGATGGAATTGGCGACGTAGGAGCTGAGCAGGAAGAGAAGGTCCCGTCTAGGCTCTGGTTGTGTTCCAGGAAGAGTAGAGCATTTGCCTTGTGGCAAATAGCACGTAGCCCACTTAGTCAACATTTCTTAAACTCTTAATCCATCTCAGACACACGCTGAGCATTTTATATGCATTATCTTTTTTTAAAGGTGAGGACATTGAGGTTTCTAGAGGTTAAATAACTCTCAGGGTCCACAGCTGGTCAGTAGCAATGTCAGAACCAGTAACTCAGTCTGACTCCTAACTAGTGCCCATAACCATCTGGCAAATTTGGGAACAAATCGTAGCTGCACCAACCACCACTACTATGGCCTTGGGTAAGTTACATGGATGGTTAGACCAGTGGTTTCCCCATCTGTAAAGTGGGGGAAATAGTACCTTCCTCACAGAGACATTAGCAATATGAAATGTAAAAGTATATGACAAGCTCTTAGCGTTAAGCCCAACACAAATCGAGTAAGCAGTCAACAGCATTGGCTGTTTTTATTGGCTTAAGCTCTCTGGTATCCTCCCTAGATTCATTGTTTCATCTTGGAGGCTATTTATCAGGATAATTTTTAAATGTAGGCTGTAAAGTCAGGCTACCTGGGTTCATAGCCCAGCTTTATGTGATCCTGAGGCTCTCTGTGCCTTCATTTCCTTATCTGTAAAAAGGGGGATAACGATTGTGCCTACCTCTTAGGATTATCGTAAGAACTGCATGACAGAATCCCTGTCAAGCACTGAGCGCGATGTCTGGAACATAGCTGGTACTCAGCTAATGGTTCCTGTTTGATTAGTCATAAACATGGCTAATGGTTCCTGCTCTCAAGGATCTTCCAAGATAGTTGAGGTGCAAACTGAGGATTTACACTGCCTTCTCGGGGAGGTGAAATCAGTATAGCAGGGCAGAAATGGCTGAGGGTTCCTGGTATGCCACAGGAGGCTGCTGACCTGACCTTGCCCTTCCTTCTTTCTAGAATGACCAGTGCCTGCCACCGGAAGTGCGTGCCTCCCCACTACAAGGAAGCAGAACTGTCCAAGGGCGAGTCTGTGTGCCTGGACCGGTGTGTCTCCAAGTACCTGGATATCCATGAGCGGATGGGCAAAAAGTTGACAGAATTGTCTATGCAGGACGAAGAGCTGATGAAGAGGGTGCAGCAGAGTTCTGGGCCTGCATGAGGCCCCAGGCAGTACACCGTAAGGTGCACCCTGTCCTTTCCCACTTGTCTAATAAAAGTGCCCCCATCGGGTGTCATCTGTGAAGACTGCCAGGCCTAGGCTCTTTCTGGAAAGTCTCCAGGAGCCCAGGGTATGATGGAGGTCTTTCCCAGTCGGAGAAGGGGTATTTGTCACACTGACATGTGACTGTGTGTTTATATATATTATATATTAAAACAAGTTTGTTGACACCTACAGTGTGCAAAGAAGTGTTCCTGGCACTTGGGAGTAAAGGCAGCAGACACAGCCTCTACCAGCAGAGGGAGTCTAACGTAGTGTTTAAAAGCATAGACTGGTACCACGGCTTAAGTTTACATTCCACGTCAGCCACTTGCTGTGTGACCCTGAACGTGTCATTTCACTGTGCCTAGCTTCCTCATCCGTAAAGTGGGGAGAATCAGGGCTGTTGTGAAGATTAAATGAGTTAATATGAACAAACTATTTAGAATAATGAAAGTGCCTAGTATATATTATTTATGTCTAACAACTTAAAATCAAGTGCAGGCAGGCATTTTCCTCAATGATATAAAGGAATGATTTAGAGGAGAGAGTGGAAAGTAGATGGAACCTAAGCATGAAGTAGCCACAACCTCTTGGTTCTAAACAGCAATACCGAAACATGTGAAGGGACCCAGCTGCATGTGTGATGTGTGTGATCCAGGGAGGGGACCGAGTGATAACCACTGCCATTCAGTGTTCACCTGAATCTCAATCAGGGCCTGCGCTCCTCACTCTTCATGGGGTATCCAGTCTCATCCACTCAGCAGGCCAAAGGCCCTGTTAGGAAAAGGGAGCTCAGAGAGGTGGTGGTTTGCTGGAGGTCACAGGCGAGGAGCAATAACGGAGGTCAGGGTTGACTGCTCGCGGAGGAGAGCCCGCATCTACTTCCTGTCCTGAGGGTGCCCTTGCAGAACTGTGCAGTTCTCAAAATGTAGGGTTCACTGCAGAAGGAATTTTGGTTGACGCCAGTGCCCCTGGTAGCAGTGCCTTCGCAGCAGAGGGAGGTGTCTGGGGTGTAACCTCACCAGGTCATTGGGCTCACAGGAAAGGAGACGGTAGAGGCAGTGAGTTTCAGGCTTAAAAGTACAGGTTCAGGGAATTCCCTGGCGGTCCAGTAGTTGGGACTTTGCGCTTTTACTGCCTAGGGCCTGGGTTCATTTCCTGGTCAGGGGCTGGGATCCTACAAGCTGCGCAGTGTGGCCAAAAAAAAAAAAAAAATCCAGGTTCAAGTCAGACCACCTGGGATGAAATTTTCTGGCTGTGTGATCTTGGGTGAGGCATTTGACTACTCTGTGCCTCAGTTACCCTATCTATAAAGCGATAAAAGTACCTACTTCATTGAGTGGTTGTGAAGATTAAATGTGTTAATAACTAAAGCACTTAGGAAAGTGCCTAATTCTCCCACGTTAAATACTCAATAATGTTAGCTCTTTTTTTTCTTTTTTTTTTAAATTGCTAACTTTGATGTAAGGAGTCTCGAGATAGACCCCCTGAAAACGTCAAAACTTGTCCATCTACCTTAAGCGTGGGCAGAGAGCTAAGGCTCCGTTCTAAGTACTGAAGTGCCAACTTGCGTCAACAGGTGGCGCTGTCTGCCCACGGGAATCAGCACTGCTGTGGCCAGTTCTACAAATGTGTGTTATTGGTGTATTCCTTGCGGCCGTTGTACTAGGAAGAGCAGAGTGGTGAGGAAAACAGATATTGTACCTGCCCTCAGGTTTAGCAAGGAACGTCAGAAATTTTCAGAGCACATAGCTGGAACATCTAGAAGGGGTGGTAGAGAATGGAGAGAAGAGGTTCCAGCTCGACAGAGAGCACTTGCAAAAGCTTTGGAGTGGCAGAAAGTGTGGAGCCGTGAAGAAACAAAGCTCTGGCCTGCCTGGAGTGCCAAATGGGAAGGGAGGTAGTGGTGAGAGATGAGACCTGCCCGAGGGCTGCGCAGGCGCAGCTCCAAAGCGCCTGATGAGCTGAGTTAAAAGTGTTTGGATTTTCTCCAAAGGGCATCGGCAAACCGTTGAAGGATGTAAACCCTGGCAGTGAAAATGACAGATCTGCTTTTTAAAGCTCCCTCTAGCTGTCAGCCAGGTGGATAGTGGTAATGATGGCTTAATGGATTCAGGGGAGACATGCCAGGGAGCTGGTGAGGAAACAGGGGGATGATGCCAGTAAGAATAGCTATCGAGTTGCTACATTGTGCTAATAAGTATATTATTTCAGTTAAAACTCATAACTCTGAGGCAGGTACCATTATTGTTATAGGTGAAGAAATTGAGGCTCTGAAAAGTTAGTAACTTGCTAAAGGTCATGCATCAAGCAAGTGCTGGAGCCAGGATTGCAGCTAATTCAGACATGAGCGGCCACCTTTACCCGCCCCCTAGGACTGGAGCGCGGGTGTGGGTGGGGCGCGCTCCCTGATGTCAGCCATGACATATTCTCTTCAGCAGTAGTTACTGTTGGCTTGCTGCCTGCAGAGAGCTGTAGAAAGTGTGCAAGTGAATTAACTAGGTCCCTGCCTTCAGTGAACGAGTGTGGCGGTTGGGAGGGTGGGCATAGGAGAGATGGAACAAACATATAGAGTAGTAGAATAGGTTAGGCCTTTTCTGCCATCGAGAAGAGTCAAAAACTGCTCACATGTGTGTTTGTTAGATTATCAGTTTCATTTATTTATTTTCATAAATTTATGTATTTATTTATTTTTGGCTGCCTTGGGTCTTCGTTGCTGGGCGTGGGCTTTCTCTAGTTGCGGTGAGCGGGGGCTACTCTTCGTTGCGGTGCGCGGGCTTCTCATTGCAGTGGCTTCTCTTGTTGTGGAGCACAGGCTCTAGAGCGCAGGCTCAGTAGTTGTGGCACACGGGCTTAGTTGCTCTGCGGCGATTATCAATTTTAAAAACCGGGTAGTGTCTCATAAAAATCAGGACTTTGGCTTCTTTTGAAAAGTTAGCAGATCTGACAAGTCAGCCTACATTCCTGCTTGGCAGTGGTCTGCTGCTGGAGGATGGGTAGAGGCTCAGCTGTCCACCAAACCTCCCACCTCTCATTTCTTCCCTCGTCACCATCTGTTTGACCTGTAGGCATTTGGTCTGCACCTTCTGCTCTTTGGGTTTTCAGATGAGCCAGACACTACATGAGAAAACATGTAATGATCCTGCCACTGCTGTTCATTCCTATTCATTCCTAGTATAATCTCCTTCCCTTGAGTGTGCACTAGACCTAAATAGAGACTTGCTTCTAACAAACAGAACAAAGCAAAGGTGATGAAAGCTGCTTCCAAGGTTAAGACACAAAAGATTGTAACGGCCATCTTGTTATTGTCTCTCTCTCTCTCTCTTCCTCCCTTTCTCCTCCTCTCCTCCTCCTTGCAAGATCTGTTGAAGCAAGCTTCCATGTTGTGAGCTGCCCTTTGAAGAGGCCCATGTGGTGGGGAACTCAGGGCAGCCTCCAGCCCACAGCCAGTGAGGAACTGAATCCTGCTGGCAACCACATGAGTGAGCTCAGAAGCAGATCCTTCCCCAGTCCAACTTTCAGATGACTACAGCCCTGGCTGCCACTTTAGAGCCCTGTGAGAGACCCTGAAGCAGAGGACCCAACTAAGCTGCACGCTGACTCCCAGCCTAGAGAAACTGAGGTGATAAATGTTGTTTTAAGCCGTTACATTTTGGGGTAATTTGTTATGCAGCAATAGTTAACCACTGCACAGTTCTCACAACTGTTACAGTCATCAAAGACTATGTTTGGTCATTCTACACCCACACCTGGAAGGGACCAGGCACCGTTCCAGGCATTTGGGGTACACCAATGAACAAAATAAAGATTGTTGCCCACTTGGAACTTATATTCTAGGGCAATGGTTTTGCATAGAAGTCGGTTGGCAGGGCTGTTTTGAAGGAAAGACAGCCCCTTCAGCTCCTGGGAGAAGGTTCTTAACCTTTCACATCTTGGGCCCCTTTGAAACGCCAACAAAAGCCACAGACTGGTTCTTCAGAAAATTGTTCATGCACAGAATTTTGCATGCAATTTTAGGGATCTTCCTAAGAATTCTTGTGGGCTGACCTGGGGGGGTCTTGTGACAAGCATTTTTTTAAATGCTGGGGCAAAGAGGAACAAGACAGAAAATCAAAGGGGGGAGACGTATTAAAATCAGTCACTTTTACAGCTGTGATAAGTGCTGTAAGAGATGCCCAGGGAAGTGCGGGGCTCTGTAAACGGATGACCCCCCACGTCTGGGTGTTCAGGGAAGGCTGTCCCCCTGAAAGCGATGTAGGTGAGTGAGATTTGAAGGATGGGTAGGAATTTGCCAGGTTGGGGGCAGTGGTGGGTGGTGGCTTCTTTGTTAAGTGGTGGGAGGATAGTGGTGGGGAAGGCGGGCTCAGGTTCCTATCCTCTGGCCCATACAGTCTATCAGAGGAAACAGACACGTCGTGATGAGTTTTATCAAAGGGTGACTCGAATGTTATACGAATCATATAAAAAAGGGATTTATTGCTGGAGTCAGGCAAGGAGCCTTCCTGTAGGAAGTGCCCGTTAAGTCAAAATCTGAAGGATTAGTTAGATAGGCCAGGGTGGGGGAATATTCCAGGCCCAGGTGGGAGAACACGGGGTTTTAATGGATGAGAACAGGTCACAACAGTGAAAGCATAGAGAAGAGAGAGGCCAGAGGGAGGTGGGGGCAGCAGGAGGGCCCGGATGGACTAAGGGGCATTGTTGGGAGTTTGTAGTTTTGCCCAACAGTCGTGGAAACTTCCAAGGGGAGAGGCCTGGTTGAAGCCAGGATCATTCTGACTGGAAGGTGGACTCACTGACACGAGTGGAATTGGGAAGGCCAGGCTGAAAGGGTCGCAGGAGTCCAGGCGGGAGTTGATGAGACCTAGGCTTGGGGGCCAGCAGAAGATGGAGAGAAGTCTTTAAAGGCAGGAGCCACAAGCTCACTGGTAGGTTGGACGTGGAAGGTAAGGCTGGGAGCCGCGTCTGGATAACTTCGCTTTGAGCTTAAGCGACTGTGTGCAGGGTGGTGCTTCTACCGACACAGGCAGCAACGGAGGTAGAGCGAGTTAGGGAGGAAGGAGGAAGGTCATTTTCTGTCATCATTGAGCACTTCTTTTTATTTTAATTTTTAAATTAAAAAATTTTGGGGGGCTGTGCTGCGCGGCATGTGCAATCTTAGTTCCCCAACCAGGGATGGAACCCACACCCCCTGCATTGGAAGTGTGGCGTCTTAACCACTGGACCACCAGGGAAGTCCCACTGAGCACTTCTTATCATCTTAGAAGGTACGGTACAATTGGCCTGTATCTACTTTTCCAGCTGCAGCTTCATGCCACAGCCCGCCTCATTCTACGTGTTCTTCCGTTCAGGCCCTCCTTCAGTTCCCTGAATGTCTCAGGCATCCTCCTGTTGTAGGGCCTCTGCATGCTGTGTCCTCCTCTTGGGGGTTGATAAATCCTACTGATTCAGACATGGGAAGTCTTCTATCTTCAGATTGTGGCACCAACACCTTTAAGGACTCCTCCCTGCCCTCCAGTCTAGATCAATGCCCCTCCCCAATGATATGTTACTTCTCTTCCATGGCGCTTCCTTTATTTTTTTTTAATAAATTTATTTATTTATTTATTTTTGGCTGCATTGGGTCTTCGTTGCTGCGCGTGGGCTTTCTCTGGTTGCGGCGAGTGGGGGCTACTCTTCGTTGTGGTGCATGGGCTTCTCATTGCGGTGGCTTCTCTTGTTGCGGAGCATGGGCTCTAGGTGCATGGGCTTCAGTAGTTGTGGCATGTGGGTTCAGTAGTCGTGGCGCACAGGTTTAGTTGCTCCGCAGCACGTGGGATCTCTCTGGACCAGGGCTCGAACCTGTAACCCCTGCATCGGCGGGCGGATTCTTAGCCACTGAATGGCGCTTCCTTTAGATGTAATTACACTTACTATGTGATAATTTGATTCATCTACTCCTCTCCCCCACTGGACTTTATGTTCTCTGAGGATGGAGTCTGTGTCTTATTCATCCTTCAATCCCTAGTGCCTGATGCATGTGAAAGCGTTTAAAAAAATTTTTTTAACTGATATAATTCACATATCATAAAATTCACCCTTTTAAAGTGTACAATTAAATGGATTTTAGTACATTCACAGGGTTGTACTGTCATCACCACTATCTAACAGTGTAACATTTTCACCACCCCCAAGAAGGAACCCCATACTCATTAGCAGTCACTTCCCATGTCTCCCTCCTCGTTTTTGGCAACGACTAATCTACGGTCTCAGCGTAGCTGCCTATTCTGGGCATTTCCTGAGTGCACCCCTACAATATGGGATCTTTTGCATCTGGCTTTCACTTGGCATAATGTTTTTAAGGTTCATCCATGTTGTAGCATGTACCAGTACCTCCTTCCTTTTTATGACCAAACCATAATACGTTCACTGTTACTATACACATTTTTTTTTTTTTTGGTCACACCTCGCGGCTTGTGGGATCTTAGTTCCCCAACCAGGGATTGAACCCGGGCCTTCAGTAGGGAAAGTGCAGAGTCCTAACCACTGGCCCACCAGGGAATTCCCACTATACACATTTTGTTTATCCATTTGTTAACGGACAATTGGGTTGTTTGCACTTTTTGGCTATTATGAATAACAATGCTATGAACATTTGTGTCCAAGTTTTTTTTTTTTTTTTTTTTTTGCGGTACGTGGGCCTCTCACTGTTGTGGCCTCTCCCGTTGCGGAGCACAGGCTCCGGACGCGCAGGCTCAGCGGCCATGGCTCACGGGCCCAGCCGCCCCGCGGCATGTGGGATCTTCCCGGACCAGGGCACGAACCCGTGTCCCCTGCGTCGGCAGGCGGACTCTCAACCACTGCGCCGCGAGGGAAGCCCTGTGTCCAAGTTTTTGTGTCCACATATGTTCTCAGTTCTCTTGGGTATATACCTGGGAGAGGAACTGCTGGGTCATAGTGGTGACTCTCTGTTTAACTATTTGAGGATCAGCCGAACCGTTTTTCCAAAGTGGCTGCACCATTTATTTACATTCCTCACGCAAGGGTTTACCATGACTATTTGTTAGTCTGAATACATAATTTCTTCATTGTGAACTGGATACCATTATTTCCAGCACATAATAGACTAGAAGAGTAAGGCTCGGGAGTGTGAGTGCCTTGGGCAAAACTGCGCAACTAATCAGCTGCAGAGCCAGGACTGGGACCCAGCCTGTGATTCACGAGCTGAGTGAACTCCTGTTCACTCAGCTGTGAGGCCAACTCTGGCCACCGGCCTGCAGGAGATCCAATGTGATAGCACTGTTCTGCTCAAGCTATGGGTAGTGTCAAGGGAACAGAGTCTAAAAAGGGATTATTTTGGGGGACAGGAGGAGGGGTTGGTAAGTTCTATTGATTCTGATATGGAAGTGTGTCTTAAGTCTCTTTTCTGGGACTTCCCTGGTGGTCCAGTGGTTAAGACTCTGCCCTTCCAATGCAGGGGGCGCAGGTTCAATCCCTGGTGGAGGAACTAAGATCCCACACGCCATGTGGTGTGGCCAAAAAAAAGTCTCTTCTTTCCTCTATTTTTTTTTTAAATTATCTGAACTATTACAGTCGCCTCTTAACTGCCTTAAAGTCCCTCTCCTTTCCATTCATTAAACACACAAACCCGACCATATCTGTCTCCTCCCTTAAAAACAAACATAGTAAACCAAAATAAAACAAGAAAACAAAATCCAGGCATTCCCATCACCTATCTCACAACATGGGAAATCCTTGGCCTGGCAGGGGTCATTCCAAACTGACCACAGCCTACCTTTCCAGCTCCCTCTCCCATTGCCCTCTTCCACTTATTCCATAAATGTTTACCACAGGCTGTTACAGGCCAGGTCCTGGGACGGGTAGCAAACATACAAATCACCTACAATGTGGTTCCCAAGGTGCCCCCCAGAGATTTATAGCTCATGGGGAGGGAGCAGGCAACTAAACTGATGATTCTAGATCAGTGTGAGGGCTTCATTTCAGGACAGAATCGCGTTTGGGGGGAGTACATGGGCAGGACCCCTAACCCAGCCTAAGAGATCAGAGCTTCCAGAAAAAGGTGAAATTGAGGTGAGTTGTGAAGGATGAGTGCATTAGAAATGAAGAAGGAGGGACTTCCCTGGTGGCGCAGTGGTTAAGCATCCGTCTGCCAATTCAGGGGACACGGGTTCGAGCCCTGGTCAGGGAAGATTCCCACATGCTGTGGAGCTTAGAACTAAGCCCATGTGCCACAACTACTGAAGCCCACGTGCCTAGAGCCCGTGCTCCGCAACAAGAGAAGCCACCGCAATGAGAAACCCACGCATCACAAGGAAGAGTAGCCCCCACTCACCACAACTGGAGAAAGCCCATGTGCAGCAACGAAGACCCAACGCAGCCAAAAATAAATAAATAAATTTGTAGGAAAAAAAAAAGAAATGAAGGAACAGCAGGTGCAAAGGGCAGGAGGTGTGAAACCAGCTGGCTTCACACTTCATTCCACAGGTATTTACTGAATGCGTCTTAGGTGCCAGGTGCTGTTTTTGGTGCTGGAGATACAGCAGTGATCACAGCAGACCAGACCCTTGCCCCCATGGAGCTGACAGTTCACAAGTGGAAAATATCAAAATGTGGGTTGGAGATAAGGAGTGGCAAGCATTTCAGCCACGGGGGCCCATGGACCCCTAGAGTCTGTAGAGGGGTTCCACAAAACCCTTGGAAATTAAATGTAAATATATGTGTGTGTTCATGTTCACACAGGCATTTTCATAGGGAATGGACTCATAAAACTTTATTGCATTCTCAAAGGGATCCATCCATGACTGCCTTGGGCATGGGGGTCCTTACTCTAGGGCCCCTAAGGAGTTTGACCTTGATGTGGAAGTTCTGGGAGCCAGTAATTCATTTTGAGAAGTGAAAGCATCAGAGCCTGACACTGTGCTCCTGCCAGAGAGAACTCCTTGTGCATTTTCTGCTGCTAAGCCTTTGCTCTTGCTGTTTCTTCCCGACCTGGAGGAATGGAAAGGGCCACACTTTCAAAGCCAGACAGACCTGACTTTGCATCCTGCTTCTACCCACCGTTTTCCAGCTGCCAGCCTCCAGTCTTCTCCCTCTGTGAAAAGCTCTGAGGTTTAGATGAGCCTGTAATGTTTGGACGATTTAATGATAATTTTTGTTTGGAAAGTGCCCAGCATATAGTAGCCACTCGGCAAATGTAAGTTCCTCTCGTGGCTAGGTGGGTTCAGAGACCCCTCCTGTCTGGGGTCTGGAACTTCCTGGGCAGTTGCTCACATGCCCACAGAGCTTTGTATCACGAATATCACTCTCAACACACTAATAAACTCACATCTGTATTTATTTGCCCTTGACCTCATCCCATTAATCCACACCACAGTTCACCCTCTATTTTACAGATGAGGAAACTGAGGCTCTGGGAGGTTGAGAGATTTACCAGGAATCAGTAAGTGGCTGGAAGCATCCCATCACCACATCTTCTAAAATAATAATAATGACAGTAGTAACAACAACAGTGAACATTTATTATGCTTACTTTGTGCCAAGCGCTGTGATGAGCACTTTACCTGCCTCACAACCCCCAATTCCAGCCCCCACCTCTCGGCAGTACTATTGTGGGTACTGCTGTAAGGTAGGTACTATTGTTATGAGAACCGAGGCTCAGAGAGGTTAAGCAACTTGCTCAGGATAACCCAGGCCAGTTTTCAAGTCCACTCTCAGACCTCGATCTAATTCCACAAAGAAACCCGGGTCATTCTGCCTCTCGGAAAACTCTACTCCCAAGTGCACAGTTCAAAACCCCACCCAAGGCTGCCCTGCATCGCGGTCAGTCGGCTCCAGCCGAGTTGTTCTTTGTTTTGACCAAGGATACAGAGGGCGCTGCCCCGATTCTGTCTGGGGGGCCGAGGGGGAGGGGAGGGGGAGGGAGTAAGGGTGGACATTTTAGGTGCAGGGGCGTGTGCCGGGGAGAGTATCTGGGGACCAAAGGACGAGTCACGTGCCCGTGAAACTCGACCTAGGGGGAGGGTTAGGGAAGGGAGCCCCCGCCCCTACCTCGGGGTGCAGCCCCGGCCGGTTGTAAGTACAACTGTTCACTCCGTCGATCCACTTCGACCTAGCCTCATTTCGCGGATTGGTGGCGCCCGCCGGGTTCCCGTTCCCCGACTTCTTCCGATGGGACCGAGGCGGTGAGAACACCAGGCTGTCCGGCAGAATCTCCGAGGCCGCCCAGACCCGGCGCGCAGAGAAACCCCGAGCGCCGCTGCGGTTCCGAGCTGGGCCCACCGGACGCCGGACGCCGAAATTGTGCACGCGCCGCTCCCCGACCGGTCGGCGGCTACAGGAGGCGCGTTTGCCCCGGATCAGAGGTGAGCAGCGGGTGCGGCTGGGGTCCGGGTCCCGGGCTGAACGTTCTCTGAGAGTCACCCGGCTGGCTCCCACCGACACTTCCAGGCTCCCCAGGAAAGACCCGTTACCTGAGCCCGTGGGTCCCGCCTCTCCAAGCGCGTCCCTCCTTCCCCTTTGGTCTGGCCCCTCGGTGCCCTCTCTTGTTGCACTGCCTCCGTTTAGAGAAACACTCTTGTCGGAGTTCGAACGGACCTGCGGCAACTCCTAAATGCAAAGCCCCATTTCACAGATGAGAGTACTGAGGCCCTCCGGCGAAGGCATTCGTGCTTTGCTCCGCTCCCTCGCGCCCTTTCTCTCTTGCCCTTCCTGTCCCTCTCCTCCCTGCTTTTCTCGGTCTCACCGGCCTCTCTACGCCCCCGCGCCGCCCTCGCCCAGTCTTCTCCCGCGGCGCCGGCCGTGGCCTAGGCGGAGGGGGTGGGGGTGGGTGCTCGGGCTCCTTCTCTCTCCGGTAAACCCACCCTCCCGCCAGCCCTTCCGCCGCCACTGCTCTTATAAAGTCAGCGGCCGTCGGACTTCCTGCGGGTGCCCGAGCCCCCTCCCCGGGCGGGAGAGGGCGGGCATGTTCCCCGGCTCGCAGCTGGGTGCCCGTGTGAATGGGTGGCGCCGGCGGCGCTGGAGGGCCTGCCTGGGTCTCCTTCCACGTGGCAGCTGTCGGCTTAGAGCGAGAGACTGTAGGGACTTGGGTCGCCTAGTGCGGAAAGGGGGAGGGCTTGCTGAAGCCCGGCCCCAGAGAAGAGGAGTGGTCTTATAGGGGCAACAGGAAGAGGGGAGGGTGTCCTTGAGCTAACATCAGACTTCCCCTTCCTCCCCCTGCTTGCTTCTGGGGGTCCTTCCTGGAGCCGGAGGCCGGATACTGGCCAGCGGTTGCTTCAGAGCGCGCCCTGACCCTTGCTGACCTTTGGGGACTTGGGGAAGTGCGGGATTGGTCCCCGGGAGCCGGGCTCTGCGTGCCTTGGCCAGGGTGGAAGAGCCCGGCAGCGCGCCAAGAAGCTGTTGCGCACAGACAGGACCTTCCTTGTCTCTGATAGCGACACGGCGGGAGCCCAAAGCCTCGTGCGCCCCTGGCGCTGCCAGTGCGCCCAGAGCCAGCTCGGCGGCACCCGCTGGGAAGCCCAGGGCTCTATGGGGCCTCCGTGAAGGCCCCCTTGCGGGCTGGCTCGAGGGGTCTCGGGAGCCATCATGATACAGGATGCTTCTCTCGGTCCTCTGGGCCCTTCGCTCAGTGCTCTGCTCCTGGGCAGGCTCGCGACCAGTATGGCCCCCACGCTGGAGGAGGCGTACCGGAGGCGCTGGTGGATGGCGTGCACAGCCGTGCTGGAGAACCTCTTCTTTTCCGCGGTTCTCCTGGGCTGGAGCTCCCTGCTGATCATGCTCAAGAACGAGGGCTTCTATTCCAGCATGTGTTCAGGTATGCCCGAGAAGGGGCCGGTGGGGCTCGGGAGGGGCAGCAGAGGGGGAAGGTGGTCGCCGGCAAAGGAGACAGAAAGCCGGGCTGCTCAAGACCGAGCGCTCCGCAGGGGACTGGGCGGCCCCACTTCTTGACCTCTTCAAACTTCCTCTAGAGAATGACCCACTCTACCTCATTCTTCGAATCCAGTTTTCACTGAACGCCAGGTGTCCTGCGGGCGTCCAGATCCTGGGACTGATCCCTTTGCAGCCTCAGGTCTCGAGCAAGGTGGCGACTCCCAGAAGTGCAGCAGCTACTAGCTGGGTGAGGGATTTCTTTCTATTGTAAGGCTGAGTGAGGCAAAGGAGAGCCTGCAATCTGGATTTGATTGTAAAGGGAGGGGGAGGCAGTGTGCTTCTCCTTTTCCAGGCCACTTGAGCCCCCAGGTCTTCAAGGAACCATTTGTACAAAGTTAATGGCCTCATTTCCTCCAGGCCCCCACTTGTGGACGGTCCCTGTTTTCCACTTTGGTCACCTTGGCTTTGAATCAGGGGCTGTGGATGCAGGAGTGAGAATTCTAACAATCCTTGGGAGCAGTAACCACATCCCTGCCGTCTTCAGGTGCCTGGAGGCAAGGAGTCGCCCTTCTAGTGTCTGGGACTTGAGGCTCTCGTGATCTGATAGGTATCTTTCTTTTCTGGGAAGGAGAGAGCTGTGCGGACAAGCTCAGCCTAAGGAGCTCGAGGGATGTGGAGTTTGGCCCCCCCCCCCATCCTCTTCCTCCAACCTCCTTGCTGTGGAACAGGCTTTGGAGGAAGGCCAGCTTGGGTTAGAATCCCAGCTTCCAGCACTTTTAGCAGCTGGGTGACATTGGCGAGTTCCCTAAAACATTGAGCTTCAGTCGCCCGGCCTGCAAAATGGGAAGAAGAGGAAGTTATCTGTGCTGAGTGTCAACAGCGCTTGATCCATGTTAGGGTCATCCCTGGCTTCTGCTGGCTTCTCCGAGCTTCTCCCAACTCCTCAACTCCACTCCCTGCAGGCGTCTGCCTTGGCTGTGGGAGAAAACCGTTGCCTTGGGGGGTGGAGCTGGGGTGCTCTTGATCTCTGGGCAGCACCCACTCTGCTCCAGCCCCCCGCCAACCTTATCTGTAAGGAAGCAGCAGGTGGCCCCAAGGGTGCAAGGATGCACATGCATCTCCTGGCCCCAGTGACAGGGCGCTGCGGAGCCTGAGGAGGTGGAGATTAGACTTGGCAGCTGGCCAGGCGAGGCAGGTTGGGTCAGGAGGAGCTGGCTTGGGGCAAAATGCTGGGTGCCCCAGGGTGGCTGAGAGAACCAAACAGAGGGGTGTGGGATCCCTTTGCCAATAGAGGCCAGGAGTCCAGGTCCCCTCTGCGTTGTTTACCCTGGAGGCTGGAGAGGCCTGCCCTGTGCTGCCTGCTGCTGCCCATCCAGCGGCTTCTTCCTGCCTTCTCCACCTGTTGTTTTTTTTTGCGGTACGCGGGCCTCTCACTGTTGTGGCCTCTCCCGTTGCGGAGCACAGGCTCCGGACGCGCAGGCTCAGCGGCCATGGCTCACGGGCCCAGCCGCTCCGCGGCATGTGGGATCCTCCCCAGACCAGGGCATGAACCCGTGTCCCCTGCATTGGCAGGCGGACTCTCAACCACTGCGCCACCAGGGCAGCCCCACCTGTTTTTTTAATCAACTTTATTGAAGATTAATTTACATCACACATTTTGATGAGGTTTGACAAATTTACACACCTCAGGAACCGTCACCACAGTCAATATTTAGAATATTTCCATCATCCCCAAAGCTCCTTCCCTTTTGCTGCCCACCCTTCCACCTTTTTAAAAATATGGATAAGAGCTAGATTAAGATATAAGTCACATATGTTACAATTCACCCATTTAAAGTATACAAGTTAATGGGTTTTAGTTTATTCAGAGTTGTACCACCATCACCACAACCAATTTTAGGACATTTTCTCTACCCCAAAAAGCCACCCTGGACCCACTAGCAGTACCTCTCCCCCAACCTGTTCTTTTACCCTCAAGCACTAGGCAACCAATCCTCTACTTTCTGTTACAGGTTTGCCCATGACAAAAATAGATTTGCCTATTCTGAACATTTCATATAAATGGCATCTTATAATAGGTGATCTTTTATAACTGACTTTTTGTCACTTAGCATGATGTTTTAAAGGTTCATTCATGTTGGCAAACGTATCAAGCCTTGGTTCCTTTCCAAGTCCTTTGCTACCACATTTTATTTATCCACTCAACAGTTGATAGACATGTGGGTTGTTTCCACTTTTTGGCTATTATGAGTAATGCTCCTGTGAACACTCATGTTCAAGTTCTGTGTGGACATATGCTTTCCTTCCATATGGAATTGCTGGGCCAGAGGGTAAGTCTATGTTTAACATTTTGAGGAGCTGCTAGACTGTTTTCCAAAGTGGCTGGGCCATTTTACATTCCCACCAGCAGTGTAGGTAGGAAGTTTCCAGTTTCTCCACAGTCTAGACAACACTTTTTATTGTTTATCTTTTTTATTACGGCCCTTCTCGTGGATATAAAGTGTTATATTTTTGTGGCTTTGATTTGCATTTCCCTAGTGGCTAATGATGGTGAGCAGATTTTTCATGTATTTATTGGCCATTGGTATTTCTTCCTTGGAGAAATATCTATTCAGATCCTTTGCCCTTTTTTTTTTTTTTTTTTTTTTTGCGGTACGCGGGCCTCTCACTGTTGTGGCCACTCCCGTTGCGGAGCACAGGCTCCGAACGCGCAGGCCCAGCGGCCATGGCTCAAGGGCCCAGCCGCTCCGCGGCATGTGGGATCTTCCCAGACCGGTGCACGAACCCGTGTCCCCTGCATCGGCAGGCGGACTCTCAACCACTGCGCCACCAGGGAAGCCTCCTTCGCGCATTTTTAAATTGGGTTATTTTTATTATTGAGTTGTAAGAGTTCTTTGTATTGTAGATACGAGTCCCTTATCAGATATAGTTTTTGCAAAATTTTTCTCCCACCGTGGGTTGTCTTTTCATATTCTTCATGGTGTCCTTTGGAGCACAAAAGTTTCTTTCTTTTTTTGGATTATTTTTTAAAAATTGAAGTATAGTTGATTTACAATGTTGTGTTGGTTTCTGGTGTGCAGCAAAGTGATTCATATATATATATGTATATATATATGTATACACACATATATGTACATATTATTTTCCATATTCTTTTCCATTATGGTTCATTGCAGGATATTGAATATAGTACCCTGTGCTATACAGTAGGTCCTTGTTGTTTATCTGTTTTATCTATAGTAGTTTGTATCTGCTAATCTTAAACTCCTAATTTATCCCTCCCCTCCTTTACCCTTTGGTAACCGTAAGTTTGTTTTCTAGGTCTGGAGCATAAAAGTTTTTAATACTGATGAAGTCCAAGCTGTCTTTTCTTTTGCCGTTTGTGTTTTGGTGTCATGTTTAAGAAACCGTTGCCTAATCTAAGGTCACAAACATTTACGCCTGTGTTTTCTCCTAAGAGTTTTAAGGTTTAAGCTCTTATATTTAAACCTTTGATCCATTTGGAGTTCATTTTTGTATGACCAGGGATTGAACCTGTGCCCCCTACAATGGAAGCGTGGCATCTTAACTGCTGGACCACCAGGGAAGTCCCAAGTTCATTACTGAGGTGCTCATTAGTGTCGCCTTTGGGGTTCCCTGGCCACACCCTCTGTCTTCTCAGGTTTCTGCTCTCCCTCTTTTGAGGTACACCCTGGGGTAGATGGTTGACCCACCTGTTGGGGCATCACAGCTAAAGAGGACTCTTACTCAGAAGTAGGCAGGGGCAATTCAGCTCCTCACACACAACTGCATATCCAGCATAAGTGCCAAAATAATAAAACAGTAGCTAAAGTTCATCAAGCATTGACTATTTGCTAGTTAGATCTTTAGTCCTCACAACAACTCTTTATAGAAGGGAAAGCTGAAGCTCAGAGACGCTAAGTAATTTCCCCAAGGTCACACAGCTAATAAATAAGGAGCCGAGTGAGTATTCAGCCCCAGAACCTTTCTCCGAGGCCTTAGGATTAAGAGTTCCCCTGGGGGAGCCCCGTCACAGAGAAGACAAGTAGCCAGAGCCCAGTTCTGCGGGTGTTGTGGTGAATGTGGCCATGTCAGCTGCAGGAGAATGAATGATGAGGCAAGGGTGGGGGATGGTGAGGAAGGGCTCAGAGACCTGGGATCATTTTGTGAGTACTGTGTGTGTGCAGCAGTCCTTAGAGCCCACCTTTTACATGGCTGCAGTCACTATCCCCATTTCACAGGTGGGAAAGCAGAACCTCTGAGTTTCAGCAGCACAGCTAGTGGAGCCAGAATTTGGACACGAAGAATGCTTAACCATGATCCTCTCTCCCGTGTTTCCTAGACCTAGTCATTTGCAGTTCACCTTCATGATTTTACCATTTCTGTGTGCCATAGGTACTATTATTACTTAATACTTCCTTTTAAATCAATCCACTTTTTAAAAAATAAAAAGCCTCATTTTAAAGTGTAATATTCTTGGGACTTCCCTGGCGGTCCAGTGGTTAGGACTCTGCGCTTCCACTGCAGGGGGTGAGGGTTCATTCCCTAGTCGGGGAACTAAGATCCTGAAAGCTGTGCGGCGTGGCCAAAAAATAATTAACTAATTAATTAAATTAAATTAAACTAAAGATCCTGTTTAAAAAAAAATGTGTAATACTCTTGGAACCTTGAGTTTGATGTTACTCAGACACACATACACACATACATCATACGTATATATTTCTAATACATATATGTATATGTGTGTCTGATACACATTCAAATAACTAATAACTATGAAACATCAAAAACCATTACCTGTACAGTTGACCCTTGAACACGGGTTTGAACTGCTTAGGATTTTTTCCAACAGTAAATAGTACAGGACTACACGGTCCGTGGCTGGTTGAATCTGCAGCTGCAGAAACGCAGATACGGAGGGACCCCACAAAGGGAGGGCTGACTAAATTACAGGCGGATTTTCCAAAGCACGGGGGAAGGGTTGAGGCCCCTAACCCCCTGAGGTTCAAGGGTCATCTGTACCTCTAAACCCATCTTGAGTGCGCACATGCTGTGCGTACCACACTTTGAGAAACGCTATTTTCTCCCGCTTCTAAGCCCACCTCTATCACTAACTTACTGCGTATGTTTTCCCTGTTGCACCCCATGCTTCACCTGTCTATAAAATGGGAGAGGTTAGATGTCAGAGACCTCTCCTGTTGTAATGGACATGGACAGAGGTCTTTGCATGCTGGCTTGGCTTCCCTCTTGGTTCAGAAGTCTGGCTTCATCTATAAAAAGGTACAAATGAACTTATTTACAAAACAGAAATAGAGTCACAGATGTAGAAAACAAACTTATGGTTACCAAGGGGGAAAGGGAGGGGGAGGGATAAATCGGGAAATTTGGATTGACATATACACACTACTATATATAAAATAGATAACTAATAAGGACTAATGTGACATTGTAAATCAACTATACTCCAATAAAAAATTTTTTTTAAATGCAAAAGAAAACAGAAGTAGCAAGAGCTATTGATATTAACTGTTTCTTTCAATTTAGGGGGAGAAAAGGAAATAGACTCTAAAAAAATAAACAAGGGAAGAAATATGAAAAAGTAAATACAATAAAAGTAATTAAAAACAGTTGTAATAATTTTTCAAAACATATTTAATCCAACATATCAAAACATTATTATTTCAACATAATATTAAAAACATGATTAATATTAAAAAATAAAATAGGTAACTAATAAGGACCTACTGTATAACACAGGGAACTCTACTCAATACTCTGTAATGACCTATATGGGAAAAGAATCTAAAAAACAGTGGATATATGTATATGTATAACTGATTCACTTTGCTGTACAGCAAAAACTAACACAACATTGTAAACCAACTATACTCCAATAAAAATTAATAAAAAATAAAAAGTACAGGGCTTCCCTGGTGGCGCAGTGGTTGAGAGTCCGCCTGCCGATGCAGGGGACACGGGTTCGTGCCCCGGTCCGGGAAGATCCCACATGCCGCGGAGCGGCTGGGCCCGTGAGCCATGGCCGCTGAGCCTGCGCATCTGGAGCCTGTGCTCCGCAACGGGAGAGGCCACAACAGTGAGAGGCCCGTGTACCGCAAAAAAAAAAAAAAAGTACATTGCAAAAAAAAAAGAAGTCTGGCTTTATCCAACCACTCAGAGTCATCAGGCCTTAGGAACTAGCTCTTATTAGTCAAACTCACAAGAGGCTGATCAATTTAAACCAGAGAAGTGAATGCATTAATTGACCTTGGGTTATTCGCCATACACTAGGCTGGAGTTCTCCACCAATAGAAGAACACATTTCCTCGCCAGCACTAGCGCAGGCTTTGAAAACTTACAGAGCTGCCCTGTTCAGGATAGAGGGGCCCATTGGGGGAACGGGGAAGTGTTGGCTTTGGAGAGGGTCTTGAGTGTGAATCTAGGCCTGCCTGTAAGAAGTTGTGTAACTGACGTACCTTGCTTCCTGGAGCTTCATCATCTATAAAATGGGGATCATTACACTCACTTCGTAGGGTTGTGAAGATTAAATGATATACTATATGGAAAAGCGTGGCACAAAGTAGGTATTAATTAGTTGAGGGCTAGTGAGGGAAAGTGTTATTTGATTGTGAAAGACTGAGGAGCAGGGACCGTGTCTAATTCAGGGGCTGCAAACTCAGATGCCAACAGGGGCCGGGCAGTTAATAACAATTGGGTGGTAATGTCCAATATGAGAATACAGTCAGTAATAGTACATCTGGTGGGTAACTAGACTTACTGTCGTGATCATTTTGTAATGTATACAAACATCAAATTACTATGTTGTACACATGAAACTAATATATTGCGTGTCAAATATACTTCAATAGAAAACCTAATAATAATAGGGCCAATCAGGGCAGATAGAAGATGGCAGATGTCTGAGAGCTCATGAAGAGGTGAGGACGTGGGTGACTTAGAGAGGGCAAGCCCTGGTGGAAAGGAGTGGTCTCTCCTCGGCTCCAGCGATGGCCAGATCTTCTGACTTACTAAAGAGAAGCCAGACTTCTGGATTTTTGGGTGATAACTCCTGATTTTAAACTGGCACCCAATTAAAATTTGCAAGCCAAGCAAAATATGGGTGGGGTTCATTGCTGGTCACCTGTTTGTAGCCTCTGGTCTAAATTAGCATTGTGCTTCTTCCTGCTTTACCCAGTGTCCCGACACAGTGCCTGTCGTACAGTAGATGTCGCTTAAGTGTATGTAGATTGAATGAACAGGTGCAGACAAACCTGGTGGAGAAATGAACAGTGACGATGAAGATCACTAAATTGGGGGGGGCTAGCCTGAACTCCAGAGGCTGTGTGCTTTAAACCCCTAACCCCTTCTTTCAGGTACCTGAGCACCCCATTGCCCAAGGGGCTTTCTCCTCTGGTTGGCCAGCACTCATGCTTTGAAAAGAATTCATTCTCTTCTTCCTTATGTCAGCTTTCTGCCGTCTGCATGCCCTTTGGATACCTGAAGTCAGGGGTCGCTGTCACCACGGAGGGCAGATACTTCCCCTTCCCAGCATTCAGCACTATCACATCTTCCTGTTTTGTTCTCTTCATAGCACCTGTGACTCTTTATATCCGTGTCCATTTGTTTCCTTGTTTATTATCTAATACAAGCCCCAGGAGAGCTGAGAGCTTCCTGTCTTACTCACCGTGAGTTCCCCGGCACCTAGAGAAGAGGCTCACCACACCGTGGCTCCCCCAGGGGGCCATCATCTACCCCTTCATCAGCTGTTTCAGGACACCCTCTCTGGGCCAGGACCCTTCTCCAACTGAATCTCCTAAGGAGGCTGGGTTAGGCATTCTCTGCCCCTTTTTACAGGCAAGGGGCCTGAACCTCAAAGAGAGGAAGTTACTTGTCCAAGGTTGCACAGCTAGTAGGGATGGCGGTGGGAATTCAGACCCTGGTCTGTCCACCTTCCAGGTGCACCCTGCCTTTGCCCTTGGCAGTGATGCCTAAGTAACAAGTAGGAGGCAGGGGAGCCGCCACCTCGTGACTCACTGAGCATTGGGTGAGATGAAACCCGCCTCCTTCCCATGCCACCAGCCTTTTTCATTAACTTGACGCAACTCCAAGTTGGCCTTTTACCTGGAGGACGTGTCCTCTCGGAGGGGGACTTGCAGAGGAGCACCGGAGGGCAGTGCCGTGGTCCTAATTCTGCGCCTCAGTTTCATTACCTGGAGAGTGGGGACACTTTATTAGCTGACTCCTGGGGCTGTCGTGAGTTAGTACAGTGACCGCTGAGAACATGCCTAGAACACAGTTAAATGCTCAACAAACAGTAGCTCTTATTTTATCAGAACGTCATGTATGGGGAAGCGTCCTCTAAGTTTTAAGGGAATTCTTGTTACATCATTTGAGCATCACCCACTGATGTTGTCCTGGATTCGAGGGTGCTTCCTATCGGATCCTATTGGGTGGATCCTATTGGAGATCCTCAACCCCTTAAGCTTGGACACTGAGTGAATATTTCAGTTTGGTAAATACTTCGATGTCCGTGATTCCATGTGAGCTAGTTGAGGCCTCAGGTTGGGGATATGACTCCCCCTGGGTCAGATACTGATGGCTGCCGCTTATGGAGCCCCTTCCCCACCAGAGGAGGCATAATTCCAGTCACCTAGTTAGCAGCCAAGCAGAGGCATGCGACTTGAGTGCAGGACCCCCGATCCCAGGCCTCTGTCCTGTGCCCAGCTCTCCCGCCGTCACGTGCTGCCTTTCCCTTCCGCTCCTCAGCTGTGAACGCCACCAACACCAGCCAGGATGAGCAGCACCAGTGGCTGAGCTGTAACCAGCAGGAAGAGATGCTCAACCTGGGCTTCACCATCGGCTCCTTCGTGCTCAGTGCCACCACCCTGCCGCTGGGGATCCTCATGGACCGCTTTGGGCCCCGACCCATGCGGCTGATTGGCAGGTGAGGTGGCTGGGCTGTGGGGAACTGGAAGGGGCTTTGGGAAGCTGCAGGACAGGACTGGTGCGGCAGGGGGAGGGGAGGCACAGAGTGTTCAGCCCCTCCCCCTTCCCCTGCATCTCCACAGCGCCTGCTTCGCTGCATCCTGCACCCTCATGGCCCTGGCCTCTTGGGACACCAAAGGTGAGATGTCTGGCCTCTCGTGTCCCCACAGGAAAAGAATGGGTGGGATGAAGGTGGGTGTTACCCCAGCTCCTGCCTTTAGCCTCCCACAGCTCCCCAGTGCCTCATTCATCCCTCTCCGCTTCCCAGTTCTGTCTCCGTTGATATTCCTGGCCCTGTCCCTGAATGGTTTTGGTGGCATCTGCCTAACATTCTCTTCACTCACAGTGAGTATGACAGGTCCCGACTCGGCGGCAGGTCACCCAGGAGTGAGTGAGGGTGAGGGTGGGAGAAGGGCCTGTGGACGCAGATCAAATGCACGTGTGTCTGTGTGTGTGTGTGTGTGTGTCCCAAGCCCATACATCTGTTGAACTCTGTCCTGGGGCCACAGCACAGAAAGAACTGACAACTTCTTCACCTTTCTGGAACTTATATTCAGAAATTGGGGGAACAGACAACCCTAAAAACAAGTAAACTAATAAATGATATCCCTAGTCGTCAGTGCTGGAAAGAATAAAACTGGGTAATGCGAAAGTAAGGGCGGTGGGCAGCTTGAGACAGTGGGCGTGTGTTTGCCACGTGTATATGTGGTGCTGTCCATGGGTAGGTAGCTGTATTTGTGAGTGTGTTAGGTTGAGCCATATGATACTGCCGACACTTGACTGTGCTTGACCTACAGAAAGGGCTTTTTCACTGGGCTTGACCTCTTACATGTGTTACTCTAAGTGTATATGCGAGTGAGTGTGCAGAAGGGTTAAAGGCTTCAGCGTGTGTGGTGGGAGGAGGGGTTCCTGGCCGGCCAGCCTCGGGCTGTTTATCTCAGAGGAGGGCCGCCTGACCGCCAAACTGGGTGTTTTTTGGCTGAATTTCACCTCGCCCAGCAACTGCCTTTAATTCCAGCCCAGGACATTTCACAACTTTCTAAGGAAGTGGATCGCTTCATCCCCGCCTCCCTCCGCAGCCCCTTCTCCACGCTGCGCACCCTGGCTCAAGGCCCTAAAGCCTTTCTCTCCCCTGCCCTCCGGGGCCTAACCTTGAACCCTGCCCTGGGGCCTAGGGGGCTCTCCGCCCGCAGCCCGCCCCCTGCTCCGCCACCGTAATCTCCAACCAATGACAGGACCCGGCTCCGGTCCCGCCCCCGGCTCCTGTGCCGCCCCCGGGCCTAGGTGCTCGCGGGCCAGGACAGATCGAGCCGCGACGGCCAGCGCCCTGCCGGTCCAGCCAGGCCGGCCTGGGCAGTGCTGGGCGGAGACAGCGCTCTCGGACCCTGGCGGGGGGTAGTGAGGGGCGCCAAGGCCCCCGCCGCTCCCCCGGCCCTAGCGCTTCTCCATGGCGTCCTTGCAGCCCGCCTCGCACAGACAGGGTGCCAGGGGGTCAGGGCGGCCGCAGCTGTTTTTCATAGCCGCTTCGAGGTTGATGGGTCAGTTCTCTGTGTTTATTCGCCTTCCCCTCCAGAGCTATTTGAGATCCCCTTCTGGAGCCCCGTTCTTCCCTCTGTGGAGAGGGTTTTAGCTTTGCATGGCATCTAAGATGCTTCCAGCCGTGGGATCTGTGGACTGGGGGGAGGAGGGAGAGGTGGGAGCACACAAAGGGCTGGGTGACTTTGCTTTCCCCTCCCCTGAGGGCCCGGCTCAGGCCAGTGAGTAGAACACATGGTCAGTTCTCTACTGGTAGGAATTCTGGGTCTGCCCTGTGGGTCAGAGCCTCCTCTTCTGGACACCTGGCCTGGCCCTGTTTCCCCCCTACTCCCACCCTCACCTCCCTGGTCATCCTGTTACTTGTCCTGGCTCAGTAGAAACCATGGACTGGGGGCCTCTGGGGCCACCGAGAAGGTTAAGGGGCACCATCCTGTTACAGAGCCAGCCATGGTCACAGCCTTGGGTTCTGGGATAGAACTCCGATGGCCAGGACAGGGGAGAAAGTCAGTAATGTGCTCTGTGAGCTTGAGTACGTTCCTTTCCCGCTCCAGGCCTCAGCGTTCTCATCTGTCAAAGGAGTTGCTGTAGGTTAGTGTTTCTTAAACACCTAACCCATGGGTTATTAAGAGGCGAGTCATGATTAAGGGGTTTCATAAATAAGTAACTTGGGGGCTTCCCTGGTGGCGCAGTGGTTGAGAGTCCGCCTGCCGATGCAGGGGACACGGGTTCGTGCCCCGGTCCGGGAAGATCCCACATGCCGCGGAGCGGCTGGGCCCGTGAGCCATGGCCGCTGAGTCTGCGCGTCCAGAGCCTGTGCTCCGCAACGGGAGAGGCCGCAGCAGTGAGAGGCCCTCATACCGCAAAAAAAAAAAAGTAACTTGGGAAACCATGGGGTTAAACAGAACTTCTCTTTGTGAGCACTTCTTTGTGTGGGAGGGGAGCACAGCCCAGTTTCCGACCCTGATTTTGCCTTAGAACTTTTCTGTTGCGACTCTGGGGCTGGTGTTCCTGGAGCTCACGTTGAGGACTACTGGGCTAGAAGCTTCCAAGCTTGCTCGGGCAGAGAAAGGGGAGCCCTGGGCAGGTGTCAGGGTCTCCCTGCTCACTGACACTGCTCTCCTCTCTCAGTTGCCCAACATGTTTGGGAACCTGCGCTCCACTTTCATGGCCCTCATGATCGGCTCCTATGCCTCTTCTGCCATCACGTACCCGGGAATCAAGGTACGGAGCTGCCTGGGGAGTGGGCAGCTGGTGGGCAGTGAGGTCGCTTGGCCTTCCTTCTGCCTTGACGCAAGACCTGGGTGGGGCTGGGCGCATAGGATATCTGGTGACCTACTTCCTGCCGGGCGGAGGTCAGTTCCCACCACGGCAGGGCAAAGCACTGCAGCATCATGGGAAGAGCCCAGGTGCTGCTGTGGACCAGTGGGTCTGACTTCTCTGCTGCTCTGTCCAGGCCTTCATCCTCGCTCCTGGGCCAGTGCTTTCTCAGCTGATCTCCCTGCCTCCAAGCTTTTCCCTCTCTAAGCTGCCATTCACGTGACTTCCAGAATGACCTTAGTTGGAGGACTAGCTCATCCACCCACTCTGCTTCGCCTACAGAATCAGGTCCAACCCCTTCACATGCCTTCAAGGCCCTCGCCTCTTTGGCCTCAGCCCACCTTTCAGGCCATATCTCCTTCCCCAGCCCTGAAGAAGCTGGATGACTTGGGTCCAAGGTCACCAAGCTAGTTCAGGCCTGGCCAGCTCCTAGACAGGTCAGCCTGGTGCACCTAGAGCCGGAAGGCCTGAGTTCTAGCTCTGGGCAAGTTTGGGGCCTCTTTCCTCCCTCTGATATCAAAGTACCCTTCCAGCTGGGCCGCACCATGCCCCTCAGATTCTGCCTTGGGCAGTTAATTTATTGGTTTAGAAGGCACTCGCTCAGCATCCGTCGCCAGAGGAGGTGGAGAGCACACTGATGGGGGTGACCAACAATTGTTCAGGTAGGAGCAGGCCTGGAGCTGGGGGTCCCCGTTCCCTTGACTAAGGCAGTGGGATTTGAGGAACCAGATCTTGGCGGGTGTGGCCCTTTGAAGTTCTGTCCTGCTCCCGGGGAAGAAAGAGCCCCAAAGCCTGCGGCCCAGGAGGAGCAGTTTTCCCAGGCAGCACTGGAGCTTGGAGCCTGGGTGGAGGGGAGACAGCAGCCATCCCAGGCAGAGGGTGGCAGGCAGGACATTTCTACATACCTGGCTTCCTCTCTAGAGCAGTTGCAACGTTGGCACAGAATCCCAATCGATAGAGAACCTGCTTGTCCCGGGGTTGGGAGGCTGTGGGCAGAGTGCTTGCACACGCCCCTCCCCTTTCAGTTGTCACACCTGTGCAAGGTGAGATAAGGCTTCTCAGACTGGGTTTGTCTTTCCCCCAGGGAGGGTGCCCAGAAGGGGCAGGAAAAACACGGTTAGGCGCTTTCATCGTCCTCTCTCGTACATAAAATGAAATGACTTTCATGTGAAAACAAACGTGTATGGAGTCAAAGGCAACACTGGTGTGTCTTTTTAAGATAATAATTGAGATTTCAAAGACATTTTGAGCTTGTGGCCGTCCCCTTCGGCACCGTGTGCGAACTATTTCACACCTCTTGAGGGGGGCTGGGGTGAGAAAGGAAGAGGATGGTGGGGCTTCTAGATCCAACTCTTAACTTCTGGTCTTGGTTTCTTTGTCTGCAAATTGGGTACAAGGAATGGGGTAGAAGAGACCTTCTCTAAGGTCTCTGGGGCCTGGATTCTACCTCCAGCTGGAGGACGCGGGCCTGGGGCTGGGCACCCTCCTCCATGGCCCGTCCCCTCCCCCGACAGCTGATCTATGATGCCGGCGTGTCCTTCATGACCATCATGTTTACCTGGTCAAGCCTGGCCTGCCTCATCTTTCTGAACTGTGCCTTCAACTGGCCGAGTGAAGCCTTTCCCTCGCCGGAGGAAGTCAACTACAAGTGAGTGACCGGGGTGTGTGGGGTGGGAGCGTGACTGCCCCGCTGCAGATCTGGAGGCTGGGGTGTGGTGGTGTGATGGACAGAAGCAGCTGTGGACTCAGAGCAACCAAGATTTGCCGATCATCTGAGCTTTCCAAGTTCCGCTTTCTCATCTGAACCGTGGGCCTGATCCCACCCACCTGCAGGTGTTCTGAGTAGATCAGGCATAAAGCAGGCGGCCAACATGTGGGGACTGTCTTCTTCTGTCCAGGTTTGGAGGATGGGATCAGAGTAGGAGGGACCGTTGCAATAGTGCCATGTGCTACGGGGACCCAGAAAGGGGGGGAACAGAGGAACGAAATCCCACCCTTTGTGGGGCAACCTGAATGCCAACTTTACCTACCCCCCCAGTCAGTTCCCCAGGGGGCTGGAGTGATGCCCCACAACCAGGCACCTAGGGTGCCAGTCAAATAGCTGATACTGATGAAGCATCTCCTGTGGGCCAGGCACTGTGCCCAGCGCTCATTCTCAGTCAGCTCTGTGACGTGGGTTGTGTTATTAACTCCATTCATAGCAAAGGCACAGGGAACAAAGTGACCTTCCTAAGGTCGTACCACTGAAGGGGGGAGGGGGGAATCTAAGGCTGGAATCAGAACTCCAGAGTCTGAGTTCTTTTTTTTTTTAATTTATTGAAGCATAGTTGATTTATAATGTTGTGTTAGTTTCAGGTGTACAGCAAAGTGATTCATATATATATATATAGGTACACTTTTTCAGATTCTTTTCCCTTATAGGTTATTATAAATATTGAGTAGAGCTCCCCGTATTACACAGTGGGTCCTTGTTGGTTATCTATTTCGTATATAGTAGTGTGTATATGTTAATCCTGACCTCCTAGTTTATCCCTCCCTCTGCCTCCCCACCCCGGAGTTTGGGTTCTCAATGCTGCCTCCGTGGCGCTACAGCCCGAGTGGAAAACGGCGCATCCATCCTTCACTCAGCGTGTGCTGAGCTGGGCCCTGGGCCGGGCTCTGAGACACACAGACACAAGCCCTGCCCTTGGGAGCTTGTCAGTGGGCCCGTCAGTGCTGGTTAAAGGGGGACTTGGCACCCCCTAGAGGCAGGCTGTTGAAGAGGGGCTCTGTGTGGCTGCTTCCCACGTGCTGTGGCCTGGCTACTGGCAGGGAGAAGATCAAGCTCAGAGGGCTGGCCCTGGATCACAAGGTGACAGGTGACCGCTTCTACACCTATGTGACCACCGTGGGCCAGCGGCTGAGCCAGAAGGCCCCCAGCCTGGAGGAGGGGGCAGACATCTTCATCTCGTCCCAGGACGTTCGTGACATCTCAGAAAAGTCTGCTGAGAGTGAGTGTCTGGTCAAGGTGCCGGCCGTGGGGGACGGAGAGGGTGGGTCCTCGTGCGTAGCGAGCTCATGCCCAGGTGCTCATCCTCTCCTCTTCAGTTCTCACCACACCCCCTCATAGAGGTGGGCCTGCTCCCTGTTTCTAGAATGGGGGCAAATCAAAGTCCCAGGGAACTCTGGGAAGCTCAGATTGAGGGGTACTCTGCGGGATTTCTGGGATGAGGGAGGGGCAGCTTCCAGAATGAGGCAGGGTGTCCAGGCCTGTGGGAGGGCTGGTTTCCTCAGGGCTCCCTGCAACCTTCAAGTCTCTTGCATCAGATACTGCAGGTGAGCCAGTCTCCAGTCTGGGTCCTCTGACACCTGGTTGCTTGGCGCCTCCTGCTGGCTAGAGGAGGAGCTGCACCTGCCTTCAGCCTGGGCCACTTTGCAAGGTGACAGCTCTGTGACTAGTGGAAGGACGATGGGCCTGGGCGTCAGGAGATGGGGGTTTGAGTCCTGCTTCCCAATTGCAGGCCATGTGGCTTGGGTAGATCACTTAACCCTGCTCTCACTTTCCCTGTCTCTTTTTTTTTTTTTTGCGGTACGCGGGCCTCTCACTGTTGTGGCCTCTCCCGTTGCGGAGCACAGGCTCCGGAAGCACAGGCTCAGCGGCCATGGCTCACGGGCCCAGCCGCTCCGCGGCATGTGGGATCTTCCCGGACCGGGGCACGAACCCGTGTGCCCTGCATCGGCAGGCGGACCCTCAACCACTGCGCCACCAGGGAAGCCCCCTTCCCTGTCTCTTAAACTAGCAGTAAGAACACCCACCTCACAGGGAAGTTAGTTGTGAGGATTGAATGAAGACAGGGACGTGGAAGCTCTTTGCAAACTGAAAATGCTGTGAAGTTATGAGTCTGATCCCCACTGCCGATCCTCCCATGGCAGAGTTGTTAACAGGCGTGAGCTGAGTCCATCCCACCTGCATCCCACCTTCCAGCCCCATGAGCTCGGGCAAGTCATTGAGCGTTCTGAGCTGCAGTCTCCCCGTCTGTAGAATGTGCTGAAGATAGGGTTGTTGTACAATTTGATTACATGGGATAATACCTGTCAAGTGTGCAACACACAGCAAGTGCTTAATAAGTAGTAGGTCGAGTTATTATTACCACGCCGAGCCTACGGTACACACCTGGAGGTCCCCTGAAAATGTTCTAGTGAGGGAATTCCCTGGTGGTCCCATGGTTAGGACTCCACACTTTCACTGCTGAGGGCCCGGGTTCGATTCCTGGCTGGGGAACTAAGGTCCCACAAGCCATGCAGCGTGGCCAAAAAAGAAAAGAAAATGCTCTAGTGAGATAGTGATAGAGCTGGGCAAGAACTCGGAGGCCAGTAAAGCTGAACCCTCGTTTTTGAAGAAACTGATCCCTCGCCGAAGTCATCGCGTCAGAGCCTCTGCTAGAACCGCACCCGCTGGGACACGCAGAGGCCAGTGGAAGGTCTGGGGCTCAGGGGCACCTCCTGCTGTCTCCCCAGAGTCTGTGCCCTTGCGCAAGAGCCTCTGCTCCCCCATCTTCCTGTGGAGCCTCCTCACCATGGGCATGACCCAGCTGCGAATCATCTTCTACATGGCCGCGATGAACAAGATGCTGGAGTACATCGTGACTGGCGGCCAGGAGCATGGTGAGGTGCAGCCGAGCCCCCCGGGGGCTGGAGGGCAGGGGGTCACCCTGGCTGAGCTCCTCTCACCTGGCTTTCCCCCCTCCACCCCCAACAGAGACGGACGACCTGAAACAAAGGGTGACGGAGACAGGTAGGGGGACAAAAGCTCGGGTCCTTGCCCACACCCACCCCGCCACTGCCTGCTGTCGGGGGAGCCTGGACCCACCCTTGTCACCCTGGGCGTTTGGGGGATCTAAGAATTTGGGGGTGAAAAGAAGGTGATTTTGTCATTTTCTCTCCTCTGCTGGGCGTGGGTGACAGTGCCCACTAGGCTGCTGGCATCTGTCATGTCAGCTCCTGACCCCACTTCTCTTCCTGCCCTGCCCAGTTGAGTTCTACTCGTCCATCTTTGGGGCCATGCAGCTGTCGTGCCTTCTCACCTGCCCTCTCATTGGCTACATCATGGACTGGCGGATCAAGGACTGCGTGGACACCCCCACTGCTAGGTGACCTGCCCAGGGGTGGTGACAGCTTTGTGCTTTCACGTCCAGCATCTTATTTCATTCTCCCAAGAGCCCTGGGAGAGAAGGGGTACATCCCCATTTTACAGATGAGGAAACTGACACTGAGAGGGGACTTGGCTGGCTTGATAATAAGTATAGCTGACGCCAAATGCTGACTGTGCACTAGGCACTGGCATTGTCCTGTTGAGTCCTGCACCAGCTCCCGGAGGTAGGTACCTACATTATTATCCTCGTTTCACAGGTGAGGAGCTGAGATACAGAGAGGTTGACTAACTTACCCAAGATCACACAGCATTTAGTAGTAGGTTCCAGAAACTTTGTTATAAAGAGTACGCTCTAAAGCCTTCTTACGGTTAGAAAGAGATAGAGTTGGTGTATTAGACATCTATTGCTGTATAACAAATCACCCCCAAACTTGGCATCTTTAAACAACAAACATTTATTATGTCATTAGTTTCTGAGAGTCAGGACTCTGGGGATGACTTAGCTGCGTGGTTTTGTCTCAGAGTCTGTCTGAGTCTGTTCAGACTGGTGTAACAAAATACCACCGACAGGGTAGCTTATAATCAATGGAAATTTATTTCTCACAGTTCTGGAGGCTGGAAGTCTGAGATCGGGGTGCCAGCATGGTCAGGAGAGGGTCCTCTTCTGGGTGTAAGCCTTCTCGTTGTGTCCTCACATAGAAGGACCTCGGGAGCTCTGTGGGGCCTCTTTATAAGGGCACAAGTCAAATCCCCGAGGCCCTACCTCTACCTCTATTTTTGTTGTTGTTGTTTTCTTTTGGCCCTGCTGCGCGGCTTGTGGGATCTTAGTTCCCTGACCAGGGATCGAACCCGGGCCCCCTGCAGTGGAAGCTTGGAGTCTTAACCACTGGACCGCCAGGGAATTCCTGGCCCTACCTCTTAATACCATCACATGGGCATTAGGATTTCAACATAACAATTTGTGGAGGACACAAACATTCAGACCATAGCAGGGTCTCTCATACAGTTGTGGTCAAGCTGTTGGCCAGGGCCGCAGTCATCTAAAGTATTGACGGGTTGGACAGTCACTCCTAAGCTTACTCGTGTGCCCATTGGAGGAGGTTCGGTTCCTCCCCACCTGGGCCTCTCTGTAGTCTGCTCATGACACGGCAGCTGGCTGGCCCCAGAGCAAGACAGCTGAGGGAGGGACATCAGGACAGAAGCAACAAGGTCTTTCATGACGTCATCTCAGAAGTGACATACACGAGTGACGTTGTCTTCTATAGGCACACAGAGTAACTCTGGAACCTTGTGGAAGGGGACTGTACCAGGGTGTGAATGCAGGATGCGGGGATCATCGGGGCCACTGGTGGGCTGGAGACCACCAGTGGGTCTTTTTCTCCCCACCACATTTTATTTATTTATTTATCTTTGGCTGCGTTGGGTCTTCGTTGCTGCGCGCGGGCTTTCTCTAGTTGCGGAGAGCGGGGGCTACTCTTCGTCATGGTGCACGGGCTTCTCATTGCGGTGGCTTCTCTTGTTGCGGAGCACGGGCTCTAGGCGCGCGGGCTTCAGCAGTTGCAGCATGTGGGCTCAATAGTTGTGGCTCGTGGGCTCTAGAGCGCAGGCTCAGTAGTTATGGTGCATGGGCTTAGTTGCTCCACAGCATGTGGGATCCTCCCGGACCAGGGCTCGAACCCGTGTCCCCTGCATTGGCGGGCAGATTCTTAACCACTGCGCCACCAGGGAAGTCCCACACCACTGGGTCTCGCACGAAGGGCTTCTGACTGCTTGTGTTCTTTTTGTGTTGATCCAAACGGTCCTGTTTGTCCTGAGAGGATGGGAGAGGGAGACTAGGAGAGAAGTCACTAAGGATGCGGCTTCCCTCCCCACCAGTGGTACCCTGGCCCTGGTACCCAGCCTTCCTCCTCTACGCTCTGTTCTGACAGCCATGGTCCATCAGCAGGGCCCTTCTCTCGGACCAGTGGGGTGGCCTGTCTTCATCTGTCTCAGCCTGCTGGCCTCTCCTTTGGGCCAGACTCAGAGCCCTTGATTATGCTACAGGGAGGGGCTTGCTGGGCAGTCAGGGGCCAAGCGGCTGTCCCTAGAGTGTCATCTACTTTTGTCTAGGCTGGTGGGCAGGGACACTTTTGTTGGGGGGCTTCTGATGAGAAATGGTGTGAGAGCTCCCCATTCTCCACCTTCCTTCCCATCCTCGATTCTCAGACTTCAATGTACTTATGAAATAGGAGATCGTTTTCCAAATGCAGATTCCAGGGCCCACCACCCGAGATTCTGATGTTTGGGGCAAGGCCCTGGAATCTGCATTTTAAAGAAAACCTCCAGATGATGCTGGGGGAGCCAGGCTTTGAGAAACACAGGGCTGGAGGAATGACTCTCTCCCTTTTCTGCTACCCTGAAAGGGGAGGGACCAGGCTGAGAACCCAGGGGGTGGGGAGGGCTGCCAAGGAGGTCGGGGCAGCGGCCGGTGACGGCCTGTTCTCCTCAGGGACGGCGTTGTTCTCCTCAGGGACGGCGTGGCCACCAAGTCCGTCAGACCACGCTACCGCAAGATCCAAAAGCTCACCAATGCCATCAACGCCTTCACTCTGACCAACCTTCTGCTCGTGGGTTTCGGCATCACGTGCCTCATCGACAGCTTACACCTCCAGGTACCGACTTCCACCCTCCCCGCTCTCCCCGCCCTGCAGAGTGCTGCCCCAGGCATGCTTCACCCGGCAGGTGCTTTGCAGGTGCTTTCCAGGAAGCAGGGCTCCCGTCCCTTCCACCCTCCCCACTCTCCCCGCCCTGCAGAGTGCCGCCCCAGGCATGCTTCACCCGGCAGGTGCTTTGCAGGTGCTTTCCAGGAAGCGGGGCTCCCGTCCTCTTGGTCTGTTTTCTGGGCCGTCCAGGAAGTGTTTGTAGGAGGTCGGGTTGGGAGGGGCAGGCGCGTGCAGGCTCCTCACTGTCACCGCCTCCCTCCTGTGTCCACGCAGCTCTCAGCTCTCCCCGCTCTCTTTTTGGTTTCAGTTTTTGACCTTTGTCCTGCACACCATGGTCCGAGGCTTCTACCACTCGGCCTGTGGAGGCCTCTACGCGGCAGTGTGAGTCAGCTGGGCTCCCGGGCTCCCCTGAGCGCGCCCTTCCGCAGCCTCCCCGGGCTGCTGCTGTGTCGGGGCTGGTGAGGCTCTGGAGGCTGCCTGGCTCGCTGCCCTCGCCCCAGCTTCCTAGTGGCAGGGAGCTCCCTTCCTCAAAGGCAGCCCGCCCCACTGTGGGATAACCCCACTGTCAGAACATCTTCCCTTAGGGGCAACTGAGGTCCTTGGCTGCATGGCACTTCGGTCCTCTGTCTGCTCTCGGGAGCGGCCCCTGGAGTGGCCTCTCTCCCCGTGCCAGCCCTGTCGGAACCTCCAGACAGCAGTCTCGCTTGCCTCCTGACTTCCCTGCTTCATGTCAAACAACCCCCTTCCCTGCCCCACCCCCCTGGCCCTGTTCCCTGTCCCCTTTTCCTCCTGGTTTCCACGGCTGAGGGTCTCCCCAGTGTGTGATGGAGTAAAAGAGCGGTGACAAAACTGTAACTGTCCTGGAGCGCTTATGACTCCATCATGGGCGTGGCGTGAGATGCTGACCCCACGCCCTCATTCAGACCTCAGAGGGCAGCCCCAGCCGGACCTTGGAGTCGTCCTTGCTTCCACGCCCTCATTCCTCACAGCCCACATCCAGTCCACCAGCGAGCCTGCCCGCTCCACATTCCACAGCCTCCAAACCCAGCCCTTCCGAGCATCTCCAGCGGTGCCACCCCCTGGCTTGGATTATTGCTGCTGCCGCTGTCTCCTGACCGTCCCTGCGTCCGCCCTTGCTTTCCCTCCGTATTTTTAACACAGGAGCTGGAGACACCTGTTAGGACATAAGTCTCTTCACGTCACTCCACAACTGCCCGTCTTATCTCACGTAGAGAAGAAGCCAAAGGCTTCATTATGGCTTAAAAGGCCCTACAGGGTCCGCCCCCCCCCCGCCCCCGGCCAGGGACCTCTTCCTTCACCTCCCCACCTCGCTCACCTGCTTTTCCCACATGGCTGCCTCATGCCACAGAAACCCTATGTGTGTTCCCTCGTCAGGGCCCTTGGACTTGCTGTCCCGTCTTCCTGGCACGTGCTTCCTCCAGATATCCACAAGGCTCCCAGCCGTCTCACCTTCTCCAGGCCTTTCTCCAGCTGTCCTTGTCTCAGTGGCCTCTGCGGGCCATCCTGTCTACAGTCGCAACCCCCTAGATACCCTCACCCCCCTCTCTCTGCTGAACTTCTCTCCATAGCACTTACCACTTTCTAACACACTGTGCGTTTTTGTTTTGTTTTGTTTTGTTTTTTTGGCCACACCCGGCATGTGGGATCTTAGTTCAGATCAGGGATCGAACCCGTGCCCCCTGCAGTTGAAGCACAGAGCCCTAACCACTGGACCGCCAGGGAAGTCCCAACGGTGCATTTCTCTTGCTTGCTGTGTGACGACCACCTGCGTGCCGCCCCCCAACCCCCACCCGTCGCCAGAATGCCACCTGCATATCTGTTAGGTTCATTGCCGTATCTCCATCCACCTAGAACAGTGCCTGGCGTCACAGGAGCTCAATAAATATGTGTTCAAAGAATAAACAAACAGCCCAGTGAGGTTAGTGCTATCCCTGTTTTTAGGGAAGAAAGTGAGGCTCAGAGAGGTTGAGTAACTTGCTGTTATCACACAGACAGTAGGTGTCAGAACCCAGCTCAGTAGCCGTGAAGTCACAGCCTACACCCTCGAGGCCAGGGCACGTGCAGAGAACCTGAACTCTTAAGCTCTGCCCTGCCTGGCTAACAAAGAATGATATCTAGGGAGGGACGGGACAAAGGGTGGGGCTGGAGAGGGCCACGCCCCTCACGATGCGCCCTCCCTCCTCTCATTGACAGGTACCCGTCCAACCACTTCGGGACACTGACGGGCCTGCAGTCCCTCATCAGTGCTGTGTTTGCCCTGCTCCAGCAGCCGCTTTTCATGGCCATGGTGGGACCCTTGAAAGGAGAGCCCTTCTGGGTGAGAAGTCGGGGTGGGGGGGTGGCATGGGGGCAACAGGATCCCCCTTCCTGGGTACACCCAAGGAGTTGAGGATGGGGGCTCTTGTATGTAATGGGATCCCTCGCTCTTATCTCAGCCAGGAGGCACCTTGGAGGTCTCTAATCAGGGGGCCCCCAAGCTGGCTGTCCATCACACCCGCCCACAGATTCCCCAGCCTACTGAATCAGCATCTCTCGACCTGGGCCCAGGCAGCTCCCAGGTGATTTGTACAGTGACCCAGTCCTGATCCAGTCCAGTTCCACCCGATGCAGGGATCTTCTCTCCAGAGCCCCTAGAAAGGGGTTCCTCCAGACCCTCTTAGTCAAACGCCCGCGGCGATGGGGTGCCGGTCCCGTACAAGGAGGCAGCTGTGGGTCTTGTTGGAAAGGCTTTTCTTTACATCCAACTGACCTCACCTCCCTAAAGCTGATATCTGCCTCGAGGGCCCACCCACTCCCCACAATGATCCCGCCACAATGATGACGAAATGACAGCTGCCACCTCCCAAGTGCTCACCCGGTGCCAAGCGCACCATGTGTTTTGTACTGCACGTTGCCACAATGGCCCAGAGAAGGAGGTGCGTCGAATTAGGGTGACTTGCCACACCGTGAGTAATGCAGGGTGGGATGTGCGCTGCATCCGGGCCCACAGGAGGTGGGCTCGGACCCAGGCCTTCTATCCCAGGATGCACCCCAGTGCTGTTAACCGCCTGGGAGCACCACTCCCAATGGGATCCCATTGCCAACGCCCTCAAAGGTCGAGGTTCCCAGCCCAGGCTGCCCAGACGGCACCAGATCATTTGGGCACCAGCATTAGCTGGGGTTCAAACCAGGCTCTGACCCTTTATAAGGCCGCCGAACATTCAGTGAGACGCTGGTGGAGAGTGAGTGCACACAGCGAGTACTGGCTCTGTCTGTCATTCTGGCCCAGAACCTGGACTAAAAATGGCTGCCTTCTCCTCCCTGTGGGAGGCTAAGGAGGATCCCTGAGGGTCATGAGGGTGAACAGGTACCCACTTGACCCGCTTTTCTCTCTCTCTCTTTGCCCTAAAGGTGAATCTGGGCCTCCTGCTGTTCTCACTGCTGGGATTCCTGCTACCTTGCTACCTCTTCTACTATCGCACCCGGCTCCAGAGGGAGTACATCACCCACTGGGAGGGCCCCCTGAAGGTGCTTGGCAGCCCCGAGGTGACTGCCTAGGCCTCTGAGGGGCCTGGGTGACAGGCAGTCAAGGCCTGAGCCAAAGGGAATGCCTCGTGGCTTTTCTACTTGTAACCTCCGCACAGAGCCAGGCGCCGGGGACCTATAAATACCAGGAGAAGTTCTATTTTTGTAGGGACTTGATAAAAAGGAAAAAAAAATCCCCAGAGCAGTGCTCCGTTGACTGAAGATGTCCCCCGTGCTAGGATCAGACCTTCTTGCTCCTGGGATTGGAGGAGACCAGGGTGCAGCCCTGCCCTTTCTCTGGGCCTAGGGGTCTGCCTGCTGCTGCCTCCTGGGGGCTTGTGGGATCAGTGAACAGGTGACCCCTAAGATCTCAGCCGTGCAGTGTCCAGAGTGTGCAGGCATGTGTGTGTGCATGTGGGTATGAAAATCCCTGCCCTCAGAGGAGAGGGGCCTGAGGTGCTGGCTGTGTCCTGAATGCTGCCGCGTGGGCGGTAAGCCCCTTCCCGAGGCTGGAGGGGGGGTTCCCTCCCTGCTGCTGCTGCTTGCAGATCTTAGAGGAAATAAAAAGGGAAGTGAGAGGCTGGCTGGTGTGTACCTGCCTGTGTCTTGGGGGAAGGGGGTGTCTTCCCACACCCCATCCCTCGTCCTCAGCCAGGCTCAGCTGGGCGTTAAGTAGGACACCGGAAGTGCCGGTCTGTCCACCTGTGGCTGTCTGGCTCACCTCCCTGTTCTCAACCATACCCTGCCCTTAGTGTCTGGAGGGAGTCCAGATCCTGCCCTCTGCTCCTGCCCGCCACTTCTCAGGGTTTGGGGTACATCCGGGAGGTTGGCCTTTCTCCCTACAGGGGATAAGGGCAGGATGCTTTGGAGAGAATGCTAAGGAATGCCTCTCAAACTTTCCTATCCAGGGATCCCTGGAGGGAGGTCTGTCACAAGTAACATTCTTTGTAGTGTTTTATCATAAAACTTCATGCAAATTTTGAGCTTCATTTTATGCTATATTCATATTTACTTTTAGCAATAAAGTGAGGCTTTAAAATTACCTGCATCAAGGGAAGACACTGTCTTTGAGGACAAGGGACCTTCCAGGAAGCTATACCTTATTTCTCCCACTCCTACATCTCTTTCTGTCCTGGGACATAAACCTTAAAGTCACAGAATGGAGGGATGGGGCAGGGAGGGACCACTAACATTTGTTGAGGATCTGCCTGTCCTAGCTACACAGGTATCTCATTTCATCCTAACTGTAGAAGTCGGTGTCTTCGGGTTGTTTCATAGATTGAGGAAAGCTCAGACAGATTAAGGCGTGAGACCCAAGGGCACACAGCTGGTAGGTAGGTGGTGGAGCTGAGCTTGGAACCTGGGCATTCTAACCGCTGAGTCCTAACCACAGGTCTGCCAAGGCAATCAGCGGCAGAAAGGAGGTCCCAAGATTCTGAGCTCAACTTTCTGCTGCCCTCTCAGGGCTGAGAGTAACCACAAAAGCCTTATCTTCCCCCCGCCACCACACACACACCAAAAAAACCCTTGGAGAACCCCCAAATTTTAGCCCTGGAAGACAGTATTACAAATAAGCCCTCCCTTTGTCTTCAGCTGTCTTTAGGAGTTGATAAAACAGACTGACCCACCCATTTTATAGATGACCAGAGGGGTCTGGACACTTGACAAAGTTGCACAGCAGATACCTGGCTGCTCTGAGCCCAGACTCCTGGCTTGCAACACTGTGCCCTTTTCGCAAAATAGAAACCAGAACTGGACAGCAGCCACCAACGGGTTGGACGGGCTCCCAGAGGCCTTACCCTGGTCTCACTACACTCTCTGTCCCAGACCTTGAGTTTCCCTACAGTCTGTTGGAAGTTGATCACAAGCGATGAACAGAAGTGGGGCGGGCGGAGGAAGCAAGGCGTGTGCGTCGGGTGCTCGGTGTGCCCAGCAGGCGGCGCTGCGTGGCTGCGGCTGGGACGGGGTGGGAGGGTGGGAGCCGGCGGCGAGCCAGGAAGGGAACCTCGACACCCCTCCACATACACCCCTTACCCACTAGTCTGCCCTTTCCTGGGTCTCGATCTCCAGACCCCTACCCTGGCTTGCTCTGCCCTCCTTCGCCGAACATCCTTTCAAGCGTTATCCCCTGCCCCACTGACCCTCGAGGCCGAAGGAGGGGGTCTCGACTCTGCCCCTGCCCAGCTGGGGCGTGGGACCGGGTGGGAGACGCAGGCAGAGATCTCGGCCTCCTGGGGGAGGGGTGTCTCCTCCCTCCCCGTTCCCGGGGTGGGGAGCTTGGGGAGGGGGCTGGGCAGGGGCGGAAGCGAGCTGCAGCCGTGTTTGCCGCGGCGCTGCCGAGTGGAACAGATGGCTGGGGAGGGGAGAGGGTACGTGGCGGGGAGGAGGAGGGGTGCGGGGGCCGCAGGATGAGGAACGAGGAATTTCGACGCCCCGAGTCTCCCAGGAGAAGCCCCCCTCCCCATCTCTTCCCAGAAGGAGGGGCGGGCAAGCGCCTGCCTTTTTTCCCAGAGAGCCCCGGCCTCTGGCCTGCGGCAGACCCCGCCGTCCCCCTGGGTCGCGCCCCTCACCCCCTAGACTCCCGGCGCGGACCAAGCCGGCGGGGTCCAGACCGCAGGGAGCAGCCCGGCTCGCAAGGATTAATGGGGCCACACTCCGAGGGGCGAGGGGGCGGCGGGAAGCGGGCTCCCGAGCCGGGAGCGAGTTCAGGGATCGTAAATAGCTGAGGGAAAACGTGTTAATTGGAACTTTATGCAGATGAGCTGGGACGCGCGGCTGGGGAGGGCCGATGGAGGGAGAAGAAGGTCTGACGGACACTGGACCCGAGGGGAGGGCAGGAGGGCTCCGGCCGGGGGAGTAATGGGTAGATGTGTATCTTTATCGCTGCGTGGGACCTCCGGGGAGGGCCGCTGGTCTCCGAAGATGAGGGCTCCTCCTTGACCCTACGCCCCAGAAACAGGGGACTCTTCCAGAGGCTCCACATCCCGGGACCAGAAGTTCAGGGTCTCAGATCGCCACGAAGGTGGGGGCAACGTGCAAGTGACTGTTTCCGCTTGTGGCTGCTTACCCTGGGTGTCACATTCACTGCATCCCCCCGCCCCCATCTGTCTCCATCCTTTTTCCCCATCCCTGGCATCACTCTCTCCTTGCAAGAGTATTGTCTGTAACTTCCACCAAGTGAGTGGGGGAGGGGAGGGAATCTAACTTTTCTTCCTTTGCTTTCTCCCCTCTGCCCCCCAAGGACCACCCCACCTTTGAGGAGGTGTTTCTCAGCCTTTAGAGAGCTTCATAACGGGTCTACGTGTTAAAATGCAGATTCCAGGGCTTCCTTAGAGATCTGCTTCAGGGGCTCAGGAATCTGCATCTTAGCAGTTTCCCACCTAAATCGGTTATAAAAGACCTTCATTTTCAGAAACATTGTGCAGGGAATTGGTGGGCTGGAAAGACTGGACAAGTCTTCATCAACGCCCCCCCCACCCCTCCTCCATGCTCCTGACCTCACCTCTGCTCTGTATGGCCATCTCTGCTTCCGGTGTGAGAGTACCAGGGGATGGAGAAGGTGCCAGAAAGGAGGGAAGGAAGGGAGGAAGGGGGGGCGGAGGAAGGAGAAAGAAAGAGAAAGAGTGAGGCTCACCTGGCTGTCCTCTCTCTGAGCAGGGTCTTACCCTTCCTCTCTCTGCTACCTTCTTCCCTCCCGTCTTCCTCAGCTGCTCCATCCATCTTCCTCTCTCACTTCCCTTCCCCCACCTCATCTGAAGTTTCTAAGGCCAAAGAATCTTGGGGTAGGCAGTTTGGATCTTAGGGAGTAAGGGCAGAGCCAAAGTCCCCCACCTCCAAAAGAAAGAGGCAAAGCACCTATCTCGGGGGTAGGAAGAAAACAGGAGGGAGGCAGGGCTTGAGGAAAGATAAGGGTGACTGCAAACATATAGGCCACCTTTCCACGGGCTATTGCACTTACTCCCCACAACAGCTCAATTTAGGCAGGCGCTATTGCCCCCAGGTTATACATGCAAAACAAAAAAGGGATGTTCAGAGAGGTTAAGTGACTTGCTCAAGGTCACACAGTAAGTGGGAAAATAGATAGGTCATTCACCCTTCTATTTCCCCCAAATCATTTCTCAAGAGGCTGCTGGGTAGCTGACCCAGGCCTCCCCTCCCTGCCCTCCCCCCCCTCCCCCCGGGGCAGTGGGGGTGGGGAAGGGCATCATGTACAGAGATGAAAGGAGATGCTCGGGTTTCGGAACATCTGACAAGTCTGGCTGGAAGCATTAAAAATTCATTTAGAAACCTGACCCCAGCTGGACCTTGGGTCTGCCACCTGGACTGTCCCTGGCCTGGTGGCCTCTCAGATCCTGGTGGGCAAATTTCCCTTCAGCAGTGTCCTGGGAGCCCCCGAGTCCGTATTTCACAGGAGGGGGCTTCTCTCATGGATTAGGGAGCTAAAGTCAGAAGCTAGCAGCTGAGAAAGCAGGGCTGAGAACCCTCCCCCCACTCTGAGTGTAAGAACCTTAGAGGTTTCAGGGCTTATAAACCTTGTCATCTGGCGTCCTTCTATTCCTCTCCCCAGGCAGACAGATACTCACTCTCAGTTTAGGGTAACTCAGCCTGGCTGTGATACCCGAGGTGGCCAGTGGAGGGCAGCTATCTCCTATGAGGGAGCCCTAGCCTGAGCCTCTACCGAAGCTTTGAAGGACAGGAAAAGAACCCCATGGATAAGGTCCCGGAGATGCAGTTTTGGCCTTGGGGAAGGGCTCTGGAGTCTGTCATCTGAGGACAGGGGGAGAGGGCTCCTAGTCTGGGGGAGATTGAGGAATTTTGGGGAGGGTTCAAAGTAGGTTTGTGGGTTTCAAGTACATGGTAACTGATGGCCAGCATGATACAATCTTTCTAGCTGGAGTGAAGGTTTGGGAGGAGGCCACGAGAGAGAAAGCTAGAAAGGCAGTTGGGACCAGACTCTAAAGGATCTTTGATGCTTTGCTAAGGTGTTTTATCTTTAACCTGTAGGCAACAGGGAGCCATTGTAAGTTCCTGAGTAACAGAATGACATAATGCAAATGCTGGTCAGCTGAATCTGGCCAACAGGGGCCCGTGAGTGGGAGGGAGAGAGAGAGTGAATGGAGGAAAACCAGAGAGGAGGTTATTGCTATTTTCTTCTATATTCTAGGCATGAGGTAATGAGGAGATGAAGCAGGGAGGTAGCAGGAGGAATGGAAAGGAAGGGCTGGATGGGGGCTGCGAGGGGGACTGGGTGAGCGAGCAGAGACAGGACATGAAAGAAAGGGAGGAGTTAACTACCACTGGTGTCAGGCAGACAGAGAGAACTCAGCATGTGGGTGTACACTCAGGATGCAGGAGGTGAATGAGTTTTGTTCCTCTCAGGGCTAAGAATCTTGGATACATCACCTCCCCTCTCTGGGCCTCCGCTGCCCCCCTCGGAGCATCGGTGGGGGTGGGACTGGATGGCCTTGAAAGTCCCTCCTATCTCAGGGTGTGTGCTCAGGGTCATCAGTCTGGGTTGTTTGGGAGAGGCTGGGGTCTGTGTGTGTGACAACTCATGGGGGGGGACCCGTGTGAGCAGCTGCACACGCATGTCGGTATTTGGGGGTGCATCCTCCTGTTTGTGGGACCCGTGGGTGTTGGCATGCCTGCACGTGCTCTCTAGCTCCGCTCTGTGTTAGTGAGTGTGAGAGAGCGTGTGAGTGTGGGTGTGCACGTGATGGGCGTCCGTGGGTCTGTCTGGGCGGGGCTGGGGGAAAGCGGCATTGCTGTGGCTGCTTCCTGGGGCTCACACACTCCTCTTGCTTTCACTGCTCTGAAATAGCATCTGGACCAAAGGCCCATGAATATTTCACAACGAAAATTCTGTGACCTGGACTGCCTGCTTCTGAGTTCCCAGCATCTTCCCTCCTCCCCCTGCCCAGGCCCCAGCAATCCCCCTTTCAGAGCTCTTGCTTGGCTGGCCCCCTAGGCCCCCTCATTAGTCTCCTCAAAGCCAGCCTGACACAGGCCCCCAAGAGACCCCAGACTTGGGGGGCACTATCCCCCCACCCCAACCCCACATCTTTATCCAAAGTCCACCAGCTTCAGGCCTTAGATGTTCACTCTGTCCCGTTTCTGCCTCCTCTTCCCACTATCCTTCTGACTTGTCTGGCCAGGGCCACAGAAGCTCAGCATCCTTGAGCCCTGGCACCCAGGTACCGTCTCTTTCCATCATCTTTCCAGATCCCAAGTTAGATTTTTTTAACCCTAAATTTAAACCATCAAATGTCTCCCCAGTTGCTTCTGTTGGATGAGACTCAACCAAGTCCTTCTTAGCCAGGGCTCTTCCCTTTCCCCAGCCTCCCCTCCACACACTGGAAAGATGAAGCTTCTGATCACACCTCAAGCCAGCAAGACACCCCAGCTTGGGATTCTTGTCCCTCTTATCACCCTAGCCCCTTGATTTCTCCTCTAACCTTCTTGGAGAACTGCTTCTCTGACCTGATTCCTCCCTGATGACTTCTACCTCACAGGAGCCAAGGGAAAGAGACCATCTGTCTACAAGGTTGCTGTGTACAGCTGTGCAGGCTGTACACTGCACAAGGGCAATCAGGTGAGGGGGCAAGTGTGAGCCTTATGCTCTGTTTGCTGTGGTATGGGGCTGGGTTCCCCTGAGGAAGAGGTGCCTTTCTCAGATTTACCCAAAGTCATGTTTGGGCTGGCTGTGACCACGGCTGTCCATGTTATTCCTCGTTGCAGGGGAAAGAGGGAACTGCTCTCCCTTCCTGAAGGAACAGAGCCTCAGAGAGAACGGTTAGCCAGGCTGGAGGCCTTCCCCAGGCTTAGCTCCTCAGGCATAGACAACTCAGGGTCCTCTGTAGCTGCTTCTCCTGGACAAATGAGGAGGTGAGGTGCCATTAGCACCCACTCCTGGCTATCAGATTTCACCTGTCCTGCCTGGGACTCCAGGGTCACAACCCTGGTCCTGAGGCTTCAGCTTCTTGTCATGGGAAAACAGCAAGAAGCACTTGGATAGCATGAAATGGTTCCCCTTTTTGTAACCCTCCTGGCCCTGAAAGCCTGATGGTTCTAAGCCCTCCTCCCACTTTTGAGGACCTGAGCCAACAAATCTTACAGAAGATAAAATAATAGAATTTTTTAATAAATTTTTTTTTTCCCAAACAACTTCTGTTGATCTTCACCACACAGGGGCCATGGTGGAGAGGAAAGCTCTCTCCAGGCACCCTAAAAAGTGTCCAAGGTAGACAGGAGAAAAGTATTTCTCCAGTGTCGGGAGGTTGAGGGGTGCTAGGATAAGCAGGGGCCTAGGGTTGGCCTGGCCCCGACTGAAGCATCCCTCCAAAGGGCTCCTGGGCAGGGCTCCCTTCCCGGGAGCTTCCAAAGGCTCTGCTGGTGGAAGATGCTCTGCAGACAAAGCCCGTCCCGAGTCCACTGTGGGCACTGGGAGAAGTGGTCAGCGGCTGCCTGGGGTGCCCACCCCAGCCTTGGGATGGGAACGGGTTAGCGGCCAGAGTCGGGGAGAACAGGGCTGAGCCACCAGATGTGTCCTCCTGGGGCTGCCATAAGCCAGCAGCCTGGGAGGCAGGAAGAGGTGGCCTGGTCCCAGGGGAAGAGAGGAGCTGGGAGCGGAAAGAAGGCAGCAAGGCCGCAGGGCCAGAGGGCGGGGACTGGGGCCGGAGCCGCAGCTGGGGATGGGGATGAGGGAAGAGGGGGAGCGAGACACACCGGCCTCTTCAGTCTCAGCACCGCAGTCAGAGGTGGTGGGGGACCAGGAGCAAGACGCAAAGCAGAGGGGTGGGGAGCCCGGCCGAGAGCGCGGGGCCGCGGGAGTCCGGGGTCGCCTGGCAGGCAGCGCCGGGGCACGTCTGCTCGCCCCGCTGGTCCTCGCCCCCGTAGCTCTCCCAGTAGTCGTCCTCGGTGGGGGCGTCCCCGCCCTGGCGCCCCCGCGGGTCTTCGGCTGGCAGGTCTCGGTAGAGGGTGGAGGGGTCGGCGGGGGGCGCCCCGGCCTCGGCCACCCCGTACAGGTGGTTGGACGAGCTGTTGCCGCGGGCGCGGCTGCCGGGCCGCGTGGGCACGGCGGGCGGGCAGGCCTGGAAGTCGGCCTCGCGGAGGGAGCGCAGGTCGCGGCCCTGGCGCTCCGGGGGCGTGGCGCACGTCACGTCGGAGCTGGACACGCGCGCGCGCTGGAACCAGGCCCAGAGCGGCCGCGCGCGGCAGTCGCACGCCCAGGGGTTGGCGTTGAGCCGCAGGAACTCCAGCGCCGGCAGGTCAGCGAGCGCCTCGCCCGGCAGCGAGGCCAGGCTGTTGTTGAACAGGTAGAGGATGGTGAGGCGGCTGAGGCCGCGGAAGGCCGCGCGGTGCACGCCCTGCAGCCGGTTCCCGTGCAGCAGCAGCCGGTCCAGACTGCCCAGGCCGCGGAACACGTGCTCCGTGAGCAGCCGCAGGCGGTTCCCGTGGAGGAAGAGGTGGCTCAGGTTGGCCAGGTCCGCGAACAGGTCATCCTGGCGGCGGGCGGGGGGGGGGGCGGAGGGGAGAGAAGAAGAGTGGTGAGTGGTTCTGAGACAGGCACCGAAGAAATCTGGGAAAGAAGGGGAGCATTGTGGTGGAACAGAAGGGGTTTGACCTTCTGATTCATAGAGTCCTGGGTTCTAATCCTGCCTCCTCTAACCTATTTAGAGGTTAATGTGAGAAACGCAATATAGTTCTTAAAATTTTGGGGGTGCATCAGAATCCCCTGCAGATCCCTGAGCCCTGCCCGCAGGGTTTCTGATTCAGCAGGTCTTGGAGCGGGGGAAGGGGTGGGCGCGGGGGCGGGGGGAGATTCTGCACGTCTTTACAAGTTCCCAGGTGGTACTGATGCTGCTGGTGGGAGGACCACACTTGGAGAATGAGAACCTCTGATTTGGCTAAGTATGCAGACTTTCAGACTCCCTGACTTTCAAATCCTGGCCTTACTAACTGACACTTGAGCGAGTCACTCAGTATCCTTATGACTCAGTTTCTTCACCTGTAACATGTGGAGATGAAATGAAACAACATGTGTTAATACATGTGGTGGGCATTCTGTGAGTTAGCCATTATTGTGAACTTGGCCAAGCCAGCAATCTGTTTCCTCGTCATTAAAATGGAGGTGAGTGTACCTCCCCCTGGGTTTGCTTTGAGGATTAAAGAAGACAATCCCCATACCTATCAGATGGGTGAAGTGTCGGGCACAGGGCCTGGCACATTGGGGTTCGGTCCAGTGATGAAGCCCACAGGCTCAGGAGTCAGCAGAGCCCCGGCTCAGATCCAGCTTGCCCTCTTCCCAGCTGCGTTACTTTGGGCAAGTTATTTAGCCTCATTGAGCCTCAGTTTCCTCAGTGTGTGTAACTCAGAGAACAACTCTTTCAGCAGGCTGAGGGAGGGTTAGATGAGATCCTGTAAGGATGTCGTACCCGGTGGGCACACAGACCATCAATAAATGGTGGTTATTATGACAATAGTGTCTTAGTTAGAATTAGGTCCCATCCATTTTCCTCTAATAGAAGAGCTTCCTGGGACCCCAAAGTTCTGCTACTGGGCTGGGACATTAAGGGGACCATATCAGCTCCACCCCACAGAGGCAGCAGGGGAGGGGAAGGAAGCCTGCTGCCCCATGCCCTGCATCACTGTCCCCTTAGAGGGGCTGTCCCACCTGCCCAAGTCTGGGGAGTCTCTGAATCAGACCATATTAGTGCTGGAAGGGCCTTGAACTGTGGTTCAGGGGAGTGGAGGAGTGGGTATGCTCCACGGAGGGGAGAGAGCAGGGGGCTGGCGCTGCATTTTAACCAGTTCACCAAGGTATTTGGGAGTTAGTGCTTTTGGGGGCACCAGCCTAGCCTACGTTTTTGCAGAGGAGAGCACTGAGACCCAGAGAGATGAAGGCTTGCCAGAGGGGGGACCAGAGCCCCAGTACTGAGGTCCTCCCCTCTTGTGGAGGCCATCATTGTGGTCAGCAGACCCAGGGGGGTCTGGTTCTGGGGGACAGGGGCATCCTCTGTGCTCAAGCCAGCTCACCCTGGATTCCTGTTTCCTGGCGGTGCCCCTCCCACCCTTCCCTGCCTGGGGAGATGATCCCCCCACCTCACCCAGGAGCCTGGTCTCAGGCTCTCAGGTGGGGGGAGCGCGTTGACTCCCAGCCCACACTCACAGCCTCCGCCTTCCTGTGCTCCTGCGTTTTCTCGCCCCCTCCCATCTGGCTTCCGCCCTCTCTGCTACAGGAACTGAGCCTGCCAAGAACCCTCCTCTTGGCCACACTGAGATCCGTCCCCCTCAACCTTCTCGACTGCCTATGACACCGGCTTTCTCCGCCTCCTGCTGCCACGGCCCCGTGCCCAGCTCAGGCCTCCAGCGGAGGGCTCCCCGCACGTCCGTGGCCTCAGCCTGGCCCAGCGTGGCCTGGTGTCCTTGTCCTTTTCTTTTTGGTCCCCCCAGGGAGTGGGCTGAATCCCTTCCACTCAAACACCTAATTAGGGTTTCTCTTTTTAATGGAGTGTCAGCAAGAGTAGGACACACCCAGAGGTACCTGGTCAAAGGATAGATGTGGGGTGGGGTGGGGTATAGAGGGAGCAGAGGCAATCGGCACTTTGGGGACTTCCGGAAGTCAGGAAGGGAAGACCGAAAGTTCAGAGGTGCTAGGGAGTTCAGGCACCTTTGACCCACAGCCCCAGTTTTGGGGCTACAGGATTCCTTGATTCCAATCTCCTTCTCCTTCCCCTGGCAAAAGTCCTGCTCCTCCTGCTCTGAGCCTCAGCCTGGGGGTCCATTCCCCTAACCCCCATCCACGCCGTTGCCAGGTCCTGTTGTCACTTCCTAGGCTGCAGGTCTCAGACCGGGTCCTTCCTCTAAAATGGTTCTCTGCGCATTAATAAGCGCTTGACCTTCACAGCCTTCCCCCTCCCCCACCACACTCCCTATCACGCCCTCCCTCGGGCAGAGAGTGTCTGTTAAAGTCATCCTCTTCCATTTTGAAAACCACATTTCCCTCACCTCCCCCTGGCCGGCTCACAGCTCTCGGAAGCCATTTGGAACCTCAACGTAGCATCCCTGCCCCCTTCCCTGGACAGCATCCTGTTCTTCACCTTGCCTCCCTCCAGCCTCCCATCCAGTCTCTGGCACTGATCAAATCAGCTGCGGGGCTTTGTGACCTTGGGCAGCTCCGGGCACCTCTCTGAGCCTCAGTTTTTTTTTCATCTGTGAAACAAGGGACTTGAGATCGTTGATCATTAAGATCCATCCTCATCTGATATTAATGAGCAAGTGAGTCCTGGAATGTACCTCATTCATTCAAGAAAGCTGTACTGAGTGTCTGCTCCGTGCCAGGCGCCCCACTCACAGCGCTCACCGATCTACGCTGGGTATCATCGCCATCGTTTGCGTCAGCAGCTGACTAACCGAGCTCTTGCCATGTGCCAGGCTCTGTGCTACACAGATCCCATGGAGTAACCGAATCATCACAGCCCCATGAAGCAGATGGCTGCTCATGTGGGATCTTAGTTCCCTGACCAGGGATCGAACCCATGCCCCCTGCATTGGGAGCACGGAGTCTTAACCACTGGACCGCCAGGGAAGTCCCGTGAAGCAGATAGTATTATTCTCCCCCTTTCAGAGGTTAGAAGAGGGAGGCTCAGAGAAGGCAAGTGACTGGCCTAGAGTTCAAGAGCCAGTATGTAGTGGAAGGCAGACGTGAACTCTGGAGACAGAGCTCTGAACAGTTGCACTTTGGAGTCAGACAGACCTGGGCTAATTCTAGGCTGTGCCCTTTACGAGCTGGGTGACCTCGGGTGGGCGCCTTAACTTCTCCGAGCCTCAGTGTCCTCAGCCATTGAATGGGGGAAATGATGCTTCCTCTGGACTGGACACACTAAGCCCCTTTCAAGCAGCATCTCCTTTAATCCTCACAACGAACCCCTGAGTTACAGGTCATTTTTTTCCATTTCACAGATGGGTCTACTGAGACTCAGAGTGGTTAAGTAACTTGCCCAAAGCCACAGAGCAAATCAGATCTGCCTGAATGTAAAGACTGCGCTTTTACGCCATGCAGGCTGCTCTAACAGTTAGAAGAGAGACAGATGTCTCCATCATCTGGTTCCACTCCAGTAGGAAATATGCTCCAGGAGAGCAGGGACACAGTTTTTGTTCACTTCTGAATCCCTGGCACCCAGAACACTGCCTGGCATATAGTAGATGCTCAGTAAGAATCTGTGATGAACGCACCTGGCACAGTGCCTGGCCTACAGCACACAGTCTGTGAGAACCTCCACTCTACCCCATTCCCATTTCTACCTTCCTTATCCTGAAAAGCTGTGGTCCTCCTGCCTCCTCCAGATCTCCCCTCTCGGGGCAGGCCCGGTGGCATCTTGGGTCACACCTGTGCTCTGCGGATCTCAGCCCGGCCCGCGTGCTTCCGCACCTGCCTGTGGCATCTCCCAGCCTAGTTTCTCCAGGCAGTTCACAGGCAGAGGCTGTCTCTTTCTTTCTCTTCTATATAGGGCCAGGTGTGAAGATGTTTCCTTCCCATGATGCCTCCTACCACTCATGCCAGGGGTGTGCAGAACCAACACTTCCCATTGCAGAAGACCCCAGTGTCCACTCGAGGTCAGTGTCCACTAACCTTGCCCAGGTCTTTCCTGACCCCAGGCCCTGGCTGCCACTTGTGACGGAGGATCAGGTAATGACGACAAAATTTATTCAGCACTTAACTATGTGATTATATACACGAACTCATTGACTCTTTTTTTTTTTTGAACTCACTTACTCTTTACAGCCATTCTTTATGGAAGGTATTATTTTTTATTATTCCCATCTTAAAGATAAGAAAACTGAGGTTCAGAGGGGGCAGCAACTTGTCTAAAGTTACATAAGTCAGAAAATAGCAGAGCAGGGATTCAAACTCAGGCCTGCTGACCCCAGATTCCTAACCTGAACAACTAATATATGTTGATAAGGAGGTCAGGATCTCAGTAGTAGTGTTTGTTGCACTACTGGTAATAATTAACAATACTAATGACAGCGCCCATATATTGATGTGGCCCTGTGCTAAACTTTAATCCTTACAAAACTTCTTAGGTAAGTATTATTGTTAATTACTATCATGATTGCCATTTTACAGATGAGGAAATGGCAATGGAAAGAGTAATTTTTAATGAGTAATTTGTCCAGAGTCGTATAGGAGCCAGGATTTGAACTTAGGTCTGGCAGACTCCAAAGCAGGTGCTTTCAGGGACCTCCCTGGTGGGGTAGAGGTTAAGATTCCATGCTCCATTGCAGCGGGCGTGGGTTTGATCCCCGGTCAGGGAACTAAGATCCCACATGCTGCGCAGTGGAGCCAAAAGCAAACCAAAACAAAGCACATGTGCTTTCAAAAGTGAGCCTGCTCTGCTGTCCTTCTGAGAACCATTGCCCCTGCACCTGGTCAGCCCCCAGTGGAGAGTTCTGAATGATTAAAAACGGCCTGAAGTGCCATCAGGCTACGAAGGCTGAAGTGCTGCCGGCTCTTCCTGGTTGTGTGGCCTCAGAAACTTCATTTTCTGTCCCTACTGCCCCTAAGCATCCCTACTGCCGGCCTGTTGTGAGGTTTGACGTGATACTGAGAACACGTTAAGCCCCCAGGCACACGAACGATGATTTAAGAGACTTTGGGACCCTTGGTCTCAGCTTCCTCATCTGTAAGGGAGTATGAACAGTCTCCCAGCAGGGCTGTAGAAATGAGGTGACTGAGCGCACTCTGGAAACCATGAGGTGCAAAGTTAGGAAGAAGAAAAAGGAGGGAGTGTTCTGGGAGCCACCCATGGTCTCAGCGTAATCCTTGAAGTTGACCCATCTCTTCAGGATAGGGTCCAAGATGGGCCATTTCACTGAGACCAGCGTTAAATGAGGCTTGTCTCTCTTTTTAAAATAGTATCTTAACAAGCCTTGATAGCATGCCCGCCGTATGCCAAGTGCTTTACAAATTATTCATGCACTTGACACTTACAAAATCCCTAGAAGGTGGGTGCTATGGCTGCCTCCATTTTACAGATGGAAAAACTGAGGCTCAGGGAGGTTAAAAAATGCCACACACTTGTAAGTGGCAAAGTCCTTAGCACAGCGCCTGACGCACAGGGTGCCTGCTAAGTGCTAGTGGGCTATTATTATCATTACTTATGCAATAATAATAACACACAACGTATTTTCCCAACATACTGTACACTTTACTTCTTGTCTCTCCCCGCCACTAGAATGCTCTCTGCGAAGGCAGGAGTTCGTCTGTTTTGTTCGCTGCCCTTTGCTCAGCACCAAGAATATTCTGGGTGCTCGATAAATGTTAAATTATTATTGCTATTGTTGTGTTATAATTATCAGCATCAAATCCACCCGTTAGGCCTCATCCTGGGACGGGGAGGAGGAAGTGCCTTCCAGGTTGGTGTGGGGAGAGGGGAGGGTTTGGATATCCAGAAGCTGTGTAGCCGAGGGAGAATTTTCTCCCAGAGTGGCTTGGAGGGTGTGTTATTGCTTCCTGGGGAAATAGAATGGGAGGATTTGACTGTCAAACAGTCAGCATGACGACGATAATAACCAATATTTAGATCAATAATAATACCAATAAATAGCAATTACTGTTATTCCTTCCGTTTTCAGAGCATCCGTTTTCCAGCTGCTTAACAGCTCTTTACCCTTTTTTTTCCTTCACCCGTTGGTTGCACTGAGACAACAGATCTGGGGGATAGGTTTGGGGAACGGAATCTAGAAAGGGTAGGGTTTCTCCTTGTCCCACGACCCGGTGAGGTGGAGAGAGGTGGAACCTTCTATGGGATACCGGTTGCAGTGGCTCCGCCCTCTTGCTTACCTCCCCGTGTTGCGGGAGGGCATGGGGGTGGGTGAGAAGAGCCGCCACGAAGCCCTTTGGGCTGGGCTGCCTGGGGAAAGGCAGAGTCCCCGGAAGGCAAACAAGGGGGAAAGGAGGGATCACAGAAAGAGACACACACATACACCCAGACAGACATGGGGGTGTGTGTGTGGAGTGGGCGTGTGAAGGGAGACAGACAGAAGAGGCAGAGGGAGACAGATGGGGGAGGCAAGTTAGTGAGCGAGACAGATAGGGACAGAAAGGGAGAGACAGACAGACAGAGGCAGTCAGATGGGGGGTGGGGTATTAGTGACAGAGAAAGATGCAGGAGACAAAATAAAGAAAAGCCCCTGGAGAAAGTGGGAGGGACAGAAACCTAGGAAAGGGACAGAGAAATAGAGAGAGGTGCTGAGACAGAGGCGGGAAGGGTGAGCAGGGCCAGAGGGGCCGAGAGGCCCCAGGGAGAGAGGGAAGCAGAAGAGGGCTGTGTGTGTGTGTGTGTGTGTGTGTGTGTGTGTGTGTGTGTGTGTGTGTGTGTGTGTGCGCGCGCGCGCGCGCGCGTCGGGCTAGGGCCGGCTCACCTGTAGGTGGAGCAGGCTGTTTTCCTGGAGGTAGAGGTACTGCAGGCTGACGAGGCCGCGGAAGATGTTGCCCGGCAGGCTGCTGAGCTGACAGCGGTACAGATGTAGCGACTGCAGCCGCTCCAGGCCCTGGAAGGTGTCGGGCTCCAGAGAGCGCAGGTGCCGGTTGTCGCCGAGGTCCAGCTCCTCGAGCGCCTGCAGGTGGCGGAAGGTGCCCGGATAGATGGCGGAGAGGTTGTTGGAGAAGAGCCACAGAGTGAGCAGGTTAGGCCCGAAGGTGCCGGGCCGCAGCGTGCGGATGAGGTTGTTCTGCAGGAATAGGCGCTGCGTGCTGGGCGGCAGGGACAGCGGCACCGACGAGAAGTTGTTGGCCTGGCAGCTCACGGTGGGCGGGGACGAGTAGCAGGTACAGAGCATGGGGCAGCTGGGGGCAGCTGGGGGCAGGGCCAGGAGCATCAGCAGGAGGCAGGCCGGGGCGGGACCTGCGGGGAGGGCGCGGGGGAGATCTCTCTGGGCGGGCTGCGAGCGTGGGAGTGCCAGCCAGGGGCCGGGCCCCCCCACCCCTAAGGCGACCCTTGCTGAGAGCCTTTCGTTTCTAGCTTCGGTGGGGGGTTCTGGGTGCAACCTCAGAGTCGCGAGAGGCCGTGGCCACTTCCGCTTTTGGAGGCTCCTGGTATATTAACGAATAAAGAAATGCCAAGAGGGCATCGTAGGAAGCACTGTGATAGGTTGAAAGTTGTTTGATGAGTGACGTCTACTTTCATTCCTGTTTTCACTATGGTAGGTTTGACCATGACTTTGGTCTTGAGACTTGGGCTGGACAGTGCTTTGTTGGAGGCAGTCCCGTACAACGATGTCCTATATAGGGGTGTTTAGCAGCACCCCTGTCCTCTACCCATTAGATGTGTAACACCCTTCCCCCTGCCGTTATGATAACCTATGACAACCGAAATGTCTCCAGACGTCGCCAAGTATCACCTGGGGAGCAAAATTGACTCCATTTGAGAACAGGTGGCTCTAAATTGAGACCCTCTGTGAATCTGAGGCCCATGTAAGATGGCCCTGTGGCTGCCTCCGGGGTCTGGTCCTGCTGGCCCACAGGTGAGCACAGCCCTCCTCCCTCATCTCTCCACACTGGAAGGGATCTTAGGAACCAAGGGACAGGGGGTCTCCAGGCACCTGCAGCAGAAGCATCAGAGGGTCCTGGAAAGAATGCTGCTTCCTGGGCCCTGCCTGTGCAGAATCAGCATCCCTGGGGGAGTAGCCCAGGAATCTGCATTGTACACCCCAGGCTCTTCTCATTCAAAGTCACTTAAAAATTCTTTTTCAGGACTTCCTTGGCAGTCCAGTGGTTAAGACTCTGCGCTTCCGCTGCAGGGGGCACTGGTTCGATCCCTGGGGAACTATGATCCCACTTGGTGCGGCCAAAACATAACAATAATTTTTTTTCAAAGTAACTTTTGAAGGTGGGCCGTGATCCTGCCTTCTTGTGATATAGATGGAGAGGCAGGCCCAGGGAAGCCCAAGGGCCTGGGGGCTAAAGAGCCTTGTCTAGGCCTCCGTATCCCTGAGCTATAGCAGGGGCTCTGGGGCCCCTCATCCATCCCTGTCCCCTGGCCTTCTGACCCTCAGGGCAGCTGATGCAGGTTCTGGGCTGGAACTAGCTTGACCTCTGCCCTTTATCATGACTTCCGGATGAGTCTCGGGACTTTCATCTGGCGGGTTTCGCGCTCCAAAAGCCAGGCGGTCATTCTCTGGGCACACATGGAATGAGCACCTTCTGCTCCAAACAGTGTGCTACGGCCTGCGAAGGCAGAGGAAGACCTTTGCCCTTGGACCCGAGGACCTGAGATCCTGGGTCCTCAGGGCAGACCCTGAGGGCTCCGTGACTTTCACTGACGCCCGGTGTCAGAGGTTGCTGTGTGTGAATGCGCGTGGGAGACGGGTGCCCTCTACATGAAGTGCTGCTGAGCCCGGGGGGCGCACATGGCACCGACAGGCCCCGCCTGTGGCGCGGACATCACGGAAGCTGGGCTGTGCCTCCTCCCGCGGGGGAGCGCAAAGGCGCAGGGTGGGGACCCCGGCGCCACGCCACCCGGCCCACCGCGAGCGTCCCGGCCCCTCCCCGCGCCGCTGCGCGCAAGCGTGTGCCGGTGGTCCTCCGCGTGTGTGTGAGTGCCGGGCCCCGTGCGTGTGTAGGCTGGGTGTGATGTAATACTCGGTGACACAGCGGCTGCTGTTCCCTTCGTTCACACCACCTCCGCGTTTCTCGGCCCTTCTCACCCCTCCCCCGTGCGGCGTTTCACGATTACTTTCTCCTCCCGAGTTTTTCCACATTGGGTGGAAGAGCATGTCTCTCACCCCTCAACCCAACCAGGCAGGGGCGGGGTGCGAGAGCCCTGTAGGGAGCCCTGGGTGGGTTTCAGGAGGGCTGAGGTTTGAGGCTTAGAACAGGAGATCTTGGAGGTGGAAAATCCTCCGGGTTCAAGCTCTGGTTCTACTGAGGTGATGGCTGGGAAAGGACTTGCCCAAGGTCACACAGCAACGTGATTGGCAGGGCAAGGACTAGAAAGGAGTCTCCTGATGACTGGCCAGAGCACTTCCCTTCCTGGTGGAGTCACCCTCTGAGCTCGCTTCCCCAAGGACTTGACACCAGGGAAAGCCAAATCCCTCTCTGATCCCTTAATCCCACCCCTTATCCACAAGCTCACAGGGTGTTCATTCAGAAGGCTGCCAGCCCTGCAAGGATTATGGAGCTCTTTCCTCAGCCTCTAGGGCCAACTGTTAACCCAGGAGAGGCAGAGGGAAGGACACGTGATCCCAGAGGGCTCCGGAGTCAGGAGGCAGTCCCCTGGCACCAGGGTCTCTTCCAGCCTGGAGGCCAAGCTCAGCAGGGGCTGGCAGGGGCCCCACTCATTCCTCTAGCCCACAATTCCCTGGCCCCCTGCTTGCCCTCTTTAGGGGGCTTCTCTCTTATTTCCCCACATCCCCTCCCTCTTGCCCCCATATCTCCCCCCATCATGGCCCACCTCCCCAAGGCCAAGATGGCGCTCCCTGCGGGCTCTTTGAGGGGGGGACCCTGAGCAGGGGGCCCCTCCGTGACAGCTGCTGCGTAACAGTGACTCTGTTGCCATTTCTGGTCCTCGCTGCTGCCAAAGCAAAGCAGCTGTAACCCGAGGAGCCTCATCCATAATTCAGGCTGCGGCTCACACTGGAAGCGAGCGGAGGAGGGGCAGGTGGGGCTCCGGAGGGCTCTGCCCCCGGGCCTGGCTGGAGTGCTCCTGGGCAGAGGCAGCGGGGCCCGGAGAGCTGTGCCTTTCTCTCCCTCCTCCGCCCTCAGCCCCTGCCCAGCCCGTGCCCTTTTCCTTCCCACCACCGTCGCCTCCCCACCCCCTGCTCCTCCTGGCTCTTCACCATCACGCCTTCCCCCCAGGCCCGGGTCTTCCCTCTCTCCCCGAGGACCACGGTTCCACTCCCGGCCCCCATTTTGTGAATCCCTGGCAAAGACGGGGTCCAGATGCACAGAGTGTCAGAGCAGGAAGGTGGGGGACACCTCATCGGCCATCAAGAGCAAACCCCTTATTGCACAGGCCACACCACTGAGAACTGGAGAGGGGAAGAGTTCATTTCGGAGGGCGCAGCCCAGGCCCTGACCGAATCTCTGTCAATCCACCTTGGGTTATCTTTCTCGAAGGCTTCATTTTATGCCCCCACTACTATCTGGGCCGATTCTAACAGCCTCCCCACCCTCTCTGCTCATTCCATCCATCCTCTTTTTTTTTCCCTCAAGTCAGCAGGTGACGGCTAGAGTTGCAGGGGAGCATAGAGCAAGGATGGGCAGAAACCATCTGTTAGTAAACACCTACTGTGTGCCAGCCACTGTATTTGTACATATGCCTTTATGCATAGGATACAACATAACATAGCCCCAGTGAGATCAATCTTACGGCTCCCAATCTGCAGATGAAGGCAGGGAGGCTCACGAACATGAAATGAGTTGCCTCAGGTCATGCAGCTAGTACAAGGTGGAACCCAGATTGGACAAGTGTGTGTCAAAAGGGACTCTCTGACCTCTCTTTGGGAGACCCCACGTCATCCACAGACAACACCCCCGAGTGTGAGAGTTACTGCGCTCGGGGTGGAGTAAAGGGAGGACAGAAATTGCACCCAGGTGCACAGGGCTGTGCCAGCAACGACACCGGCTCTGTTTGGCTATTCAGGGTCAAGGCAAGGTAAAGGACCCAGGTTCTCTCCAACTTTCCCCTCCTGGGCTCCAGGCTGTGGTTGTTCTAGGGGACGGCCCACCTGGGAGTCAGGAAGAGATGACCAGTGTCCAGAAGATGTGGCCAGAACTGACCAGGGGAGGGAACGGAGAGAGGCCAGAACATGGTATTGATCCCAGAAGACTGAGGTGCCCAGAGCCAAAAAGTATCCGCTCACTGAGGGCCCACTGTCAAGGACTCTGGGCTGTCATCCTGGAGCACCAAGGCTCACAAAGTTCTCAGCCCGGGAACCACCATTAAGTCCAGAGATCCCTGTGAAAGAAGAAACTTGAGAAGGAAGCAGATGGACCCAGTGTAGAGGCAGGAAACAGGGTGCCAACCCTCAGGGCAGAGTGGCCCCAGGAAAAGTGCTCCCTGGAAAGAGTCAAGGCCTCTGGTTTTGAAGGAGGGGCACAGGGTCCCAGACAAGAAGCAACAGCTCCACACCCAAAAGGGCTGGGCCTGCCGGGCAGATGCTGAGGTGGAAGGGGCTTGAGGAGGTGGGAGCCGCGGAACAGAACGGAGGTGGTGATGATACCAGTGACGCAGGGGCCTGGGGAGGCACTGACGCGGGTGATGGAGGTTTAGAGCTGCTGCAAACAGCTTCTCACTCTGCCAGAATGTAACACCCCAAAATAAGCAGCCACCGTGGCGGCGGCGGCAGGATCCCACGACGGGGCCCAGAGATATAAATGGCAGCACGGAGCCAGCCAGGGCGCCCACCCTCGGAGGCTGCCACCCCACTTGAATGTCTTCCCTCTCTCCCCCTCACAGCCGCCCACAAGGCCCTGAGCTCAGAGCCCAGGGTCTGGCCCACTGGCCACTCCCTGAAAGAAGGGAAGTGACAGGCAGGCGCTTTGGAAATGGAGGGCTTCCCACGTGGAAGTGGTTACCAGAAGTCTCTTTGTCTCATCCCTAGGCCGCCCCCCCCAGTCTCTCTCTCTCTCTCTCTCCCCCTCTCCCCTTTCTCTTCCTTCCTCCTTTCCTCCCTTTCCAGCCCCCATCCCCATCCTGATCAACCCCAGGCCCTCTCCTATCTCTGGTTTCCCATCCCCAACCCTAGAGCTCATCCCAGTCGTCTTTCCCTGTTCCTGACACCCCATCTCTGTCCACCATCCCCATCCTCCTCTGGTTTCTGGCTTTCTGATCTCACTCCCCGTTCCTTCCCCATCCCTAGGGTCCCAGCCCTCATTCTCTTTCCTATTTCTCCCACTGCCAGGTTCTGGTTTCCTGGCCCTGGTCTTCTCCCCACCCCTCCCCTAATCTGGTCTCCCCTCTCTTTCCCTCTTCCTGTGTCCTCGCCAGGGTCTCACTTCCCTCCAAGCTTTTCCCGTCTAACCTTTATTCCTCCTCCTCCCCCGCCTTCCTATCGCCCTCCCCTGACCGCTCTCTCCATCTTCCGCTCTCTTCCTTCTTACCCCTTCCCCACCCCACCCCCAATCTCTGGCCCACACCCTTGTCTGTCCGTCACTCAGTTCGTGGAACTATCCCTTTTCTAGCGCCCTCCATCTGTCCTACCGCGGAGGGCCATTTGGATCTCCCTCTGCTCCCCCATCCTCCCGGACAGCCCCCTACCCTCATCCCTCGTCCTCCCTGGTGACTGGAAAGTGCTGAGGCACGGGGCACGAGAAGTTGCTGAGTCGGCGCTTCCCCAGCCGGCCCGAGTCCTCGGCGTCCCCCAGAGCAGGTGGAGCCGGGACAGCAGAACCTGAGCCTCCCTCCCCACCCCCCGGGGCCGGTCCGCCTGCCCCCTGCGTCCCCCCTCGGTCACGAGTTCCCCGCACAGCCCAGCAGGCTCCGAGTCGGGTGCGCGGCTCCTGCCGGCAGCTCTGGGGGCGGGGGCGGGGCCCGGGGCTAAGCGTTTTTCCTCCCAGGCTACTCCCACCCCCACTACTGCCCCACCCTCGCGCCCTGGCGGAGGGGGCGCCCCGCTTGCCTCGGCTGGATGCTCTCTGCCTTCCCGCAGGCTGAGGTCCCTACCTTGCAGCAGGCTCCTGAGCCCGGGCAGCATCTTGTCTCGACGCTCGGGGGAGGGGGCGGCGGGGAGGGAGGGCGCTCCCACTCGCTCCCTGAGCCGGCCAGACGGACGGCGGGGACTCCGCGGGGCTCCGGGAGGGCCCGGGAGTCCCCGGGCTGTGTGGCCGGGCCGCGGCGCTCTACCCTGCGCCACCTGGGCTGCGAACCTCGTGAGGAGCCATCGGCCCCGACGGGACGGGGTGGGGCGCGGCGGGACGGGGTTCGAGCTGGCCGTCGATGCCCGGTGCCCGCGCCCCCCAGCACCGCAGGCAGCGCGCGGTGTCCGTCAGTCCGTCGGTCCGTGCGCGCCGGCTGCTCGCCGAGGGAGAGTGGGGACAGCGAGGATGCTCTTCCCAGCCACCCCCCTCCTTCACGCACTCGCTGGCTCCTCCCTCGCTTCCTAGCTTTGCCGATTTAACTGCTTCCTGGCCACTAGGAGGCGGGAGCCGCTTTCTAGCCCCCTCCATCCAGGCCCCCTCTCTTTCTTGGGGGATCCGGAGGACTGTGTTCGATCGCCTTCACGGCGCCACGCTTCTAGAGAAATCCCTTCCGGGGGGGGGTGTGTGTGCGGTAGTGTAAGGGAACCCCGTGGACTTGCCCAGTTCCCCCCTCCCAACTTTCTGGGAGGAGCCGGGCTCCTGGGTCACCTCCTCCTCCTTGCCGGACCCCAGGCCCCTTTGCCCAGGTCTCCAACGTTCCTCTCCTCTGGGAGACCTCCAAGATTCCACTTTCCCTTTCGTTCCCAGACCCCAAGCCCTGAGTGTGTGCGACTATAAGAATAGTATATGCAAGAGTTTGTGGGTGCGAGATCGATTGCATATGAGCGTGCACGCGCGCGCAAGGACGCTTGTGCAGGTGTGACTGAGTGCTTACACGTTATCTTTTATACGGGCCGGGGGAAGCAGGGGCTCGTGAGTGTGCGAATGGATGAGCCGCTGTCAGCCAACGCGCGTGTCTGCGCGGATGGGAAACGTGTGAGGGTTTGGCGCAAGCAAACTTGGGGCTGGGTGGCCGGGGTATGTGTACAGTGGTGTGTGTGTGCCCCTTAACGCATCTGCAAGCGGGTGCAAGTTTGGGTGCCCGTGAGCGGGATAGAAGGCTCCAAGGTGGGAGGAGAGCGTTGGCTTCACGGGAGCTTCTTCTGCTTCCTTTTAAAGAGGGAGGCATTCTGGTCTCTTCGGGACCCCTTGCGCCCCTCGTGGCCTCGTTCAGGGCGATACCTGCAGGCCCGCGACCTAAGCGTCTCCTTATAAAGGGGAAGATGCGGATCACCCTGGCCTTGACCTGGTCCAGGGCGTCGGGCATCCGGACCTTGGGAGCCGCCCCGGCGCGGGACAGTCGCGGACCCTCGGGGTAGCCGCTTCGGGGACAGTGGCCAAGCGGCGCAGGCCGGGTTGGGGCTGCTGGAGCGGCGCCGACGGCCAGAGCCAGGGAAATCTGCGCGAAGCCGGCCCGAGGAAGCGCGGGAGTCCCGGGCGGCCGCTCCCGCGAGCAAAGAAAAAGAACCCCCCTCGCTCCTCCACCTGGCTCTCTGGCTCCTTCTCTCCCGTCGGTGCCAGGGCCCAACGCAGCGCCTGGCATACAGTCGGCGCTTTATAAATGCTGATCTCATTTTCCCATTCATTTTCTGTTCCATCCATAATCTCATTCTTCCCTCGTTCTCGTTCGATTTCTCTCGTTTTCTCCTCCCTCTCTTATTCATATTTTACGGTCTCCGTCTCTCTGTTCCCTCCCTCCCCTCCTTACTCTCTCCCTGCCACTTCCTTCCTTTATGATTTATCTCTTTGTGTCACTGTCTTCTCTGTCTCTCTCGCTTTCTGTCCGTGTCTCTGTCGCTTCCCTTCTGCTCTTGTGCCTCCTTCCCTCCCTGTCTTTCCACCTCTGGGTCGGATGTCTGTCTCTTGTCTCCCTTTCCACCGGGTTTCAGTAGCGGGCTCCCAGCCCTCTTGCACCTCGACGCTCGGGCGCCCCCTGCTGGTTACATCCTCTGCCCTTCTCGGGCTCCCAGGCCCTCCCAGCAACTAAATTTCCTCTTCCGGCCCGTCTTACGTTCGGGTGAGGTGGGAGTGAAAGGGGGCGTCTCTGGGGCTCCCCTGTCCCTCTCCCATCTCTAGAAAGCAGGGGCCCTGCGTTTCCCGGGACCCACCCTGCCGAGGGCCCGCGCCTGGGAGGAAGGCCTGGAGGGGGCGGTGGGGAGGGAGTGTTGGGGGTAGTAGGGTGGGATTTGGCGTCCTTCCCCGGAATGAGCCGCGGCACAATCTGTCGCTGGGTTTGTTTGCCGAGCTGCCTCCGGAGCGCAGTGGGGCTGGCTCCCGGGGAGCGAAATATCACAAGATGCGGAGACAGACGCTGAGGGGCGGGTGGGCGGCGGGCTGACTCAGGTGTGTGCTGTCATCCGTTCCCTGAGCTGGCGCTCTTCTGGGTGGGGGGGGCTGGGACCCCAGGCCCCCAACACAGGTGGGGACCCGAAGCTGGGAGGGGAGCCCCCACCCCGGGGTGAGCTGCAGGAAAGGGGGCGTCCCCGCCAACGATCCTTGGCTCCAGTCCTGTCCTTCAGCCCTGGGAGCCCCAAGAGACGCCCCGAACTTGGGTGTGCTCCAGACGGTCAAACATTCCCCTGCTTATACCCCGCTGTACAGGCGTCGGTTTTCTCTAGTTATCTGCTGACTCACTACTTTCCCCTACTAGACTGACAGCTTCTTGAGGGCAGGAAATTCCTCTCATCCATCTTTGTGTCCCCAGCATGTGCTCAATGAACACTGTTGGATGGATGAATGGCGCGTGGGTGGATGGCCCAGGGTCTCAGTTTACAGGAAATACCACAATGCATTTGATATTCCCAGCAGAGCATCCTGACCCCTTGTTCCTCCTCTCCCTATCCACATTTGCAGTCCCCCAACCCCTATCCCCTCCTTCAGACAGGCAGGGAATTGGAAACAGCTCTCCCCGAAGACCAGAGTCCTCTGGGTGACCCGAAGCGAGTTACTTCCTTTCCTGTTTGCCTCAAGTTTCCTCATCTGTACAATGGAATGTACCACTCACGCATAAGCTTCCGCTTACCCAGTAAATCTCCAGCCAGTCGGGGTATGAGAAAATGTTTCATAAAATGAGGTTCTAACCAGTGTCTGGAGTGGCAGCTGTTGTCATTACCGTTTTGCTGGTGATTCTTAAGATCTTTCTCTCAGTAGAATCAGACACCAAGTCTGATCGAACTGAACTTCTGCAGTTGGACTTTTTGAGCTCTAAGGGAGTAAACTGATGCACCCGAGGCAAAGTGTAACCGAGAGCTGTGCCGCAGGGCATCTAGGTCCATTCCTGGCTGGACACTTGGGGGAGGGGGCTGGTGGGCAGCTTACTGTGTCCTCAGGACTTGCCGCAGAGCTGGCCCACCCTCTGGTGGCTGTAGGTGGACCTGCAGTCCCAAGGGAAGCCGAGGATCTCAGGGAAATGGGCTGATGGATGGATTTTCCCTGAGAAGGCGGATTCGTTGTGTGGAGAACTGTGAGCTTGGAAAGGAGGTCATGTCGAAGAAGCAGGACATTGACACAAACTAGATGAGTGTTGGCTTCGTCTACCAGTTCCCGCTTATTAATAGCACCCCTACTCTCAGTGTGACACCTGGGGCCGCTCTTCCTTCTTGGGGGCCACTTTAGTGAGTCCGCAGAACTTCCCTGGTTCTTTTCTGCACCTACGTGGCAACTTCACCGCAGGACACTTGGCAGTTGGCATACAAGATGGGGTGGCTCGATGGTCAAGAGCAGAGGCATTGCTGGGTTCATGCTAGATGACCTTGGGCAAGGTGTTGACGTTTTCTAAGCTTCAGTTTTCTCATCCAGAAAATGAGGCGGGGGTCGGGGGGCAACAGTAGGTCCCAGCTCCTCAGGTTGTTTAAGGATGAAATGAAATAAAGCATGAAAGAACCTGACAGAGAGCCTGACCTTGTGCTCCATAAACGCTAATAATATTCATATTAATTTTCTTGTTTAGCCTAACAGCAACCTGAGGAAATAGATGTTGCAGTTTAGGGGCAGAAAGTAAAGTTATGGCCTGAGGTCTCAGAAGTCCTAAGTGGCAGAGCTGGGTCCGGGAGTCGGTTCTTAGTTAGAACTTCCCACCCTGTGTGTGTGTCTGACCTCCACATCTCCACCTGCCACAGACCAGGGATGTCTGCCCAGTGTGATGAAAGCAATCCAGACCTGAAAGTTAGAAGTCTTGGGTTCTAGCCTGGACTCTGCCTCCGAATGGCTGTGTAATGTGGGAACGACCTCTCTCCTCTCTGGACTTCAGGTTCCCCATTATCAAAAGGTACATCTTGGACCCCAAACTCCTGAAGTCTCAAAAAGCCATGACTCGGTGACATCCTTCTTTCTGTGTGACTCTGGAATCAGAAGCTACAGTGAAGCCTCTCGGCCATGCTGTCCCCAACTTCCCAGCTCTGGGGTTGTGATGTGCGCCCCAGAGGAAGATCAGAATTTCTAGGGATTCCCCCAGACCCCACTCTGGGTCCCTCAGGACTCCCACTGGCCACCAGGCCTGCCCCCGAACCTGTCGGAGTGATCGCATACTAGGGAGGGAGGGGAAAAAGCTGGGCCTGCACTTGCCTCCCAGAACCCTTGCCTGTGAGTTCCACATCCTATTCTGCCTGGCCTGGTGGGGACAGGGTTCCTTTTCGGGTCCTCTCTTAAACAGGAGAGAAAACCTAGACTAGATGCGTTTAAAGGGCAGCGGTGTCAGGATGTACTTTCTCCTTCCCTGCTTGGTTTCTCGAGTTTCTGTCCCTCTGCATTATTTATAATGATAGCTGACCTTTGCTAACTACTCACGTCATGTCATGAAGGTATGTGTACTGGCTCATTTAACATTCAGAGCAGCTCTGTGGGAGGGAAGTCTACTACTATCCCCTTTTTACAGATGGAGATACAAACTCAGAGCGGTAGAAGTGCTTTTAGATCTGGGCAAGAAGGGTCTTGCCCTGGGTCCCATGATTTAGAGGGTTTTGCTCTGGTCCTCCTCCAGCCAGCATCCTTCCGTGGGGGAAAAAGGCCTTGAGACCAAAGGGACGTGTCCTCTGAGAGCCTGAATTCCCCTTTTATTTTTTATTATTTATTTGGCTGTGCCGCGCCGCTTGCGGGATCTCAGTTCCCCGACTGGGGATTGAACCTGGGCCATGGCAGGGGAAGCCCGGGATCCTAACCACTAGGCCACCAGGGAATTCCCTGCATTCCCCCTTTGAGGCCACGCTTTGGGTATCCAGAACCCTGGAATCTCTTGCTCAAATGGCCCAGGTCTACTTCTAGCACCTGTGTAGGCATCATCTCCCCTCTACCTTTGTGCCAGTATGTGTGCCCCTAGGGTGGCTGAGGGGCAGCTGTTTGGAGGAGGTGTGGGTGGAGCTTGGACATGTGGGTGCGATATTCCCGTGCACGTCCACGAGGCCCCTGGTTTGCGGTGGAGTTGGGTTTGGGAAGAGAAGAGGAGATGGCTGGATTTCTGTACAGAACTCCGAGGAGTTGGATCATTTGAAATTTTAACCTAGCCTTCCAATGTTGAGTCCCTTTGAAGAACACAAAAGAGCAAAGCTCTGTGCTGGAGGCTGGGGTACCTTGTGGGCACGGGTTGCCCAGCGTGGACTGGTGGGGCGAGCAGGAACCTCTCAACCTAGGGTCCCAGAGCCTCTGTTTGCATCCCGCCCTGGCCCTGCAAATATAAAGGGCAGCTGGACCGAGAAGTCACATGGCTTCATCAGAGGGGAGTAGGGCGAGGAAGCTGTGGAGGCAGGTTCTGAATCCAGGTCTGCGTGACCCTCTCCTTCTTTCATGAGGCTCCATGCCAGTCTTGACCGTAAGTAAGAATTTTGGCGCCCTGGAGGCCTTTTGGTTAGAAAGTGAGGTCCCGTTGTGTCTGCTGGAGTGCCCTTCCCGGTGCAGAGAGCCTCCCTTTCTCGCGAGACCATGAATTCACTGAGTGCAGCGTCCATATCTTTTTTGACTTTGCTTTATTTCGTGTGCCTGGTACAGCCCGGTCCAGAGTAGGCACTCAGCACAAGTGTGGCTGACCTATTGGACCCACCGACTAGTGGGAAGATGCTGATCAGACAATCTTGGTGCAAGGTGCTGCTGGTCACGCTGGTATCCAGCAGTGCGTGAAAAGTCTGGGGTCGGGGGTGGGGTGCATTGGGAGAGTGGGATCGACATATATACACGACTATGTATAACATAGATAACTACTGAGGACAGACTGTATAGCACAGAGAACTCTATCAATGCTCTGTGGTGACCTAAATGGGAAGGAAGTCCAAGGAAGAGGGGGTATATGTATACACGTGGCTGATTCACTTTGCTGTACAGCAGAAACTAACACAACATTGTAAAGCAGCTATACTCTACAAAACAAAAAAACCCCACCTCAATAGCACATTTTAATAACGCCAGACTTTGAATCTTGTGATACCATGGTGAACTCACAGAGATAAACTAGTTGTGAAATGTAATAAAATAATCAAATGGAAAAAAAAAAGTCTGGGGTGGAGGTGGGTATGGGGAAGTATTGGGAAGCCCTGCCTGGGGGTGGCTATGGGATGAGTTGCCTTAGACTCCATTAGTCTGGGAACCCAAATAATAGGGCAAAAGACTCTGGTGATTCCCCCTTCCCAGTTGCACTAACGCTCCAACCCCTCCCCCACCCCCTTGGAGACCCCAGATGAGGAAGGCGCTTGAAGCATCCCCTCGCTGTGTGGTCCTCCACACACAACACTTCTTTTTTTTTTTTTTTGCAGTACGCGGGCCTCTCACCGTTGTGGCCTCTCCCGTTGCGGAGCACAGGCTCCGGACGCGCAGGCTCAGCGGCCATGGCTCACGGGCCCAGCCGCTCCACGGCACGTGGGATCCTCCCAGACCGGGGCACGAACCCGTGTCCCCTGCATTGGCAGGCAGACTCTCAACCACTGCGCCACCAGGGAAGCCCCACACACAACATTTCTTATCTGCAGAGTGAATGAACAGGACACAACAATCCCTTTCCCCTCCAATTCTGTGGGCTGAGGCCACTGAACTTGCAAGGGAGCATGAGGGGGCATTGCTGGAGGCAATGCAGAGAACCACAAGCTCCAGTATGGGGGCCACGGACCCTCCTGCCCATTTCCACTCCTACTGTGTTGTTCAGGTCCCCGCTGTGGGATCGAGCCCGGCAGCCTACCGACAGATTTCTCTGTCTCTCAGCCCAGTTTCCTCAATCAACCTAACTATTAATCTTCCCAAGCTGTAGTTTGATCATGCACTCACCTGCTCAGAAGCCTCCAATGGCCAAATCTGGCTGGCAAATGATTAATATTTATCGACTCTAAAATGCTCATTCAAATTGATAAGAAAGGCTTCAAGACTCCAACAGATAAACAGGTGAAGGATGTGGACCCATTGCTTCGCCCAAGAGGATAAGCAGAGAGTAAACAAATGCTTGGAAAATAGTTCAACTGGTTAGCGATCAAAGAGATGCAAATGAGAGCAGTATGGAGATAGCATTTCCTACTTATTAAATGAGCAGAATTTACAAACACCATTACCCGGTGCCAGCCAGATTGGATGAAGTCTGTGCTCCTCTGTCTCTGGAAGCAGTGTGCAAAACTCTGGAAAACAATCTAGTACAATGTAACAAGAGCCTTGAAAATATTATTACCTTTTGACTCATTAATCTCACTCCTGGGAATTGATCTTAAGACCATAATTCAGCAGAAGAAAAAAGCTCCAGGCATGCCACTGGCATTATCCTCCTGTATTTCTCCAGGCAGTGAGATGGTTAAGGAAACCATACCTAATCTACTCAATACAATATTATGCTGCCACAAAAATGATAATTATAAAGAATATGCAGAAGCATGGAAACTGTTTATAACATCATGTTTGTTGAGAAAAAGCAGGATACACAATTTGCATGAACACTGTGATTGCAACCACAAATAGTAAGTATTCATGTCGACGAAGTCTGGAGGAGAATATGCAAAAATGAAAATTATTGAAGGTTGGGGAATTGATGAGTGGTTTTCCTTTTTGTTTAAGAATCTTCTTTTTTGGGACTTCCCTGGTGGCACAGTGGTTAAGAATCCACCTGCCTGTGCAGGGGATACGGGTTTGAGCCCTGATCCAGGAAGTTCCCACATGCTGCAGAGCAACTAAGCCCACGAGCCACAACTACTGAGCCCACACGCCGCAACTACTGAAGCCCGTGAGCCTAGAGCCTGTGCTCCACAACAAAGGCAAGCCACCACAATGAGAAGCCCGTGCACCACAATGAAAAGTATCCTCCACTCGCCGCAGCTAGAGAAAGCCCGCGCGCAGCAACAAAGACCCAACACAGCCAAAAAAACAAACAAGCAAGCAAACAAAAACAACGCTTAGAAAAATAAAAATAAAATGCACGTGCTCATGGATCTCAAAATTCACTGTTTAGGAAATTATCCTGCAGTTATTCTCTTTTTTTTCCTCCAAAGAGTGCATCTATTTATTTATTTAATTTTCCTCTACGAATTTATTTTATTTTTTATAAATTTATTTATTATTTTTGGCTACATTGGGTCTTCGTTACTGCGTGTGGGCTTTCTCTAGTTGTGGTGAGCGGGGGCTACTCTTCATTGCGGTGCACGGGCTTCTCATTGCAGTGGCTTCTCTTGTTGTGGAGCACAGCCTCTAGGCGCATGGGCTTCAGTAGTTGTGGCTCACGGACTCTAGAGTGCAGGCTCAGTAGTTGTGGCGCACGGGCTTAGTTGCTCCGCAGCATGTGGGATCTTCCCAGACCAGGGCTCGAACCCATGTTCCCTGCATTGGCAGGCGGATTCTTAACCACTGTGCCACCAGGGAAGCCCTCCTCTACTTATTTATTTATTTATTTATTTATTTAGCAGCACTGCATGGCATGTGGGATCTTAGTTCCCCAGCCAGGGATGGAACTTGTGCCCCCTGCATTGGGATCACAGAGTCTTAACCACTGGACCACCAGGGAAGTCCCTTCTGCAGTTACTCTTGAAATGTACATGAAGATATGTGTAGCTCAATAGCCAATGTAGCCTTGTTTGTGGTAGCATATGATGTAGGAAACAACCTAAGTATCATCAATAGGGGTTGGTTACATAAATTTTAGTACGTCCATATACAGCCATCAAAAAGAATGAACGAGGTCTATATGTTTTTATATGGAACAGTATCAAAGATACTAAGTTAACAAAGCAAAGTGCAGAAGAGTGTAATAATATTTATCATTTGTATCAAAACCCTGTGGGATGAAATACATATATATATATATGTGTGTGTGTATGTGTATATATATATATATATATATATATATATATATATAATTATACACACATATATGATACACGCATAGACAATCTCTGGAAGAGCATAAGTAAAATAGGTGAGAGTAACTGCCCAGAATTTTGTATTGGAAAGACTCTGGTTGAGAGGGAGGGAAGGGCAATGCTTGTCTAGCCAGCAGACCGTATTGAGTCTCAGGGTAATTTGAGGGGCTTGTGGATTCAAGTGATAGAGATCTCCCCACCTCCACGCCCACCACAGCCGCCCCTAGGCACTGCCCAGATCCTGGGAGACTTAGGTTTTACTATGTAATCTTTTGTGCTGTTTGTTTTTTAAAACCCTGTCCCTGTATTACCTCTTTTATAATTTAAAATTTTTGAAAAAGAGGAATTTCCTGCCTGAGGCAAGACCCACCTAAGAAGTGGGGGCTCTCCAGGCTGCAGCTGGAGCCTCTCCACAGCACATGCTGGACCCAGGCACCCTCTCTTTTTTCAGCTGAAGATTTTATCCTCTCCCTTCTCTGACCAGCAGCTGGATGGCTTCAGAGATGGGTTTTTGGTCAAGACATATTTCAGTAGCTTCTCTGAGTCCAAGGGCTTTATCCTAAGATGGGGATGATTTAAAAAACTAAAAAAAAAAAAAAAAAAAAATTTAGGTGAGAATAATGTATACTTCACAGGGGGGTTTGAGAGGACAGGAGCTGGTACTGGGTGGTACCCAGAGATGGGACAGACCGCTTTATCTCTTACTTTGGCAAAAAGGGTAATGTTGACCCATGAGGGGGTCGAACCAGCACACAGGGGGAGTGGAAGGGATGCCGCTCATCAGCCAGAGTACTTTGGGGGTGCAGGTTATAGAAAACCCAACCCAAACTGGCTTAATCTGGCCTCCTTGTCCTTCTTTGGGAGGAGAAATCAGGCCTTCCCCCATCACGGGACAAAAATCTTTCCCTTCTCTCTGGGATATCTTAGGTCAAAACTCACTTGAGACAATGGTCACCTGGAGGGTATGATGTACTGACTGACTTGGGTTGGGGTTCCTGAATCAGTCCCTGGCAGGGAGTGTGACACTGCTATGATTATCCTGGCTGCACCAGGGCCGTCTTACAGACTAGATGAAACCCAGAGCCACATTATTGCTGAACAGCGGAGAGGGGGGAAGAGATACTCAAAAGGGGGTCAACTACGAGGACCACCACAACCCCCCAGGTCCAGGTGACAGTGTCTCGGCTGGACATTGAGCTAAATAAAGACAATGCATCCATTCACCCACTCATTCATCTGTTTAATCATTTATGACATGACTACTGGGGGCCAACCATGGGACCAGGGGCTGGAAATGTAGCAGCGAACAGCCACCGTCTGCCAAGTCCTTGCTTTCTTCAAGCCTTTGCCCCTGCTTCCCCTTCTCAGTGAGGCCTCCCTGATCTCCCTGCTTAGTCCTGCACCTCTGGCTCTCACCTGGCACACAGGTCTTCCCATACCCTGCTCTACTTTTTCTTTTATTTCCATAACCTTCCAACAGAATGTAAGTTAGTTACTTACTGGGTTTATTGTTTATTGTCTGTCTCTTCCTACTAGAATGTAAGCTCCGGGAGTTCCCTGGCGGTCCAGTGGTTAGGACTCGGTGCTCTCACTGCCAGGAGTTCAATCCCTAGTTGGGGAACTAAGATCCCACAAGCCACACAGCACAGCCCCTCCAAAAAAGTAAGCTCCATAAAGCAGGGGTTTTTGTCTTTTTATCCAACTGATGTAACGGCAGCCCTTGGAGCCATCCTGGTATCAGCAGTCACTTAATAAGTGGTCGTTGAATAAGTGACTAAAGGTCCTTGCCCCCACTGTGTACCCATGGGTGTTTACCTGTGCCTGTGATGGGGGAGAACTCAGAAATCAAATAATCCTGAACACAAATAAGTAATTATAAGCGGGGATAAATTCTATGGTGAGAGAATATGGGCCACAGTGAGAGCACGTGTGCCAGTGAGAGCACTGGTGCTGGGGGACAGTGTCCTTCAAGAAGTCATATTCGAGCTGGGCTCTGGAGGACGAGTAGGAGTTGGCTGGGGGGTGAGAAACAGAGTAGGAGGCCTTCTGCAGAAGCTGGGCTGGGCCTGGTGGATTCTCCCACAGAGCCACGAGGAGAATTGAGGTCCAGGAGGACCACAGCCTGTCCCAGGTTTCAGATCACTTTAATAGAGGGAGAGCAGCAGCTCTTCCCAGGGCCGTGGGAGCTCAGTACTGACGCACAGGTGCCATGAGGTGCTGGGCCCAGGTAGCCGGCCTCAGGGGTGACAGATGCCTCTTACCCCTGCCTTGGCTACTTCCTGGCCCTCTGTGTGCCCCAGGGTCTCAGCACCCAAGCTGCTCCCAGCCAGAGGCCCTCACTCAGCACCAGAGTTCTTTCTGTGGCCTGCATTCTACAATGCTGATGACGGAGACGACACGGAGAACAGCATGCGTGGGTTCGGGGCAAGGGTGTCCAAATCTCACGCGATGCTCGTGGAGTTCCTGGAGGGAGCCCAGTGCTGTTGCCTTCCTCTTTTCTGGTTCAAGAAGTGGCTCAGAGGAGAAGGGACTTATTCAAGGACACCCAGGAGCGTGTTTCAGAGCTGGAGGGAGGCTGTGGACGGACCAGGGGTGGCCACCCCAGGCTTGGACAAGGATCATAATGACCTTTGACTCCTGCTGCCCCTCACTGCCCCTTCCCTCCAGGGTGGGGCCTGCAGCCCCTCTCTCCCATCCTGGCTGAGTGAGGGAGGGCTCCTTTCTTACTGATGCTATTTATTTATTTATTATTTTTGGAAGGTTTTTAATTTCCAAAAAATATTTATTTATTTATTTATTTGGTTGCACCAGGTCTTAGCTGCAGAAGGCGGGCTCCTTAGTTGCGGCACATGAGCTCCTGAGTTGCGGCATGTGAACTCTTAGTAGCAGCATGCATGTGGGTTCTAGTTCCCTGACCAGGATCAAACCTGGACCCCCTGCACTGGGAGTGCGGAGTCTTCTCCACTGCGCCACCAGGGAAGTCCCGATGCTGAAGCTATTTAGTGAAAGTCCCAAGGCAGTTTGGTTCCTTCTGTTTCCTGGGAGTCTCCTGTTTTGAGGAATCTGGACAAGTGACTTGGGGCCAAGTCAAAAACCAGCCCAGGCTGCATCTTTCTCAAGGGCGTTTGTCAAGCCAGAGCTCCCAGGAGTGGCCCCAAGCCCTCCTAGTCATGTCTCAGGGTCAGATTCCAGCCTCCCTGGGCACTCCCCTCAGGTGTGAGCAGCCTTAGTCCCGCCTCCTTTTCTTATTTTCTTTTTCTTTTTTTTTTTTTAACCATGCTGCGCTGCTTGCAGGATCTTAGTTCCCCCAACTAGGGATCGAACCCAGACCCCCAGCAGTGGAAGTGCAGAGTCCTAACCATTGGCCTACAGGGAATTCCTCCCCGACCCTCCCCCCACCCCCCACCTCCTTTTAGGTTGTCTTAACTCCTGAGTCCTATAGCCTGACCTGGATCCTTCACAGCTCTGGGCCCTCCCGGTCTCCAATCCCAGGGAACCGTAGACATCCAGGATCCTCCTTGGACCCAATCCCTCAGCACCACCATGTATAGACCAAGCCCTGCACAGAGCTCAGTGGGGGTCAGTTCACTCCCGTTGCCCTTTCTGGATCAATCTGCCAGGAGCCCTGTGTCAGCGTCCCTCCAGTCCCATCACTTGCTTTGGACCTCTTTGCTTCCAGGTTTGACTTCAGGTCTCTCCTTTGCACCTTAATATAGCTTAAAGACTGACCGTATGTGCGGGTGTGGGTTGGGTAGAAACTCTGATGAGCCCTAACGTTGAGTGCACAACTTGTAGGATGAGGCAGGTGGGCTACAACCTACCCAAACTTCAAGGTACAGAGGGCAGCGTGAGTTTGGTGATTGAGGTGGAGAGGGCAGGAAGGCATCCTTCCTCCCTCAGTCCAGGCTCTCTGGCTGCCCTGACTGCCTGGCTTTGATAGATGGAAGAGGGGTTCTGTGGCTGACTCGTCACCTGGTGGCAGGGTAAGATTGCACAGAAAGTACACTTAACCGTGTCAGCTCTTCCAGAAGCCGCAGGCTTCCAACTGCAAAATAGAATCTAGGTATTACCACTTTACCCCCGCCTCTCTCACCTTACTCAGGTGCTGGTTCAGAGCCTAATCACTTAATTTGTCAGTGGCACCTCGTGGTGTCACTTCCCCTGAGCCCAGATACCTATTAGGTGTGGGCTAATGAACAGCTGATAACATCTCTGCGTTACCTCTGGGAGGTATCTGCTTCTCACTGGGGACTCTGAAACCAAACCTGTCTGCAAACACTCTACTGCATCCCTTCTGCCTGGTGGGACGGTTGCTCAGGGGGAGCCTGGGGAAGTGCTCTGTTTGACAAGTTGTAGAGAGCTGTTTAAATCCGAATGTTATCCTGTCTCTTCCCTGTTCTGCAGCGGGAAGCAGCATCCCACGTTCAGCTCTGAAGAATGGAAACTCAGGCTTGAGGTGGGGATATGGGGAGGACCGGACAGGAACGTCAGTGCATACTGGTGCATCTCCTCCACAGGCAGATCTGTGCTCTAAGTGGGAGGAAAGAGGATTATGTTCATTTTATTATTATTTTTTGGCCTCACCACACAGCATGCGGGATTTTGGTTCCTCAAGCAGGGATCAAACCCGCGCCCCCTGCAGTAGAAGCTCGGAGTCTTAACCGCTGGACCGCCAGGGAAATCCCAGATTATGCTCATTTTGAACTGTGCGGAAACTTGGGCCACTTGCATCCAGGACTCTGAGGACTTTCTAGAGCTTTCCCCAGGGAGAATGCCCCTCCCCTCAGGGAGTGAGACCTTCCAGTCTCTGAAAGACTCAGCCTCCAAAGATGGAGGAGCTGCACTGGGTCTGTTCACACCAGGAGAGGGAGGCTGAGTTTGGGGTGTGGGAAATTGTTATGAAAACAGAGAAGCTCTGTGAGCTTCTCCACCACTTACTGGCTGTATGATATTAGTGACTTTTTATCTCTCTGGGCTTCAGTTTTTTCATCTATAAAATGAATTATTAATCATTGCTAACAAGTATTGAGTGCTTACCAGATGCCAGACACTGTTCAAAGCACTTTATGTGTATCAACTCATTGAATTCTCTCAACAAATGATGAGGTGGGTGTTATTATTATTTCCAACTTAGAGATGGGGAAACACTTTACCAGGATTCAAACCCAGGCAGTCTGGCTTCAGATTTTGTACCATTTGCCATCCCTCCATTGCAAGGCAGTGTGGAGATGAAATGATAACATGGATGTGAAGGCTCTTCGAAGGGCAGAACGGCTGGTACGTATTGCTAATTCTTCAGTGGGTCTCAATGGGAAATTGCCTTTCAGTTCTATCAAATATGCAGAATTTAAGCTAAGCAAACAAGTGAACAAAAAAGCCAGCCACGATGATGATAAATGCAGCCGGAAAGGTAGGATCTTCACAGAAGCCAGAAGAAATCCAGCACTGTCCAGAGAAAAGGACACCCATATGGCTCCCTGCCTTGGATATTCTGGTCCCTTGGCAGGTAGGAGGCTTCAGAGGAGTACGTCAGCCTTCACCTAAGTGTCAATCCATCAATCCCCTTCACTCTGATTTTGTACTGAACAAAGAACCTTCTGGTATTGATTTCCTTTCCCAAAAGTCTGTCCTTCCTGAAAGAGATTGTGCTGACCAATCAACCTCAGGATTCCTGTCTTCTAGGTGGTTTCATTTCTCAGTGTAAATTAATAAATTGCACTTCAGGTTTAGCAATCAGTCTCTTGTGAGTTTGTTTAGTGTGGGTCATCCTGCCCCGCCACAACCCCCCCCCGCCCCCCACCTAATCACAGCAGTTAAGTTCCCAGGGAGAGGCTGGAGGGGAAACACCATCAGGGTAGTATAAGAAAGATGTCCAAAGAATGGTATAAAAATGTACCCTGTGAGAATGTAGAGGACAGAGAGAGGGCTTCTCTGTGGGGGAAAGGAGCATCAAGGAAGGCTTCCTGGAGAAGGATGACGTTGGTACAGGAAGAGGGATATTATGCATAGAGGTTGAAACACAGGCTCTGGAGTCTGCCTACCCGGGTTGGAAGTCTATCTCTATCCCCTTATTGGCTATGTGACTTAGCCAAGTTACTCTATCTCTCTAGGCCTCAGGTTCTTCATCTTTAAAGTGGGCATAAAAATAGTAGCCACATTATGGGGTGGCTGTAAGGATGAAATGATTATATATAATATATATAGCTCTTAGCACAGTGCTGGGCCCGCAGGCAACACTCAGAATGGCTGTCATTACTGTTGCCATTGTTAATACCCAAAAGGATATTTTCATTGAGGAGAATTCTCAGAGAAGGAGACACATTGAGGCTTGCTGTATCCCCAGAGGCGATTTTGTCTCAAAAGGAGGGAGAGTTGAGTCTGAGTTTGCTTTAAGACCCAGAGGACAGAAAGCTCTTTGCAGTATACGGCTCTTTCCTTAAGAGTGGTCACAGCCTGTCCTGTGGTTTTGCAACCCCCAGGAGAGCTGCCTGTACAATCTATAAGAACCCATCAGCCTCGAGAACTTCCGTGGTTTCTGAGTCACCATCAGGCCATTTCAGCTTCCAAGCAGAAACTCCCAGGGCAAACTTACCATCTAGGTGTTTTTCTGGCCTCCTCTGTGTAGGGAAGGGGAGGGCTGCATCCGGTGTTGCCTGCTGCCCCCAACCGATCCCTGTTTACGTTCAGCCTCTGCACAGAGTCCCAGCATCACAGAGAGTCAGGGCTGAGCGATGTTCAGCACTGGCTTCACAGCTTTCCCAAAGGAAAGGATGCTCCAGGTCACCTAGCTAGGGTTCTCCAGGGCTGGGCCCGGACCCCAGGCCTACTGCTTCTTTACCCAGTGTTTTGTCTACAGATCCTGGTGGGGCCTTCCCTAGTTTCACCACAAACTTGATTCTGGTCGATTCAGGGAAGACAGGTAGAGAGGGACAGGTCAGCATGTTAGGGGAGCGCCAGGGTTTCCATCATATACGTGCTCTCCGGGCAAGTGGAGATCCCCCTTCCTCCCGGTTAATTCCTGATACCCCTACCCCCATCCCTCCAGCACCATGGAAACTGTTCTAGTTTCTTCCTGCTTCCCTTTGCCTTTCCACAAAACAAAAGTGTTTCATTGGTCCTAGCTCTTTCCTGTCCTTTTTATCCTGGGGGAGCTGGGCATCTGAAAAATCCTGTTATTGTCACTCAGGAATCCTGTCTTCTCCCCGGGGCCCATTTCCGCTTTTCGTGAGAGTGCACGGGGGGTGGGTATGGGTGGCTGGGTAAGTAGGGCTGGGAGACACAGATCCGTGGTTGAAGGGAGAGGCAACGCTTCTCTCTCTCTTTAATCAATGATGCCTTCTGAAAGGGGTACCCACCCCCATTCCTATTACTAATAATTGATACCTATCAACCTAATTCCAACTCTGTTCTGTCCAGCACTTGTGGGAGCACCCTCAGAAGGGATGGGTAGGGTACAGGTTAAGAACGTCTGCCGTAGTTAGCACATCAGCGTGTACAGCCAAGCCCTGCCGTGTACTGTGTGATCTTGGGGGAGTTGCTTAATCCCTCTGGGCCTCAGTTGGCCCAGATAATGGATGTTAATAATGACACCTATCCCCACAGGACTGTCGTGAGATTCAGAGAGAGAATAAACTCAAAGCACTTAGAAGGATGCCTGACAGGTGGTCAGCGCTCAGTGAAGACTAGGTACTATTGATACTTGTTATTCTTTTTCTCAGGGCCGGGGATGTCTCAGTGTTGGCAGCATACCCCAGCCTGGTCCTTAGCTTTGGAGATTCAGAAATCAACAGTGCACCCAGGGCACTTTGTTCTAGCAGAGTCTACACGGGAGGTCAAGTTACCAATAAGCAGTTGCTTGATGAGCACCGAATTAGAGCTGGGTGGAGTGGGGTGGGCAGCAGGAGGCTCACAAGGCTAGTGTGCTGGGGTCTGTGACTCCCATTTCTATCACTGACACTGGTCCCAAAGCTCCCTGTGGCTGGTAAGGGGCCCTGTTCTCTATACCGCAGAAAAGAAGCTGATCTGGTTGCAACATCTGCTGACTCCAGCATCCACCAGGGCTGACCTGATTGGCCAGAGCAGCCCCCTCTCCTCAATGCCTCTTTGGGGGTCCTTCTAGATTCACTCTAGGTTGAAAAGAAAGGTTTTCCCAGGGCAGGGGGCCTCATCTTCATTCAGGGCTCTGCAGCGGCTCCCCACCCTGTCAGACGGCTTTGAACACAGCAGGAGACATGCTGAAGGGTCCAGCTCTAAGACTCTGTGCCCTTTCCTATCCATTCCAGTTCCGGAACAGAATTCCTTCCCCAGCTCACAGTACAATCGAACTGCACCCCTGCTTTGGACAAGTCCAGTCAACGATGTACACCAGTCACCCTGGGTTACACAGATGTGCATTTGAGAGCAACTAGAGATCGTTTCTTGGGGGTGGAGTTTTTGGAGCAGATGACAGAGTTCACCCATTCTACAGTGATTATTTTCTCATTTCTTTTTTAGGTTAGGAGCACTTTCCTATCCTCCTCAAATATGATTCCATGATTTCCTCTCCGTTTTTCAGTAATTAATTTTTCTTAACAACAATAGCTGTTATTTATTAATTAGCTAGTATGCTAATTGGGTACTTTTCTTACATCTTTAATCCATACAGCAACCTGATTCCAGTTTATAGATGAGGACACTGGAGTCCAGAGGGATCAGTAAGATCAGTAATCGGCCCAATGAGTCTTTTTTTTTTTTTTTTTTTGGCATTGCCTCAAGATGATTCGTATTTTTCTCCCCAGTTGAAATGAAACAGAAAATATGTGCATTTACCTTTTGTCTCCCCAAACAGGGTCCTGAAACCTCATTTAAGACCATAGCTGGGAAAAACCAGTTTGATTTGCAGCGAACCCAGATTTTGAAGGGACTAAAAGTTTCTGTCTTGTTTTGTTTGTTTGCTTGACATGTCAGAAATCAAAGCCCTTTACAGGAATGGTTGACAATGTATCCACATATAAAAATTTGGAAGGGGATGAGGGGCAGGAAAGAGTATGTGGACCTTGCCCCGAGAGTGGCGGGGCGGTCGGTCTTGTCTGAGGTTATTTGGAGGAGGCTTGAGGAGAGAGGTCAGTGCAGAGGCAGCGGTGGCATTGGAAGGTGGGCCAGGGCTGTGCGGAGTGGGGTGGGGGTGAGGGGGTGGGGGGTAGGGAGTGGGGTGGGGGATGGGGGGTGGGGGTGGGGGGAGATGGGGGTGGGGAGTGGGGGGTGACTTAGTGCAGCTCATTCCTATTGCCCAGTTTGGCAAACCATTCTTCCCTGATCTAAATAAATATACCCACCTCCCCACCCCCTTGTCATAGGGTGGAGCCTGGGTATCCAGACATGCTCATAATGGGAAGGAAAATCCCCCCCAGCACCAGTACTTGGTACCCAGTGCTAAAGTTCCCTCTTTTCCCCAGTGCAATACTGTCCCATGGCTGGTATCCCCAGAGCCTGGACTGGCCTTCACTGGCTCGTTGACTGGCTCTCTGGCCTGGGAGGGGTTTTGAGCAGGTAAGTAGTGTCATCAAATGGGAACGATGGACGTCAACTCTTGCAGCAGAGTGGCGACGGTTTGGAAGCAGGTAATGTCCAGGTGAGAGATGATGAGTGTCTGAATAGGGCAATGGCCAAGGATGGAGAGGAGAGATATTAAGGGGTGGAATCAATAGGACCTGATTGATTGATATGGGCTGACATCCAAAGACCTTCACTTAGGCGGCCACTCCAGCCTCCAGTGCTGCCACTGCCCTTGCTCTAGCTGGTTGCTGAATGTTCTTGCTGTACTCGGGCTCCATGCCTCTGAACGGAGTATGCCGGCTTCTGCCTGGAAGACCATCCCCTCCCTCCAGAAATCTTGGATTCCTTTGTCTGTTTCCCCCACTAGAGAATGAGCTCCTTGAGGGAAGGGGCTGAATCTCTTAGCTCTGAATCCCAGCACCTGGCACAAAGCCTAGAGCGCCACGTATATTTGTTGAGCGAATCAATCACTTCCAAAAGTTGCAGGGTGGAGCGGAAAGAAAGAAATGAAGAGGGAAGGAATGAAGACATCCCCAGGCGCACCGTCAGATCTTATTATAATCACTCCTCTCTCTGATGTTACACACTAATCCTCATCGGAGTGAGGCTTGAGAGTGATCTAAATAGCATCTGTCTCTGCTAGATGCTGGAACTCGAACCAAATAAAACGGGAATGGTTCAAAGAATATTCTATTATTCCGTCCCAACGGTTTCGGTAAGACGGTCACATTACCAGAGGGAGCGCCTTGCAGACTTAGATGCGGGTGGCGGGTGGTGGCCACTGAGAGCCAGAGAGAGATAACAGGATAAGGTGGACAGAGCCTGGACAACCCGTCCGGGTCCTGAGCTCCAGTCCTGGATGTACGGATAGCCTGGGAGCTGGGCCTTTCTGAGGGTTCCTGCAGATGTACATTCTAAAATCTCTGTCTCTTTGCTTTGACTTTTTGTGTTCCTCCCTTGCTGCTTCCACACTCACTGATCCCCCAGGTCCTCAGGAGACCAAAATGTAAGCCGGAGCAGGAGATAGGCCTTGAATTAATTTCAGTGTCTTTGTATCTCACAGTAAAATAGAAAATCTTGCATCTTAAGTCCTGTTTGTCCAGGGCTGCTATATTTTCTTTTTTTTTTCCCCACCAATTAATTTTTTTTAAGAAAAGACTTATTTTCTCTAATGTCCCATTAGCCAATGTGAAGGCTGGGAGTGTTAAAGCACTCACAGAGTGACTTTGGGCAAGTTCCCCTGAAGACCCCTCCCAAGCCAGCTTCTCTGGCTCTGTTTGCATACCTGGACCCCGGAGAACCCAGTACTATCCCTAGGCAGTCTGGCTACTGACTACCATACCTTCATCAACCCATCTCATACTTCTTTTGTGACAATTCATGTAATTAATCAGCCTCATCTTACAGGTGGGGCTTCCAAAGGGCTGGCTTGGGGTTATGTAACTCGTGAGTACCGGGATCAGAGCCACCCCTATCCTACACAGCGCCGTGCTTGGGTGGTTACAATTTATCCTTTGTGTCTGGGTAGCAATCTGGAAGATACTCCCTGGTTCTGATTTTCCACTGTCCTAATCTCTTAATTCTTCTGCATTAGAAAAGAAAGGTGGGCTTGGAATACCTTGAGTCCCTGGGCCCCAGGAGGAATCCAGGAGGCTGGGCTCGGGGGGCTGTAGACTGCACTGAATATACAAGCAGCTCTCCCCCAGATTCAGCTTTCTATACAGGGAAATGGCCACGGAAGCCATTAGTTCACTCGCTCTGGGCCAGAATGAGAGCAGCGCCCGCTGGTTCAGCTGGCTAGCTCATGCTGATCACGAGCTCCGACGGGCAATTATATATGTCTTTGATTAATAAAAAATGGAGCAATGAATGAATATTTAATCAACAAGGTCTGGCAGGTTGACTCTTTCAGAACCTGGGCTGGAGGGGGAGGCAGGGAGTAATCAAAGGGGTCCTTGGTGGTGAAAAGGCAGTGCACCACTCCAGGGGGTGGTTTCTGGAAGGCTGTTGTGGACTGGAAAAAAAAAAGCACAACCTAAAAGTTGTGAGCTATGTTTTATTCAGTGACCTTACTGAGGACTATAGCCTGGGAGGCAGCCTCTCGGCTCTGAGAAACTGTTCCAAAGAGGTCAGGGAGGAGTCAGATATCTAAACGTTTTTGCTGGAGAAACAACAACAATAACAACAACAGCCCATGTAGTCAGACAGGAAAAGATTACTGCCGATCACAAAAACAGACATCTCAAGTTCATGATTTTAGCGTTTTTCTAAGTATGGGAAGAGGAAAGCATGTTGGCTCATTGAAGTTATTCCTGCATAAGATCTTAACTGGGACTTCCCACTGGTACAGTGGTTAAGAGTCCGCCTGCCCATGCAGGGGACACGGGTTGAAGCCCTGGTCCGGGAAGATCCCACGTGCCGCAGAGCAACTAAGCCCATGCGCCACAACTACTGAGCCCCTGTGCCACAACTACTGAAGGCTTCATGCCACAACTACTGAAGCCTGAGCGCCTAGAGCCCGTGCTCTGCAACAAGAGAAGCCCGCGCATCACAACAAAGAGTAGCCCCTGCTCGCTGCAACTAGAGAAAAGCCCCGCCGCAGCAACGAAGACCCAGCGCAGCCAAAAATTAAAAAAAAAAAAAAAAAAAAAGATCTTAACTATCTAGGGCCAGAATCTCGTTTTCTCCATCCTGAATTCCCCTCAGGGTGCACCGTCTGGTCGGCCGCAGGTAGTGGAATGGCAGGCAACAGTCACTGAAAGGCCAGGCACCATTTTTTTTTTTTTTCCTGTCTGCACTGTCTAGTTCCGGCTCTTGGTTCTCTGACTCTGTGTTGGGATTTGCTGGCAGCACTAGGAGCATGAGATCAGGAGAAAGGATTGAGCTCCTGGGCAAACGGAGAGAAACGTATTCTGTGCCCACCCGCGTGGTGCCGGTAGAGCACAAGGAAGAGAGAGAGAGAGAGAGTGTGTGTGTGTGTGTGTGTGTGTGTGTGTGTGTGTGTGTGTGTGTGTGTGTGTGTGTGTGTGTGTGTCTCTGCAGGTAAGCCGTCTGTGTGTGTGCTGCGACTGTGTGATCTTTTCCGTGGGGCTGCCTGTCCGTGCGCAACAGAACTAAAACTATCTCGGTCAGGGGAGGGAGGAGGGGCAAAGGAGCTGAGAGGCTGCCAGAGGATCAAGAGAGGAAACAGATGCTGCTGGGGTTAGAGTGAAAGGAGGGACGGTCTCAGGGCGTGGTCAAAAAGAGCACGGTATTGTGAGAGCTGGAGAACAAGGAAGTGATGGAGAGCGGGTCGCGGTGGACCTCTCTGGCCCCGCCCTTCCCGGCCCTTCCGGGATGTCTGGGGGCGTGGAGGGACTGGGAGGGGCGAGTGGAGGCGCGAATCTAAACGTCGCAAGGTACGCCGCCGCCAAACCCGAGAGCTCCGCGCGACGGCCGGCGGGTAGGACGCGGCTCGGGGCCGGGGCCGGGGGTGCTGGCGGCGGGGCCGCGGGGACGAGGCCAGGGGCTCTGTGGCTGGGCAGACCTCGGGGCGCTTCTGCTGACCACGTGCTAGAGGGGGAGCGGGTGGGGGTGGGGAGCGGCTTCTGGGCGCTTTCCTGGCAGATGGTGATGTGAGGAGGGGCGTTGGGAAGGGGGTTATTGGGAGCCCTGGCCGAGGGTCACGGAGGATCGTGTGGAGGTGGGGATGTTTTTGCCCTTAGACTGGCCTGCGACGTGACTAACCAGACCATGTGACCTTGGGAAGTTGACAGAGTCCTCTGAGCTTTTGTCAGTGAACTGAAGATAAGAAAACACCCTCTTTGCCAAGTTATTGTGAGGCTCTGTGAGGACCTGTGTGAAGTCCCTTACCCCCTGTTCCTGGCTTTCAATTGCTGCTGTATTTTACTGGACCGTCTCCAGAGCTGGGGCTCAGTTCCAGCTTCCCCACCTGTTGCCAGATGTGGGATGCAGAGGCATTTGCAGCTGTTTCTACACCTGGCTTCTTTGTCTATCCCACAAAGAACCTTTGTCCACCTCTACCTTTCCCACAGCCCTGTGTACCAAGCAGCCTCTGCCTTATCTTACAGGATCCAGGGAGTCGCCCACTGATGGTTTTTACCCAGGCCCGAAACAGCCAGCACCAGAGAGCCACCTGAACAGAAGCACCTGACAAAGCAATTTTCCAAGTGCTCAAAAGGCGGGCTTTGCAGCTCCTGTGGTCAGCCCAGGAGGCCACACGCGGGATTTGAGGATCAGCTCCACCTCGGACCATGCAGGGCCAGAGCCTGCCCCTTCGTGTAGCCACCCTGCTGACGGGGCTGCTGGAATGCCTCGGCTTTGCGGGCGTCCTCTTCGGCTGGGCATCCCTGGTGTTTGTCTTCAAAACAGAACATTACTTTGAGGAGCTGTGTGAACCGAATGCCAGGCTGATGGGCAATGCCACGGGGCTGGATGGTAAGGGAGGAGGGCTTCTCTAGGAAGCTGAGTCTGGTTCCCAGGTGGTGGGAAGGGGTTGGAAGGACTCCACCCCCTGCCTCCTCTGCCAACATGTCTGTGGTGAGAGGAAGGGAGTGTCAGCTGCCCCCGCCCTCAACCTTGGTCTCAGAGGTCCCTGGGGAGGGAAGTATCGGCTCCCAAGAGATAATTAGGGGCAGTCACGTCTCCACTTATCTAAGGGAGAACTTATCCTACCGGGCAAGCTGTCCAAGATGGAAGAGGCAGCCCTGGACGGGAGCCAGGCTGGGTGCCGGCCTGGCAGGCAGGCTGGGATGGATGGGAGGTTGGCCCATCCACCCTGGGCTCTTGAGATCTGCCTTTCTCTCCTCCAAACTGCAAAGCCCAGGACGAGCGCTTCTCACTCATCTTCACCCTGGCATCCTTCATGAACAACTTCATGACGTTCCCCGCTGGCTACATCTTTGACCGTTTCAAGACTACCGTGGCCCGCCTCATAGCCATGTAAGTCCCAAGGGGATCTGAACAGGCGTGGGGCAAGAGGAATTCTGGCAGCAGCTTTGTTTGGAGGGAGACCCAGGCCAGGCAACTGGGTATCCCTGCCCCGGCAGCCCTGCTAGAAACTGCACAGGGTGTGGACTGTGTCTCGACCTTCCCTATTCCCCACACCCCTGCTTCCCTTTCTTCACCTCCTTCCTCTGTTGCATGTGGAACTGCATGCTGTACGATGTGCTGAATAGAGCAGGACCCCAAGCCTACTTCCTGTGAGGGCTGGCCTGGGACAGGTTATGCAATTAGCAAAGCCTAGGATTGTCACTCTCGGGGCTTCCCTGGTGGTGGTCCAGCGGTTAAGACTCTGCGCTTCCAGTGCAGGGGGCGTCAGTTTGATCCCTGCTGGGGAACTGAGATCCCACATGCTGTGCGGTGTGGCCAATAAATAAATAAAAATAAAAATAGAATTACCACTCTCGCCTTCATGCCGGGGACCTTTGTCCTCATCATACCTGAGTGACTAATCCTCATGCTCGTCACCACCACCATCACTCCCCAGAAGCTTAGGTAGTAAGGTGTCCTGGGTGTCTCCAGTGGTGGGATTTCAGTTTCCCTCTGACGGGAGGGGAGGTCACGGCGGGTGGGGGACTTGCTGGCTCCACGGGGTGCCACTGCAGCTGGCCAGGTTCGAAGATAAGCGGCGGGCCTGCGGGGGAGCTGATAGGACCCAGAGCCGGCGCCTCCCAGGAGGCACGTGAGAGGCTAGTTGTCAGAGGGACCGGAGGGTGGCTGGACCAGGAAACAGCCTGGAAGGAAAGCAAGCCCTTGGCTCTCTAAGCCTTTGGGTGCACGATGACGCTGTCATTCGCTCTTGGAATTTGGTCACCTGTCTCCTTCTCTTTCCCGTCCTTCTATGCCCACTCCCTCTTCTCCAGCCTTTAGTGTGTTAAGAAAAACCCAGTCTTCCCACCTGTGTTTCTCCTTTACTTTTACACAGAACTCTGCACTTCTGGTCACCAAATGTGTGAGAGCCTTTCCCACACCAGGCAATTCTGTGGCACCAGCTGGGTGTCCTATCATTTAACTCAGTTCTGACACTGTCTACCTGGAGATACAGCATCAGATCCCACAGGTTAAGGGCTCAGTCCCACCAGACTGCCCTCCACCTCAGATGCCAATTGCAAGTGGTAGGTCCCCAGTTTACCCACAACTTCTGTCTGACTCGGCTGCAAACCTGGGATTCCTGTGACCTCCTCCCCCTTGGATTCAGTTATTTGCTAAAGGGCTCACTGAACTCAGGGAAACACATATACCAGTTTATTGATTTATTGCGGTACGCGGGCCTCTCACTGTTGTGGCCTCTCCCGTTGTGGAGCACAGGCTCCGGACGCGCAGGCTCAGCGGCCATGGCTCACGGGCCTAGCCGCTCCGCGGCATGTGGGATCTTCCCGGACCAGGGCACAAACCCGTGTCCCCTGCATCGACAGGCGGACTCTCAACCACTGCGCCACCAGGGAAGCCCTATACCAGTTTATTAAAGGATATGATAAAGGATACAGATGAACAGCCAGATGAAGAGACGCATAGGGCGAGGTCAGGGAGGGTCCGGAGCCCAGGATCTCTTCTGTCCCTGTGGAGTTGGGGTGCAGCACCCTCCTGGTCCATGGCTGTGTTCACCAACCTGGGAGCTCCCCAAACTCCATACTCTTGGGATTTTATGGAGGCTTCCTCATGTAGGCATGATCAGTTATTAACTCCACTTCCAGCCCGTCTCCCCTCTCTGGAGAAGTCGGGGGCAGGGCTGAAAATTCCAAGCATCTAATTATGGCTAGTCTTTCTGGTGAGCAGCCCCCCTCCAGGACCCATCCGGGGTCACCTCATTAGAATAAAAGATGCTCCTAGGGCTCTTATGTGGGAATTTACAAGGGTCTTAGGAGCCCTGTGTCAGGGACTGGGGACCTGGACCAAATATGTATTTCTTCTTATCAATCAGAGTATCACACTTAAGCACTGCTTTTATTACCCCTTGCTTCTAAGAGAGTCCCGTAACCTTGGGGTTGTGGTCCTTAAACAATAACATCCTGGAACTTTAAGCTTAGGACCTAGATCAGTCAGTCCAATCATCTCTCTCTTTTTTTTTTTTTTAATGGTTAGATTCTGTTTTTTTTTTTAATTTTTTTAAATTGGGGTATAGTTGTTTTATAATGTTGTGTTAGTTTCTACTATACGGCGAAGTGGAGTTCCCTGTGCTATACAGTAGGTTCTCATTAGGTATCTGTTTTATACATATTAGTGTATATATGTCAATCCCAATCTCCCAGTTCACCCCTCCCCACTTCCCCCACTTGGTGTCCATACATTTGTTCTCTGCGTCTGTGTCTCTATTTCGGCCTTACAAACAGGTTCATCTGTACCATTTTTCTGGATTCCACATATATGCGTTAATAAGTGATATTTGTTTTTCTCTTTCTGACTTCACTCTGTATGACAGTCTCTAGGTCCATCCACAAACATCTCTTCATAGAAGAGGCTGCTGAGGCCCAGAGAAGGGCAGTGCCTTGCCCAAGGTCACACAGCAAGAGGAATTAGAACTCAAGATTATGATTTGTAAACGAGGCACTAACCCCTTTCTTCAAGGGCTTGGCTGGTTGGGACTTCTAGGTGGGAGGACCTTGGCTCCACGCACCCTCTGCCCCTCCAGCTTTCTCTCTCGTTGACCGCATTCTCCATCTGCCGTTCTGTGTTCCAGATTTCTCTACACCAGTGCCACGCTTACGATAGCCTTCATCTCTGCAGGTGAGTGCTGTCGGGAGGGACACAACCTCAGGGGCAGCTGGTGAATGGGCAGGTGCAGAAGGTGATGGATGGGCAGGATGCACTGACCCCCACAGGTATTCAGAGATCCACAGACTTTCAGCTGGAAAGAGTCCTTGAGAGAGTTATTGCTGGTCTATAAAAACAGTTCAGTCTAGTGAGACATGCAAAAAAATAAGGACAGTGGAGGGACTGCTTCAGAGAGAAGAACTTATTCAAAAGATTACATCCTTCCGGGCTTCCCTGGTGGTGCAGTGGTTGAGAGTTCACCCGCCGATGCAGGGGACACGGGTTCGTGCCCCGGTCCAGGAGGATCCCACATGCCGCGGAGCGGCTGTGCCCGTGGGCCATGGCCGCCGAGCCTGCGCGTCCGGAGCCTGGGCTCCGCCACGGGAGAGGCCACAGCAGTGAGAGGCCCGCTACCGCAAAAAAACAAAAAAAACAAAAAGATTACATCCTTTCGTTATGTATTAAATGTCCTCTCTCTCTTTTTTTTAATGAAATGATAATAGGAATGGCAGTTTTCGAAAATATCCTGACTTAGCCGGGTACAAACTGATAACCCCAGTGTAGTCAGAAGTTTTCTTTTCAAATTTTACTGGTCTATAAGTGTATACAGTTCCCAAAGTCTGGGAATTCCAGTCTGGTGTATTCCCCACTTCCTCCATTACGTAGAGGAGAAAACAGGTCAGAGAGAGACCCTTTGCAGAGACTAGCCAGAGGCCCCAGAGCAAGTTAGTGGGAAGGGGTCCTGGGACCCTGGCTGTGCTCTTTGCTAGCATCTCAGTTATAGAGGCCAAGAGATGCTTTCCAGTATTCCTCCCCAGTGCCAGATTACGTGGCTCAGTTTTTGGGTTAGGAAATAAAAAGTACCTAACTCTCCTGTGTCTAGTACCTGTGCTGAATCTGTTACTTCATTTGTGTTCAGTGAACGCAAAGCTGACTGAGGGTCTCTGTCTGAGCAGATCTCATGAGGTAGCCTGGTTATTTAAAAACCACTCTGCTCGGGACTTCCCTGGTGGCGCAGCGGCTAAGACCCCGTGTGCCCAATGCAGGGGGCCGGAGTTTGATCCCTGGCCAGGGAACTAGATCCCACGTGCGTGCTGCAACTAAGAGTTCACATGCCCCAACTAAGGAGCCCACATGCAGCAACTAAGACCCGGCACAACCACATAAATAAATAAATATTAAAAAAAAAAAAAAACACTCTGCTTATCATACTGTCTTCTTACCTAAAAGCCTAAGCATGGTTTTCAAGTGGCTGAATGTGGAGGTGATGGCTGGGTATGTTTGACTCACATGTGTGAATCACTGGAGTCACAATATTCCCTTCCCCCCTAAAATAGGGCTTTTTGGTTTTGGAAAAAGCATGCTATTGTGAAAGGAATCTCAACCAACCTTTAGTGCATTTGAAGACGTACCTTTTATAGAGACAGAAATTGAATGGTAAACAGTGTGAATGATCTAAAATGAGCACGTGTACAGCGCTTCTCAAGGTATGGAACAAAAGTTACTCGGATAACAGTTACTTTGGGGAATATTATTAGGAAGCACACATGCTGCCTTAACACTGAATCACCTGGTGGGAGAGTTACTCCCTTTTTATTTCTCACTAGCCCTCTGATTTCATGCACGGAAGTCTTGGTTTGGGCTGGGATGATTTTAACACTGTGACAAGAGCAGGTATCAGGCTTTGAACATTCTGAAGGCCACTGCGTTCAGTTACAGTTTAATAACAGTGTTTTCATTGTATTTATTTGTACAGTTACCTCCTATTCACAACAAGCAACACAAGTTGCTTTTCATTTATACTAGCGATATAAAGTTTTCTCTTGTTTTGGCCGTGCCACAGTGGCTTGTGGGATCTCAGTTCCCCGACCAAGGATTGAACCTGGGCCACGGCAGTGAAAGCCCAGAATCCTAACCAGTAGGCCACCAGGGAACTCCCAATATAAAGTTTCCTTTAAAAATAATAGATTTCTTTTGGATAAAAGTGAGTCAACTTAAAAAAAAATTTTTTTTGGCAAATAAGACAGGTGTGGGTTATGGCCCAAATCATGAAGGTGGGCAGAAAGAAGGCTGTGACTTGGGAAAGACTAACTTACGGAGGGCTCCCTAGTCCTTGGCACTTTAGTTGTTTTTAGTTCTGCTCTTCTTACCCAACACTTGCCAGACCTATTAGAATGATTTTTTTGCATGTCAGTCTTTCCAAGGGCAAGAAGTATTTATTCATCCTGCATTTCCAGTGCCAAGCACAACACCTGGCACAAAGGAAATGCTCAAAGTTTAATGAACAAAAGAGAGACACTCAGATCTCACAGCGCCTGGTGAGGTGGGAAGAGCAGGGAATGTTATTGCCATTTATCAGATGAAATGACTGAGTCACAAGTTCAGAATCTAGCTCAAAGCAGTGAATTAGAGGCTGGGCTCAGGGACTGAATCCAGGCTTCTCTTCCCCACAGTGTCAAGGATGCATAGGGGGGCTGCTTGTGGTTTAGTGAGGGAAGGGGGTGGTGGGTTGAGTGCCTCTCTCTGTAGACATCCACCCTGCCAGAGACCAAGGGTCATCTTTGGTGAGGAAGAGGGTGTCTCAGGAGACCTCTGCAGGGTCCCTCCACAGGGGCACGTGAAGGAGCCGTGACCAGGACCCTAAGGTCCGTGGAGGATGCTGGGAGGCTGCCTAGAATTGGGGCCCTAAGCCCAGGATCGTAGGGAGCAGGGGGGCCAGAGTTCGGGTTGCGTGTCTGGGCTGCACTGTGGCACCTCCCCATCTCTGTCTTGGATTGTTCCAGACTCAGCTGTGCTGCTCTTCCTGGCCATGCCCATGCTCACCGTAGGAGGAATCCTGTTTCTGATCACCAACCTGCAGGTGTGAGCCTGCCCTAATCACGGGCCCCTGGCTGGAGGTTGGGGCGGGTGGAAGGAGGGAGAAGCACTTTGCTACACTGGCTGCCTCTGATGGGGTTGGCCCAAGCCAGGGTGGTAGCTCCTGGGGTGGAGGGTAGGTCTGGGTATGAGGGCCTGACACTTGCCGGGCGCACAGGAAAGATTTCACGAATAAATAAGTGATTCAGGCTGATCGTGTGTCCTCCAGATCGGGAACCTATTTGGCAAACACCGTTCAACCGTCATCACCATGTACAACGGAGCATTTGACTCTTCCTCGGCAGTCTTCCTTATCATTAAGGTAAAAGATAGCAATGGCCCGTGTTTATCTCCCCGCTGCTGGGGAGCACCAGGCATCCGTAATCAGCCGCCAGGGTGGAAGGCAAGAGCCTGGGCCAAGCCTCCTTCTCAGAAACAGGTTTCAGCCCCTAATTCTTACACTGACTTTTTGTATGATGAAATACACCCAGGGACTTCCCTGGTGGTCCAGTGGTTAAGACTGCGCACTGCCAAAAAAAAAAAGACTCTGCACTTCTACTGCAGGGGACGCGGGTTCAATCCGTGGTCAGGGAACTAGGATCCTGCTTGCTGCGTGGCAAAAAAACCCCACCTAACATAAAGTTTTCCATGTGAACCATTTTTAAGCGCACAGTCCGATGGCATTAAGTTCATTCGTGTTGTTTTACGACCATCACCGCCATCCATCTCTAGAACTCTTCTCCACCCTGTAAAACTGAAACTCTGTGCCCATTAAACAATAACGCCCATTGTGGGTACCCCCCCGTCTCCTCCTTGCCACTGGCAACCACTGTCTTATTGTCTATTTCTGTGAATTTGACTACTGTAGGTACCTCCTAAGTGGAATCATACAGTATTTGTCCTTCTGTGACTGGGTTATTCCATTTAGCCTGATGTCCTCAGGGTTTATCAATGTTGTAGCAGGTGTCAGAATTTCCTTCCTTTTTAAGGCTGAATAATGTTCCATCGTATGTATGTGCCACATTTCCTTTATCCATTCATCCGCGGATGGATACTTGATTTGCTTCCACCTTTCAGACGTTGTGAATAATGCTGCTGTGCACGTGGCTGTTACACTGACCTCTTCTCTCCTTTGTCTGCAGCTCCTTTATGAACAGGGCATCAGTCTCAGGGCCTCCTTCATCTTCATCTCTGTCTGCAGTGCCTGGCATGTTGGGCGTACTTTCCTTCTGATGCCCAGGGGACACATCCCCTACCCACTGCCCCCCAACTACAGCTATGGGTAAGGACTATGAGCTGGTGATGGTGTGCCCAGAGCCCCTCATCTCACCTGGAGTAGGAAGCAAGGATGGGACAGACATGGTAAGGCAGAGGAAACCTGTCCCAGGAGAGGAGGACTAGACCAGGGATGTATTAGTTAGCTACTGCTGCATAACAAACTACCCCAAAACTTAATGGCCTAAAACATTAAGCATTTATTATTTCCACAGGTCTGTGTGTAGCTGGCTAGTTCTGCTGATCAGGGAGCTGCTTGGATGACCTTGACAAGGCTTCTCATGCCTCTGATCACCTGGTGGGCTAGCTGGGGACTGGCTGGTCTAGGATGGCCTTACTCACATGGGGTTTGTCTGGCCATAGGGAGTGGCAGGGATTTCTGGGTCACGTGGCTCTTATCCTCCCACAGGCTAGCTTGGGCTTCTTCACATGGTGGTCTCAGGGTTCCAAGATAAATGCCAAAATGCACAAGGTTTTTTCACTTTTAAGCTGAGAATTGTCGCAGCATCACTTCTGCTGGGTTGTCTCGGCCGGGCAGCTCCCAAGGCCAGCCCAGAGGGAGGGGACAGGGAAGTGGTCAGAGCTGTACTGCAGAGGGTGGAGAGCAGAGGCGGGGAAGACATGGGACCGTTTGTGCCGCCAGTCATCCAAGCAGTAGAGAGAGGGCATTTGTTTGCTGTTCAGCAGCCCCATGCGCTCTGATTTCATCTCACAGCAGTCCTGAGATACGCATACTTCCCTCCATTTTCCAAATGAGAACAAGGAGGCTCAGAAGAGTTAGGTCTGAGCCGCGTTGCACAGCCTCAGGAAGAGGCAGAGCTGGGGTTTGAACCCAGGCCTGTCCTGTTCTTCCTGCACTTCAGTGGTTCCCAAACATTGCTGCGTATTAGAATTGCTGGGATCACTTGGAGATCTTTAAAAAACGTAGGAGCCTGACTCCCACGCCCAGACATTCTGATTTAATCGGTCTAGGCTGTGACTTGGGCATTGGGGTTGTGAAAAGGTGATTCCAGTGTATAGCGAAAGGTACTATCCCCCCTCCCGCCGCGCGCGCACACACACACACACACACACACACACACACACACACACGGCCTGAATCTGAGGCTCGGCTCACAATTCTTGGGTCAGGCTGATGGGACTTCTGTTTCCACAGCCTGTGCTCTGGGGATGGCCCCAGAGAGGAAGAGAAGAAAACGGCTGAGTCCCAAAAGCTGGAGCTTTCAGAGAAGTTCCTTTCACCCAAGGAAGGTGAGCCCTACTGGTTAACCCATTTCCCCTCCGGAACCTGGCCTCTCCCCACAGCCACCTCCAAAGCTTTCCCAGGGACTCAGAATCAGGAAAGGACAGGTAGGGAAAAGACCTGCAGGATCTTCTCAACCCCCTCAGTTTATAGGCGGTCCAGAGAGGGGCAACATTTTTGTCTCATCTCTCCTCTTTGTCCCCCTTTTCTTTCTCATCTCATCATACCCCTTCCCCTCGCAGCCAGTCTTCCATCATTTGCCTTCCCTTCCCCCCACTCCTAAGTCCGCCTTATTTGTCCCCATTTCTGCAGGTCCGCTGGGTCTGTCCCGTCTCCATCACTGCCTCCTTTCTCTCCTCTGTCTGTTTTGGGTCTTTGGTTATAAACATCACAAACCACGGCTGGTTAAGGTAGAAATGAGAACAGGATTCTGAGAAGTTCACAAAAGCAAGGGCAAAGTGAACTTGCCAGGCTCCATCCAGGAAGAGCAGAACCAGGGGACCTGCCTCCGGGGACCCCAGTCTGAAATCACAGCCAGTCTGCCTCTCGAGGAGAATGATCAACTTGGTCAGCCTTGGGTGAGGAATGGAATGCTTAATTCGCAGTCCCATCTGGACCATGAAGAATAGGGCGGGGGGAGATTTCCAGAGAAGACTCAGGATCCTGGTACGGAAGGAAAAGAAGGGGCTGTGGATCAGCTGAAACACTAGCTGTCTTTAACTTTCTCCTCTCGTCTTTCTTTTCATCATCCTGGCTGAGAAAGATTAGGAAAGTGTTAGTGCAAGAAGCATCATTGAGTCCAAGCTGCGATAGATCAGATTTCGGCAGGCGGAGCACGTGGGAGGCTCATTCAGGGTGGTGGGGACAGGATGACGCGTGGAGGTGGCGGTGTGCCCAGGAAAGCAAGAAGAGCGGGTGAGCTCAGACCTCAGGCTGTCCTTTCAAGACCCCTGCACTCTTGCCCATCCCTGCCCCCCAACTTTAAGTGTAACTCTTGCCCAAATCTTCCTCTTCCCACCAGAGATCCTGAGACCAGGGCAGCAGCAGCAGGAAGCCCGCTCTTTCTGGAGCTACGCCTTCTCTCGGCGCTTTGCCTGGCACCTGGTGTGGCTGTCTGTGATACAGCTGTGGCACTACCTCTTCATCGGCACCCTCAACTCTCTGCTGAGCAACTTGGCCAGTGGGGACAGGGTGCTAGGTATGTGACGGGGCTGGGAGGCAGCGCATCTGAGCACCACAGCTGGGGACTTGGAACCTCGAGCGGCGGGGTGCTGAGCTCAGCAGGGCTCTGTGCTCCAGAGAAAGGTCTGAGCAGGGGTGTGGCGAGGAGGGTCAGGCAGGGCAAGGGCCGGGTGGGAGGGTCCTCTTCCGTAAGGCACTCCTGGAAAGTTCTTACCGCCCAACCCCTCTCTGCCCTCTGCAGTCAGCACGTACACAAATGCCTTTGCCATCACTCAGTTCTTTGGAGTGCTGTGTGCCCCCTGGAATGGGCTGCTCATGGATCGGCTGAAATGCAAGTACCAGGAGGAAGCAAGAAGGACAGGTGAGACCTGGGCTCCAGAGGATCAGGGAACCAGGAGGGGAGAGATCTTTATTTTCCTCCATGCCCATCTTCTCTTTTCTTCTAAATCCTTTTCTACTTGCATCTGTCCGTTCATCCATCCATCACTCATCCATCCATCCATCCATCCATCCATCCGTCATCTGTCCATTCATCACCCATCCATCCATCATCCAACCACTAGTCATTGAGTGCCAATTATGTGCCAATCACAGTTCTAGATTCAGTAACGGACAAGACAGATACGTCCTTGTTCTCAAGAAGCTCTTCTCAGTCTAGAGAGTGGAGAAATGCCAGTAATCAAGCTTTACAGTCCATGAAGTAAACCTGCAGGGAGCTATGAAACAGAAAGAAAGGCACATAACCTGTTCTGGGTGGGGATGGGTTGGGTGTCAGGGAAGGAAGTCTTCCTGGAGGAAGTGGCATCTAAGCCAAGACCTAAAGGAAGAGTAAAGACGTGAGAAATTGAAGAGGAGGGCCTTGGGAGGGTGGCCCAGGAGTACAGAGGAGTCAGGGTGGTGAAGGGGAGAGTGAAACACTAAGGAATCTGAGGAATCCCAGAAAGTGATTCGGGCTGGCCAGGGCACAGAGAGGTAGTCGGGAGGGGGCTGGAAAGACGGAGGTAAGAAGGGACAGGCCGTGTTGTGCCAAGGAGCTTGGACATGATCCTTGGACAAGAATGGAGGAGCAGGCATGCTGAGGTCTCTCTCTTTTTTTTTTTTTTTTTGACCTTGCACCTCACGGCTTGCGGGATCTTAGTTCACTGACCAGGGATTGGACTTGGGCATACGCAGTGAAAACGCAGAATCCTAACCACTGGACCACCAGGGAATTCCCTTTACCCCTATAGTTTCATCTCTCCCACTTCTCACTTCCCTGAGCTGCTTCTCCTAACCCTGCTGGAGTATTTTAAAACAAATCTCAGACATCAGATCATTTCATCTGTAAATACATCAGTTGGTAGCTCCAGCAAATAGGACCTCTTTTATTTAAATTAAACATCACCATAATATCATTATCATATGTAAAACAGCCCCGAATCATTTCTTAGTATCATCTAATAATGTAGACCTGTTCAGATTTCCTTAATGGTCTCACCTATGCCTTTTTATAGTTGGTTTGTTCAGATTCGGGTCCTTACAGGGGCCACACAATGTACTCATGTGTCTTTCAGATGTTTTTAAGTCTCTGTGTCCCCCACCCCCTTTTTTCCCTTTGTTGTTCATTTATCGAAGGAACTAGGTTGTTTGTCCTGTCAGATTTCCCACATTTTGGGTTTGGCATCCTTTTCATGTCATTTAAAAACGTTTCTTTGATTGGGTCTTTCCTGTAAACAGGCAGAGTAATATTTTTATTAATACTAATATTTAATATTTTTTGGCAAGAATAATTCAGAGCTGGAGCTGTGGGCTACCTACAAGCTCTCGTCATCAGGCCCTTAGTACCCGAGGTTTTGTTCTTATGATGTTAAGATTGATCAGTGGGTTCAGACATTGTCAGTCTGATCTGCGCATTATAAAAGTTTCCCATCAGCTGCAGGCCTAATGATTTTAACAGCTATTGATGACCAGTGCCTAGACCCATTATTTTATTAGGGTCGCAAAAAGGAGATTTTCTATTTCTATCTTTCCTTCTGCTTTTAATAGCTAGAATTCCTCTAGAAAGAAAACCTTTCCTTTATTAAGTATTTCGTTACCCTGAAATAAATGCATGCTTTTTCCTCTATTTACTAGTTTTAGAAAAACGATTTGGTGCCCTAGAAACTTCCAGGGGTAACCACTCATAGTTTCTCTTTTTTTTTTTTTTTTTTGCGGTACGCGGGCCTCTCACTGTTGTGGCCTCTCCCGTTGCGGAGCACAGGCTCCGGACGCGCAGGCTCAGCGGCCATGGCTCACGGGCCCAGCCGCTCTGCAGCACGCGGGATCCTCCCGGACCGGGCCACGAACCCGCGTCCCCTGCATCGGCAGGCGGACTCTCAGCCACTGCGCCACCAGGGAAGCCCCATAGTTTCTCTTTTAAAATCTCATTTTAAATATATTTGACATGTTTCAATCCACCTCTGTCACAATTCTTCTCAAATTATCTCATCTTTGACTATCGGCAACTTTACCAATCCACTATCTGTGTCCTTAACAAATAGTCCCATTAGTTTTAGAGAGTGTCTTTCCCTTCTGTCACAAGGAGATGTTCAGGTCCATTTCATTGGGTATGTTTCCTGGCCCAGACCTGAAACCAGCCATTTCTCCAAATAGCCCTGGGTCCCTTTAAATGAGAAATGGTATTTAAAGAGTGCAATTTGGGTGCTCAGGTTTCTAATTCTCCTGGGTTGTCATTGCTTTTAGGCCTCTGAGGTAAGATATACATAATTTTTTGGATGAAGAAATACATCATGAGTAGCCAGTGCTGATATTTTAATTGACATTTTCCTTCCTTGACTTTTACATTTGTGTCTCCTTTTGTCTGAAAATCTTGGTTCCTAAAATACTCTAATATAGGCTATATTAATATATTTACTGTATATTTACAATATATATTTAATATAATATATTTACTGTATATACATACAGTGTATACTATATACACATACTATATATATACATAGTACTTTACACATATATTTTATGCATAATTACTGGTTTAGCATCATCAATACTATTAATAATAGTACGATTGCTGTATGCTGTTTCTCCCGTCCTCCCTCCTTTCTTTCCTTCTTTCCGTTCTCATCCTGAGGATACATCCCGTAAGAGCTGTCAGTCAAATTACAGTATTTTAAGAGTCGCCAACTTGATATAAAGTTATGTTCATTGGTTTCATCTTGTTGGATTTCTTTTGGAATTGCTTTGCTTGTTTTCTTCCTATTATTTTATTTTAAATACATTTGCATATCAAACATTGACATTCCTAAGCCAGAACTATGAAACAAGATACAGTCAAAGAAGTTTAGTTTCCTTCTCTGTTCCCTGTCCTCCATTCCTTCCCTCGTTAGGTAACTGTTTTTGTTTTTGCTTTTCCTTAAAGACAGACTCTGTATGTGTGTATAGTTTTGCTTTCTTAGATAAAAGGCAGCGAATCGCACACCCTGTCCTGCACTTCCTTTTTTTTTTTTTCCGGTACGCGGGCTCTCACTGTTGCGGCCTCAGCGGCCATGGCTCACGGGCCCAGCCGCTCCGCGGCATGTGGGATCTTCCCGGACTGGGGCACGACTCTCAACCACTGCGCCACCAGGGAAGCCCCCTGCAGCTTTCTTTATGTAACTCTCTGTCCTGGGTTTGCCCCACAGCCAGGCTCCCTCCTTCTGCCTTTAACCCCTGCCTCATTCTGTTATGGGACTGCAGCGTAGTTGGTGCTGCGTTCCCCTACTGCTGCTGATTTGGTTGGTTTCCAGTCTTCTGCTATTACCCATGGTGCTACCCAGAGTATCTGGCTGTGGGTTGAGGGCCCTCCCTGTCAGGAGGTCATTGTGATAATCTATGAGTTAGTGATGCTTGCCTATAATTAGGATGAGTCGCCGGGGTTGGAAACGAGTGGATACATTTGAATGGTGTTTAGGAAGTGAATTATCACCACTTGTTGATGGACTGGAGATGGGGCATGTGTGGAGAGAGGGTTCAGGATGACCCCCCTGCGGGCATCCACGCAGCCTCTGCTCTTCCCTTTGGCCCAGGTTCCTCGGCCTCGGCGGCGGCCCTGCGCTCAACAGTGCCTTCGCTGGTCCTGACGTCTGTGCTGTGCCTGGGCTTCGCCCTCTGCGCCTCCATCCCTGTCCTCCCCCTGCAGTATGCCACCTTCACCCTGCAAGTGATAAACCGCTCCTTCCTCTACGGGGGCAATGCTGCCTTCCTCACCCTCGCGTACGTAGGTGGGCTTGGTATGCGTCACGTGACGGGGGCACCCTTGGGGCAAAGGGAGGCGTGCTGGGGGCAAAGAAATCAGGAGGTGAGGACCAGAGGTGGCCAGAGGAGGCACACAGCGTCTGGGAGCAGGTGTAGAGGAGGTGGAGGCTGGTGGGAGGGTTAGAGCCTTCATGTACCTGAAAGCTCTTCATGTCTGCTCCCCTCTGCCTCGGTTGTCTACTCTGTGAACTCCTATTCACCCTCCAAAGCCCACTTCTGTTCCAGCTCTCCCAGGGAAGAGTAGAAAGAAAGCGTCTTTCTTTCCTTGTGCCTCTGTATTCTTGCTTCCTCTGATAGTGCATGCATCATCTAGCATGTAGCGGAATTATTCACGTGTCTTTTCCTTGAGACCTCCCAGGGCACAGCCTGTGTCTGGGTCCCTGCTGTTTCCCCGGGATCGAGCACAGCGCCATCTCTTTGCTCTGTCGTTTGAAAGCCTAAGCAAAGGTGAAGGAGGGGAGCTGTGTGGGTGTGGGTGGATAAAGGCAGGCTTAGGCTAGGGGAGCAGGGGGCTGACCAAGGCCCACCACAGCCAGAGCTCACTGGAACCTCATTTGTCTCTCTGCCCAGGTTCCCTTCAGAGCACTTTGGGAAGCTTTTTGGGCTAGTGATGGCCTTGTCAGCTGTCGTGTCTCTGCTCCAGTTCCCAATCTTCACCCTCATCAAAGGCCCCCTCCGGAGTGACCCGTTCTACGTGAGTACTGTGGCGGGTTGGGGGACCCTGGCCTTAGACCAGCAGGGATGTCCAGATTGGGACAACTGTGTTGGTCCCCAGCAGGGGGCGCCCCCCACCTGGCTGGGGTGGCCTGGGTGTGGTCCCTGCAGGAGCATTTCTTCACATGGGTACATCCTTGGTCTTGCTTCTCAAACTGGGGTCAGTGGGAGTGCCCTGCCTTGTGCTGGGGGTGGGGGTGGGGGTCCCTGAAGCCAGAGGGTTAACGTGACACAGCTTCTTCCCAGGTCACTGAATACTCTCTAGGCCTCTGTTTTTTCATCTGTGTAATGGGCACAGGGACTTCCCTGGCGGTCCAAGGGTTAAGACTCTGCGCTTCCACTGCAGGGGGCGAGGGTTCAATCCCTGGTCAGGGAGCTAAGATCCCACATGCCATGGGGTGAGGCCAAAAAAAAAAGGCATAATATAATATTCCCCTACCCCCCACGCACCCTGCTCCATGGGGCAGAATGGAAAATAACCAAGAGTCCATCCCAGAGGGCACCGTTGGGTCTGAGTGGAAAGTAGGGGATAAACCAGGCAGGATTCTGGTTCCTCCACTAGTGGTGGACTTCGCCTCACTGCTTCCTCTCCCTCCAGGTGAATGTGATTCTGGTGCTCGTCACTCTTCTGACGTTTGTCCACCCCTTCCTGGTGTACCGGGAGTGCTGTCAGAAAGAAAGCCCCCCTGGGGTTGCCTAGTTCAGAAGCCCTCCCTTTTCAGCCCCGAGGACGTGTCATCTTCCTTCACCTTCGAGCACCCCGTGTCCAGAAAGACTTTGCCCACCCAGGCTACTTGTATTAAGTAGCCATTATTTTTTCTTAGAACAAAAAGACATATTTAACTGTCCCCCAAGCCTTCTTATCGGCAAGACAAGAAGCAAAGTCACGTGGAAGTTCTTAGTTTCAGGGTAGGAAGCGCATGGCCCTGGCAGATGCTTGGCCCGAGGTGGGGTGATGTGATGGGAGGGTGTGTCCCCTGCTTCTCCAGGCCTCTTTGTCCCTGAAGCCCCTGTGTGCCTGGGCCCTGTGCTGCTGGGTAAGTTTCCAGGTGAAGAGTGAGGTTGTCATGGCCGCATTGCCACCTGGCATTCAGAAGTGGCGCCCAGGGCTTCCCTGGTGGCTCAGTGGTTGAGAGTCGGCCTGCCGATGCAGGGGACACGGGTTCGTGCCCCGATCCAGGAGGATCCCACGTGCCGCGGAGCGGCTGGGCCCGTGAGCCATGGCCGCTGAGCCTGCGCGTCCGGAGCCTGTGCTCCGCAACGGGAGAGGCCACGATAGTGAGAGACCCCGTACTGCAAAAACCACCACCAACAACAAAAAAACCCAAAACCAAAACAAACAAACAGAAGTGGCGCCCAGCTCTCCGTCAGAGCCCCAGCCTTGTTAGGGAATGAGCCTGGGGAGGAGGAGGGGCAGACCGGGTTGGGTGGGGGCCCTGGGCTGAGCCCCAGCTCTGCCGCTGATGCCGAGTGACCTTGAGCAGACCCTTCTCCCCGCCGAGCATCAGTTTTCCCACCTGTAGAAGGAGAGGGTCTTGGAGTCGGAGGTTCTTTCTGGAGTTCACGTTCTAGAAGGTTTTAAGAACAGTGACAAAGAGTCAGGCCACCCGAAGGGCCTTGGGAACCAGCTAGCCTGCTTGACCAAAGGATTTCTGATGAAGCCTTTTGGGGATGTTTTCCTCTTCAGGAAGGGAGATGATTATTTACTTTCGGTATTATATAAAAGCGTCCTCTGGGGAATAGTTTTATAATATATTGAATTATATATTAAATAATTTTATTTAAAAAATAAAGCCTTTCTGCCTAAGGCAACAGCTGCTCCACCTCTGCAGGCTTTGGGGCTGTCGTGATGTGCATGCATGAGTGCCTGCGTTTTCCTGTCCCAGCCCCAGCCTTGGGGAGCGGATGCAGGGGTGGAGTGGAGGAATCCTGATGTGGCAGCTGGACCCAGAGGTGGGGCAGGAGCCCTCAGACTGCGAACTGGCCACCTGGTCCTGTGCCCTGGGCTTGAGGACCCCCAGCAATCCCTTCCCTTGCCTTCTCTTTCTGTCTCCCCTGCCCCTACCCCTACTGCAATGCTCCCCGCCCCCCGACCCCCCCGCAAACTAGAAGCACTAGATGGAATCAGAAGGTCTGGTGTGAGTTTCAGTTCTGCCTTTTCAGCAGCCAAGCAAGTCCCTTAGCCACTCTCAGTCACAACGTCCTCACCTGCGTCCCTGGGGGCGATTGTGAGAATTTAAGGTAATTTCTACTGCCTAGCATGGGGTGAGAGCACTTGAGCATTTGTTCCTTTGTTTACTGATGACTGGGGAGGAGGTAGGTAGCAAAGGGGGATAGGTGAGGGACCGGGTGGGCGAGACGGGAGAATCTGGAACACACCAGGTGTTTTATTTGTTTTATTCCTTTTAGCCAGGAGAGGACTTGGGGGGAGGGGCCGGCAGGCGGATTCATTCATTCATTCAATAAATGTTTTTTGAGCTGCTGCACAGGCATAGGACAAAGCCTAGAGTCCAGCCTGGCGATCCAGGCGGTCAGCAATGTGATGCCAACCTCTCCCCTGCCCTCTTCACCTCCCACCTCCAGGGACACAGAGCTCATCCCTGTGGACCCAGGTTTCTGGTTTAGGATCTGTGAGCACACCAGTTCTGCACTGGGGGCTCACCCTGTCTGCCAGGGAAATCTGCCTGGTCCGCTGGGGTCCTGCTCAAAATGTCATCTCCTGTAAAAACCTTTCCTTGGGCTCTCCAGCAGCTCTGAGTCCCTAGACCTTGGTCACACCCTTCCTGGAGACTGGCCCCTGCCATGACCACCTCTCCTCCCTTCAACAGGGAGCTCCAGGAAGCAGCATCTGGGTCTCACTAGGCTCAGGGACTAGTGCCTGGTTGCCATGCATGTGGTACCAGTTAGGGCTTGTTGGAAGAATGATCACTGAATGAGTGGATTCTTTCTCGTTCGGGCTTCAGAACAAGAACTGGAAGGAGAGAGCATAGCACGCGGGGTGGGGTGGGGCCAACCCTTTTGGCATCCCAGCTCTCACCAGTGTGACCTTGGATGGAACACTTCTCCTCTACATCTCAGTTAATTTATCAGTGTGATTGGAGAGGTAGACCTGCCTCCCTGGACTAGATTAGAAATTAGGTCAAGTGCCTAGCACATGGTAGGTACTTAACAGATCAAAGCTATCATTACAGTTAATATATTAAATTCAAAAGGATGCCTAATACCATGGATAAATAAAATGTGGTATGTCCATACGATGGAATGTTATTTGGCGATACAAAGGAATGAGGTATTGATACATGCTACCATATGCACGAACCTTGAAAACATTATGCTAAGTGAAAGAAGCCAGTCAGAAGAGACAGAATATAGTAGGATTCCATTCAGATAGAAAATAGGCAAATCTATAGAGGCAGAAAGTGGATTAGCTATTGTGTAGGGCTGCGGGGAAGATTAGTGACTGCTAACAGTAAGGGGTTTCTTTCCAGGATGATAAAAATCTTCCAAACTTGATAATGTGATGGTTGTACAACTCTGAATATACTAAAAACCACTGAGTCGTACGCTTTAAATGGATGAGTTGTGTGGTATATGGATTATATCTGAACAAAGCTGTTATTTTTAAAAAAAGCCTGGATTCCTCAGGAAGTGCAGAGAACAGCTGTATCCAGAGAGAGTCAAGGATGATTTCTGGGGAAGATAGGTGCGTGAGAGAAGCAGCCCATGTGTACAGCCCTCATTTCTGTCCCAAGAGCCTCCCTCCTGTAACCTCTTCCTCAAATGGAATCAACCACTCTTTCAAACAAGGAAACAAGCAACCCAGGGGTTTCACAACTTCCGGTTTCACTCAGCAACAGGCTCCCAGTGCAACCCTCTGCTACCAACCTCAGCAGAGAGGGACTCGGGCAAATATGCCCCTGCTGCAGGCAGTGCCGGGCGGCGTCTTCCCTGGGGCAGGGGACAGTCCACCAGGAGGAGGAGGGCGCCTGCTCTTCAAAGGACGGCGACAGCGTGAATCAGAAACATTGTGTGACCATCTCCTTTAATCAGCCTCAATTTACAGGGGATCAAAGTTAGGCTCTGCGTGTAAGTTACATCCAAGATCATCCAACTGTCGCACTGTGGAGCTGGTATTTAAACCCACGTCTGTCTGACTCCTAAGGTCACCTTCACATTCATTTTAGACATTACCTTTTGCCTCTTGTGTTTTTGGCCGCGCCGTGTGGACCCTCGGCAGGGCAGTGAAAGTCCTAAACGCTGGACCGCCACGGAATTCCTGACGTTACCTTTTCTTTACATTCATTCTTATGTAAGAAATAAGTAGTTGTTGTAAAGCAGATCAGAAAATAAAGAACTGCGTGAAAAAGAAATACCGCTGTTAATTGCAGCGCTCTGAGATACCATCGTGGCTAACAACTGTGTCCTCCCAGTGGTGCAACTGTGTGTGTGGTGACGGAAACCATCTCGTAGGCTCTTCTTTACGTCATCAAATAGTTGTCAAAAACGTGACTGTGGGGCTTCCCTGGTGGCACAGTGGTTAAGAACCTGCCTGCCAATGCAGGGGACATGGGTTCGAGCCCTGGTCCGGGAAGATCCCACATGCTGCGGAGCAACAAACCCATGAGCCACAACTACTGAGCCTGCATGCCACAGCTACTGAAGCCCGCACGCCTAGAGCCATGCTCTGCAACAAGAGAAGCCACTGCAATAAGAAGCCCGCACACCGCAATGAAGAGTAGCCCCTGCTCGCCGCAACTAGAGAAAGCCCGCGCGCAAGACCCAACACAGCCAAAAATAAATAAATAAAAATTTTAAAAAACTAAAAAAACAAAAACGTGACTGAACGGCTGCTTACAACCCCATCTTATGGCTGTGTCACAACTCGATCCCCCCCTCCATCCTGGGTCTCCCCTCACACACGTCTTGGACGTTGCGGTTCCCCCTCCCTTTCTGTCCCCCCCTCTGCTGCCTGAGCAGGGGGTCCCAGATGACAGTGAACCGTGAAAGCAGCCTAGGACAGGTCGAGAGTGTAAATAATAATAGAGCCAGAAGAGCCACTTTGGGAGTTTCTAGGGAATGGCATCACATCCTTTAATCTTCCCTTAATCGTGCTCACTGTTCTCCAGTCTGAAGGAATTGGCTGCCCGCTTCCCAGGGGCGTTGATCCTCTTCCCCTAATTCAAAGCTTGGTGTCCTAGCAGTTATGTCCCGGAGCGCCTTTTTCTTCCAGCCCCTTGGGGGATAGATGCTTCCCAAATGCACTGGGCGTGGCTCTGGGGCACAGCATTGAGTCCCTCCTTTAACGTTCTTTGGGAAGAACAATTCATCCAGGCTCCAGGGCACAGGCTCTGGTCCAGGCTCCGGTCCTTTGTGGGCGGTGAGGACTTCGCAGATGGGCCGTGTCTGGCCACTCCGGGTCCACTGCTGCCCACAGCGGGGCTGACTCACTGGAGGGTGATTAAACCCAAGACGTTGCTCAGGTCCCTCCGCATTCCGTTTGTTGAGTCCGGTGTTACCTCCCAGGCCTGAAGGTGGACTCAAGCAGTAGGTGCATGGGGAAAGGCTCTGGGCTTCAGACACTTACCAGCTGTGCGACCTCGAAGAAGCCCTTAATCATACGGAGCCTCAGTTTCCTCACCTGTACGAAGATAATAAGCAGTATGGGAGCTGGTTGGGAAGACTACAGAGGACTTTGGGGAATAAAAGGTAGAGGTACCTTGGGCTCGGCCGTGGACTGCCCCAGACCAACTGCCAGCTCTTTACCATGCAAGCTCTGGGACTTAGGTTCACGGTACCTTAGCTTCTCCATCTGTAAAATGGGGATAACAGTAGAACTACATCTTGGAGTTGTAAGGATTAAGCGAATTAATTTAAAGCACTTCAAACATGACGTCAACCGCCTGGGATGCAGCAGGCATGTGGTGTGTGCCTGCCATTACCAGTAACATCTGTGATTCCCTGGGGGACGGGCAGAGTGAGGGGCTCCAAACCTGACGGAGCCTGGAATGTCACTTCGTTTGTTCAGGGCAGAAACCACCCTGCAAGCATTTGCCCAAACTTGTTTCTGTCTAACAAAGCAGCACAGATTCTCTTGCATTGTTTCAAGTGGGAAAACTTCAAGACGAAAAAATGGCTTTCTAATTATCCCAAATCTTAAGCCAAAGTCATTGAAAACTGTCAATCTTCATATGCAATTTTTGCACTTTTTTTTGTTTCTTCAGTAGTCAATGCAGAAAATCTGTGAGCAGAGAACTGTCCATCACCAGGGATAAGGCTGTGTATTCCTTCTGGAGCCAGGGCGCAGAGGTGGCTGGGGCCCAGGGAGGAGCGTGGACAGACAGCCCCGGGTCTCGTGTCCTTGAACCGGTAGTAGCCTCTCCCTTCAGGTGAGGATAAATGAGGCTCCACATGAAAAACGCTTGGCTCTGGCACACAGTAGGTCCCATAGTAATTTTTATTACATACACAATATCATGTTAAAGGTCAAGTGCACATTTTAAAATGGTTTTATTCTCCTTGCTTGGAATGCGTCCCATCCAACCCATCATTAACTCCTACAGTTCCTTCAGCTCTCAGCTCAGGTCTCCCTTCTTTCCTTTCCAGCCTGTTACTGAGTACAGATTTTCATTGCACCAGGTACTTCTCTAGCATAGAGCTTGTCACAGTTGCCGTTCAACGTACAGATTAAATAATAATAATAATGATGATGCAAGACTTCCATTAGGCTGGGAACTCTATGTGGGCAGTAACTGTATCTTTTATTACCCCCTGTATCCTCAGGACTTTGCACCCTACCTGGCACAGAATGGAGGTTCAAGAAATACTGAATGTAAGAGAGAGACAGGGACTTCCCTGGTGGTACAGTGGTTAAAATCCACCTGCCAGTGCAGGGGACACGGATTTGATCCCTGGTCCGGGAAAATCCCACATGCTGTGGAGCAACTAAGCCCGTGCGCCACAACTACTGAGCCTGCGCTCTAGAGCCCGTGGGCCACAACTACTGAGCCCCCGTGCTGCAACTACTGAAGCCCATGCGCCTAGAGCCCGTGCTCCCCAATAAGAGAAGACACCACAATGAGATGCCCGCGCACCGCAACAAAGAGCAGCCTCAACTAGAGAAAGCCCGCGCGCAGCAACGAAGACCCAACACAGCCAAAAATTTTTTAAAAAAGAAAAGAGAGACAGAAAGAGATAGAGACAAATGCAGAGAGATAGAAGGAAGGAAGGAAAGATGGGAGGGAGGGAGGAAGGGGAGAGGAAAGGGAGAGAAGAGAAGGGCAGGAAAGAGGGAAGGAATAAATGAATGTTTGAAGGAAGGAAGGAGCCTCTTTAACCTTCCACCACCCTGAGATTTCCATTCCCCACCCGCAGGGACTTGTCTGTGGAAACCTCAGGGTGACTTGAGCCAGGGGGCTTTGGAGAAGTTTGAGGTATTTCTGGGAGTATCATGTTGGGGGAGGTGATAAAATAAAATTTATATTTTATGACAAGAAAGATTTAAACATAAAAATTTTCTCAGCCCGTTTGGGCCTCCTCCCTCTCCTAATGAAGATGTGTGCCGTGCGTCTGCATTAATCAGACCTCCGTAGGAGATAACGTTCCTTCTTAATCTCACAAAGCGTCACAATTCCTTAGGAGATAACCTTCCTTCTTAATCTTGTAAGGGGTCACAATGACCCACGACCCACTACTCACTGTACATGTAGATTTGGATTGTGTAAACTGTCAATAATACGTCATTTGACATATAACCCTTTGTCTCAAAAACTGATATCATTGCTTTGATCCCTAACAGGTGGAACAGTCCTTAGAACTTTCTGAAAGACTGTCTCCTGGGTTATAACCCTCAGGTTGGCTCGAATAAAATTTTCCATTTCTGGGACTTCCCTGGTGTCCCGGTGGCTAAGACTCCACGCTCCCAATGCAGGGGGCTTGGGTTCGATCCCTGGTCAGGGAACTAGATCCCACATGCCACAACTAAGAGTTCGCATGCTGCAACTAAGAAAAAGATCCCGCATGCTGCAACTAAAAAGATCCCGCGTGCCATAACTAAGGCCCAATGCAGTCAAATAAATAAATATAAAAAAATAAAAATTTATATTTTTTTCTTAGATTGACTATTGATTAATTTCTTTGTCAACAAGGGGACGGAAGGATGCATCCATCCTTAGCATCAGAATGCTGTCCCTCCACAGCTGGTCAAGAGAGAGGTCTATCTGGGGGGAAGACCCTGAGGTACGCAAAGCCCCCCCCCACCGCAGGACCCCTCAGTCATCCCCAGGAGTCTTTCTGGGACCTGACAGAAGCTGCTTCAGGGTTGCTGTGTGTGTCCAGCCTGGCGCTAGACCAGCAAACGTGAAAGCCCATTACGCCAATCACCGTGACCAACTGCCTTTCCCACTCATTACCCAATCAGCGAGTCAGCTTGCATCCATAGGCCCTCACCGCACGGGCACAAACTCCCCTGCCGTTTCTGTGAGGCCCCAGTTCTGAGCTCTTCCCACCAACTGAACCTCCATCATGGCTCTGAGCTTCCAGCTGGGAGAGCAGAGCTATATTTCCAGGTGCTCAGGACCTGGCTCCTCTTGGTGGTGTCTGTGACTGGTCCCATGCAGTGTTGAGTACGTCGAAGATGCTCAGAAAATATCTGCTTGTTAGAATTCTTTTTTTTTTAAATAAATTTTTAAGTTTATTTTTGGCTGTGTTGGGTCTTCGTTTCTGTGCGAGGGCTTTCTCTAGTTGCGGCGAGCAGGGGCCACTCTTCATCGCGGTGCGCGGGCCTCTCACTGTCGCGGCCTCTTGTTGCGGAGCACAGTCTCCAGACGCGCAGGCTCAGTAGTTGTGGCTCACGGACCCAGTTGCTCCGCGGCATGTGGGATCTTCCCGGACCAGGGCTCGAACCCGTGTCCCCTGCATTGGCAGGCAGATTCTCAACCACTGCGCCACCAGGGAAGCCCCTAGAATTCTTTTTTTCAAGTTCCGTCATTTGCCAGTACATGGAATTTGGACCATCACTTAACCTTTCTGAGCCTTGCTTTCTCTATTTCTAAAATGGGGAGAATAGGACGGTTTGTTCAGAACCTACCATGTGTCAGATTAGATTATTGTACAACCACCTTCTCAGTGAGTCCTCCCCAAGCCCTGTGAGGTTCTCATCCTTAACCTGCAGATGGGCAGACAGAGAATGGGAGATGAGGCACCTACCAAGCTCACGTGGTGGGCCAGCTCACGAGTGACAGAGCCAGGAACGGCCCCAGGGTCCTTTGAATCCCAAGGAGCACGTTCTTCATATTTCCTATATCATCACCTGCCCCACTAACTTACTGGGTGGCTTGAGTGCCGCTCACGTTGCTTTGAGCTAATTACTCACCACGACGGGGAAGTGAGGTGTGGAGGATAAGAGCTCAGGCTCTCCATTCAAATCCTGGCTTTGATGCTTACCTGGCAGGCAGCTTCACCATCCTGAGCCTCAGTCTTTTTGTCTATAATCTACAGATGACAGTGGTACTTGTCTGATACAGTTGTTTAGAAGATTAAATGATACGGAACACTCAAAACACTTAGCACATAGAAAGTGCTTCCTGGGACTTCCCTGGTGGTCCAGTGGTTAAGACTGCGCTTCCACTGCAGGGGGGGGCAGGTTCCATCCCTTGTCAGGGAACTAAGATCCCACATGCCACGCAGTGTGGCCAAAAATATTTAAAAAATAAAAGAAAGTGCTTCTTAAATGTTAGATGCTGCTGTTGTTATTGTTATTAAAATTCCTGCTTAAGATCTCATTTCAGGGAGCATCTGCTCAACTCATCTTAAACAAAAATTTCTTTTCATCATTCATTCGCTTATTCAGCAAACATGAATTGAGCCTTTGGCATGTTTCCAGGACACTGCAGGTACCAGAGATACACAGGTGAGAAAGGCAACGCTACCAGTCTTGTGGGGAGACAGCAAGAAGACAGCTGCCGTGAGATGGGATAGGGGCGGGGCTAGAGTTAAGCCCCATGAGGTTCCTTTCTACTTCTCTCTGGGAGAATCAGGGCAGGCTTCCTGGAAGAGTTGATCTTTGCCTGAGACTTAGTAGAAGAGGAGGGCTAGCACAGTGGTTAGAGAGGAAAGGGCATTCTGGGCAGATGAAATGGTATCTGAGAGCTCACAGAATATTAGGGAAATAGCAGGGTGTTCAGTATGATTGGAGCAGAGTGGAGTGTGTGTGTGTGTGTGTGTGTGTGTGTGTGTGTGTGTGTGTGTGTGTTTGGAGAGTTGAGGTTGTAGACCAGTGGCTCTCAACTAGGGGGCAAGTCTGCCCCCAAGGGGACATTTGGCAATATCTGGAGACATTTTGGATGGTTGCAACTTGGGGGGAAGGTACTACTGGCATCTAGAGGGTGAGGACATTGCTGCTAAACACCCAACACTGCGCAGGACATCCCCCTGCAACAAAGAAGTATCCAGTTCCAAATGTCAATAGTGCTGAAGTTGAGGTAAGGAGGGGCCAGATCAGGAAGAAAGTATTTGCCCAAGAGCAAGAAGAAATACTTGAAAAGTGCTTGTGTGATGAGCTCGGGGTTTTAGGAGCTCATTTTGGCAGCAGACAATGTATCAGAGACGTGGGGTTGAGGGGTGGACTTTCCTGGTGGCGCAGTGGTTAAGAACCTGCCTGCCAATGCAGGGGACACGGGTTCGAGCCCTGGTCCGGGAAGATCCCACATGCCGCGGAGCAACTAAGCCCGTGTGCCACAACTACTGAGCCTGCGCTCTAGAGCCCGCGAGCCACAACTACTGAGCCCATGTGCCACAAGTACTGAAGCCTGCGTGCCTAGAGCCCATGCTCTGCAACAAGAGAAGCCACCGCAATGAGAAGGCTGCGCACCGCGATGAAGGGTAGCACCCCCCCAGCTCGCTGCAACTAGAGAAAGCCCGCGCACAGCAACGAAGACCCAATGCAGCCAAAAATTTAAAAAAACAAATAAATAAATAGATAAATTAAAAAAAAAAGAAATGGGGAGGTTATGGTAAGAGGAGGAAGGGAAAGTGATTTGAGAGGCACTGAAGTGATCCAGGTGAAAGACAGTCAGCAGTTGGTAGGAGAGCAGCAGGGGAGTGGGGGTGGGTGGGTAGATGAGATGGCGAAGAACGCGCACTATGACTGTGAATGTGTGGTGATGAGAAGATTGTGGACGATGCCCCAGAGTCCTGGCTTGGGGGTTTGGGTGCAAGGTGATGATTTATCCTGAGAAAGGGACCACAAGAAGAGGAGCAGTTTAGTGTAGGGGTGTGTGTGTGTGTGTGTGTGTGTGCACGCGTGTGTGTGATGAGTCAGTCTGACGTGTTGAATTCATAATGCACATGGGACATCCAAGTTGGGAAGCTTATTTGGTGGCTGTATATGTGAGTCTGTGGTTGTGGACCAAACCTGGTGAGGAGCAGGTCTGGGGCTGGAGATGAAGACTTGGGAGTGATCTGCATATATTTCATAGCTTGAGACGTGGGGGTGGATGAGATAACCCATGGAGCGTGTGTAGAGTTAGGAAAGAAGGGCACCAAGAAACCAGGTGGTGGCCAATATTTAAAATTCCAGAAGAGGAAGCGGAGCCCACCAGCAGAAACTGGGAAGGAATGGCTAGAGAAGTTGTTAAGAAAAAAGGCTGTTTTTAAGAAGGAGGAAGTAAAGAGGTATCAGGCACTACAGAGGTCAAATAAGACAAGAACTGAAGAATGTCTGTTGGGTTTGGCAATTAGGTGGTCAGTGGGGACGTTGGCAAGAGTAGTTTCCATGGAGCAATGCGGGGTGGGCAGAAACCAGATTACTATCGTGTAAGGAGTCGAGGGGGTTGAAGAACTGGCCAGCAAGTCTGCACTGCTCATTGGAGGAGCTTGGCTTTGGTGCCGAGAAACGAACCCACCTCATTCTTTGACTTAACCTCCAGGAAACACCAATCATCTGTATCCTGGCTCAAATTCCAGCAGTTCAGGGCCATGGTTTGGCTCCTAGAATGCCTCCTACTTCTCTTCTGCCTCTCCTCTCCTGTCTGTCAATCCTTCAGAGCCCAGTCCAAGGAACACCTTTACAAGGAAGCCCTCTCTGCCTGCCCTTGCCCTTAATGTGACTCTGGTAGCACAGACAATTGGTATCTTCTAGCAAGTGAAAGTTTTATCCTTCTAAGTGTCCACTCAATACGGTGCCTTGTTTTACTAAGAGGTTCATTTTGTTTGTCTTGCTTTACCGGCTACATGAAGCCTCCCTGAGATTAGAGACCACCTCTGAGTATTTACTGAATGAATGAATGTATGACCCAGTGCACAGAGCCTGGCCCACGATTGTGTCCATGGCAGGTGGGGCTCAGAAAGACACCTGTGGCATTGAAATTAATGGACTTTGAATTTAACTCGGCTGGACTTTCTCCAGGAAGTAAATTTCAAGTTGATTAATTTCAAACTAATTGAAAAACTCCTTCTGTGATCTGGGTAGAGTTCTAGGCAGTGGGCAAGAAAGACCAGGTCCCTGTTTTCTTAGAACTTACTTCCTACTGGGAGAGACAGACAGTAGACAAGAAACCAGCGAAGGAGCAAGGTCGTATCACTTTGGCAAATGTTCTGATGGAAGTAAATGAATGATGTGCACCAGAGTGACTAGATATGCGAATGGGTTGGGTGGGCTTTTTTTTCTTAATTTAATTAATTAATTAATTTTACTTTTGGCTGCATTGGGTCTTCGTTGCTGCGCGCGGGCTTTCTCTAGTTGCAGTGAGCAGGGGCTACTCTTCATTGAGGTGCGCGGGCTTCTCATCGTGGTGGCTTCTCTAGTTGTGGAGCACGGGCTCTAGGCGCACGGGCTTCAGTAGTTGTGGCTTGTGGGCTCTAGAGCACAGGCTCAGTAGTTGCAGCACAGGGGCTTAGTTGCTCTGCGGCACGTAGGATCTCTCCTGACCAGGGCTCGAACCCGTATCCCCTGCACTGGCAGGTGAATTCTTAACCACTGTGCCACCAGGGAAGTCCCTGGAGTGGGCTTCTTTAGAAAGAGTTCTCAGAGAAGACTTCTCTGAGGAGGCGACCTTGGAGCCGAGACCCACTAGATGAGACGGGGCCAGTACCAAACTTTAGCTTGGCCAATGGAGCAGAAACCAGTAAGACGAGGGTCACACACACCAGTGAGGTTGGACAAGTAGACAAGAGCCAGACCATGGAGGCCCTTGAAGGCAATGGTAATGAGTTTGGATGAATTGCTGCCACAGAGGGAAGACACTGAATGGCAAGCATGGGGATGATGGGCTCGGGTGTACGTTATCAAACGTTGGCAGCTTGGGCTAGGGAGGTGGCAGCAGAGATGGAGAGAAGTAGATGGTCTGGGGAAGTATTGAAGGTGGAAGGTGGGGTGGAGGATGGGCACTGACTGCAAAGACATATTCCTTCTAACTTTGTTGTGTGTACACAGCCCCTGGGAGAGGAGATGCCTGGAGGCCAAGAGGGGTTCTCTCACCAAGGGCGAAGGAAGAGCACTGAACTGGGAATCAGGACGTCTGAGTCCTCCATATCTTAGGCATGGAGACTGGCCTGGGTCACCTCTAAAGGCCCTTCCAGCCCTAGCAGCCCAGCCCTTGTTCTATGTCAATTGTTGGGGCATCCAAAGGGGGAAGTGTCAAAGGAGCTGTAAATCAAGGTTGATTTCACAGAGCAATGGCCCAGGTCTCTATCTCCTGGGCTGCTTACCCCGGGATGATGTTAGTCCTTTCACCACCCTTATCTGCCCCCAGGGAGGTGTTGGCTAAGCCCAGGCAGCAGGCGGTTGATCAGCTCTGAAGTTCTGTCTCCTGCAGTTCATTGCTTCTCTGAGGGCAGAACTTGGAGCTAGAAGAGGCTAACCGGCCTCTTATGGTCTGAGAGGAAGGGTGGTGGGACCTCTGGCTGGAATCGAACCTCTCGTTCTCCCTCCATATTTCCTGACCTTCTGTCCCTGGGTTCTTCAGAAGGCCCTCCAGCCCATTCCTTTGGGACACTCCCCTGTGCCCATCAATCCCCCAACATGAATTGCACCAACTGTAAATTTCATCCTGGGAAGGAAATGGGCCTCGAGGGTTGTACGTGTCTTCTAGGCCACAGATGTAGTGACTCCAAACAGCACACATTTATTAGCTCACAGTTCTGTAGGTCAGAAGTCCGGGCATGCATGGCTGGATCTTCTGCTCAGAGTCTCTCAAGGCTAAAATCAAGGTGTCAGTTGAGCTGTGTTCTCACCTAGAGTTCAGGGTCCTCTTCCAAGCTCACGTGGTTGTGGTAAAATTCTGTTCCTTCTGCTGTTCCTGGCTGGCTGCTCCACATTCCTTGCCCTCCGTCCTCAAAGCCAGCAACGGAGAGCCTCCCTTGGGTGGAATCCTGCTCATGGTTTTTTTTGCGGTACGCGGGCCTCTCACTGCTGTGGCCTCTCCCGTTGCGGAGCACGGGCTCCGGACGCGCAGGCTCGGCGGCCATGGCTCACGGGCCCAGCCGCTCCGCGGCACGTGGGATCTTCCCGGACCGGAGCACGAACCCGCGTCCCCTGCATCGGCAGGCGGACTCCCAACCACTGCGCCACCAGGGAAGCCCCCTGCTCATGTTTGTAATCTCTGACTTCAGAAAGAGCCCAGTCACTTTAAAGGGCTTTTGCCTGATTAGATCAGACTCATCCGGGATATTCTCCCTCTCCTAAGGTCAGCTGTGCCATATACTATAACACAACCACGGGAGTAAATGCCATCCTATGTCCCCATGTGCAGTCCCGGGGATTATGCACCATGTGTGCACGAGAGTGGGAGAAGGATCTTCGGGGACGTCTTAGAATTCCGCTGATTACGAGAGCCAAGGAGGACGTTTTTGGTGGAGAAGGTTGGAGGCCATTCCTGGCAATTTGAGAACAAATCATCCAGTAAAGTGAGAAGTTCCTTTGCCTTTTGGGAGGACATAGAGCAATCTCACGGATGGTTTGAACACTCACCCTAGAAACATCACACCATGTGTTGTCTATGTTTGCAGAGTTCATGGCCCCTTGAATCCATTCATCGTTTCTAGGTTGATAAACCCTGGGGCAGGGTGTGGGGAGGGTGCAAGTGGAGATGAGGGTTGAGCGGTGTGAGTTGGGTATTTGGAGCTGCAGAGTTTTCTACCTTCAAGCCGCTCTGTGTTGGTCATGGGAGGGAGTATTTACTGAATGAATGAATGTATGTGTGTGTGTGTGTCCAGCTCTGTTCTCCATTGCAGGATAAAGCCAAAATGAAACTCCACCTACTTCTGGCTCTTCTACTTGGGACAGTTTCAGCTTTTCATCTGAGTAAGTCTCCTTGGCCTTCAGCCTTTCTTTCTCTACTTGACTCCTTTCTATAGTTTATAGGGTCAGAGTCACATAGCCACACCTTCCTCTCTAGCCATCCCCTATTTCAGGATCTCTGCACAGAAAGGAGCGGGGACTCTAGAGCTGGAGTTGAAGGGATTCCTCAGGGCATCTGCATGTCTGCAGTCTTGGTTCTACTGTGACGTTCTCAATGTTGTCCTTTCTGCAAGATGCAAACGGTGATCAAATGATCCCTTCTTTTACTTTGAGCTCACCGAGTGTACAGTGCTAAGCGTTTTCTATGCATTATCTCCTTTAATCCTCATAGCATCCCCATGAGGTATGTGGTGTGGTCTACCCATATCACAAACGAAGAACTAAAGCTAGTAGGTGATGGAACCAGAACAAAACCCACAACTGCCTGAGTCTAAGTTCATGCCCTTAACCACCAGGACCTCATGTGGGAGGTTGGCTTCTCCTGGGGGGTGGGGGGGTGGGCTCTGTTCCAGGTTCCTCTCTTTCCAGGGCTCAGCTTGCAAATGCCTGGGGCCGGGAGGGAGCTGTCCGTGGTCCTGGGGAGGAACAGGGGAAGATGTGAAGGAGGGGCGCTTGACCTTTCTTCTTGCCAGGAACTGAAATGTCCAACATTGAGAGCCCCTTGGGAGATGACACCCTGCCTTAGGTAGGGGGGGGTACCAGAAAGTGAGGCAAAGGAGATCCCTGTGGAGGGATGCTGCTAGAGGAAGAGGAAGACAGGGGCTCTGGAAGTGAAGATGCCCCCAGGGAAGAGGGGGCTGTTGAGTCCATCTCAGCCTTGGATGAGGTAGACAGGGACCTTCAGTGTCCTAAGGATGAGGACACAGTAAAACTGGAGGGCATCCCTGGATGCAAGACCTGCCGCTTCCTCCTGGTGAGGATCCCCTGAATTTTATTCATGCTCAGGTGAGTGGCCAGTAGCTGAGGCTGAGGCCCAGGGTGGCGATAGGGAGCTGGTGTCTCCAGCCTCTGCGTCGCTGGTCATTTTCCTCACTGAGGACCCTGGGGGTGTTAGCAGAGGCTGAGACCCGCAGAGGTGTTGGGGGTAAGAGGTGAGGGTCACGCGGAAACAGAAGTTGCGTCTTAATCTCCAGCCTTCAAATGTCTGTGGGGCTGGGGGGGGGGCGGCGGTGGAGGGTGAGTTTTGGAGACTTAGACACCCAGGACTAAGGTGATGTGAATTCCTGGGGGACGGGCACACTGTTCTTCCTCTTTCATTCTACCCTGCAGTTAACTTGCCAGAGGTGCTACCGGGGCAGACTCATCTCCATCCACAACTTCAGCCTTAATTACCAGATCCAATGCTTAGTCCGACAGATCAACCAGGGCCAAGTCTGGAGCGGAAGCCAGGTCACCGGCCGGGTAAGAGGGGCCCCAGCTCTCTGTGGGGAGCACCTCCTTACCCCAGCCCATGTTCAACCTGCTGCAGATCTGTCTGTGCTTCTCCTCTACAATCCCCTGAAGAACTGGGGACAGGTGGACACCTGGGTGAGACAACAAGGGGGCTGCCTAGGCATCGGGAACAGCCGAGCATTTAGAATCAGGATGTTTAGGTGCGAGTTCTGCTCAGTCTCTGACTGTCTATAGGACCTGGGCAAGACCGTGAGCCTCGTTCCTCATCTGTAGGATGGGGTTGGAACTCCTGCCCTGCCTCTTGTTAGAGCCCAAAGGATGGGGGTGTCACTGGAATGCATAGAATGTGATGGTGACAATCACTGTGGCTCTGCATTTCAGTTGACCAGGACTGTGTCCATTGTGGTCCAGCAGTCCTTTAAGGGCCAATGCCTGGCGGGCAGCGGGAGGGTCAGGAAGGGATGGTCCCAGCTCTGCCTACCTGCTTTCCCTTTGCCGTGTCCCAGCCCACCTCTTTCCCTCTTGCCTCCCCTGGGGTCGCTGCCCATGCTTTTGCTGGCTCGACGGCACTCCCTGGAATTTTGCGTACGGGGCTGCTGGCCAGCCCTGGGGCAGTGCTGGTAGATGTGTGACCCTGTGCACCCGAAGTGAGGTGGTGGGAGTGGGGATGAATAATGGCAAGGCCTGGGAAGGAGGAGGCTCCAGGAAGAGCCAGACCCTGCAAAGGAGAGGCCTCCTGGCTCTTCAGACTCATCTCCACTGAGGTGTGGGGTAGGGAGAGGGGAAGGCCCTACTGGGGCTGAGTCAGGGAGAACAAGAGGCTGAGACCCCTTCCTGTTGCATCTTCACAGGAGGCCACTGGCGTCGAGCTCCCTGTGGTGTGGGTCTCCCGTTCATCTGTTCCTACTGAGCTGGATCTTCCTGGGTAGGCTCCTCCCATCCCCTCCCCTCCAGCCCCCAGCAATGAAATTGTTTTCCTGAAACTGATTTCTTTTTCTTCCCACCATTGATCTACTCTGCTTAGCCCCACCCACGAGCTTTCTGCCAGTACAAGGACCACACCTCCCCACCCTACTGTCTTTCATAAAAAGGGACAGAATAAAAAGGTGTGGGGTCTGTGTGGCCCTCTTGGAGACAGAGGAATGGGCTCAGGTGGATCTTTTCATAGGACACCCAATTACCGGGCTCGTGCATTGCAGGAGCTGCCAGGACACCACGCATCTCTCTCCAAACTTTCAAGGTGAACTCTCAATGTACTGTATTTGCGTCTCCACATCTGAGGGCCTTTTCTTCCTCGCCCACAAACTGTGGTTGCCTTAATGTGCCAGGATATTAACATGTCCCTGGGAGCAGCCCGCAACTCTCAGGAGTGGGTGTATGAGTACCCCAGTCCTTTGCCCCCTCAGGTGGAATAATTCTGGGGCAGGTATCGGGCACTGCTTCCCAGGGTTTCCCAGTGAGATTAACTTCCAGTTACCCACTGAGGCAGCTGGCTTTATAACACACATTTTATTGGCTGTCTTCTCTTCCCCGTATGAACTCTCCTCTTCCCTACGACTGTCCCAGCACCTCCCATGGAAACTACTTGCACTCAAATCCTCGCCTCAGGGTGTGCTTCCAGGGAATCTCAATATAAGACAAACTGCTATATGTCCAACTCTACGTAAGGTTTGGGAATATGACAAGACACAGCTCCCTGCCATTCGGGAACGTACAGATGTTTGTAACACAAGCACACCAGCATCTACTAATTGTTACCACTTATTGTGTACCCACAAAGTACCCCCTGCTGCACCAGGCATCTTACAAAGATGACCTTGTTTGATCAGTAATTATTATCCCATTGTACAGAACCAGGCTCAGAGAAGTTATGACCTGTTTTTTTACCCAAGGCTGAACATCTAAAATGTGCCCCGTGCTGTGATTCAAGTATCCCCAGAGCATGTTCTTTCAACCATCAGGATTTCATGTCTGGAAGTGTTGGCTGCTTCCAGGACATGATCATATGGGGACAGAGCACAGAGGGGAGGCACTAGAGACTCATCTCCCTTGGGTTCATCTTGGGGCATTGGACTCCAACCCAGCTGGAGATGAGGGGGTCCCAACCAGAGGTGAGGAAGGAAGGCATTCTGAACCCTCCTTTTAATGGGGAGGTGAGCAGAAAGTAAGGCATCAATGCTCCGAAGCCCTTTTCCTCCAGGACTCCTCAAATTCTTAGAAGTACAGATGGCCCCAGGGATTCCATTCTATCTGGTGGTCCAGATAGAAGAGGCTACTTACTCAAGGTTGCACAGGAAGTTGAAAAAGATAGAAATCACACTGAGGTCCTTTGTAACTGCTGTTCTCTTGGTATCCGTGACGGTGGAATTCTGACACACTCTTACAAGTTCAGCCCTGTGCTGGGTGCCGTGGAGGATGCACTGGGAGAACTTTCCCTCCTTGCCCTCATGGACTTTGTATTCTGGTGTGGGGAGGCGTTGCTTCCCTTTATTCCAGTACTACTAATAAAGAGTAACAAAATCCCTCCTTTAATTGCTTATTGATCTTTATTGGAGTATAGCAGCTTTACAACGGTGTGTGAGTTTTCTGCAATACAGCAAAGTGAATCGGCCACACATGTACACACATCCCCACTTTTTTTTTCTTTTTTTGCGGTACGCGGACCTCTCACTGCCATGGCCTCTCCCGTTGTGGAGCACAGGCTCCGGACGCGCAGGCTCAGCGGCCATGGCTCACGGGCCACGCCACTCCGCGGCATGTGGGATCCCCCCGGACCGGGGCACGAACCCGTGTCCCCTGAATCGGCAGGCGGACTCCCAACCACTGCGCCACCAGGGAAGCCCCATCCTCTCTTTTTTTAAAACCCCTCATGTATTAAGCACTAAATAGGTGCCAGGGTCTGTATCAAGAGACTTTGTGCTAAGGTGGGACCTTGTTTTATTCCTCACAAATCTCTCCTGTTGGCGGTGGTCTGTGACAGAAGTGTGACTTCCAATCCACAAAGGTCTCCTTTGGGGGATTAATGTCAAGAAGGGGGCATGGGGACTTCCCTGGTTGTCCAGTGGGTAAGACTCTGCGCTCCCAATGCAGGGGGCCCGAGTTCGATCCCTGGTCGGGGGAACTAGATCCCACATGCAGGCCGCAACTAAGAGTCTGCACGTCACAACTAAGAAGCCCGCACGCCACAACTAAGACCTGGTGTGGCCAAAATAAATAAATAAATAATGAATTAATAAATAAATATTTTTTTTTAAAAAAAAAGAAGGGGACACGAAGGAGGCATTTGGGCTCCTGGTAACATTCTGTATCTTGACCTGGCCTGGGTTACGTGGGTGCATTCCCTCCGTGACAACGCCTCAAGCAGTCCACGCTATAGTGCACATTACAGGATGCATGTTAAAGATGGACATCCTCAAGAAAAGCTTTAAATGAAATAAGAGGACTGGCCTTATGTCCCCGGGTAAGGGCTTGTGTGGTATTTTTCCTGTCCAGAATGATGCTAAGTAGGCTCTGGGAAACTCAGCTCGTGTCTTTACAATGGTATCCCTAGCGTTCCTGGCATCATCACGCAGGACACAGAGCAGGAGCTCAGGCAGCTCTCGGTGCCCACTTGTTGATTAGGGTCACAGTTCAGTCTCAGTTTCCTGACAAGGGCTACCCCCAGCTCCACATGCCAGGTACTGTTCTGAGGTCTTTACTGGAGCTGATCTCATTTGAGGTGGGTCCTGTCATTAGCGTCGGTTTAGGGATGGGAAAATTGAGACCCAGAGGGGCTGACTCCGGAATGGTGATTCCATTCTATCAAGGCATCACACTATGCTGCCCTCTGCATAACGTGGGGCTAGATGGAAATCTGAGACGAGAGGCAGAGTTTGAAACCCCTATGAATATAGATGCAAACAGTAAGCCAGAGAGTTGGCGTTTCATGGATGCTGAAAAGGTGGGCACCATGGGCTAGTCTGGGCGTAACGCATTTGGGTGAATCAAAGAAAGCAAGGATGTAGGAGTCAAACAGACTAGGGTCAGACATGCCACTTCTAACTAGCTGTGTGAGCTTGGGCAAGTTATTTCACCTCTCTGAGCTTGTGTGGTAGGTCTGCGCACTGGGATGGCAGTGTCTAATTGGCAGGATGATTGTAAAGATTAAGTAAGTAGGATAATGGATGTGAAAGCCTTAATGAAGCATAGTGTTTGGAATATGGTGGACCTTCAAGAATGTCAGTTCCGGACTTCCCTGGCGGCCCAGTGGGTAAGACTCCGTGCTTCCACTGCGAGGGGCGTGGGTTCAATCCCTGATCGGGGAACTAAAATCCTGTATGCTGCACGGCACGGCCAAAAAAAAAATAAGAGTTATTTCCAGTTTTACATCAGACATCACCGTGGTGACTGAGCAGGGCCCTGGGATGTCTTTGCCCCAGGTCAACCCCAGGGAGGGGCAGGCCAGAGAGAGGAAGTAGAGGGAATGCAGGTGTGGGGTGACTAAGGAGCTGAAAGGTCTTGGTTTAGGTCTGCCTCTGACTTGCTGTGTAATCTTGGGTAACTTATTTAAGCTCTCTGAGATGCCGTTTCCTAATGTGTAATGCAGGGACGTTTAAATGAAACAGCACTTGTAAAGCTTATCGTGGTGCTGGCTAACGGGAGTAGCCGACCTTCTCGGTCATCCCAACCACGGAGTGAAATGAGGCCCCTGGCCTGGGCCCCAGGACCGGGGAGAATAAGGGGGAGGGGGGCTAGCTTTCCACCCCTCCCCAGCTAGGGAAGTCTCCTGCTTGAACTCTGGAGACCAGGTTTTTGGGCCCTGGAATTAGTCAATCCACCCCCAAGTCAGGTAGATAAGCTGAGGGTTGCGTCCGTTGGGCCAGGGAGATAACGGCCGAGACCGTTACTCTGCATTCAGGGCCCAGAAGTGAGCTCTCAGATACTTCTCCATTTGTAGGTCCCCTGAGAGAGCGGAGGAGTGGAAGGAAGCCAGGCCTTTTCACCCTCTGGGTGACCTGCCCCTGATGCCCTGAGCACAGGAGGGCTGGGCTGGAATCCAAGGAACAAATATGCGGGGATATCACAGAGTGGAGTCACCCCCCCTGACAGGGCCACAAGCTCTTGGCGGTGATGTCTGGCAAAATCAAGGCTCAGCACTTGCTGGCCTGTCCTTGGGTTGCAGTGAATGTGGCTGGAACCTGATTGATTCATATTTTGACGTTTTGTTCATCATGGTAGCTTTACATAGACTCTGATTTTTAAGAAAGATGGCATCAAATATTTATTTATCTTGACCACTGAGTTCTTTACTGTCCCCTTAAATTTTGCAACTGAGGCAAGCGCCTTCCCCTTAGTCCTGACCTTGGTCGTGACAGAGGGCTGGTGGGAGGTGGGGAGTCGGGGCGGTGCGGGGAGGCTGGCCCACAGAGCATCTGAATGGCTCTGCGTGAAGGTTTCCATTCCAGCTGCTGCCTCCCCGCCAGAAAGATATGCCTCAAGCTTGGACAAGATAGCATGTTCTAGATCAGTGATCCTCAACAGGGGTACTTCTTCTTTCCAGAGGACATTTGAAAATGTGTGGAGACATTTCTGAGTGACATGATCTGGGGAGGCACGGTTGACATCTAGTGGGTAGAGACCCAGAGATGCTGCTAAACTTTCTATAAGACACAGGACTGCCCCTCCCCCAACCTTCAACAAAGGATGATTTGACTCCAAAGAGTAATAGTGCAAAGGTTGATCTAGAGCCACAGCATAAAGGAAGGAGCATAAGTTTTTCACATATTAAAGGTAAGAAAGAGATGGAGAGGGAGAAGGAGAGGGAGAGAGAGGGAGAGAGTGAAGGAGGGAGGGTGTGAGAGAGAGAGAGAGAGAGAGAGAGATGGGGTGGGTAGAGCATGTTGGGAGCCCCAGAGACTTAGAAATCTCAGTTCCCCCACTTCCTGCATAACCTTGGCAAGTCACTTTCCCTCTCTGAATCTCATTTTTCACATCTGTGCCGTAGGGCTAATCATACGTTCTCATGGGACTGAGGTTAGGAAGGTGAGGTTTCAAGGGTGCAATGCACAGAAAGTACTTGGTCTAGAGAAGAGCTCAGAAGGGCTGAGGCTCCCCTTCATCTCCTACCTCCTCTCCTGTAGTCTCCCTCTCCCTGGGATTCTCCACTTCATTTGCTGGAATATTGACCAGAGGAAGGCTGCTCCTGTGGCTAAAGAGTATTGTTCAGACTGGGACCCTTTAGGGGTGCTGATAACCATGCCAGGACAGTCGTCATCTGGGGCTTTCTCGAGCATACTAGGGTGTTTGGGCACCTGCCTATGGCAAGAGGCAGGTCCCTAAAGTCCCAGCAGAGAGCAGAGCCCAAGGGTGGGAGGACTGAGCAAACCTCTTATCAGCTCCACTCTCCCGCCCCCCAGCCCAAGCCTGGGGCAAGCGTCCTGGCTTCTTCCCACTTCCCCAAAAGCCCAGTATAAGGGTGGCCTCTGGCACCCAGCAGCCAGAGGCACTGAGAGTGGGGGCTCCAGACTCTGAGGACGTAAGTGCCCGCTCGGCTGCCCGGGAAGGAGAGGTCCAGGGCTGGGGGAAGCAGGACCCTATATGGCAAACATCCTGGAGGCCTCTCCTTAGGACCATAATGGCCACTATCCTTCCCCTTTCACCCCCAGTGTGAGTGAAATTGGCCCTCAGTGTGAGCAGACCTGTTCCCATGGCGGCTAGCATCTGAGCTGAGTGCTGCCCCAGGGAACAGTGATGGAGCTCTCAGGAAAAAGGGTCTTTTGTACTTGAGCTGACAACCCCCTGTTCTTTTCTTGATTCTCCAGCTCAGGGTCTGTTCAGTCGGGGAGAAGGAAGCGCTCTAGTTTGCCCTTTAATCCACCAGTTAAGCAAACACTGCATCTCCACTGTGTGCCAGGGGCCGTGCAGACACGTGAGAAGTCCCCAAGGAGGGAAGGTGAAGTTGTGTGCCTGTCACAAGACTGAGGGGATATGAAATGCTCCCTGCTTCTGCCCCTTCTCCTGCTGGGGACAGTTTCTGCTCTTTATCTGGGTAAGTCCTCCTCTTCCCTCCTCATCCATTTTTCTTTTTTCTCTTCTTTCCTGCATCTGTTTTGGCTCTTGTGGGCCAGGGCCACAGCCTCCCCTCTTCAGTTGACCCAGCCCACCTCTAGTTAGATTTCTCCTGGACTCAGAACTGTGACCTGAACTTTCCTGAAGGAAAAACACCCACCTGTGAAGATGAGGGCTTCTCACAGGTGCTGCCTCGCACTCCCAAAATACCCCACATGCGGTGTCAGCCAGGTTCTCATGCCTTTGGGTGTGTGATGCAAGAATTCTGGCTTGCCCAGCCCCCAAGGGGTCCTTCCAGTCTTGGTTCCAGATGGCGTCCCTAGGAAGGCTGAGTGGGGCCATCAGAGCTGTCCGTGGTGCTGGAAGAACAGAGAGCCCGGCCTGATGGCAGGTTACCTCTTCTTTCCAGAGAATGATGCCTCCCATCTGGGCAGCAGAGAGACACAGGCTGACCTGAGCCAGGATCTGGAAGGTTCGGGGGAACAGGAGGGAGAGCTGGCCCTGAATTATGGAGCGCTTGAGTCAGAGGGAGAGGACGCTGTGGCTTCCAGCTATCAAGATGCGTTTGAGGATGAGGGGGCCATGGAGTCAGACCCAGCTGCCCTGGACAAGGATTTGCAGTGCCCTAAGGAAGAGGACACAGTTCAGCTTCCAGGCAGCCCTGGGTGCAAGACCTGCCGCTTCCTGGTGGTGCGGACCCCGAGCAAGTTTTGGGATGCTCAGGTAAATGGCAGGGAGGCTACTATGGGGGACCAGGTGGAGGAGACAAGAGTGGAGCCAAACTTCTGTTCCCTATCATTTGGACTAATGGCTCTCCAGGCCGAGTATGCATCAGAGTCTCCTAGAAGTCTCGTTAAAACACAGATTTCTGGGCCCCATCTCCTCAATTTCTGATTTAGCAAGTCTGGGGCTTAAGAGTTTGCATTTATAACAAATTCACAGGTGGTTATATTGTCGGTCGGGAGACCGCACTTTGAGAACCACTGGTTTAGATAAAAAGCTTTGGTATAAGATATGCCTGTGCTAAATCCTGGCTTTGCTTGTCGCCAGCCATTTTATTTGGGCAAGTCGCTTCACCTCTCAGGGCTCCTGTATCTTCATTTGTAAAATGGAGGTGTATGGTACCACCTCTTAGAGTTGTGGTGAGGATTTAAATAATACATGGAAAGTATTTAGAATAGTCCCTGGGTCATTGTAAACTCTCAGGGAATGGTGGCTGTAGTTATTCTGAGTATTATTATTCTTTTCTGCAAGAAGTTCCTGACACCAGATAAAGGAACAAGAGACGGGATTCAGGGGGGCAATAGATCCCTGATTTCTGACTTGGAAAGGGATGAGGGGGTCTCTCCTGGAGACTCAGGGACTTGAGAGAGAACAGTGGATTTTCTACCCCACCTCTTCTCTCTGCAGTATATATGCAGGAGGTGCTACCGAGGCAACCTCGTCTCCATCCACAACTACAGTTTCAACTATCGCATCCAGTGCGGGGTCAGTAGCATTAACCAAGGACAGGTCTGGATTGGAGGCTACAAGTGCTGGGTAAGCGAGGGGCCAACTCCCAGGTACATGAAGGTCTTTCTGATTGCCTCAAGGGACCACCTGCTGGCATTAAGACTCATCCAGCAGCTGAAGCTGGCTCATACCGGCTTAGGAGAACTGATGATTGAGTGCCTCTCTTCCTAACTCCATGTTCAGTGGCTTCATGCTTGTAGCTTGAAAGCTGCCATGGTGGATGTATTTACACCAAGGAAATTGACAATTATTACAAATCAGGTTTCTTTCTTCCCTCTAGCCTCTCACCTTCCCCCAAAGCTGGTTGTTAAACGTTTACCAGCACACTCCTGGCGTCAGGAGATAGATTCTATATCTAGTTTGGTCCCTTACGAGCTGAATGACTACCTCCAAATTTCAGTTTCCCCATCTCTAAAGTGGGGTCCTTCTCTCAGAGTGGCCTTGGGATTGTGGACAAATAAGGGCCATTATATTTGCTACTCAAGTGTGGTTCACGGACCAGCAGCATCAACATCACCCGGTAGCTCATTAGACATGCACGATCTTGGGCCCCGTCCCAGAACTCCTGAATCAGAATCTGCATTTTTCACTAGATCCCTAGGAGATCTGTGTGCACAGTGAAGTTTGAGAAGTGTGATAGCCGGAAGTGATGCTTGCTTTTCCATTGTCATTGCCTGCGAACCCTCAGGGATGGGTCTCAACGGTATCCTAGCCAGGTGGGCAGTGAGAGGAGATTATATATACAGTGTTCAGGAAGGGATACTCAGTGGGCTTTCCGGAGACCCAGAATCTGTCTGTCTCTCTGGACCTCCGCCCTCTGACCCAGCCTCTCTCTTCTCTAGTTCACGTGGGGCAACAATTTTCGCTGGACTAATGGCAGTTGCTGGAACTTTAGTTACTGGGCCTCAGAGCAACCTCGGAATGGGAGTGGCCGTTGTGTGGCCCTGTGCACCAAAGGTGAGGGGGCCCGGGCACCAGGACAAGGGGAAAGGGTGGCAAGGTGGACTCCCACACATGTCCCTTTGAGCTGCCTGAACACACCTCCCCAAACCCACACCCTCCCTCCAAGTGGAGAACCAATGTCCCTGTCTGTGAGGAGGGCTGATAGGTAGGGATGCCTCAGAGCAAAACCAGGTGATGAGGCTCCCGGTACAGGGGCTAGAGGGGGACTCCCCATCCTCCCAGGCAAAGCTAGGCTCAGGGCCTGGGGACTCCTTTCCTTCCTCTGATATGATGGCGACAAGGAGTGAATATGGGACAGATGGGAGGAACAGATGTGAATGTAAGGTGTGGATGATGGATGAGGTGAAGATGCGGGAATTAAGGATGGCTGACTTTGCCTGCTTTGAACAGCACGGCTGCCAGATGTGAGGGAACTTATTACAGTGGCTGGACCATACGGGTTAGAGTAAGATAGCTGAGATTCACACCCCAGCTTTGCCACTTGCCAGCTGAGACACGGGCAAGTTATCACTCCCACTAAGCCTCAGTTTCCTCATCTGTGAAACGGGAGTGATGATAGCACCGACCTCTTGGAGAGTCGTTGTGAGAATTAAACAGTAGCCCAGGTAAAGCACTGAGCACATTGCCTCTGCAAGGGAAGAGATCAACGGCTAGTCCGGATGTGTGGGAAACCTGTGGCCATCGGGTCATGACTACGGCAGGCAAAGATGACATATGAGGTGCCTGAGGAGGGGACGAGGGAGCACAGGCCACACTCAGGTGGGCAGCTGACATCACGGTGCTCTCTACCGCTAGGAGGTCGGTGGCAACGAGCTCCATGCAAAAGACGTCTGCCCTTCGTCTGCGCCTTCTAAGCCAGAGGCACGGAGATCCTCCCTTCACGCCCTCCTGGTGGCCTCTGTCCTACCCTTGGCACTTGTCCCCAGCCTCTCCGGATCATAAAGTCAGACTTCCAACAGCATCTCCTGACTCTTGTTTCTTCATTGAGCACTTCAGAGGAGTTGGACTCTGGGTTGGAAAATCCTGGAAGCATTCACTCCGGTTTCGTGGGGAGTGGGGTGGGACTTTGAGGAAAGTAAAAGATGTTGGAGTAGGGCGCCGGATCGGGGCGGGGGTGTGGGGGGGTGCGGGGCGCCGGGGTGTGTCTGCAGCGCCACCTGGGGGCGGAGCGCGTACCGGGCGGGGGTCCTTTTCGTTCCGGCTCTGAGGATTCCCCCCCACCCCACCCCACCCCACCCCGCGCGCCCCACCTGCCCCAGGTCCAGGGAGGAAGAACTCCTTTGGTGACGGGGTGGGGAACTGACCCTGTTGCTCTGTTTGGATTCTGTAAGGTGTGCGGGGCGGGGTGGGATTGGCGGCTTTCCAAAATGGAGGCTCTGTGGCCGATTCAAGAATTGGATGGACCATTGAGGTCCCACCTGGGGTAACCACGTAGGGGGGAAGAGAAAGTGGTCTCTCGGGGCAGCCGGCTTCTCGAGACCTGTGTCTTTTTCACTTATGATAATGGCCCCTATTTTCCACTCTCCCAGCCACCTGTGTGTGAGTTCAGAGGCCCCAACTTCTTCTGAGATAGTTCCCCACCCCATTCCCAGGAGGGTGGCTGTCCTCCTCACTGGGCCCCGAATCCTTCATCGCCTCCCCGGTCCCCAGCCTATCCCCCCTCCCTAGAGGGGCCGTATTCTCAGGAGGGAGCTGCCTCTCATCCCAGGGCCTTTTTAAAAAAAAATTATTTTTTTTTAACTTTTATTTTTGGCTGAGTTGGGTCTTCGTTGCTGCGCGAGGCCGTTCGCTGGTTGCAGCGAGCAGGGGCTACTCTTCATTGCGGTGCGCGGGCTTCTCAGGCTCTAGGCGCGTGGGCTTCAGTAGTTGTGGCACACGAGCTCTAGAACGCAGGCTCAGTAGTTGTGGCGCACGGGCTTAGTTGCCCTGCGGCATGTGGGATCTTCCCAGGCCAGGGCTCGAACCCGTGTGCCCTGCATTGGCCGGCAGGTTCTTAACCACTGCGCCAACAGGGAAGCCCCTCATCCCAGGGCCTTGGGGCCAAAGTCAGGGCATCTGCAGCTGTGTGGCTCCAATGCTGGTTCTACAGTCCCAGGTCTCCTCTGCTTCTCCCATTTTCTCAGACCCTGGGGACATTGAGAGAGAACACCATTGCTGCTCTTAACTTTGTTCCAGGCTGGGCTCCAGGAAGGATCTGGGCTTGATGAAGCGAGAAACTCAGACTGGAAACTGGGTATTCAGAGGACAGACAGCCCCGGGTTGTGAGAGAGAGAGAGGGATAGAAAGAGAGACTTCTTGGGGGTGTAGTTCTACATGGGGCACAGGGAGAATGTACAAGTATTTCTGGGGGCGCACACATACCCGTGTGTATATGGATCTTGGTGTGTACAAGAGTCAGTCTTTGGATACCTGTGTGTATGTGAATCTATATTTGTAAATATGCATAAATCTGTGTGTGAGTCAGCATGTATTTATGTGTTGTGCGCACGTTTTATAATCTCTATTTATGGATGTGCCTGTATGTCCGTGTCCATCTTTGAGTGTGTGTATCTGTGTAGCTTTGTACCTTATACTCCTGAATCTGTATATGCATACATATGTGTGTACCGCTGTGTCTTTGGCCAGTATCTTTGGGAGTATGTGTACATGTCAGTGTGTCTGAGCATACCTGTGTACAGGTCTACCTTTGTGCATGTATGTGTGTGTGTATCTGTACAGCTGTCTGATGAAATGTGGAGTTTTTTTTTTTAATAGACCTTTATTGGAGTTTACTTGCTTCACAATACTGCGTTAGTTTCTGATGTACACCAAAGTGACTCAGTCATATGCATACATATGTCCCCATATCCCCTTCCTCATGAGCCTCCCTCCCACCCTCCCTATCCCACCCCTCTAGGTCATCGTAAAGCACTGAGCTGATCTCCCTGTGCTATGCGGCTGCTTCCCACTAGCTAACTATTTTACATTCGGTAGTGTATATATGTCGCTACTACTCTCACTTAGCCCCAGCTTCCCCCTCCCACCCCATGTCATCAAGTCCATTCTCTATGTCTACATCTTTTTTTTTTTTGATTCCATATATATGTGTTAGCATACGGTATTTGTTTTTCTCTTTCTGACTTACTTCACTCTGTATGACAGACTCTAGGTCCATCCACCTCACCACAAATAACTCAATTTCGTTTCTTTTCATGGCCGAGTAATATCCCATGGTATATATGTGCCACATCTTCTTCATCCATTCATGTGTCAATGGACACTTAGGTTGCTTCCACGTCCTGGCTATTGTATAGTGCCGCAATGAACACTGTGGTACATGAGTCTTTTTGAATTATGGTTTTCTCAGGGTATATGCCCAGTAGTGGGATTGCTGGGTCATATGGTAGTTCTGTTTTTAGTTTTTTAAGGAACCTCCATACTGTTCTCCATAGTGGTTGTAGCAATTTACATTCCCACCAGATGTGGAGTTTTTGGAACAGAAAATCCAGTTTTGCCAGATGTGCTTTGTTTCTAAAGATGCTGGAGTTGATGGAGCAGGACAGGATCGGAGAACCCCAGGGGAAGTGGCTGGTGGTGAAACAGCAGGGTTGAGCCCCTCGAACATGAGCAGGGCTCTGGCAACGGGAGAGGGGGCCTTGACATTGCTATGAACCTCACCAGTGCTGGGCCCCGGGAACTGCCTCTAGGTGAGGCCTGTCCTCAGTAGACTCTATCCATCTGCCTTGGATAGAGATTGGGTCACGGAGCTCCTAATCACAGCATGTCAGTCTCCCCAAGGGCATGGAAGGGGAGCTGCCTTGAGGTCAGGCCCCTACCCACGTCTCCGCACTGTGTACTGCAACAAGCTAATCTTGATGCTGTACTTCTAAAAGAAGCAGAAGCAGTGGGGGGTGGGAAGGATGAGCTCTGCACAGGTAGCTCTGGGACTGGTATTTCTGGGAATTGCTGAACGGCAAGCCCCCTCTTATCAGCCTCCACTTATCTCCTTGGTGGGGAATGGGCTCTAGCTAATCCCAGTAACCAAATATACTGCCAGCCAAGGCCAGAGGTAGAGGGAGGGAGGAGAAAGGGGTGGGGTAGGGTGGTGCTCAGACCCTTCCAGACTGAAGCTTGCTTGAGGCAGGCCAGGGTAGTAAAGATGTCCTTCGAATATCCAGTGCTGTCTGTTAGTGGGCCTCAGCTTCAACCATTATATATTCTTTCCTTTGGCTGTTTAAGGCCTTTCAGACTTGAAGCCCTTGATTAAAAAGCAAATATTCTTAGGACAAGAAACTCCTGAGTGTGTTGTCTATTAATACCTCTGGAAGATTGATTGGTAACTTGCCGAGAACAAGGTTTTGTGAGGAGGAACACAGAAGGGAAAAATGTGTGTAACTGTTAGTGTGCATGGGCGGGGGGTTGTGGAGAAGAAAAGCTATTAAAAAGGAGATAATGAAGCAGAGAGTGCTGTGCTCACAGTTTTCTCTTCCTGGGGACCTAGGAAGACTATATTCCCCAGTATTCCTTGCAGTAAACCTGGGCTCTGCAGCATGATACCGAGTCTGGCCAGTGCGATGTGGTTGGATGTGATATAAAGGCCAGACCTGGCCTTTATATGATCCCCTGTGATCATCCATGATCCTCCAGTTCTCACTTGCCTTGCCACAGTGACCTGGGCGTCCATGTATCTCAGATGGCATAGCTGCCAGGTGGAAGGGGCTGACTGACCTACGTTGTTGTATTAAATCCTGAGATTTCACAATTAACTTGTTACTGCACCAAAATCTGCTTTGGCCTAACACATGTAGAAAAGAGGGTGCCGACAGATTTCTTAGTTTTTCCCAGGCAGATACGGCCCAGCAGTCAAGATCCCAGACTCTGGAGTCATAACGGTCTGGGTTCAAGTCCCAGCTCTACCACTTCAGTTTTAAAAGCTTACTCAGCCTCAGTTTCTTCTCTAAAATGAGGGTCGAATGAAACAATGCCTGTCACACATTTAACTCATCACTAAACGTTAGCTTTGATGCTGAGCCGTTAGGAATGAGCGTGGGTTTCAGGTCAAATGTCCGCGCGTTGCAAATTTCTTCTTCTATTTCTAGGATTAGCGACAAACCATAGCAAGCTTACCGGGGTTGGCGTGAGGGGTCACGTGATTATGTTGGTGATCGTGCTGAGTACACGTGACGCAGCGGAGGTGAGTTAGTTACTGGTATTACTACTGAGATCAGCCCTAAGTCTTGCACAGGGAGCCATGACCTAGTTCAGCCGCGGGGAAGACAACATCGGGCCCACATGTCCAGGAGCTCAGGCTGGGGATGGGCTGGCAGTCTCAGGACGGGCTGATGCGCCCGTAGGAGGACCACCCCAGTCTGGAGGAAGGGTCCCTGCAGGACAGAGCTGCCTCTGTCTCCTCCTCAGAGAGCATCCCTGTGACCCCAGCCTCAGCCCATCCTCCCGAGAGCTGGATTCACTGGGGCTCCTGGTGGGAGAGCTCAGCACTGCCTTCACTGATGTCTCTGCTGGTCAGATGTCTGGATGCTGCCTGATTCCCTAGGCCACCCATGGGGAGGTGGTACCCCACCCTCTTGAGGATGGGGCTGGGGGTGAAGGCAGAGTGGAGAAAGGGGTGATGGGCCTCATGTGGCGTCATCTCACCGCTTCTCTCCCTGGGGTGGGGGATCAGAGGGGTTGGGCCTTCCTGAACTACCCCCCAAGCTGCCCCGCGCCTTCTGTAGAGGGGCCAGCCCTCCATGTACAGTTAAGCTCGTCTCTGCTAAGGCCTGCGAGCCAACCTTTCCAAGGCATTTACCATGAAGCTAGTGAAACTTACACTCCAGGGCCACTCACCTGCCTGAGCCTCTTCTAATCCTAAAAGATGGCCCACGTTGCATATGCTTCAGGCTTCATAAAACCTGGATCTGCTCCTGATCTCTGCCCTGGTGAGATTTCTGGGCCTCCACTGTGGAAGAGCCCAGAAGGGGAGGGGGCGTCGGGGCAAAGGAAGACGGGGTGGGCTTGGCGTGCTCTCAGCAGCCTTCCCAGCTGCCTGTTCCTTCCTCCTTCCCTGAGTGGCGGGACACCTGGTTCTCTTTGGGCCACTAACTGTGTGACACTGGACGAGTCATTTTCCCTCTCTGGCCTCAGTTTGCTCATCTGTAAACAAGAGAATCAGACAAGACGGCTCCGAAAGCCCCTTTAGTTTCTGCCATTAGAGGACCGACCACCTCATTAGGGCCCCGCGGGGACTGGCCTGCTGACCGGCTGCTCGCCGGGCGTTGGGTCTCACCGGACCTTTCTGTCAACGTGTTGGAAGAGACTTGCTGATCTCCTGGAACAGGGCACCAGGTTGGTGAATCCCGTCCCGCCCCGGGGGAGCCTAATGGGGCTCCCGGAGTGAGGGGCCTGGCATATGTATGAGCACGTGGGGGTCCCAGAGAAAATGAGAAAGGCCTCTTCTCTCGCCTGGGGAGAGGGAAGGAAGAATTCACTGACCGTTACGCCTCCTATTCCCTTCTGAATTTGGGACCCACCCAAGTCAGAGAGAGACCCCGCACCCCAGTCCTACTGGTCTCCCCTAAAACGGGGCCTGCCTGCGTTCCTGGGGACAGCATGGGGCTTACTCTTGACTAAGCTGAAACTAATCACGGTCAAGGTGGAGGAGACTGAAGCAGCAGGGCAGACGCTCCCCGGGGGTTCATTCTTTTCTTGTGGGGTGTGGGCGGTGGAGTTAGGCAGACGTGGGTCCAAATCCCAGCTCTCTCGCTTCCTGGCTGGGTGGCCTGGGGCAAACGACTCAGTCTCTCTGAGCCTCAGTGTGTCTTCAAAATAGGGAAGCTAATATCTACCTCGTAGGATTATTCTAAGGATTAAATGAGATAATGTGTGTGAAAGTGTCTGGCATTTGGGAGGCCCTTGTGGCCACTAGTTATTCCTATTATTAGCTCTACTCTTCAGAAGGGGATGACTCATACCACTGCCCTGGGGGTTCTGGGAAGCACAGAGGGGTGAGGCGAGGGGTGAAGGTGAGACTGAGGTCTTAGTGGGAACAGGACGTGTCTTAGAGCAGTGGGAGGGCCAGACACCTGGTCCCGGCTGTGGCCTCAAGGGGTGAGCAGCAAAAATGAGAGCCTCTCCCCTCTCCCATCCCCGTTGCCCAGGTGGGACCCTCTGTTGGGAGGCCTGGAGCCCAAGGGGGAGAGTGGGGCCCACAGAAGAGGCCCTAGTGGCCAATGGAGTAGGCGCCTGAGTCCGTGGACTGCTTCTCCTCTGTGGTCTGGTCGCTGGGGTACACGGGGTTGGCCGAGGCCATGACCTTCAGCGTGGTCTCATTCACCTGCGAGCAGAAGGGCTGGCATGATCGTGCTCTGACTGTGGGCAGGGTCCTCCTATGGGCCCCCGTGGGACAGACTCAGCCTTTGGGGCTCGCAGCCCGGTCATAGGGGAGCTAGAGCGAGTCTGTGACCCCAAGACTCTTCCCATGCACCTCAAGGGCAAACAGACCTGAGCCAACCAGTAGCAGGATTTGTCCCTCCCCGAAGCAGAGAGGGGACAGTGAGTGGATGCAGACGATGACCACAGAGCCCACTCTTGGCCGGAGCCCCTCTTGTCGGGATCCCCAGTACGCACTGAGGCCCCCAGGAGGTGGGCCCCTGAGAGTCTGGGCTCCGGCTCCCCTCCCTGCCCCGTTCCTCTGCCTCTCGTGGGCGCACCCCACCCTCCCCGACTCACCTCCTCAAACTTCTTGGCTTTGTACTGGTCGGCCCCCTTGAGGAAGTTTAGCAGGATGATGTCACAGAGGACAGTCCCCTGGAGGTGGAGAGCAGGGCGGCTCAGCGGGGCAGCGCGGCGGGAAGCACGGGCGGCAGGCGGGACTGCCCTTGGGGTCGGGGTGAGTCCTCCAGAGACACCTGACTGATGGTTCCTCTTAGGAAAACATCGAGGGGCCTTGCAGAATATCTCCAGAACCCACCTCCCCAGCTCCTGGGGTGAGCCCAGACCAGACTGCAGAGGGAGGACTTGGTGGGAGAAGCAGAGGGACCGCGGGGGTCCAAGTCCCTGGGGAAGGGGCTCTGTCCCCACCTTGCCAGCTGGGCTCTGTTCCTCGACCGGGCTCTCAGGTCTGGGAACCCTGGAGTCTCCTCGCCCCCCTACACAGTGGCGAACGGGGACTCTGTAGCAGGTGGGGGGCTGCCGTGGAGTGAGTGAGCTCTCCAGGACTGGAGATGTTCACGCAAGGGCTGGCCCAGCAGGGAGGTGAGGGCAAGAGGTTGGGCTCACGGTCTGGGAAGGAGAGGGTCACCGCTTGCCCAAACCCTGCCAGCCTGGGCCGCTCCCTGAGTGGCCTCCGGACCGAACCCAGAGGGGCTGCACTCACCACTCCCACAGAGGTGAAGGCTGCCACGGAGCTGATGATCGTGGGAATGATGTCAAACTTGCCAGCCTGTATGCGCAAAGACCCAGGTGAGTGGGCACAGCTCCAACAGGGCCGGGGCGAGGCCTGACGTGGAGCTTGGACCCCCAGCCGGGAAGACCCTGGAGCCTGCAGGGCTCTTGGTACATCCGCAGGCCTCACCTGCTGTGGACATGTGACCAGCGAGGGTCTCAGAGCTGGTCAGTGGCAGGACCCTGCCCCCAGAGGAGCCTCTTTAGGGCCCAGGATGGGTCCAGGTTTCCTCCCCTATCCCCCGTGTCTGCCTGGCCCAAGGACTCACATTTCCATACACCAGCACGTCAAAGCGGATGCCGAAAGCCTTCAGAAGCGTGCGGTACTCACTGCCGTTCTCTGTCTTGTAGTACTTGGCAAACCTGGAGACCAGAGGGGAAGGTGGGTCCCGCTGTGGGCGCCTGTCTCTCTTGCCTGAAAATTCAGGGGCCTCTAGAGCCCTATGACCCTCACCTACCGAGCAACCCTTACTGATGGTTTGGTGGGACACCTGCCGTGGTCCTCCCTGTGTGGTGAGCTGAACCCCTCCCTGCACAGGCGTCACCTTGGGGGTTTGTTAATAAGGCAGATTTCCAGGCCCCACCCTGAACCCGTGGAATCAGCATCTCTGTGGGTGGAGCCCAGGACCCTGTCTTTTAAATAACGTCCCTAAATGATTCTGAGGTGTATGAAAGTTGGAGTCCAGCTGGACTCCAAGCTTCTTCAGTTCCTTTGTTTGGGTATCCCAGGGCCCGGCAGGGGCTCCCCTCTCCACAGGCTTCTCAGCCTACTTGGGTTCAAAGCCTGGTTCTGCCACTTGTCAGCTGTGCAACTTGGGCCAGTTGCTTAACCTCTCTGACACTCGATTTCCTCATTTGTGAGTGGGAATAATACAGAAGTCCCGCTTCAAAGGGTTGCCATGAAAATTGAATGAAACCACGTGTGTCAGGGGTTTAGAACAGTGTCTGGAACAAAGTAAGCACCCAGGAAATGCTCACTGGTGTTGATACTGCTGAAAAAATACGTTGATTTCTAGAGCAGTTTACAGAGCAGTTTTAAAAAGTGTCTTTAGACACCTCATCTCACAAACTTGTGGGATAGGGATGTGACTGCTCTGTTTTTCACATGAGGCACCAGGGGTTAAGTGACTGGTCCAGGGTTACCCAACTGGCTGAGACCTGGTGCTGGATTTCCTCCAGTTCAAGAATTTGTCCTCTGTACCTTCTCTGCCTGGGCTGCTGGCTGCCAGGAACCGTGCTGGAGACTGATAAGAATGATCGCATTTAGTTCTCACCAAACACGGTGAGGTGGGTGTTCATACCCCCATTTGGAAGATGCCTGTGGGGTGAAGGGACCCGCCTGTAGTCTCACAGTCAGTAAGGATTCGAATTGCATTTGGCTTTTGGCTTCTAAAGCCAGTGCGTTTCCCCTTACACGGCTCTGCCCACCACGGGCAAAACTCTAATGGTAGCAAAGTGCAATCTCTTTGGGCTACTGTCCCAAAGCTGTAACACAGGCTACTGATGCCAGCATCCCAGGAAAATGGTGAGGATTAAATGAGAGGATGGTCGAGAACGAACTCAGAAACCTCTGTAACTGTGTGGCGTCGACATCGGTCTCATTCGGTGCCTCCCTTTCAGTGTTTCCACTCCCCAGAGATTCCCAGGCCAGTCCCAGGCCTCTCCCAGCACAAAGAGGGAGTCTGAGAAACTCCTTCCCTGGAAGTGTTCCGTGATTGACGTGACGCCCCTCCCAGGGATGTTTGCCTTCCAAACTGTCCAGCAGGGAGAATGAAGTGCTGAGCCCAAGGGGATAAATAATGGAGAGCTCACGGGCAGGGGAGGAAGGTCATCTGTGGTGGGGAAGAGCCTCCTGAAACTGTAAGTATCGGCCACCAGGGAACTCTGGGGTCAGGCAGAAATGAGTTCAAATCCTGGCTGCACCACTTGCTGGCGGTGTGGGGCCTTTGAGGGGACTTAGCCCTCAGGGTTTGACTTCCCACGCCTATAAAATGGGGGCGCTCAGGCCCCCTTTGCAGGTCTGCTAGTGAGAAGGGTGAGCCCTGAGACCAGCCCTTCGAGGCAGGTGCTCTCCTGATTCCCATGTGGACATTTTGCCCGCCCCTCCACACCCAGTCTCTGCCCTTCTCTGCGGGGGCCTGGGAGCCTGGTCTGCAAAGACTGCTTCCTTCCTGCCCTCTGGTTCTAGCTGGGTTCAGCCAGTGGGAGGCACCCACAGGAAACCAGACAGTGGGAGGGAAGAAGGGCGAGGACTTTTCCTCTCCCAGTTCCTCTGCTGACTTCCGTCCTGAGGCCCAGAGCCTGTCGGGTGCACCCTCTCCAGTCCTGTGACTGCTCCCTCCGCTTGCCCTGCCGGCTTAGCTGGTAGCAGCCTTCCTGTGGTGGCCGCTCTGGTCCTTCCCCAGGCTCCCAGCTTCCTTTAAACTGCCTGCATCTTTGCACACAGTCGTCCTTTTTTTTTTTTTTTTTTCTTTTTTTCTCCGGTATGCAGGCCTCTCACTGTTGTGGCCTCTCCTGTTGCGGAGCACAGGCTCCGGACTCACAGGCTCAGCGGCCTTGGCTCACAGGCCCAGCCGCTCCGCGGCATGTGGGATCTTCCCGGACCGGGGCACGAAGCCGCGTCCCCTGCATCGGCAGGCGGACTCTCAACCACTGCGCCACCAGGGAAGCCCTTACAGCCTTTTTAAGGCCTTAGTCAGGTAACAGGTGCTTTACTTGGGCACACGGCTACAGCCCTGCCCAGGCACAGGCAAGACAGAAGATGGGCCACCCTCCCCCTGCACTCCTTCCTGACCCAGCTAAACCTCTCCAGGCCTGAGCTTCCTGTTCTGTAAAATGGGGATGGTAAGGGTCAGTGTCCTGGGAGGAAACAGTCAGTGGTCTCAAAAGGGACGACTGCCTGAATTGGAATTTTGATCCACCCTTACAACTCCAAAATCTGTGCTCTTAACCCAGAACTGTCCTGCCTCTGAGCTCGAAGTGGCCATTAAGGACACAGGCGGCCCTCGTGCTGGATCTCAAAGCCCTTCTGCAGTCTGTGTTCTGTCTCACATCATGGGAGAATTCAGGGCCCTTGTCTGAGACATGTGGGAACTGAGAGATGGGGACCAGGCAAGGGTGAGAGGTGGGTCACAGATGCTAAGGGCCGGGCAGAGCCTGGGACTGTGGTCCTGAGGGCTACATCCCCAGCCTACGGCTGCAGCCATGGAAAATGCTCTGACATGGACCCGAACAAAAAGTCAGCATCCTGGGCACTGCCGTTCAAAGCAGGGCTGGCTAAATTTATCTTGGGAAGGAATGTGAAGGGAACAGGGAGAAAACCCAAAGCAGACTTGGTTTTCCTCCAGCACCTGCCTTCCAAGAGGCAATAAGCATGATAAGATCATATCTCACCACCCACACACCGTTGGAGGGGGTTTGGCAGGGACTGGTTCTCTACCCGGGAGGGCAGGAGGAGGGACAGCTCTTGGTGGGTGGGGGGAGGCCCCCGCTGCAGACAGGGGAAGGACCCAGACAACCTGACTTCTGCACTCAGTGTGGCCAGTGGAGATCACAGAATCTGGCCCAACCCTGTGGCAGGGATGGGCTTGGCATTCACCAGGGTCTGGGTTATCTTCTCTCCTGGCACCCGGCTGGACCATATTTCCCAGCCGCCTCGCATCTAACCTGGGCCCTGTGACTAGTTCTTGTCAATAGACTGTGAATGGAAGTGAGGTCTGTTACGTCTGGGCTGACGTGTGTTAGAGTTGTGTGCCTTCTTCATCCTCCCTTTCCTCGTGGCCAGGTGCTGTAGAGCCAGGGGAGAACTGAGGCCCTAGAGGAGACTGATCCACAGGTGGCAGGAGCTCAGATCCCTGAATGACTGTACGGAGCTCCCCACCCACCCTGACTCACAGGGCACTGTGCCATAAGCAAGACACACACCTTTGTGCTGAGCCACTGAGATGGGGGGGCTGTTTGTTACAGCAGTTAGCAATATTTACGCCGACCATTACAAACTCTTATAATGTTATTGCTGAGAAGACTGAGGCTCAGGGAGAAGAAGTATTTGCTAAAGGACAAAGAATGAGTTAAAATTGGGAGTCATTCAACATTAGACAGAGAGAGGGTAAGGATACCACATTCCTAGGAATAAACCTTCTAAGAAAGTCCAGATCTATGTGTGGGTCTATGGCTGTCTTTAACTAGCTTTCTGACCCCTGGCAAGTCACTCAACCTCTCTGAGCTTTTTACCTCGACTGATAAATGAGAGTAAGAAGAGCTACAGGAAGGATGAGACGAGATATAGTACGTGCCCAGATATAGTACGTGCTCAAGTCATGTCCTTTTCCTTTCTTATCCTGAGATCAAGGTAAAGTGAAATAATAGTACCTAGACTTGTCTGAACCATTACACTCTGGCCTCCTGGAGATAATACACTAGTAACAATAATGGCCAACATACATTGAGTGCTTACTGTGTGCAAGGCACTGTGCTAAGTGCCCGACACCTCCTAACTCATTTCATACACACGACCACCCCATGAGATCCAGTACTGCTGCAATTCCCATTTTACAGATGAAGAATCAGGATCAGAGACGTTATGCCACTTGTCTAAGGTCACACGACCAATAGTCAGTGAGTGGAGACGGGATTCAAAGCAGGGCGGTCCAGTTCTAGAGCCCACACTCTTAGCCAGTATCCTAGACTGTTTGTTGTTGTTGTTGCCTGGTTTCTGTTAGGTCCTGGCTAATTTCTTTTAAGTTCCCCAGCTGGGAGCCCCTTTTGCATTTGCAAAATGACCCAGAGTCATCAGGTGGGAGTAGGACAGAAAGCATAGGAGAGCCATGAAGTGTATGAAGAAGGACCCCAACCTCCTCATCTAAAAAGGGGAAGGGGTCTTCCTTGGCCTGGCTCACCTCTCTTTTGACGTGTTCCCTCTGTTCTCTCCTTATCGTCAATGAACTATCTTGCAACAGGGGAAAAAAAAGGGGGGTGGGGGGAAGGGCTTGGAATTCCCTGATGGTCCAGTGGTTAAGACACAGTGCTTTCACTGCCGTGGGCCTGGGTTCGATCCCTCATTGGGGAACTAAGATCCCATAAGCCACACAGCGTGGCCAAATAAATAAATAAATAAAAGGGCTGAGCTACCCCATGCCTGGGCCCTGATTTCTCCCAAATCCTCCGATTTCTACCTCTCTGGCTTTGGTCTTCTCGTCTGGAAAGTAGAGTTGGTGAGAATGATACCTCCATTCAACACCTTGGCCTGGAATACCACCCTCCCCTCAACCTGGCTGGGTCCACCTTCCCAGCCTCATCTGCAGAACCCCTCTCACTGCACACACACCACGCTATCTGCTTCCTGTACTCCCCGAACACACTCCATAGACAGACTTCTGTGCCTTTGCCCATTCTGTTCCCCTCTCCTCCCCTCTTCCACCGTGCAAACTCCTATTCATCCATTAGGGCCCAGCTCCGTGGCCTCTCATTTTTTTCTACATTCAGCAGATCTTTGGAGCACCCTACCCTATGCCAGGCACGGTGCTAGGCACTGCTGACCCATTGGCAAGCTCTGCTCTCATGCGAGGAAGAGAAATACGAATGAACCATGCAATCCCATAAATACGTAAAATTGGAAGTAACCCATAAATAGGTAAACTCGGACATGAGGGCTAGGAAGTAGAAGAGCGCCATTCTAGAGCACAAGTAGTCAAGACGCTGGATGGAGGCTGGAGGGTCAAGGTAGGCTTTGGTGGAAGTGCCGTGAAAGCTGAGACTTGAAGGATGGAGAGCTGAAAGGTAAGAAGGACAGAGCGGGGGCAGCTTTCCCAGCTGAGGGATCTGCAAGCCCTGTCAAGGGAAAGGACGTGGTGTTTTGAAGAAGCTCAGAGAGAGCCCTGCTGGGTGGAGGACAGAGCCAGACGGAAGCGGCCGTGGCTGGTACACCTGGCCCTGGCCGCCACAGCCAGTGCGTGTCTCTCTTCCCACTTCCACGTTCAGGGACTTCATGCTTTAGCTTGAAATTGACCGTGGTGGGGTATTTCCACTACGGAAATCGGCAGGCCCTACAAATCAGCGCCGTTTTCTTTTTCTCTGGAGAGCCGGCTTACCAGTGTAGCACTGGGGCTGTAAAGTCCCCCTAGGCTACCTTTCCTGTCTCTGCTGGGATCCAGGCCTCTACTCCAGTACCTGCCACACCAGACTGTAGTTAATAATTGGGACTGTTGACTACAAGCTAGATCTCACTGTCTCTCTTTGCCCAAGGGCCTACCCAGCGCAGCAAGGAGTGGGGTAAATGCTTGCTGGAGGGATAAATGGATTTCGGAGATTCTCGACATCTCGCAGATGGAGCTTAGCGATGTCAGCCTCCAGGTTTCCTCCTAGTGACTGGGGCTTCTGCATTCCTCGCTGTTCTTCAGGTAGAGCTAGTACAAGGTGGTAACAAAGGCCGTTTCTCTCCCCAGCAGAAACATGTAGGTCTGGCAGCTGGCTGGGTGGGAAAGTAGGCGCTCTTGGTGGGAATAGCCCCTGTGGAGGGGAAATGGGGAAAAGGGTAGGGAGATAATACACGTGCAGCGCTTACTCCAGCTAAGCGCCAGGCCGGAGACTTCCACACCCATTATTTCACTGAGGCCTCCTAACAACAGCTCCATGGCATACTTGCTGGCTTAGGGGCTCTGAAACGAGACAGTCCTGGGCTGGAATCCTGGCTTTGCCACTTGAATGAGCTACATAACCTGGGGCACAGGGCTTTATTTCTCTGAATCTCAGTTTCCCCCAGGTATGAAATGGAAATATAGCAACAGCTGCAGGCTTCTTGGAGAGGATTCCATGAACTGCTGGAGGGGAAGGCTGAGCACAGCCCGGCTCGCAGCTTTCCCTGAATATTATCTATTACCATGAGGCAACGCTGTCCAGACTCTCCAGGCTGGAGGGAAGCACCACAGCTCTCCTCAGGCTACTGGGCCTGCAGGGGCACAGCTGGGATCTGAACTCAGGCCTCCTGAATCCTGTTCACCCGCTGCTCACCCACTGCTGCTTCCCTGAGAGAAGATCCAGAAAAGAGAGTTCACTGCAGCCTCAGCGGCGGGCAGGGAGCTTGTTCAGCTGGTGCCTGAGAAAACACCTCAGCTGTGGAGGAAAGCAGAGTGTGGCTCTGACTGTGATGATGCCAGAACTATCTGGGGAAAGATCAGAGCCCAGACACCGCCCAGACACCTGGGCAATTATTAAAGCAGTGGTTCCCATGGAACTTCAAGGAGTCTGGATGAGAATAGCTGCAATAAAAAGCGCTATGTGGCTGACGGAAGAAGTGCTGAGCCAGGAAAGGGAAGGAAGCCTGGGGGCGGGGCGGCACTGGCAGGGATGGCCACTGGGGTTGGGAGGCCCCCTGAGCCCGGGTGTTTGAGTGAAGTGGGGACAGTCATCTGGTGCGCTGACTACCCTCCACGATCCCAACACCCAGTCTCTGATCGTGGGCCCCTGAAGGCTGACCTCTGCAGGCCACGTTCCTGCCCCTCTTTGCCTCGGGTTCCTGGAGGGGTGCGTTGGTTACTGGGAAGCACTGGCCGGCACTGGCCGGGGATCAGAGGCTGGGAAGGAGAGAGCTGGGGTATTTATTCCACCTGCTGCTTCCCTGCGGTTCTGCCTGAGGCTGTATTGCTCTGTGGCTTCTCCTGCCAGGGACCCCAGCTCTCGGCCAGGCTCCCATCCTCTCCACTGGCTGGGGGACTAGGGGTGGAAAGAGCTCCCACGCTGTTAGGCCCTGTGTGTGAGTTTCTTCACCAACCCCAGCTGAGCCTGCTTTCCCACCAGGCCCCTCACTGAGATACCTGTTCTGTGACCAGACAGGAAGCCCCCAACACAGGACTGAATCGAACTCTTCTGAGGCCTGACAGTACTGAGAAGCTTGTGTGTCTGTGTGTGTGTGTGTGTGTGTGTGTGTGTGTGTGCGCGCGCGCGCGCACGTGCTATCTCTTGCCTCAAGCAGCAACACACAAAGAATGAGTAAGTTACAAAGTCAACTACCATAGTAAGTCACTTGTCAGAGGTATCGCTGCAGGGCAGCGTGGAAGCTACATTCCACTGTGATATATATCACAGGTCTAGAAATAAGAGTGCGTGCTTCACAGCCCGAGTTTCCAGAGCCCTTCCCCAGATGCCCACATGCACTGATTCAGACTTTTAGAGCTTAGAGATGATCACCTTTAACCAACCCATTTTACAGAGGAGGAAACTAAGGCCCATGGAGGGAATGAGACTTGTCAAAAAAATCACACTGAGTTTTTGTGGCAAGACCTGAACCATAGCCTGTGTCTCCTGACCCGCAGCCTGGACGCTGCTGTTTAACCTCTGCCTCATCTTAATTATTCTTGGCTCGCCCCAGCATCCAATGTTTTTTTGTATAAACATTTTTGTTATTTGGGTTCAGGTTTACCATCTCCGCTAGATTAAAAATTCCTTGATCACAGGAACTGGTCCCGTTCATCTCCGGGTCAGCCGCGAAGCCCAGCACATGATATAATTAGATGTTAAAAGAAATCCTCCAAGCCCTCCCCCACTTTAGCCACGAGAGGTTCCCTGCCGCTGCCTGCACACCTCCAGTGAGAGGGAGCCATTACCTGTGGGAGCAGCCCAATTCAGCTATGGACAGCTCCAACCCTTAGCAGCGCTTCCCCACGCTGAGCTGACATTTGTAATCGTCGGCAGTCAATAAGCTGAATGGAGAAGGGTTTTTATCACCACATTCAAATCCCTTGGAAGCTCTCAGACATCTGTTTAGAAACGATCCATCTCCCAAGAAGTGGTGGAAATTCCTTCCCAAAGCAGCGACGCCGCGTAACTGTTACAACAGCAACAAACTTGCGGGATCTGGGCTGGGCCTGCAAGGGAAAACTTGGGCCTGGAATCCAGGCGTCTAAGTGAGGGAGGTGGTGTTCTCAGCAAAGCTTTTGCCTGGTAGGAAGTAATTTTGCCAGCTGAAAAATACTTTTACAGTTGATTTTATACTGATGGGAAAATATCTCCTGGCAGGCTCACTGCATGGGGTTGAGGCAACATCCTTCCAGCAGGCGGGACTCTTCCCCTTAGAGAAGGGTCCCAAGCTATAGTGATTTACTCACGTTCTAGGAATCTAATCCACCCCAAAGGAAGACATTTAAAATACGGCTTGTTTGCTCTTTTTTAAAAAATTGAACATATTACGATTTATCTTTAATGAGGCAGGGAAGGTTCAATGGACACAGAGCTAGAAGATATACCTGAGAGCCTGGTTTACTAGCTGTCTTATCCTTGGCAGCAATCTTTTTTTTGGCCTCAGTTTCTTCATCTGTAAAATGGAGGAACCATACCGGTCCTGCCAGGATACCTGTGGCTGTGAGCACATGCTCTGGAGCTAGCCTGCCAGGGTTTGAATTCCAGCTCCAGCACCATTTGCTGTGTGGTTTGGGGCAGATAAATGCAACCTCTGAGCCTCAGATTTCCAGCTCTAAAATTCTCCCTCTTTAGAGTCAATGGGATAATCCACAAAGAGCACTTGCTAAGTCCCAGGCTCACAGGTAAGCGCTCAGTGAGTGTTAGCCAATATCTTCTACCCGTAAGGTTGGTGGTTGTGAAGATAGGGTAGACACGGAAGTTAGCAAGGGCTGAATAAGTTCAGGATTGCTCTAATTGCCTCACCTCTCACCGTAAGCTAAAGAAAGTGAAGGGGAAAATGGATCAGGGAGAATTCAAGCAAGTATGCCCCATCCAAGAGGGCCTTCACATGTTTCTGTGGAAATGATGGAAATGGCTGCACTTAACACATATTCTATGGCTTTTGAAAGGAGAAAAATCCAGATTGGAGAAAGAAGGATCAAAGCCAATGGTGCAGCTCGAGTCTGTCTCTGTCAGTTGGCCTGAGATCTTGCTGATCTGCCTGTTGCAACATGGAAGCAGAACACACGCCAGATTTCAGAGCTTCATGAAAGCTGCTGTGGGTACATTTCCAACACGAAACGATCACTAGAAACACCTACAGCACGAGGAACATCTAGCAGCTGAACGAGTGTTTTTTGTCCCAGACACCGAGAGAGGAAATCCAAAGCTGCGTTGCCTTTTAGTAGCAAAGCTGTCTTAGGAACTCTCAGGGGAGGAACGAGAAATCAGACATTGCTAAATGCACCCTTTTTCTTCTCTCCTATCATTCCAGCAATCAGGATGGGGGTGGGGAGGGGAGGGGGTGGTATATCCCTTATAGCTGCTTTTCTTTTCTTGTTTTCTTTTTTGCAAGCAATGTGTCGGTGGAAGGTGTGCTAGGATCAATGGGTGGATCAGGTCCCTGGCTTTGAGGACCAGCGTTCCTCTTCATTAGGCCGTAACCTTGGGCAAGTCTCAAAATCTTTCTGAGCCTACCTTGGGGGTGAGGGGTAGACAATGAGCTATAAATCCTGTGGAAAATAGGTGTGAAAGGGCTTTGCAAACTTAACCCTAGGGGCTCTTAATCTGAGGTCCAGGGATAAGCTTTTTTTTTTTTTTTTTTGCGGTATGCGGGCCTCTCTGTTGTGGCCTCTCCCGTTGCGGAGCACAGGCTCCGGACGCGCAGGCTCAGCGGCCATAGCTCGTCGGCCTAGCCGCTCCGCGACACGTGGGATCTTCCCGGACCGGGGCACGAACCCGTGTCCCCTGCATCGGCAGGCGGACTCTCAACCACTGCGCCACCAGGGAAGCCCCCAGGGATAAGCTTTTAAAGGCCTTCAGAGTCCTGCAATTTTATGCTGCATGAATATAAATGCAGAGAAAAAAGATGGACAAACTGCCCAAGTGGTTAATTTCCTGCAAAAGGAGTAGGACTGGGGGAGGGAGGAGAGTTTTCATGTCGTTACTCTGTTTGGCTTGGATGTATTATTCAGAGAATGGATTTAATCTTATTTGTAGAAATAAAGAATCCTTCATACAAAAGAAATTGCCTGTGAAATTGCTCACGTGTGTGAATACGTGCATTTTTCTTGGGCAAAATCAGTGCTTTCACCAGGGGCATGAAGGGCTCAGAGACCTCAAATAGTTAGGGCAGGGCTGTGATGTCACAAAGGAAAGTCTTCAAGACCTGTGCTGGGCGCAGAGCACAGGGAGATCAGCTCGGAGTTTTGTGACCACCTAGAGGGGTGGGATAGGGAGGGTGGGAGGGAGGGAGACGCAAGAGGGAAGAGATATGGGAACATATGTATATGTGTAACTGATTCACTTTGTTATGAAGCAGAAACTAACACACCATGGTAAAGCAATTATACTCCAATAAAGATGTAAAAAAAAAAAAAGACTTGTGCTGGGTATCTCCTCTGACCATGCTCCCTCCCCTCTACCCCACACTTGCACAGTCACCAACGTCCTGTTACTGCCCCCAGACACTGCACTATCCTTTGTGGTTTCCCTATATCCTTTGAAACAGTCTCTGTATTCAACTCTCTTCAAATTACCCAGTTTGCATGTGCCATCTGTTCCCTGCTGGGACCCTGACTGATACACTATTTATTTATTTATTTTTGGCCACGAGGCACGTGGGATCTTAGTTCCCCGAAGAGGAATCGAACCTGCGTCCCCTGCATTGGAAGCGCGGAGCCTTAACCACTGGACTGCCAGGGAAGTCCCCCGATACAGTATTTTAATAGACGCTCACACAGACGCACATGTATTCACTGACACACTCACACACACTCACCAACTCACACAACTGATGCACACACTCACACCCACATGTCCACACTCACTCACATATACTCATTCACAAACACACACACACCCACTCATGGGCAAATGCACACTCAGTACTCCCTCAGCAACACTGCCTGCTCCCAGCACTTTGGGGAATGCAGTGCTCTGGTTAAAGTCCTGCTCTCGTGAGCTAAGGGTGCACCAGCCATGCAGGAACCCTGCCTCTGGGGCCCGTCACCCTGCGCACCATGGAATTCGCGATTCTTGCCAGTTCTTATTTTTAGGAATGCTGCACTTTGTCTGGGACTAATGTGGACGAACCCACCGACTGCACACCCTCAAGGTACTTGGAAAGGTTAATTTAGATGGACAGCACCAGGTGCTTTGGGTGGGAGTTGAAAGGAGACACGTTTTAGTTCAATACGAGGTCACCTCTCCGATAACCGGAGCCGCCAATGATGGACAGACCTTTTCTGGGGCTGCACCTCCAAGAATGATGTAGGACTTGGGAGCAAATGACGTCTAAGGAGACTCTAAGGTGCACCCGTGACCTTGGGCTCATCATTTCCCCCTTTGGAGGGTCTGCTTCCTTATCTGCTAAATGACCGCCTTAGTCTAGGTCTCTTCCAGGGGTCTTTAACAGCTCTAAATTATCTGAGTCTGAGTCTGCAGGCAAAGATCCTCAGGGGTGGGGGCGGCATTTGGAAAGGAGCTGCAGACGTAATTAGTGATGGAAATGCGAGTCTCTAGCTGCCTCTGGATGTCAGAGTTTTCAGATTAAAACAAGGCTGGATCTTGGCTGAATGATTCCATTCCCTCCAGAGCAAATGGCAACAGCAGAACGTTGAAAAAAAAAAAAATCTGGCCTCGGTTGGAGAGGGAGAGGCAGATGAATTTGTTTGGGAGACAAAAGGCCCGGCAAGGAATGGTGCTTCCAGGAGCTGCTAGTCTTTTAGCCTCCCGGGACCTCAGATTCTTCGTCTTTAACTGGGGATGAAAGTATCAACCCCACTGCCTGTGTTTTTCTGAGGATAAACAAAAGTGAATGACCGTAGCCTTCCTATGGGGTGGAAAACAGCCAGGAAAATAGGTTTGCGTTCAGGCACCCGCGCTTGCTGGCTCTGTGACCTTGAGAGAATGACTTAACTTGCAAGCCTCCATTTTCTCATCTGTGAAGTGGGGGGATGGAAGCTCCTCCTTGGCAGGGGTGAGGAACCTTGAGCCAGAGCACACAGGACACTTTGTACGTGGGGCGGCCAGTATCGGGCCTCTAGCAAGGAGCCTTGCGGGATTCTACGGAGCAGACACATTCTACCGCGTCATAGGAACTGCACCGCGGCTGTGCTGAACCTGGCCGTGACCCTTTTTCTCTTAACAGAGGATTCAGATGGGTGGCCTGGAGCCTCCCCAGCGGGGGATCTTAACTTAGTCTTGGGTGTCCGTGTGGTACCAGCAGCTTGAAGGCAACATGAGGTAGTGGGTGGTCACCCAGGGGAGGGATTTGAGGAAGCTTGGGTACAGCCCCCTGCTTGCCATGGCCACAGAGATTCCCCCATGCCCAGGCTACTCCTCGGGCCCTCTGGACACTCTTAAACCATAGGGTCAAACGCAGCAGCTTTGCCTCTTCATACTCCGGCCTGGAGGTTTTTGGTGAGGGGGGTCAGTGATCCAGGGCCCACACCTCTCAGATGGTTTCCTTTAGGCCCCCGGGAATTGAGCTTGCAGGGTCCTTAGGGACCCTCTGACCTGTCTCCCCAAATTTTCTCTCTCTTTTTTTTTTTTTGGCCGCACTGCGCGGCATGTGGGATCTTAGTTCCCCGACCAGGGATCGAACCTGTGCCCCCTGCAGTGGAAGCACAGAGTCTTAACCACTGGACCGCCAGGAAAGTCCCTGTCTCTCCAAATTTAACCCAAGCTTATTTAGGACCAAATCCATCTCCTGCTCTCCTGCTGTGCCTAGGGGTGATAGAGGGTAGAGGGTGGGGGCAGTGTGTGTGTGTGTGTGTGTGTGTGTGTGTGTGTGTGTGTGTGTGTGCGCGCGAGTATGTGTGTGTGTGCGTGTCAGCCAAGCCACTACAAATTGGAAATAAGGAAGACCAAACCAATTCTTCTTTAAATGAAAGACTTTGTTCTAAAGCTGTATGAGACCAAGAGTCGGGGTCTTCAAACTAGCTATATTCTTCATAAGCTCTCCTGCCAAATGAGTTATTTGGAAGGTGGAAGAATTCCCAATGGCCAGAGAGACGTTATGAAGATGAAAACTTGCATTTGAGATCACGAGGATTTTATTAATTTGTTACTATTTTAAGCCACCATACAAATATCCTTTGTATTGATTTCAGCATGATGTACTGACTGAATAAATATGCCAGTTTCTGCCAGGGAGCTGAACAGTATTTTTAACCTACTTTAAAATATGTGTTGTTTCCTATGGGTTTTTTTTTTTTAAGTTTAGAGTTGATTATGATAGCACTTTCAATTTTAAAAAATTCTTCTTTCCAGAGAATACACATATATTTTAAACTATTAAATATAAAGCTTAATGGGGCAGATAATTGTTCTTTTAAACTACAAATAAAGGTGGGAAAAAAGGTGAAATGATTTTTTTTGCTTATGTTTACTATTATATTAGATAATACCACTATAACAAAGGAAATTTGAATATATAGCTGAAATATATTCTTATACCTATTTTTTCCTGATATCTGCCCATTTACCTAATTTAGCCTGTTTAGTGTATATAACACTGTGTATGTCATCAGGGCCCTGCCAGAAACTTCAGGATCTTAAAAAATTAAGGAAAAAAACCTCCCGAGAGCTGAAGCTTTTCACACACTGGCTGATAGGCTCAAGATAATAAGGATACCATCACTATTTCATAGATAAGGAAATGAGGATGGGAGAAGGTCAAAGGCTTTTCAAGGGCTTTCAGCTGTTTCCCAGTAGTTTACCCCAAGTTCTTCTCTTTCCCCTTCTTCAAAATGGGGAGAGGGATCCCTTATGACTCAAGGCCATTGGGAATATAACTGAGATGATATTTAAAGACTGGCATGAGTTCTTGTTTGGAAAGGCACTGAAAAACTAACGGCCATTGTAATTGTTATTTGTGACTCAGATGAAATCTCCTGGTTATGGAGAGAAATGCAAAATTTCCACCTTGTAAAATGATACCAATTATCGCCCTTGCTTTGTGAAGTGAGAAACCTCAGAAAATTCAGGGACAGGAGACGAGTGGGACTACCTACAGCTTCAGAGCCGGAGCTAAGAATGGGCTCAGAATCACAGAACCCAGCATTTCAGGAGACCTGGTCTTGTACTCTAACTGCCGGCTGGGAGCATGAATCCTCCACACGGTCCCTCCCTGTGACGGGGAACTCACAGGATGGCCTGTCCGTCTCCGAGTGGCCGACTGCTGGAAAGTCCTTCCTAATTTTGAGCTGAAATCTGAGGCGGAGGAAGTGGGACCGTCTCTGCCCAGGATGCGTTGCTGCCTGAAGTGTCCTTCTCTAGGACAGCCCTGCCCCCTTCTCCCGGAGTCCCAGGGGGACGGGGGTTACCTGAAGTTGTATCCTGGGGAGACGCTGCTCTTCTCAGAAACACTGTCGAGCCGGGTGAAGGAATATTTGGGGATGCACTGGTCCCAAGCCTTGTCCAGGTCGCACACCCAGCCGATCTTAATGCCCAGAACTCCCCCCTGGATGGAGAAAGGGGGCAGATGTGAGCCCTCCCACAGCCCCCGACTCCCGGTCCGCGGTTGGAGTGGAGTGGGTCCCGGTGCGGGGGGTGCATGTCATGACAAATGGACAAGTGATTTCTTTTCCTTCTCCAGGTGGAGGACAGAGGTCAGGAGAAAGAAGAGTGGTTTGTCACACGTTGCTTAGTAAAGAAGTTCTGTAGTTAAGGGTGACCGCCCTTGAGCCTCTAAATCCTGTTTTTGGTGTCTTTAGTCCCTTAGCTACAACCCAGGAAAGTGGCCACAGATCCGCTTTCCCACAGTGTAGACCTTCTTGGAGATCTGAGGCTTCTGCCTGCAGGTGAAGCATGACGACAGGAATGGGAAACTGAGGCTGGGCGGGAGGCAAGACCACTCAGGGCAGGGGTGGGTAGGACAGGCACAAAGCCGGTCGCAGGCCTGGGATGCCCCCACCAGGTGGCGCTGCGCCGCAGGCAGCTCCTCTTCCCCAGGAGCCGCTCCCCCTGCCCGAGGGCCCCCAGGCCAGTGAAGGGAAGAGTGGCTCGTTCCTCACCGTGCTGGCCAATTTGGCAAAATTCTGCCCCGCGAACTTGACCACATCTCCCACCCGCAAGATGGGGCAGAAGGGGGCCTTGTCGGGGTGGAAGCGGCATGTCTTCAGGTCGGTGGCAGTCAGGCTGGGAAGGAGGTTTCCCCTGGGGAGGAGAGGGCAAGGTCCAGGGTTAACGCGAGGACAGTCACGCTCGGATTTTCCTCTAGCCGTCCGGAGCCTCAGGGCCCCCGCTCTCTTGGCCGCTCGCCTTCTCCCTTACCTCTGTCCCTACATCTTTCCGGTGATTACCCCTCCCTCCCGTAGAAGGTTCTGTGTGCTGGGGCTCCCAGAGGGCAGGAGTCTTTACCCATGGCCCCTCTGTTGTGCCCGCCTTGTGCTTTGCATGTGGCCGACACCCACCCAGGAGTCGCCAAATGGGGAAGTCACAGAAGAGGGGCTGAACTAAGAGAAAGGGGACACGCACACTGGGCTTGAGGTGGGGAGAAGAGAGATGGGAGGAGCGCCTCGGGCCCCACCTTGGGAGGCATCCGAGTTCCAGGCCCAGGTTCAGCTTGTCCCTCCCCTGCTCTGAGCAAAAGCCCCCGTGGGTCCCGAGCCCCGGGGCAGGAGGCTGGCAGAGAAACTGGCCCCAGGGTCCACCCTGGGGAGGCTGGGAATAGCAGCCCCGGGAAGCTGGGGGATGGGGGGGAAGGGCGGGGTGGCAGCACTGCTTGTAGGTTTTAGGGAGGGAGCTTGAACTCACTTCTCAAAGTTGAAGAGGGGGAAGCGGATGCTGTTCTTGATGAAAATAGTGAAGTTCTCAGCTTCCATCATGACAGGCCTGTGGGCGAGAGCAGGAGGTCTTAGCGCCTTGGGAAGAAGAGGGGAAACAGGAGGAGCTTTCACCCCAGGGACCACCTTCCTGGGAGCATCTCCCAGTGGGCACAGCCAGCCCTGGGAGTGCCCAGAGATGCAGAGCTCCCCCTGCTGGCAGAGCAGAGCTGTGCTGGGTCCTCTTCCCGCCTGCCCTCCTCGGGTCCTTACATCTCCACCGTGTCCACCTCGGCGGGGCACCAGCCCTGGGTCTCACAGGTCCGGAGCTCAGAGCTGTAGTTCACGCAGCGGCCCGTGAGGATCCCTGCGAGGGTGGAGCCAGAACTGCTAGGTGCACCCCTGGCCCTTCACCCCTTCCTCCCCCCACCCCTCCATCAGGGACGCACCCCCCACAACGCACACAGGGACCCTGCAGGTGGAGGTAGAGGACAGGCAGGGCCAGGGACTGGGGGTCTGTTAGCCCTGCAGGGCTCTCCCCTCCTCACTTCCTGAGCCCTAGACAAGCCAGAGGGAGGTGACAGCCCTCCCCTCACACGTTCCAAGCCCCAGGCTCCCTGAAGACCCCTTCACCGCTTGCTCTTTCTCGCCTCTGAGCCTTTGTTGCTTCTGCCTAGAATGCCCTTTTTGAAGCTTCTCTCTCCTGCCAAATCCTACCCATCCTTTAGGGCCCATCTCTAGGAAGCCATTCGGGGTCACCCACCAGGAACCAATCTCTCTCCCTCCCCGCCCCCCCCCCACCCCGGGGTCCCACGGTACCTCCGTGACAGCACTTGCCACCTCATGGCACACCTGTCTGCAGCACCACCCCTGGCCTGGGAACTCTGGGGGCAGCCCCACCGGGCTGGCCCACAGCCGGCATCCATCAGTGCTGGCAGCGTGACATGGAACAGGCCCATTCCCACCCCCTCCCTTAGGGTGGCTTCTCCCCTGGGGGGGACGTGCTGCCCCCAGGGCCCCACTGACAGTGCGGGGCAGTGAGAGGTGGGGAAGAAGCTGCACTCACCCACCCCTGGGAAGCGCTCGGGCTGGCACTGGCTGTCTGACACACAGCGGAACTTCTCCTCGCTCTGCAGGGAGACAGGTGCGTGCAGGACCCGCACTGGCCCCTGCGGGGGCGGGGCCTGCCCATCGGCGGCCTCTGGAGGGTGGAGGTCCCCGGACACAGCTCCAAGGCTGGGCCCTGGGCCTCTGCTCACACCCTCACCCCACCCCCTGACCATGCTGTCCTCCCCTCACCTCTGGGCAGAATCCTTGCATCTGGTTTTCGGTTACAATCATCTTTGTGATTATGACAAACACGGAGGTGCCCTTGGGAGGAGGAGAAGGGAGAGGAAAAATGCAACGGTGCTAATTCTGTTATCCCCACTGTACAGATGAGGAAACCGAGGCTTGGACTAAGAGATCTGGCCAAGGTCACGGGGCTAATAAAAGGCAGAGGTGGGGTCCAAGCCAGGCTCTTTCCACCCACCTGGCCCTTCTTGCTCCGCGTGCTGTCCTTGATTTCAGGACAAGTTGTGCCAGGACTACAGAGGAACCCAGCTTCCCCCATACCTAGCGCTGCCTAGTGGAGAGGCAGACCCAAGCCCCCAACACCTCCCAGATGCCGGGGAAGGAGTTCTCTGGATCACCGATGCCACAGAATCTGGTTTGGGCATCCCATTGGCACTCTCCTTGTCTTGCCCTCTCCCCTTCAACCTGCCCAGTGTCTGGGCACCCAAGCACCCTGGGGTAGGTAGGGGGACCCTACCTGGGGTGGGGTCACATAATCAGACACGTCCATGACTCGGTTGGCATAGTGTCCAAAGCCCTTCACCTTGGTCACCACCGAGGACTCAATGGCTGTGTCCCGCACCTGGTACGCCTTCTCGTGCAAGAAAACCCACCTGGGCAGGAGAGCAGGGGCGGAGAGCAACAGAGGAGGGGCTAGACCCTTCAGACAGAGGCTGGGAGAGGTCCCCTTCCTGTCAACATCAAGAGGACATGGGGTGCCTGGCAGGGGTGCTGGAGGCATGGCCCTGCGAGTGAGCCCCGGGTTGGCTTAAACTCATGTTTCTCTACCTTTCCCCTCACTTCCTCCTTAAAGAGCCCTTTTACCCTAATTGTACCCGCCTGGAAATTTTAATACCATAGATATCATTTATGTCCTGTTTGTGTTTTTGTGCTTTCTACATTAGAAGAGTGAGTTTTTTTTTTCTTATTCTCCAAGAACCAATTTTCACCCCTGTTGAGAACACACTGTCTTTCCCTCTCTGGCTGGCATCTGGGCAGAGAAGGGAGAGGACCACAGGCCTCTGACTCTGTGCAGCCCAGGCTTTGCTCATGGCTGTATCCTAGGTGCTGACACACAGTAGGTGTTCAGCAAACAAGTCAGCGAAGGCCCTGGGAGCTGCGCGCTTCGCAGAGGCTCCGTCTGTGCAAGGGTCCGGTGAGAAGGGGCAGAGGAGGCAAGGAGGGGCCTTGCCAAGCCCTCACCTGGCAGGTAAAGGGAGTCGGGTGGGAAGGGAGGAGGGGCCTGTAATCTTATTCGTTGGATTCTGCTGCCACCCAGTGGGCATTTACCTGTACTGGCTTCTCCCTGCAGCTTCAAGCCAGTGCGGGACCACGTGGATCGGGGAGGGGCCCCTTCCCTTCTTCCCTCCAAGCCTCCCCCAGCAGCAAGAAGGGCCTGCCGACGCATCACTTGTTTCCCTCTGCGTTTCCGCGAGGTGCCCACCTTTCCACGTGAAATCACCCATCCCAGCCCTCGAGGCTCAAGCCACTCTCGGCCTCAATACCACGTGGGGCCTCGGTACTTGTTCCTGACAGCACGTGGGGAGGCACGTTCACCGTCCCCGCTGTGCAGACCAGAAAACCTCTTCAAATATGTTTGGAAAGTGCTGCGTGTGCTCAGCTTTGGAGAACACTGGTGACGTCTCAGGGAATCTAGGAGCGCACTTTTGGAAATGCGGGGGTTAGGGTCATTTTCTGATGCTAACCAGGGTGGTATCCGGCTGCAGAACTCCATCAGACGAAGTTGAGTGGCAGAAACGGAGACTGTGGCACAGAGGAGACAAAGCTGGGGGGCTCCCAGGCTGGGAAGCGGTGAGGGCAGCTCGCAGGCTGACCCAAGGAGTTTATGAGGAGGGGTTAGGACGTCAAGCCCAGGAGTTTTCTGACCCCTGGGGCCCCCTGATGTTGGGAGATGCAGAGGGGAGCAGCTCCCGGGTCGTGCCGGGGTCACGGTCACTTGTGGGGTCCTGTTTATGGGAACACAGGCTGACGTTTGCAAGCGGCTCCTTGTTCCGTTTTCAGAGAGAGGGCTCGGAGTCATCCCCCCATTGGGGCTTCCCGCAGGCCCCTGAATTCTGAATGCTGTCTCGAGTGGGAGAGAAAGGCTGGTCACAGCCAGCCTGGCAGAGGGCTCCTAGCCTGTCACCTGTTTTACGGTTGCTGCCGTATCCCAGGCAGCATTCTGAGTGATGCACTATTAAGAGTTATTTGTCTGCTTGTAAAACGTTCCCGGGAACGCCACGCCTCCGTGGAAGTCCTCCGTGCTTTACTTCCCCAGCACTTTTCTTCTGTTTGTTTTTAAACTGGGAGGGGTTTCATCAAGGTCTCCGAAGGGAGTGTGGCTCCCATAAACATCCCACCTGCCGTCTAATGTCCTGGCAGAAGGGAAGGGAGCATCGCTATTACGGAAAACAGTGAAGTCATCGAAAAGAGCGCCACCAGCTCCCGGGCTGGGGCCCTTGGAGCGAAGGGAGGGAGGTTGCAGCTGGAGCACCTTTGCCGCTGCTGTGCCCTCACCCAGGTGGGAGCCACAGATGCCACACACCCTTCTGGAACCTCCGTGTGCCTGGCCACGGAGCGGACACTCCTCTAAGTGTGGATCAGTGAAATGGTCTCCTGGAGCCCCTCCCCTGTCCTTAAAGTCTGGTCACATTCAGAACTCTGAGAAGCAGAGTTCGGATGGTTGTTTATCACCGTATAATCTACACGGCACACGGAGTGCTGTACGTGCTGAGGATTCATTGAATCCTTACTCACAACCCAACGAGACACCTGTGTTATTATCCTCACCTTTCAAACGAAGGAACCAAGGCACAGAGCAGTGCGCTGACTCACCAAGCTGGCCTGCGGGCTCCAACCCCGGCAGACGGCTGCAGGGCCAGAGCGCTCGCGGCCACCCCGGGGGGGTCCCCAGCTGTGCTCCACTCAGGGCCTGGCCACAGCTGGCCCCCTGAGCTGGACCCTGGTCCTTGTCCTGCTGGCCCTGCCCCATCACCAGGGACAGCACCTCCTAGCTCAGGAGAGTCTCAGGAGGAAGAGTCCAGGGCTCGAGGGACAATGAACCGGCCTCTTTCCTTCTCGTCCTCCACCCTCATGGCTCCTCCTGTGCCCCGTCGGGAGGTGCGGCCGCGTCAGAATTCTCTCTCCGAGTTAAATAACAAGCGGAAGAGTTTCAGTGGCCCCGTGGGGCCCAAAGGCATCATCAGGGCAGCTCAAGATAAGGGGATGCTGCATTTCCAGAAGAGAGGGACGGAGTCTGTCTCCAGAGGCCAGGGCTGAGGAGATGGGGCAGGACTGAGCCTTCAGTTCTTGGCATTTACTCTGCTGCTCTGACTTGTTTTTTTCTCGTGTTCCTGGTTCATTATTTATAGAGCGGAAGGCGGGTGGCAACTCCTTGGCAGGTGGGATGTGCAGGAAGGAGGCCAGAGCAGTGTCCCAGCACCCTCCTGTCCACCACGCCCCGGGAGTCAGGGAGGAGACCGGGGAGGCTGTGTGTGTGTGTGTGTGTGTGTGTGTGTGTGTGTGTGTGCGCGCGCGCGTGTGTGGGGAGCAGAGGGGTCTCTTAGGAAGGTGTGAGCTGGGCCGAGCGAAAGGGGGACATGCAGGGGAATCTGAGAAATAACAACTGTCACCATCTTCCTGAGTCACCCGTCCCAGGCAGGCACGGGCTTATGTCGCCTCCCCTTCCCAGGACCCTCGGAGGGGGCATTCCTACACCCATTTTCCAGATATGGGGACTGAGACGTAGAGACGTAAAGCGACCTGTCTAAGCTCCACTCCTGTTGGTGTCGGAGCCAGGCTTCTAGCCAGGTCTCCCCCTCACGGGGCTGCGGTGAGGGTGCAGGGGACACAAGAATGAAAACCACTCCTCTCTCCTGACCTGCAGGAGGGGCTTCAACACTTCTTCCCGCCATTAGGCACCTGGTGTGCCGTCCAGGTGGCTCAGGGGGTACCTTGGGCCGAGAAGGCGGGATTCCACGTCCCGCTCTTTGAACTAGAGAGGCTCCCCCTTTAACGGCTTTGCACGTTGAGCTCCATAAGATTTTACACGAGGCTGAATGTCATGAATCAGAGCGGGTGGCTGTGCAGATGGGCCTCGTAGGGGGAGGAACAGGGCGGGAAGAGCAGGGCTGGGACGGGTCAGGGGCGCCATCAACCTCCACAGGCCCTTCCCCTGGATGGAGCATCAAAGGGCCGGGAATGCCCTCCCTGCTGGCTTCCAGGAAGGTGGCTTCCCTGGAAACCAACCTCAGGCCAAGCGCTGCCCGCTGCTGCTGGGGCCTCAGGCCCCAGGGATCTTCTTCCTCCACCCCAGGGGCCCGCAGGATACAGGAGGGGGGTTGCCTCTTAGGAAGTCCCACCCCCCGAGGAGACTGGCCATTACCACCTGGGCCTGAAAAGAGAACGTGAGAAACACCTGTAAGTCCTGGCCTCTCGTGTGTGTGCGTGCGTGCGTGTGTGTGTATGTGTGTGTGTGTGTGTGTGTGTGGTCGAGTAGGTGGTGTGTTGCTGTGTGAAATGGTTGGCTCATGTCACATACGTCCTAGGTAAAGCTGTGCATCTGGTCTACCTGGCTGGGCTCATACAGAAGAGATTCAAGTTAAGCATTAACATCAAAGCACTAAAAATCCTTTCAGATTCTAAGATCTGAGGGTGTCTGATCTGAGGGCCTCTGCCTGTGACGGCACCCCCATCTTACACCATCCTCGCCTTTGCTCTCTCTGCTCCAGCCACAAAGACCTTGTCTTCCCCGCATTTGCCAGCCTCTTTCTCTTTGCAGAGCTGGGTTTCCCTGCCTTGAACCCCCTTCCTTCCCTTCCTTCACCTGGGCTGCTTCTACTCATCCTTCAGCTCCCGGCTTCAATGTTACGTCTCCAGAAAGCCTTCCCTTACTTCCCCGACCCCGGTCAAATTCAAACACCTCTGCACTGGTGGCCCTCCTAGCTCTGTGCGGCCCTTCTTCAACCCTAAGCCACAGCTGGAATTTTACATTTGTTTGTGGAGATGGTTTGATTAATATCCGTCTCTAGCACTGTCAGCTCCATAAGGAGCTGCTTCCTGCTTTTGCTGACCGCTCTCTCCTCGGTGCCTAATGCCTGTCATGAAGAGATGCTTGATACATTTTTTTCTACATTCATGACAATGGATTCGTGCAGTCCTAACAGTGCACGGGCTCATGTGCACAAAGATGGGGCTCAGGCCAGGGGCTGAGCCAAAGACCGCACTGATGTAACTGCCAGGCACTGCTCTGCGGGGAGCTGTCAGGCTGGGAGATCGATGGGGTTGGATATCAAGACGCCAAAGAGCCTCTCACACCCGCCCCAGCAGGCTGGGCTCCAGCACTGAGGATGGAGCATCAGACTCGATCAGCACGAGGGAGAGACAAGGGCAGTGGGGGGGCTGGAGCCTGCTGTGTCTCCCCTCCATCAATCTCCTGCCTGGAGCCCACGGAGCCAGGCCAGGCCGGAATGTGCTGAGGCAGCTTTTGCGCTCACCTGGACCAGCGAGGTACCATTTTGCAGCTATAAACAACAACAGCCTCACATATACACGGGAACATGGAGCCTTTAAGCACCAACTTTGCCCCAGGCGCTGGACATGCAGCTGGGGAACATTTGCAAACATCACATCTTGTGAAACCACGAGTTGGAAGGGAACTTCATTTAACGCCATTTAATCCTACCCAAAGCTTGAATCCCTCCTCTAATATCTCCGAGAGGTGCACTGGCTGTGCAGCCTCGCCTCCAACATCCACGTGAACGGAGCCCACTGCCTCTCAGCAAGCGTGTGGTGCACAACAGATCCCTTAATCCACGCCTGCCCACCTTTCCAGGCACACACCCGCGTGCTACGCCGGCGCCTCGCACACCAGCGGGCTCACTCGCGCAGCCCCGCCCACGCGCACACAGGCCGCCTTTGATCTCCTTGCCTTAACTCCTGGCACGCATCAGTGGCTTCCTGTCTTACACGCACAGAACTGTTGTCTCGGGGAACAGCACGAGCCTAGACCCGCGTGCCAGGAAAGAAAACCCCCGAGGTTTCTGCCCAGCTTTCCTAATGCAAATGACCACAAGAAGGACAGAACCTGTGTTTGCCCCCCGGCCATCGTCTGCTCCAGGAACCTCTGCGCATATATACCTCTGTGTGTGTGGCTGTGTGCAGCGGGTTGCCTCCAAGAGGTGGGGGCCGAGAGGGGGGTGTTCGGACCTTGCTCTTAAGCAACTCCCAGGATGGGTTCTAGGGTACAAAGTCAGGTAGATGTAGGGAATTTATGCCTTCTGACAAAGGGGAGCGTTTCTGGATCCTTGAGGGGAGTCCTTACATCACGTTCAGAAAAGCCACTTCTCTCCACAGTAGCTCTTCCCTTGAGTGGCATTTGCACCTGTGTTTCTCCCCACCCCTCCCCAGGGACAGAGGCCCTCACCCAATGCCCCGCTTTGTCCTGCCCTCCAAGAGCGAGGGCTTCTCCCCTTCCACGTTCTCTCAGCATCTCCTCCGGCCAGACAGGAGTTCCTCACTCCACAGCCGGTCCGTTGCCTCCTTCCCCCTCTGCCGTCCACCTGGTCAACCCGTCACCATCTCCCTCGTCTCAGCACCTTCCCTTCCCCTTCCCTGGCTCCCCTGTCTTTCCGAGACCCCTGAAGAGTTGACTGAGGGGAATGGGAAGATGTGTGTGTGTGTGGGGTCTGTCTGTCCTCTGGCTTGCTTGGGGCGGGGGGGAAGACGAGAGAGGGGAGGGGAGCTGGTCACTTGGGACCTCTCCTGGTGGAGGGTGGTGCAGGGGCAAGGGCTCCCCTCCTCGGGGTGTGTGCATAGAGGCCGCTGCCCAACTCCGGAGGATTTACTGGGAAAACGGACGCATCTGGGGACCAGATCCCCCCTGGCGGCAGCAGAAGCCAGTTTCTGGAATGTGGCCCCATGGAAGAGACGGTGGGCCCCGAGCGGGGAGAAGCTCAGGCAGCTGGGCAGCAACACCAGGGGCAGGACGGGGAGGACAGGAGGCCGGGAAGTCCTCCTCCTTGGACCTGAGGGCCAGACTCACCCCACGAAGTAGGAGATGATCAGCAGCTGAACGGCTCGGTTGATGATCCCGATGGTCCAGCTCTTCACAACCACCGACTTGGTGGTCTCGTAGGTGAAGAAATCTGAGATGCAGTTCATGCTGAGACAGTGACCCTTCAGAAGAGACCCGATGGTGGCCTCAAGAAGGAGAGGTCACAGGGATGGGGAGACGAGAGATGGAGGCCTGGAGGGGGCAGCTTAGAGGGTCTTGAGGAATGGGGAGCCTGTTCCTTTAAGTCGGGCAACCCTAGCCCAGGGCTCAGCCTTTCTCTGCTCTTGACACTCTGGGCTGCCAAGAGTCCAGGGCCAGGGTGGGGGACCCCCTTTTTGTTCGTCTCCACCCCACTCCCCTGTGATGTCATGGCAGGGGTGGGGTCTCCAATCCCAGGCTCCTGATTGCCCAGGATGCATCTGGCTAGGGCCCTCTGGGACTCATGTTTTATCTGCACTCCGTGTACCGTTTCTGTTCCATTCTCTTATGCTGCATCTTCAGCCTGGCTCACCAGCTGCTTCATGCTCTCCTGAAAGCCCCTTGCAATATCCCACCGCCCAGCCACCTAACAGCCTGCATTCCTGAGGGTCTTCCTAACGCTGCTCGATTCTACAGCCATCCTCTCCTTTCTCGAGTTGCCACTAATAGCATGGGTCATGGGGAGGGGGTCTCTTGGTCTCCTGGGAAGGGGTGATTAAAGAGTCCTACAGTTCCCATTTCCTACTCATGTTGGCAGTGGCTGAAGCTCTACCTCTAACACAGCGTTATCACACTGGGTTTTTCTGGGCGTTTTGTTTTACTGTCAGTTTACTTATCTGAGTCATTTGTTAGATTACATGGTCCTGGAAGGCTGGTGCTGTTTCCATCTTGTTTATTAGTTTCCTCAAATCTTATCACTGCATCAGAGCCCAATACATATTTATTGAATCTTGTTGAATTCATGTTGCTAGATAGTGCGGTAACAGCCATCACCCAGAGGTTAAAGTTATGAGTTCAGGGAGCAACAGGGCATTCCCGTTGTCTCTTGTCCCAGGATCGAGTTAGCAAGCTGGTGTAACAGTAGGTCAGATTGTCAGAGAAATCTTGAGTTCAAATATTCTGTCCTGATGTCTTCATACACGACACATATTATCAGTCATTCTGAATGTAGGGTCACGGTGAGGACGACAGAGGAGAACTAGACCGGGGTAACTAGATCTGGATTCTTAGTCTTCAGCTTTGCTGCCAACGGAGACCCTGGGCCGCTCCTCTTAGGGCCTCAGCTTTCCCATCTGCGAAAGGAGGTTGGAGCAGACGAACCCAAACATGTCTTCCAGGTCTGGCCTCCTCTGATTTTGCAAGTCGCACCCTAGCACTATATAAGGCGGGGCCTGGTTTCTGCAATCCCAGGCTGATGTGATTTCAGATCAGTTCCGGCTCCATGGTGAATCTGACACCAACACTTCAACTTGATACTGCCGCTGGCCAGCCCCTTCCAGGCGACTCACAACTTGCAGTTACTGATGTGAAGTTTTTGGATGCAGTGAACTCATTTCAGAAAGGATCCAATCCCATGCGACAGGGGAGGGCAGTACAGTCACAGACACACCAACACCCGCATTCTCAGAGAAGGCAGTGGGAGGGGTCATTTCTCTCCACAACTCATGAAATATTTTCCTTTTGGTCCCACAGACTCCTTTCTACTCCACGAAACCACTATTGTGCAGGAGAGAGAGGACACACATCATTCCAACACGTACACACGCATTTGTGGAAAGTCTGATAAAATACAACTACACAATCTCTCTTTAAAACCTAGTCATCCCCTGAATTGTCTGTAATTTTTAAAGAGCCCAACGCGCTCCCACTTTCTAGTCGGATGCCAAGCGGGTGAGACTTCAGCGCACCCCTCTTCCCTCAGGTCCTCCAGCGCCGACGACGCTCTATGTGACCGCCGCTAAGGCGGGCCGGGCTCGCATCTCTCTAGCCAGCTCGTCTGCTCTATGGTCTGCGCCGGGCTTCCGGTGGCGGGACGCTGGGCCGCGCACGCGGGAAAAGCCTCCCCAGCGTCCCCCCCATCCCCCGCGTCCCCACCCCCGCTCCGCGTCCCCCAGCGCGCCCACTGCCCGTAACCGGGCCGTCGCGAGGCGACAGCTTGAGAAGGTGGGTGGTCGCCGTCCCCGTTCCCCAGGAGGGCGCGGGCCCTGCTCCCCCGCGGGATGCGCGTGATGGACCATTCCGCGTTGGAATCCGCGGGCGGCGGGCGAATCCATTTTAGGGGGAGGGGAGAACTGTGGGTCCGGGACCGCGTCGCGGCGGGGGCTCTGGGAGGGAAACCCTGCACTCTGAGCTGGGTTGGGGCGCGGGCGAGGTGCTGCCTCCCGGGCAGGTCCTGGGGCTCCGCTGCTTGTTGCCATGGCGCCCAGTGGAGTGCCCAGAGCGGGTGTCTGGTTGGGATGTAAGCGCTACTTCAGGCAGGCCTGGTTTTTCAGCCCGGGCTGGGCCTGGCCCCTGGAGTTCGGCAGAGTCGGCCTGTAGGTTCCCAGGCAGAGGAGATCTTGAGACATCCCAGGCACAGCAAGGGTTGCCACTTGGCTCCATCCGTAGGCAGAATGAGGTGTTGTCCTTTGTACTTATTTATCTCCCTCTCTCGAATTCAGATTCCCAGTCTGCCGTGTATCTGCACACCTAACAGCAGCAGGTCAGCATGGCAGAAACACTGGAGTTCAACGACGTGTATCAGGAGGTGAAAGGCTCCATGGTAAGAAGGGTTTGGGTTTTTAATACAGGTGGAGGGAGAGAGGTGGAGTAGACGTTTTGTTTACTAACAAGAGCTTGTCTTGATGAGGTAGCAATATCATCAATGTAGCGACTTTGGAAAAGGAGTCAGAGTATGATATGTACTTGGTGTTTCCTCAATAAGAAGCAATCCTGAGAGAGTATAAAAATTATACAATGTTAGAATCTGAAGGGACCACACCTGCTGCTCAGCCCTGAATCCGAAACTGAGGACCTGCAAGGGTTCTGGATCAGGGCCAGGATTAGAATCCACATTTTCTGGCTGCTGGTCTCCTATTGGCCCTCACCCCTTCAGCTGTTGTTCCTGTGTTGCTATCTGGCCAGCCCAGAAGGGGTGCTGGGTGGGACTGACCGTGGTCTGCATTGTGTGCTGTTCCCGTGCATTTGGACCTGTTTTTCCAACAGAATGATGGTCGGCTGAGGTTGAGCCGCCAGGGCATCATCTTCAAGAATAGTAAGACCGGCAAAGTGGACAACATCCAGGCTGGGGAGTTGACGGAAGGTATCTGGCGCCGAGTAGCTCTGGGCCACGGACTTAAACTACTCACGAAGAACGGGCATGTCTACAAGTACGACGGCTTCCGGGAGTCGGTGAGGTGTCCTGTTGCCATAGCCCCCTTTTTACTGTGCCGTCTTCTTGATTTTTAACCTTCTAGAGAGAAGTGGGGTTCCTTTTTCTGATAACCATGTAAATGCTAGTTTGGGCTCCTTAGTGCAGGACCATTGAAGCTATTAAGCAATCAGTGTTCAGCTTTGGGTGTCAGTCTTGGGAGTTTCTTTGTGCCTTGACTCTGGAAGTGTTTCTACTGTTTTGATTTTTTGGTGGTTTCTGCCTATGGCCTCTCTCCAGGTTCAGGGTCTTACCTGATGCTTTAGTTTGGGTTTTGTTTTTTCATTTTGAACTGCTTGAGTTAAAGACTTCATCTTCATTTCCACTTTCACTAAAGCAATACCTGTACAAAGTCAGAAAACCATTGTGAGGTGCATAGCCAGGAATGTCAGTCCTTTACTCCTCCCCCAGCCTGAGAGCCGGTCTCCAGAAACAACCTTTTCCAAAAGACTTTTTTTTTTTTTTTTTGCGGTACGCGGGCCTCTCACTGTTGCGGCCTCTCCCGTTGCGGAGCACAGGCTCCGGACGTGCAGGCTCAGCGGCCATGGCTCACGGGCCCAGCCGCTCCGCAGCATGTGGAATCTTCCCAGACCGGGGCACGAACCCACATCCCCTGCATCGACAGGCAGACTCTCAACCACTGTGCCACCAGGGAAGCCCTCAAAAACCTTTTAAATAGCTTTATAGCTGAGACTTTAAGTCAGTGTGGATTTCTGATAAAAGGTATATTGGACGGTTTCTCAGAAATAGATAATCCCAGAATGCTCAAGTTTGTGTTAAGGCCACTGGGGTTTACTGGGCTTGTTCTCTCCCTTCTACTCACAGGAGTTTGAGAAACTCTCTGATTTCTTCAAAACTCACTATCGCCTGGAGCTCATGGAGAAGGACCTCTGTGTGAAGGGTTGGAACTGGGGAACAGTGAAGTTTGGTGGTGAGTCTTGCGGAAGATTGAGGTCTCGGGGGAGAAGGAAGGATGAAGGGTTTCAGCCTTTAGCTTGTTTTACTCTCTTACTGCCACTGTTTCTGATCTCCTGTCAGTTTGTAATTTATCATGTACTTGAATCGAGGACCAACGGTGCACTGTGCCTAGTCCCTGGGGTACAGTATTAACAAAATAGCCTCAGTGCCCTGTCCTTAGGGAACCTATAGTCTGGCGGGACATAGTTTATGCAGAGCCAAGGGGAGAGCTTGTGGCTCGATACGCCTTTTCCCCCAGGGCAGCTGCTTTCCTTCGACATTGGCGACCAGCCGGTCTTCGAGATACCTCTTAGCAACGTGTCCCAGTGCACCACAGGCAAGAATGAGGTGACCCTGGAATTCCACCAGAATGACGATGCAGAGGTCTCTCTCATGGAGGTGCGCTTCTATGTGCCTCCCACCCAGGAGGATGGCGTGGACCCCGTTGAGGTGAGGCCTTCCCCGGTTGCCTTGGGAGCAGGTGGTGTGGAGCAGGCCCCAGACAGCCCAGGGGTGGGGTCTCTGCTGCTTGATTACCAGTGTGTGCTTTTGCAGGCCTTTGCCCAGAACGTGCTGTCGAAGGCGGATGTGATCCAGGCCACTGGAGACGCCATCTGCATCTTCCGGGAGCTGCAGTGTCTGACTCCCCGAGGCCGTTATGACATCCGTATCTACCCCACCTTTCTGCACCTGCACGGCAAGACCTTTGACTACAAGATCCCCTACACCACAGTGCTGCGTCTCTTTCTGCTGCCCCACAAGGACCAGCGCCAGATGTTTTTTGTGGTAAAAGCAGAAGCCGCTGGGGGTGCATTGCCCTGGGTTTTGCCCGTGTCTTTAGTAGACGTATCTCACCAGTGTTTAGTTCACCAGCACGTTCCTGTGGAGCACTGACTGGTGCTGAACTTGGTCGGCTCTTCCTTCCCAGATCAGCCTGGATCCCCCCATCAAGCAGGGCCAAACCCGCTACCACTTCCTCATCCTCCTCTTCTCGAAGGACGAGGACATCTCCTTGACTCTCAACATGAACGAGTGAGTGTGTCCCTGGCCCAGGCCGGAGGCAGGTGTGGCAGCAGAAGGCAGCAGTGCTCGTGACCACGTCTTCCTGTTCGCAGGGAAGAGGTGGAGAAGCGCTTTGAGGGGCGGCTCACCAAGAACATGTCAGGCTCCCTCTATGAGATGGTCAGCCGGGTCATGAAAGCCCTGGTGAACCGCAAGATCACAGTCCCAGGCAACTTCCAAGGGTGAGAGTACAGGCCTGGGCCCGTGGCCTGCTGGGGATGGGCTGTGCCGTGTCTCCGTGGTAAAGCTGTCCTGGGATGGGAATGCAGCTGTTCGGAGGCTGGTTGGGTTGTGGCTTGATGGCGTCAGTTGCCCCCATCATAGCAGCGTAGTGAGGTTTACTCACTTGAGGGCCTGAGCACACACTGCGCCTCCTGCTACTGAGGCGGCACTGACTGAGCTCCCTGCACCTGCCACCAGGCACTCGGGGGCCCAGTGCATCACCTGCTCCTACAAGGCCAGCTCGGGACTGCTGTACCCACTGGAGCGGGGCTTCATCTACGTCCACAAGCCACCTGTGCACATCCGCTTCGATGAGATCTCCTTTGTCAACTTTGCCCGTGGTACCACCACCACTCGTTCCTTTGACTTTGAAATTGAGACCAAGCAGGGCACTCAGTATACCTTCAGTAGCATTGAGAGGTGAGAGTCTCTGCCAGTCACTTCCTGGGCATCCTGGTCCTGACCCAGCCTCGACCGGGAAGGCTGGCATGGCCTGGGGTACTCTCCAGGGTTGGGACTCTTCCCTGACTCCCAAGCCTTGAGCAGGATTTCTCTTTTGCTTCCTGGAATTTGGTCCTCCTTGGAGTGCTCAGGCCTTGGCAGCCTCTCCATTGCTTTCTTTCTGTAATTAAGAAAAAAGTCGTTCTCCATATTACGAAAGCTCTATGTGTTTGGTGTTAGCCCTTCTTCTCCTCCACTGCCCCCGTGAGGGAAAGGCTATCTCCCTCTTTCCTGGAATGAGCTTTGTGCCCGAGAACACGCAGCTAATGTTTATTGAGTGCTCGCCGCGGGCTAAACGTTTTACAAACATCTTCACACTTAATCCTCATAACAACCCTGAGAAGTATGAGATACAGACCAGTAAAAAGATGAACACGTCCCCTCCCCCTGCATCCTCCCCTTGCTCTGTGCATATTGGTAAATAGGTGTACCTCCCTCCCCACCTTTTATTTCCCAGAACTCTTGAGACCGTGTAGGTTTCCTTCAAGGCTAGTGCCTGACTCTTTCTTCCTGCCGTCTTCGGGAGTCTCTGAGCTGTTGGGTTGGAATAGTGCGGTCAAGAGCTCCAAGCCCCACGGTCTGTCCTGGCCCATGGGTGTCAGGACAGCATGGGGTCCACCCCTGTGTTGGCCCTGCCTGTCTAGTAATGTGCTGCATCTCTCCTCACAGGGAGGAGTATGGAAAACTGTTTGATTTTGTCAATGCAAAAAAACTCAACATCAAAAACCGAGGATTGAAAGAGGTACCTGTGTGTGTGGAAAGGATGAGCCTCTCTCCTGTTCTTTCTGCGGGGCGAAGGGGCAGGGGTTCGTCTGGCTTCTTTTTCACTCTCTTTTCTCTTCTTACTCTTATAGAAAAAAGAGGTGCGTGTGACCCCTTCCCCCTCCTGGTGCAGGTTTCCTCAGCATGACCTTAGAGCAGTCTCTGCAGCCCCTCAGGAGCCCCCAGTGGGGCTGGGAGGGGGAGGGGCTTGGACTAACCCCGCCAGCAGGAAGTCTGGGGCAAAGGCCCTGCACGTTGGCTGCGTGTGGACAATCCAGCCCCAGGGTCTTCTGGGCGCTGCTCTGATCTACTCACAGGCATGGGGAGCGCTTTTTTGAGCCTACAGGCACCAGGGTGGTTTGGCCCTCACTCTCACCTCTGCCCTGACTAGGGCATGAACCCCAGCTATGATGAATACGCCGATTCCGACGAAGACCAGCACGATGCCTACTTGGAACGGATGAAGGAGGAGGGCAAGATCCGGGAGGAGAATGCCAACGACAGCAGTGATGACTCAGGAGAAGAAACCGGTGGGCTCCCCTTGGCAGTGCTGTGCATGGGGGCGGGGCGGCTCTTCCGTGGGGCGGGGGCTGGGCGTCTGGGATTTCCATGGGGGCAGAGTTGATGTATCCTGTGCTCTTTTTCAGATGAGTCATTCAACCCAGGTGAAGAGGAGGAGGATGTGGCAGAGGAGTGAGTTTTGGGTCCCCCTCGTGGGGGTGAGGTGGTGGCCTGTAAACTTAGGGGACCAGAATATTTCTGGACGTTCCCACGTGTCAGCGTTACCTACGGACCGAGGGTGGAAAAGTGACCTCCCGTGAAGTGATACGTGGAGGTGTTTTGGAGGTTGTCAAGATGCTTTGTAAGTACAAGGCACATTGTGGAGCCAGAAAATGACAGTGGAGAGAGAATGGGAGTAAGGATCAGTGCTTGCCAGCTTCCCAGCTGGGGATCATTGGGTCAGGCGTTGCATCGTGGTGTCCTCACCTGTGAGATGGCAGTGTTCTCCCTGTGCCGTATCCATCGAGACTCTTGATCGCTGATGTCAGAAGACTCAGACTGACTTTAGCGTAAGAGGGAATTTTATAAACTCGTGTAACTGGAGAGTCTGGTGATAGAATTGGCTTCAGGCACTTGGACCCAGCTGCTTATAAGCTGTGGGGAATCTTTTTATTTCTTCTGATTTCCTTATTTTTAGATAGGTTTGTCCCATGCGGTGTTAAATGATGCTGAGAAGCTTTGGACAGACTTAATCCTACTGGTTTAACACCCAGAAATGCCAGTTTGCTCAGAGCAGTGGTAAACAATGTGGTTACTGCCCCTTCCTGAGTCTGAGTTACTAGGATGTGCTCTGATGGGCCAGAACTAAGCCATTTACCCGCCCTTAGAGCCTGTGGTTGGGGTAGGCCCTTCCTGAATGGGGCAAGGTGGTTCCCAGCAGGAAATTGGAACTCTCTTAATTCAGAAGAATTGGGAATGAATGTTGGGTGGCAAAAAGAAAAAAAAAAAAAATCTGCTGGAGTTCACTAGTTGTGCTTGCCGCATACTTATGAGGTCAGTGAGCAAATGCTTGTGAAAATGCCTTGAAAACGGCTCAGCACCATTGAGGTGTAAAGCAGCTCCACCTTCTGAGGAGCTCCAGGTGCAACAGGTACTGGGTTACACTGGATTGGACTGAAGTTGGTTTTCCCCGCTTTTTATATAGTAACTAATTATCTCTTCATCGGAAAAGACTATAGGGCAGATTAAAACGATTAGATCAAAGGAAGCGGTGAAATGGACTTGGGGCATGTTCTGGGCAAGGCCAGACAGTGGTTTTGTCCCCAGGAATGTGGGGACGGTGTAGGACCTGGGTTAGGTAGGGCATGACCAAGGAGAGCCACTGGAGCGCATTGGTTCATTTGTTTCTCGCTGATTGATTTAGCAAGTAACCCATTGCCATGGCTGGGTCTGGAGAGGATGTGGTTGAAGCCACCTCAGCACAGGGGAGGAGGCAGGGTTGGGGCCTGGTGGGGGGAGGCCGTGGTCCTCCTCCCTCTCTCCTTTCTGGGCAGGTATCTTTGGGCTCATTTTCCTCCTGTCCTGAGCTTGCGGGGTGCTGTCCTCTCTCCCCGAGTCTAAGCCCCACTCTCCTTGACAGGTTTGACAGCAACGCCTCTGCCAGCTCCTCCAGTAATGAGGGTGACAGTGACCGGGAAGAGAAGAAACGGAAGCAGCTTAAAAAGGCCAAGATGGCCAAGGATCGCAAGAGTCGCAAGAAGCCCGTGGAGGTAGAGACTCTGCTAAGTGGGAGGGTGCTGGAGAGGCTGTTCTCTTTACCTTCTGTCCTCCACCAGTAGGGCCTGCTGACCGGTCCTCCGGGGCTGATTTTTATAGTCAGTGATGATGGCCTTGAGAAATGAATATCTTGGAAATTTTTCACTCTGGCCCTTGAGATAATCAGCTTCTGGGAGATTTGAATTGGGGGCAGGCTTCTTCTGTGCCAGGAGCCCAAGGAAAGGGGCCCCTAGTGAGCTTGACCCTGGGGTGCAGAGGGGAGGAAGACATTGTCTTTGCCCTTGGGGAGCTCTCAATCTGGCCTGACGCTACTTAGTCTTCTCTCCATTTTATCCCCCTAAGAAATTGTCCAGATATGTTCTTTGGGAAAATGGGGCGGGGCGGTTTGTGGAAATAGACGGCCGAAGGCATTTGGGTTCTTACGTAGGTAAAGAAAGGCAAAGACCCTAACGCCCCCAAAAGGCCCATGTCTGCCTACATGCTGTGGCTCAATGCCAGCCGAGAGAAGATCAAGTCAGACCATCCTGGCATCAGTATCACGGATCTTTCCAAGAAGGCAGGCGAGATCTGGAAGGGAATGTCCAAAGAGAAGAAAGAGGTAAGTAGCAGCAGACATGAGGGGTTGGTGGGACTTTGTTGTATTGGTTTAGCCTATGTCAGGGAAGAAGCCTCATTTTTCCCTGTGTTTTTCCTATGTGTGTGTGTGTGTGTGTGTGTGTGAGACAGGAGTGGGATCGCAAGGCTGAGGATGCCAGGAGGGAATATGAAAAAGCCATGAAAGAATATGAAGGGGGCCGGGGTGAGTCTTCCAAAAGGTGAGTCTTGGGAACAAAAGGGCCCCGTAACCGCTTTCTTGGCAGGTATGTTTGCAATTCCAGGTTGAGGATCGGGGTGTTAAAGATAATAGATACGCTTCTGACTGTGGTGGGCAGTGCTCCTCAGAGCTGGGTAGGCAGTTGCCCAAGTATGGGTAATGTGCTAGAGAATTGCCCAAGTCACTTGGATAAATATGGCTCATTTTCCTAAGAGGGTCAATTTGATTTGAAGGTATGGGGAAATGAAAAATACTCGTTATTATGGAGCATAATTCACATGGATTTTTAAAGATAAAGTAAGAGGTTTTAAGTACATTTTGCATATAGGGCTGCTTCAGGCTGTAGCTCTTGATTCTTCCGGTTATTCATTTATGACGTGCTCCCTTGGGGCACTTGGGGCTGAGGTGGCTGGCTGTGCACATTTAGAGTGAGCTGGGCAGTGTGGCTGGGATTGGGAAAGGCCCTGTTAAAGCCAGGAGAGATTTGGCCTTGACCATGGGTGGGAACTTGAGGGCCCAGCCCCTTTCCCCTCTTGCTAATCTAGGGATAAGTCAAAGAAGAAGAAGAAAGTAAAGGTAAAGATGGAGAAGAAATCAACACCCTCTAGGGGCTCGTCATCCAAGTCTTCGTCAAGGCAGCTGAGTGAGAGCTTCAAGAGCAAAGAGTTTGTGTCTAGCGATGAGAGCTCTTCAGGAGAGAATAAGAGCAAAAAGAAGAGGAGGCGGAGTGAGGTGCAGCAGGAGTCGGGGGCTCTGGAGCCTGGGAGGGTGAGGGGCGTCTGAGTTCGTGGGGCAGGTGTTTCTGGACCAAGGGTTGTGGTTGGCCCTTGAGAGAAATGAGAGGTGGAATTCTGTGGTTCTGAAGGCTAGTGCTGGAGTCTAGGGATGGGCTTGGGAATTGGGGACTCTTCACTGAAAAGTGGCTGGGGGGCACACCTGGACTCTACACCTTTCCCTTTAAGAGACCTTTGGTTTTCAGGACTCTGAAGAAGAGGAACTAGCCAGTACTCCCCCCAGCTCCGAAGACTCGGCGTCAGGATCTGATGAGTAGAGAGGAGGAAGATTCTCTCTTCTTGGGCTTTACCCTGTCACACCCCCAGTCTCCGCGCCCCGTGTTTTGGTACCAGTTTCTCCTCGTGTGAAATGTAGTCCTTGGATTCCATGCCATCTGAACAAGCTCTCCTGCTCGTATGCGCTTCCCTGGGGCAGCAGGGGAGGTGTCTTGCTCTGCTGCTTCACAAGGATGGCTCTTTATAATTAGGGGAGAGATTGGGTGGGAGGCAGGGCAGTGCAGGATCCAAAGCCTTGTCTTGCTTTCCCTGCCTTTGGGATATAGCTGCTGCTTGTCCTGGTCAAGTTGCTGCAAGCAGGGGTCATGTGAGGTCAGGTCTGTAGCTCCTAACCGGGGCCTATTTCTACTTTTATTTTGTATTTCTGGTCTGTGAAAAATCAACATTTAATAAAGGGAACTGACTTTGGAAACCATGTCCTTATGCCTTCTCTCTAGCCCTGTTGTATTGCTGCCACTTTTGTGTTTACTGCACTCTTCTGACCCTTCATCTGGGAAGCAAGTCTCCAGGTACATCCTGTTCTGTTCCCGGCTGGACAAGCATCGTTTTTCACTCTCTTCTGCTGGGATGGGCCACCTGAGAGTCTACAAATGAGAGCTGATCTGATTAGGAAGTCTCTCTCATAGTTGCACTCCATTAGCCAAGCTGAGGGGGCAGCTCTGGCTCCATCCTTAATCACCTATGAGTCAAGGGTTTTCCAAGTCTTTAGATAATGGAATCGGGATTGACCAGCTTCCCTGTAGCAGGGGTAATGGAAACCTGAGCCCGGGGAATTGGGGAGGATGAGTGGTGTGTGTGTGTGTGGTGGTGGGTGTAAGTCTGATGGAGATGCAGGAAAGGTGTGGAGTATGTGTGAAGCTTTTCTTGTGGGAGGAAATGAGTATGCCGCATTTTTAGGTTGGGAGGAGTTTATATATGGGAAGGGAGCATAACAGGAGATAAATGAGGATTAGCGAGGAAAATAGAGCTTCCAGTCATCCCCGCGGTGGCTCTAAACCTGAATTTATACACGTGGAGTGGCCACGTTGCGTAGGCCCTTAGGTGTTTGCACAGGAAGCCTCTCTAGTTGGCCAATGGTTACCTTTTCTCTAGCCGTGACTCTGGTGCTGCAATCAGTACAGGCGGCTGGGCCTGAGAATTGGGCCGTCCTAAGGCAGTCTCCTCTCTAGGCAGTCGTCTCGGTGGCCATTTTGCCCAACCGCTCTTTAGCAGCTAAGTTGCGTCAGTTTCGCCGGGGTCTGAGCCTGTGGCCGGCCCCTCATTTGCAAGTCTCATTAATAATTGAGTACCTGGGCTGCGCCTGTTCGCGTAAGACCCGGCGGATTCTGCACGGTCTATCCACTCCCGGTTTTCACCGGTTCATGGATATTCATGAGGCGCTTTGGGGGCGTGGACCTGGGCGGAGCTAGGGGCGGGGCCCTGCCACAGCTCGTACTGGCTTGGTCCCGCAGTGGTGGTGGCGGCGGCGGCGGTAGCGGCGGTGGAGACTGGCATCGGGCTGCCGAGCCCGAGCAGAGCGGAGCCGGATCCTGGGGGAGCGCGTGAGTGTGCGGGGGCGGGCGGGAGGGCGAAGGAGGGGGCGGGGTCCGGCATTGGGGGCGGGGGAGAGGCATGGAAGGAGTGGGCGCTTTTCAGTCGGGACCTCGGTTGAGATTGGAGGGGGGGGGTCACCAGGAAAGTTTGCAGGGGCCGGGGGCGCGGGGTAGGCGGGGGACACAGGGGAGCTGCCGCGTGTGCGCGGGGGCGGTGGGTGCACGGTCTGGAGCTCGTGCTGACCGAGCCAGAAGAAAGGGGGGAGGGGGCGAGGGCTTGAGGAGGAGCCGGGGGCGGGCGGAGCTGCTGGAGGGACCCCCGCCTTTCCCTACCCCCGGGCCTGCGCTAGCCCCCTCCCCCGGCTCCCTCGGCACGCCCCCAAGCGCCCCAGTCCGCCCCCACCCGGTCCTTGTCCCGAGTCCCTCGTCTGTTCGCCGGCTGCTCCACATCCCGCGCACAGGTTCTCTGCTTCTGCCGCCGCCGCCCCCTCCTCCGCCTCTTCTACCCTGTTCTCTCAGGCTGCTGCCGTCCCTCTGTGTCCAGAGCTCCCCACTGGGCCCCTCCAGACGGCCCCTCGCCCCGGGCTGTTCCGTCTTCCCGTTGGCCCTCCCTCCTCCAGCAGTTTACAGGCTGTCCCTTCCGACCTCTCTGGCCCCAGATCCGGCCGGAGATCCCAGGTCCATAGGGCCGACCCCGCCTGCGGCGATGCTTCTCTGGGCCTCAGCCCCCGGGGCTGGAGCTGCCTGGCTTCTCCCCTGCCCTTCTGGCGGCCTGTGCTCCTAGGGGTCAGCTAGTCTCCTGACTCTTGCAGATTGGGAATGCTCAGAGCCTCTGAGACTTTACAGCTTTCGGCTCTGGCCTTGGTCACCTGGCTTTCCTGGCTGGGGCCTCTGAACTGCGGCGACCCCCTCCTCTTGGGAAAGGCGAGCTGCAGCTTCTTTGCAGCAGCTCCTCACACTGCTGAGGTGTCCACCAGGCCCCCAGCTGAAGGGTTTTTCGGTTCTGGACCAGTTCCTCTCCATTTCTAACCACCCACAGCATGTCCCTGGTAATAATGTTCAGGGACAAGGAAACAGTCTTGTGTTTTTTTAATTTTATTTTTTTCCCATCATGTGCCCCTCCTCCATGCACACTTGGACCGGCTGTGCACAGTTACTCACCCACCCACCCACAGGGAGCATCCTGTGTGGTAGCTGGCTGACCAAGGGATTGACAATCATGGGTGTCTCTCTACCTCCTTCATATCCCCTCCCATCTTTGAAACAAGATGGGGCAGGGTAAAAGTGAGAGGTGGGTGGGTTTTGCAAAGGTTGGGCACCTGAGGTCCCTTCGGATTTGGTGCTGTCTTGCCAGACCAGCCGGAGTGGGTGCCTTTGAGGAAGGCGGTGCCCCTTGCAGGTTGGAGAAGGTTGGGTCGTCCTCACTGACTGTGGGCACACTAGGTGATAGGAAATACCCCTCTTCCTTTGGAACAAGGGGGGCAGGGCTCTGTCAACCTGGGTGGGGGTCTTGAGGGGGAGATGGTGCTTCAGGAGCCAGGATGGGAACTGAGGAGGTGGTGAAGTGTCTGAAGAGCAGGTGACATGACTGGGGCCTGCAGGAGAGAAGGAATGGTCAGGAACAACGGAAGCCTGTGGTTTGGGGAAAGGAGGAGGTGGTCACCAATGTGTTAGCTCGTCGGTGACACTGAATGGAGTCGTGCTAATAATGGCCAACATTTACTGGACGCTTATTAGGTGCTAGGCGTTGTGCTCAGCAGTTGTGTGCATCCTCTCATGTAAGCCTCTCTCTCTCTTTTTTTTTTTTGCTGCACTGCATGGCACGTGGGATCTTAGTTCCCTGACCAGGGATTGAACCTGTGCCCCCTGCAGTGTGCAGTGAAAGCGCAGAGTCTTAACCACTGGACTGCCAGGGAAGTCCCTCATGTAGGCCTCTTAACAGTCTCAGTAACTGTGTTTTTCACATAGGGAAACTGAGGCTTAGAGACATCAGCCATGTGCCTAAGGTCACAGAGCTAGAAAGCGGTAGGTCTGCCCAGCATTTGAATCCATTTGGTGCAGCAGATCTGAAGCTGCTGTTACAAGCTTAGAGGAGGGGCACCCGTTTGGCTTCTACCGTAGGATTGTGTCATTAGGTTTAAAATTTCTACTTCAGCCCCGCTCAAAACCCCTCAGGTCAAGTCTAGGCTGGTGAGTGATGCCCACATACATTCCTAGGCTGTGGCTGTCCCACTGTAACTGTCCAAGAAAGGGAACCCTAGGGAGTTTTCCCCCAAGCCACCCCGCCCCCCGGGTGTTCTCAAGCCCTGTCCCATTCTCCCAGCCCAGGCCTGGGCCGGCTCCTCCTTCCTCTTGGCGAGGCTCTGGAAATCCAGTGGGAGGCCATTGCTATGGCAACAGGACTAGGCCCTGACTTTACCTCATCAAATTCCAAGCTGAAGCCAAAGCGATTGAGAAATTAAAGAAAAAAATGTATTCCAGATGTTTACTTTTTATTCCTTATTTTTCCGTGTTTGGATGAGACAGCTCTGAAGGAGGCGGGAGTGGGGCAGGGATGTGGAAGGAGGAGGGGGGACGTGGGGGGAGAGGGGACCACTCCCAGCTGCAGGAGGGAGGGAGAGAAGGAGGGGGAGCAGGAAGGGGGAAGCAGGCAGGCAGGCAGTGGGCGGAGCCCCAGGTTGGGGAGGAGCGGGTTTTTCCCGTCTCCCATGAGGTGATTCACAGAGAGACTTCAGACTTTGCGGACCTCTTACTCTGCCCCTGAGTAGATACCTCGAGTGGGGCCACCGGACCCCGGGGGTTACCTTGGGAGAGGTAAGTGGGGTGCCACGGAGAGCTGGCCACAGGATGCAGCAGTGCGCGGCTCCCTGAAGCTCCAGGACTTTAGGGTTAGGAGACAAGAGTTGGAGAGTGATCTGGGAAGTGTGGAGGGCGTGGCGGCTGGGGACCTCCCTTGACCTCCCCCAGCCCCCCTCCTGAAGTTCCCTCTTCCTGTCCCGCACTCTGCCTCTGCCAGAAGTCGGAGACGTCCCTCGCCACCGAGCCTGCTGCCAGCGCCCAACCCTTTTACTTTCTTTTCCTGGGTCTTCAGCCACCCCAGCTTACACCCCTCTGCTTCCCACTTCTCACGCAGGTCCGCCGCATGTGATGGAAGTATCTACTCTCAGGGAAGGCACAGCCATGGCTTCCCTACCGCCCCGGGAGCCAGAGGAGGAGCTGGTATCTGCTGGCTCTGAGCCAGGTACCTATGGGTGCAGGGTGGAGCAGCGGGGTGGCTGGGAGGAGGGTGGGAGGGGCGGAGGCTTGAACCCCCATTCTGTCTTGGAGCGGTTGGGCGAACGATGACTCTGTGCAGTGAGAGGGAGGGAGGGAGGAGTACTCAGGACGGGCAGGATGAGTCTGAAAGGTTCTTAGCTTCCATTGAGACCCTTTAGAACTGTTTGAGATCATAGCTCTCCAGCAGAGGAGAGCAGACTAGCCTTTGAGATGGTGTGGATCAAACCACATGTTTGACAGAGGAGGAAACTGAGGCCTAGGGGGGAAATGGCATGCACCTCTGGATTTGAACCCAGTCCTCCTGGCTCCCTGTCTAGACGCCTTTCTTGCCCTGAGCCAAATGAGTGGGCGATGAAGGATTCTATTAAAAGGGCTGTGGCCATGAGTAATTCAAGGTCTTTTATTTGGTATTGAAATGCTTTATGTAGAAGGTAGGTTTCTGGTCCCCCCCGCCTGTACCAGGTTTACTTCTGTTTGGCTTAGGTCAATAGTAAGTTTGCATTCCTGATCACACACCAGATGACAGTGGGGAGGTGGCCTGAGTGTGCACTGGGGGAGGGGGCAGCAGGGTGGCAGAGTAGGGACGCTGAGCTGGGATAACAGGTTTACTGTGGATGGTAGTACAGCAGAGTATCATGTAAGAGGAAAGGACTACCTTGGGGAGATGGTGGGCTGACTAATTGATGTGGGTAGGCAGGTACTCATTTATTAGCTCAGTTGCTCATTTATTCATTCATTTGTTAAGAACGTGTACTAGGTGCAAAGTGGGTACAGGGAGAAATAGCTGCCAGCTGGACCCTTAAATAGCTTTAGCTTATAAGGGGGACTGACTAGACATTTTGGGAATTTGGAGATGGGAGATGTTTCTGGCACGTGTATGGAAAATCAAGGAAGACTTCATGGAAGAGGTGACATTTGACTTGTACCTAGAAGGATGTGAACATTTTGAGTTTGTACGGTGGGAGATGAAGTTCTGATTGCTGTTCTTCTGACATCCCCCCAACCAACCCTTTCCTTTTGGTAGGTGACGCTCGGGCCAAACCCCCTGTCAAGCCCAAACCCCGAGCCCTGCCCGCCAAGCCAGCCCTGCCTGCCAAGCCCAGCCTGCTGGTGCCTATTGGACCTCGGCCTCCCCGGGGTCCTCTGGCCGAGCTGCCTTCTGCCCGGAAGATGAACATGCTGGCGGGACCCCAGCCCTATGGTGGCAGCAAGCGTCCCCTTCCGTTTGCACCCAGGCCTATGGCTGAGGCCCCTACTGGAGGAGAAGCCACCCGAGAGACTGTGAAAGAGGAACGTGGGAAAGAAGAGGTATCCCCCTTGACACCTCCAGCTCGATGTGCCGCCCCGATGGGTGTGCGGAAGGCGCCCGCCCCCTTCCGCCCAGCCTCGGAGCGCTTTGCAGCCACCACAGTGGAAGCGATCCTGGCCAAGATGGAGCAGCCGAGGAAGGAGGTCCCGGCCAGCCCTGACCGCCTCTGGGGCTCCCGCCTCACCTTCAACCATGATGGCAGCTCAAGATATGGCCCCAGGACCTATGGTGTGGCCGCAGGTCCCAGGGATGAGGATGGTGGGACCCTCTCCAGGGAATGGGCCCAGGAGGGGCCGGCAGAGTCTCCCACAGAGTGCCCTGAAGAGCCCAGCAAGACCCCCGAGGAGAGGTGAGGGGGTGGGAGGCTGTATGTTTGGTTGCAGCCTGGAGGACAAAGTGGTAGTTGCATCTGCGATTGTGATCTTCGCTTTTAGGTTAGGTCTGAGTCACAAAACATCCCCCCAGCAGACAGTGCTACTATGTTCTTTTTACAATGACAGTTCTCTATACAGAGTTGGTGTATGTTTTTAGTAGAGTTCAAATGTACTATATGGAAGTTTATTTTCAGGTTTTTTTTTTACTGAGAGCCAATCTTTGCCTCACTTAATCCACAGCCATGCTGTTTAGTGAAGGGAATATTAGACCCATTTTAGAGATGAGGAAACTGAGGCTCAAAAGTGACTTCCCCTGGTCCCTTAGCAAGTGAGAGAGACAGAGCTGGGGTTTGAATTCGGGTCTGTTTTCTTCCAGTGTGTGCTTTTAACTTTAACTGCTAGCTCGTGCTGTGGGTGCAGCCGTGTGCCAGGTGCTGTGTGTGTGTGTGTGTGTGTGTGTGAGTGTGTCAGTTTGAGGAGGGCACAGTCTGGCTGTGAGGAGGAGTTTGATGGGAGAGGAAAGACATGAACACACCTTGATGCCAGGCCAGCTAGTGTCAACGCACAGGAAGTACAGCTAGGTTGGAGACTGTTGGCGTATGGTATACTTGCCTAGAGTTGGTGCCAGTATATAAAAGAAGGCTGACCAGGAGGTGCCCCTGGGCACTGGAAGAGGCTGAGGGCTGTCAGCTGCATGGAGGCCATCCTCAGGGCAGGGAGAGCTGCTTGAGGCACTTGGCAGCTGGGCCCCTGGCAGCTCTGCTGGGCCCACAGGCCCCTTCCCATTCCTGCTGCTGTGGAGGGCAGGGCCGCTGTTGTCTGAGCTGAGCTGAAAGGTAAGATTCTTGCCCTACCCTGTGCTGCCCTGCCCTCCAGCCTTTCCCCTCTCTCACCTTCAAGTGCCTGGAAGGCAGGGCCTCCTATCAACTCTTTTGTCCCAGGCCTGGGCTCCCAGGAGGTCACACCCTGTCCTGGCTGGGTTCCACCCTTCATCTTCCCCTCCTTTGCTCCAAGCCAGGCTTAAAATGAACAACTTCAACCTTGGAAAATCCTCTTCCCTCTTTCCCTCCCCCTGCAATTCCTCAAGAAGTATTGGCAAGGCAGCAGGACCAGCTGCATTCTCCCTGGTGGCAGGAGAACATTAACCCCTTAAGGGAAGGGGGGCGGGTATCTTTTTGGGAGCCATGGAGGGGTCTGGGCAAGCTGCATCCTCTTCCCAAAGGAGTTGACGGAACTTAACCCTTGGTGTGCAGGTGGGGAACAGGCACTGTCTCTGGGGCACTTTGTGGAAACTGCATAGCGTCTCTGTCCCCCAGTAGGACATGCCTGTGGGAGGTGGGAGGCAGTTAACATTGGATGCTGTTGCAGTCACTTAGGCAGACCCATGATCAGCTCTCCCTTATCTACCCTGTGACAGGCTCTTCCATTCTAGGCCTCCATTTCCCCTCTTTCTCCCTCACAGGAACCCCCTTTCGGACCTGGCCTTCAATGGGGACCTGGCTCAGCTGGCCAGCTCTGAGCCACCTACTGACGTGAGTTATCCTCCAGTTACAAATCAGAACCGTGGTATTTTAGAGCTGGAAGAGTCATCTAAGATCATCTCTTTCGCCTCCTTGTAGTTTAGATGGGGAAGCGGAGGCCGTGGAGCAGGGGACTGGCCCAAGGGCTGGCCCTGGGGCTCAGATTTCTCAACTTCCAGGCCACCCTGGCTAAGTGTGGCTCAGGCCCTGAGGCTCTTACAGTGTCCAGAACAACTGTCCTTGATTATCTACTGTGTGCTGGGCACATCCCAGGAATGTTGACTGACTTAATCCTTGTGGTAACTCTAGCTAGCAGGCCCCTTTGGTCCCACATGAGAGGTGAGGACACCCGGGCTTGAAAGGTTAAGTAACTTACCCAGGAGCTGAGGCAGGATCTGAAGGGTCTGAGTCCACGGCTCTCCCTAGCCGGATTGCCTTCTCAGGGTTCAGAAGAGAGGAAGAGTCCTTTCTTGGGGGTTTCCTGTTACATCCCCTCTCCCGACAGTGTGCTCAGAGGGCAGAACGGCCTGAATTTCTGAGTAAGTGATGTAAAGGATGGTCCTTCTTACTCATAGAGCCCTTGCTAGCCAGAGGCTGTCCTATCTGCCCCATGAGGGAGACCTGACTCCATTCATTTGTCTGTCCAAAAGTATTTATTGAGCAACTACTGTGACCTGGGTACTGGGGAAACAGCAGAGAATAAAACAAAGACCGCCCCTGCTCTCAGGGAGCTCACCTTCCAATGCGGGGAGGCAGATGCCAACACAGACATCCCTGCGAACCAGCAGATGTGTAGTGTGTCAGACAGGTGCTGGGGACACCTGGAAGGGTTCTGGGGTGAGGGTAACAGGGGGAGGCCTTGCTACGAAGAGGGGGATGGAGTGAGCTACGTGGATGTTGAGGAACAGCATTTTTGGCAGAGGGAAGTGCAAGTATGAAGGATTTGGTACCTTCCTGGCAAGGAAGCCTGGATGTCTGGATCGCAGTGAGAGAGGAGGAGTTGGGCCCTAGGGAGGACCCAGAAGTGATAGCCTTGCAGGACCCTAGGAGGACCTTTGCTTGCGTGAGGGTATTATGCCATTGAGGGGCTGGAGGAGAGGAGTGACCTCTGCTGTTTTAGTTGTAAAGAGTCACCCTGCCCTCTTGGTTGCAGGGAGCCCAGGGCAGCAGCAGGGACTCGTTAGGGGGCTGTTGGGGTAACCCAGGTGAGAAATGATGTTGTCATGGACTCTGGAGGTATAGCCCGTGGTGGAGATGGCGAGCAGTGGTGGCCTCTGTCTAGGATCTGAAGGTGGCGTGGACGGGACTTGCAGATAGATTGATGTCTCCAGGGCTTCTGATGTGAGCGATCAGAAGGTTACTGTTTACGGAAGAGGGGACTTCTTAGGGTGAAGCAGGATAGGGGGAGATCAGAGGGGCTTGCTTTTGGATTTGTTGAGTGGGAGATGCCTTGTAGACATGCAGGTGGAAACGTCGAGGGGGCAGTGGGATATTTGAGTCTGGAGCTGCAGGGCCTCGTCAGTGTAGAGATGGTAGTAAAGACAGCTGAGATCACCAAGGGAGTGGGTGAGGCCTAGCGGAGGAGCGCGGGAGAAGCTGGAAGGAGCAGCGGTGGGGTAGAAAATCCAGGCAGCGTGGAGTGCTCCGGAAGCCACGTGAAGCTAGTAGCTTGCAGGACTCGGGCTGGGGGGGGACTGGAGGAGGGCGGATTAGTGGTCAGACGCTACCCACGGGGCAAGGAAGATGAGCACTGAGAAATGGGAGTTAGCTGCAGGGCGTCATGGGTGACCTTGGCCAGAGCGGTGGGACGGCGGGTGAGGAGAGAAGCCCATTTGGAGGGGGTTCAGCAGAGGATGGGCGAGAGCAGCTGTGGGGATGGATACTGAATGGAGAGCCCTGTGTTTAAGAAAAAGGGGTGGTAGCCAGAGGGAGAGAAGGAGTCAACAGCACTGTGTTGTCGTTTTTTTTTTTAAGCCAGAAGAAACGAGAGCAGTTTGTGTGCTGATGGAAATGATCCAGTAGAGTAGGAAAAATCAGTGGTGCAGGACAGAGAGAGGAGGAGTTGGCCTTAGCTCTGAGCAAGGACAGTTCATGGCCACGGCAGGGAGCAGAGGGCTTGGGCTCCTGTGCGGGCGGCGGGGCTGTGGGTGCTGGTGTGGGTGTCCTCCGCCCGTGGCCTCTGCGTTCTCAGGGAAGGGGGGCAAGGCTGTCAGCTGAGAGAGCCCGGGAGGAGCTGGGGACTTTTGAGGAGACCAGATGGGAAAGCGTTGCCTGGGGGGTGGGGTGCGTGTGTAGTGGGATTGCTGGGCCGCGGGGGGGCCCTCTGAGGGCAGGGGGGTGAGCCGCAGGGGGCCCAGCCGTCCTGGTTGCGTGCTTTTCTCCAGCCACGTCCAGAATGGCTGTCTGGGTGCAGCCTTGAGGTGGGGAGAGCTGTGTATTTAAACAGGTTAAGCAGTAGGGTGAGGGAGGGAGCTGTGTAAAGAAATGACATCAGTGGCGATAAAGAGAGAAGGGAGGGAGTCTGCCGGGCAGAAGCAAGGAGGGTTAGTGGCTGTGCTTCTCAGAGGGGCTGAGGGATTAAGCCGGGTGGGGGATGGCAAGAGGGAGGTGGACAGATGGGGGTGGGAGTGGGTGAGCGGGACACCTGAAAACGAGGTTATGGAGGAGCAGTCGTTACAGGTAAGGACAAGGTCTAGGGTAGGATCCTGGGGACAGGTGGGTCACAAAGGAATAGGGGAGAGGCGGGCAAGGACCGGAGCCAGGATGCTGGATGGGTTGTGACGGTGTGACTGTTGGAATCACTATGCGTTATAACAGGGGTAGCGCTGGGGAGGGTGGCAGTGGTCCAGGAGCTCTGCTTCTGAGGGAAGAAGGGGTCTGTAGGGGCCTCTAACAGGAGGGGTTCCGGATCGTGTAGTTTAAGGGCATGAGCTTTAAATTAACCAGAGATCTGTAGGGGGGACAGAGGGTGGAGGGAATGGAAGTTGGCCTTGAGAAGGAAGCAGGATGCCTCCCCCTGCCCAGACCCGGTAGGTGATGATGGGGCAGCAGCAGCCCCATTGGCGAGAGGGCGGCAGGGGAATCGTGATCTCTGGGGGTGGGCAGAGCTCAGGTAGGGCAACACTCGTCTGGGGCCAGGCTGAGTGGAGGGGTAAAGGAGTGCCAGGTGTTTGGTGGCCCCAGTGTCCCACAGTATCCGTTCTTTCTCTAAGTCCTATCCTGAAAGGCCATGTGCGCAAATCTTACTTAATCCTCACCTAACTGTGAGATGGACATTGTTGCCACCAGCCCCAGGGTACAGATGGAGAAGCTGAGGCTCGGAGTGACTTCTGTGCGGGAGGGCGTACAGCTTACAAGGGCCCGGGCAGGGGTAGCTCTGGGCCAGGTGCTTTCCCGTCCCCTGGGCCTTTCACCTGAACGCTGAGGCCGGCCTGCCTGCCTCCTTGAGTCGGTACTGTGATGCACAGAGCCGGGTGGAGAGCTCCACGCCACCCCTGGGAGGTAGGAGCTGCTTCTGGGAGCTGGTCTGGAGCTGCATGGGGCCTGGAGTCCTGCTCTGAGGCCGGACCTCCCCCACCCCCAGACAGCCGGAGTCCCAGTTCTCCTTTTCCCTTTGTAAAGCCAGTGTTCTTGACCCATGAACCGTGGACCCTTTAGAAGATCCTTAGGTGAGCTCTGGGGTGGGTGGGTGGGTGTGCGGGGGAGGGTTTGAACCACCTGAAGTGGTGTGAGTGATACCGTGTGAATAAGGCGACGTGCATTTTGTGGGGAGAGGGCCAAAAGGAGGGGTCTGTGGACCCTGAGAAGTTTAAGACACTCGAAGTCACCTCGGAGCCTCTTGCGGCCATCTTGGGTGGCTGCCCCTCCGCGCCCGGGTTTCCTCTGTGGAGTGTGAGCGTGTGAGGCAGCCGCTGACCTGAGGTCTCTGCGGGGTTGGCAGGGGGCCCCCACCCAGTGGAGTGGTGAGTGATGGCTCTGGACCTTTCTCTTGCAGGTTTCCAAGGCCTCGGTCCCCTCCAGTCCAGGCTCCACCAGCCCAGGCCTCCCTGTTGAAGCCTCGGGCTCGGCCCCCGAGTCTCCACGTCTTTCCTCACCCGATGAGAGCTCTCCCCGCCACTCACAGCTTCCAGAAGCCCAGAGCCCTGCAGCTTCCGGAGCTTCTCCCTGCCTCCCCAAGACCCTGGCATCCCCATCTGCGGCCCCTCCTGATGAGGACTCCTGCCACCGCCCTAGTCTGGGGCTCCCCTCTCTGGGAGCCCTGGAGGCCTCCAGACCCGGCAGCCCTCCCCTCCAGGAGCTCTCGGGGCGCCGCAGCCCGGAGCAGCCCCCAGCTGCCTTGCCCCAGCCCCTAACGGACGGGGGTGAGTTGCTAGACCTCCCTTGGACGTTGCCATCTGGGGACGTGGCGGCCACAGCGGGTGAGGACCTCCGTCCCGTCAGCCTGGCTCAGCGCCGATTTTCTGAAGGTGTGCTCCAGCCGCCCGGCCAAGACCAGGAGAAGCTGGGGGGCTCGCTGGCTGCCCTGCCCCAAACCCAGGGGAGCCAGTCGGCCCTGGATCATCCCTTTGGGAGTGGGACACAGTCCAGCTGGAGCTTGTCACAGTCCTTTGAATGGACCTTCCCCACGCGGCCTTCGGGTCTGGGGGTGTGGCGGCTGGACTCCCCACCCCCCTCCCCCATCACTGAAGCCCCTGAGGCCGCGGAGGCTGCAGAGGCTGGAGACTGGGCTGCATCCAGCAGGGAGGAAGGAGTGTCCCAGCAGGCGCGAGCGGCCCCGCCAGCTCCAGAGGGCCCAGGAAGGCCTGGTTCCTGGATGCAGGCGGATGATCTGGGCACCTCCCCAACCCAAAAGGGCGACGGGGAGAGCCATCCTCAGCCCCCAGCTGTCCCCCTCGAGCCCCTGCCAACAGCGGGGGACCAGCCCGGACCAGCCTTGCTGCAGGCAGAGGAGAGGTACGAGGAGCGGGAGCCCCTGCCTGGACAGGGATCCCTGCTTCCTCTGCCCACCAGGGAGGCCGCCCTGCCCATCCTGGAGCCGGTCCTGGGGCAGCGGCAGCCAGCACCCCCTGACCAGCCCTGTGTCCTCTTTGCCGCCATCCCCGACCCCGGGCAGGCACTGCCTGCCAAGGAGGAGGCCATGACCCTTGCCCAGGCTGAGACCACCGAACCCAGGACAGAGGTTCAAGACCCGCGAAGGGCGTCCCCCGAGCCTGCAGGCCCCGAGAGCAGCTCCCACTGGCTGGATGACCTCCTGGCTTCGCCATCACCCAGTGCTGGAGGTGCACGGCGGGGAGCTGGATCTGAGCTGAAGGACACACAGACCCCAAGTGCTTGCTCTGAGGTGAGGACAGGGCACGGGGCGGGGCTTGGGATGGAAGCCAGGCCTTCGGAGGGTTTTGTTCTTTCAACGTGGATTTTATGTGATCAGAGCTTGGGATCCAGCCATGATCAAGGGCACCTAGGACGTGCCCCTCGGAGCTGTACCGTCAGGCAGAGCTGGCAGAGCAGAGGGTGTGGGCAGAGGTGGGGGGAGGAGGACCAGCAGGAAGGAGTTAAGACCAGGCTTAGGCTTTAGTGTGAGTCCTTATTTGACTCCAGCATCCACCGGCTGACTGGTCTTGGGAATATACCCCAACCTCTAAGCTTCAGAGTCCTTTCACAGTGATAACGTTTGCCTCTTAGGCTTGTATTGTGGGTAAGATAGACGTGGAAAGCGCTGGGTGCAATGCTTGGCAAACGCTGAGTGTTCAGTACGTTATTACGGGTGGCATTATGAAGGGCACCAGCATAGCCAGTTAGAGCTATGGGCTCTGGACGCAGACTGCCTGGGTTCGTGTCCTGGCCCTGCTCTTTGCCCACGTGTGACCTTGAGCAAGTGACTTTTCTGCCTGTGCCTTGGTTTCTGCATCTGTAAAATGGGGAGAACAGTGATGAGCTCTACCTTGTAGTGTGACGGTTACAGTACCTGTAACGTACTGAGAACAGTGCCTGGCTCATCACGAGTGCTTGGTGAGTGTTGCCTTTTATGAACGTTATTACTATTAAGCTCAGATGGGCCTCTGTAGACAGGCAGCTGAGGCCCAGAGGAGGCAGAGCCTTGTGCAAAGGTTACCCAGCAAGTTGGTGGCTGGGCCAGGGCCAGAGCGCCAGTTCCAGGGCCAGTGCCCTTTCTCCTACCAGGCTGCCCCAGAATCTCAGGGCTGGGGTCCAAGTGGCTTTTGAAATGTATTTTTCAAGCCCAGCCTGGGCTGGTAGGGGTGGGGCTGGAAGGAGGGAGGAGCCTGGGGGCCTCTGGGGGCAGAGGTGGGGGGAGGAGGACCAGCAGGAAGGAGTTAAGACCAGGCTGGCTCCTGAAGTAGGTGTGTCTGTCCCAGGATGTGGGTGACTCAACTGGCTTCTGGGCGGGGCTGCCGGAGCTGCAGCTGCTCTGGAGGGAGCGGGGCCAGGGCCAGCGAGAGCCAGAGCCGGAGCCATCGGACAGGTCCGGGCGAGGGGAGCGGCCCAGCCCTGTCCTGGCACCCGCCGCGCCCAGTAGCCCGGGACGGGCAGGGGGCAGGAGGCAGGGGCCATGGCCCGACCTGGGGACAGGGAGCCCAGCCTGTCTGTCTTGGAGAGGCTGCTGGCCAACGCAGCGCTGCGGGATGAGGCTGGCTGGCTTCGCAGCCCTGAGCCCAGGGCTCCCCCACCCGCAGGAGTGAGTCAGGGAGTGTGGGGTGGGGTGGGGTGCCGGAGCCGGCTGGGTCTTTTCCCTGGTGCAGGAGGCGGCTGTCCCTTCTGCCTCCCAGGCGGGCAGGCGGGCAGGCGGGCGAGGACTGAGAGGTCTTCCCGGGGAGGCCTAGGCAGGAGGGTGCTTTCCTTAGGGAGGAAGTGGCTGGGAACTCACGAGGGCTAGAAGGGTGTTGGGTGGCGTTGGGATTTTGCCTTGGCAAGGAGATCGTGGAGGGGCTTAAAGAGTTCTTGATCTCTCCTTGCTGAAAGTGTAGCCCCATACCCATGTGAAGACCATTCTGCCAGGCAGCCTCTCTCCTGGCGGTTTGCCAAGTGTTGCCCAAGGGCTGTAAACACGACCATGGGATCATCGATTGAGTGTCCATGGTGCGCCAGGCGCTGTGCTGAGTGCTTGGCTTAAATGATTTTGTCTAATCCTCTTGTACCACCCCACAGTCGGAATTACCTCATTTAGGGATGAGGACCCTGAGGCCCAGAGTGGTTAAGTGATTTGTCCAAGGTCACACAGCTGGGATCCAAACCCAGGCTTTCTGTAGCCAAAGTGGGGCTCTTGGGCACTAGGCGGTGCTGACTCTCTCATTCTGGACTGATTCTCGCCCTGATTGACTCTAAGCATAGTTTCTTTGTTTCTCTCTTTTTCCTGATGCCCAGGGACTCCTTGGCTGGGCCCAGAAAGATCTGCAGAGTGAATTTGGGATTGTAGCAGACGCACATGCCAGAAGTTTTAGTCCTTGCAGCTGGTCCCAAGACACTTCTCAGGACTATGGCCTTAGGAGTGCGAGCCCTAGAGGGGGCCCAGGCCTTGGAGAGAGGGACTGGACCAACAAGTGCGGGCACGGAGTGGGGGAGGGGAGCTCCAGGGAGTGGGCCAGCAGGTGTGGCATCGGCCAGGAGGGGATGGAGGTCGGCAGCCAAGATGGGAGTGGAGTGTCGGCCCCGGGGGGGCTCACGGCCCAGGACCAGGTGATTGGAAAGGCAGCCCAGCCTGGCACTCCGCAGGGCCAAGAGGTAGATGTTCGCGACTGGGAGTTCAGAGAGAGGGATTCCCAGGGCTCTTACTCCAGCCAGGGTGTCGAAATCCAGGGCCAGGAATTTGGGAAGAGAGATTCTCTGGATACTTACTGCAGTCAGGATGCAAGCTTTCAGGACTGGGAATTTGGGAAGAGGGATTCTCTGGGTGCTTCTGCCAGCCGGCATGAAGATGAGCAGAGCCAGGAACTGGGGAAGAAGGACCAGCTTGGCAGGTATGGCAGCCAGGACGCAGGTGAGCCGGACCAGGAGTTTGGGAAGAGCAGTTCTTCACTGAGCACCTACAGCAGCCGGGGCGCAGAGCAGCCGGACCAGGATTTCGGGAAGAGCGCCTGGATGAGAGACTACAGCCGCGGTGGCAGCTCCACGGCCCTCGGCTCCCAGGACAGAGGCTTCGGAATGAGAGCCCTGAGTGCCGGGTTCAGCCCCGAGGAAGCCCAACAACAGGACGAGGAGTTTGAGAAGAAGATTCTGAGTGGCAGAGAGAGCCTGGGCGAGGCCAGCAGGGACGTAAGCTGGCCTGAAGAGGACGAGTCTGGGGGCTTGTTCAGCCCCAGCAGCCCCCAGTCACAGGATGGGGCACTGGGACAGAGAGACCAGAGCAGCTGGCAAGGCGGTAGTGCCAGCCAGGAGGTCGGAGGGCTGCAGGGCAGACAGCAGGCAGGGGGCCAGAGCCCCGGTGATGCCGACCGGGAGGACAGGGAGGTGGGGCAGCGAGGCTGGGCCGGTGACTTCAGCCTCAGCGTCGTCCCCCAGCCAGAGGCGGCCTTCAGCCCAGGGCAGCGGGACTGGAGCGGCGACTTCTGCGTGGAGGCGGCCGAGAGGAGCCGTCAGTTTGGCATCATTGGCAACGACAGAGCGAGCGGCGCTGGCCTGAGCCCTTCTGGCAAGATAGGAGGCGGCCACTTTGTGGCTCCCGGGGAGACCTTGGCCGGGACCATGGACTGGAGAGACCAGCTGGGCCTTAGGAACTTGGAAGTGTCCAGCTGTGTGCGTTCTGGGGGCTTGAGTGAAGCCAGGGAGGGTGCCATGGGGCAGGTGGGCTGGGCAGACAACCTGGGCTTGAGAGACGTGGAGCTGGCCGGCCGTCTGGAGACTGGAGGGTCTGTGGAGTCCAGGGGGATCGGAGTCGGGGAGAAGGACTGGACTGCTGAGGTCGGGTTGAGGGGCAGAGATTTGGCGGCAGTGGGGGAGGTAGGAGACCACAGCCAGGCCAGAGAGAGTGGCGTGGGGCAGACCGACTGGTCAGGTGTGGAGGCAGGAGAGTTCCTGAAATCAAGGGAGCGTGGAGTAGGTCAGGCAGACTGGACACCTGACCCAGGACTGAGAAACAGGGAGCTCGGGGCGGGCCAAGTGGACTGGGGCGACAATCTGGGCCTGAGGAATTTGGAGATGCCCTGCGACCTGGAGTCTGAGAGTTCCCGGGGGCCGCGGGGATGTGGAGTGGGGCAGACGGACTGGACCCAGGACTCGGGGCTCCGGAATGTGGAGCTCTTGGGGTCCCTGAGTGAAGCCAGGGAGCATGGGGTAGGGGAGGTCAGCCAGTCTCCTGAACCAGGCCTGAGGAACGACGGCGTCTTGTCCCCTGGCCTGGAGGCCAGAGACCCCTCGGAGGCCAGGGAGCTGGGAGTTGGCAAGACAAGTGGGCCAGAGACCCAGGGCGGAGACGATCCCCTGCCTTCCGTGGCCATCTGCCCTGAGGAACCTGTATCAGAGGCAGGGGAATCCCCCGGCTTTGGAGCCAGGTAAGGGAGCGCCATCCCAGGGCGGGGAGGGAAGGTGTGATGGCTGTCTGAAAAGTGCACCCTTTCTAAGGGGGATAGAAACCGCTTTCCCCCAAGAACTTCTAGTGTTTGGAAAATTGAGATGGTTTGGACTGTGAATTTTTACTTTATTTTTTAAACTGAACTCTGACACACACACAGGTGAGTTCCTTTTTTGAACGATGAATGTGATGGTTGAGGTGTGACTTTTGCAACTCGTGCTTTAGGCTTCCTTGGTGATTGTGAGTATGCTGGAAGATACGTCCTGTCTTTGGTTAGTTTATGGTGGCTGTTCCCCAGGCCTCTCGGTCCTGAAGCCGCAGGTTCTCCAGGACCAGGGAACACGGATGCTTTCATAGGCTTGGGGGAGGAGGACTCCGTGTCGTCTTGGCCTGAGCACTCCAGGTCAGGGTGGAGCGGGCAGTGGCACTCCTTGCTTCTTGCAATGGGTAGGATCCCTGTGCTTCTTGCCTGCCTTGTCTTAAGGCCCAGAAGAGCATCAGTTTAAGAACCTGAAAGGCAGGAATCCCTGGCGGTCCGGTGGCTAGGGCTCTGCACTTTCACTGCTGCGGGCCCGGGTTCAATCCCTGGTCAGGGAACTAAGATCCTGCAAGCCTCGTGGCGCGGCCAATGAATAAATAAGTAAATAAAATAAAAACAACAACAGAGAATAAACCCTGGTTTAAAAAAAACAAAAACAAAAACCTGAAGGACATTGGGACCTGGCTCCTGGCCTCATGACCTTGGCCTCCGTGCACAGAGTTTCTGAAAAAGAACTTTCCAAAAAAAAACCAAACCGATAGTTTTCCGAGCCAACCACAGTCTGTCCCTGAGATTTTTCTGTTCTAAAACCAACTGAGGTGATGTTGCACGTGGTAAGGTGCTCAAAAGGCATTGTTTCTATTTCCCTAACGTTTCCATCCACTGAGGTTGGGTTTCATTCTCTTAACTGAGTAGCAGGTTCGACCTTTTCCAACCCTGGAGCTTCTCTCCTGGCGTGAAGGAAAGAAGGGAGGGGGTGTTGGATGGGATCTGTGTTAGAAGTGGAAGGGGCTGATGGTAGTGGGAGGGGGGCAGGAGGGACCAGCAAGTGTCTAGAGGGAATCGGTGGGGTGTTGGAGGGGTCAGGAGAGGCGTTTGGGGTTGAGGAGAAGGGAGAAGGGAAGGTGGACAGAGCCTGGGGCCAGGACCGCGCCCCCGGGGAGTATTCTGGGGGCTCAGGCTGCTGAGGGGGAGACGGAGTGTGGGCGGAGGTGAGGCCTGCAGGAAGGGCTTGAGTGTCCCGGACTAGGAGTCCACAGGCTCCTGGGACCCTGCACAAGTTGCTGGACCTCCCTGAGCTGTAACATTCCTGGGGGGAGAGAGTGTGGGCGCCCCGCGGTTGCCCCGGATTCCTCTTCCCGAAGCGGGAAAGGGATTATATCATCTCCGGTTATCGCAGAGCGGTGTGACCCGCTTTAGGTCACCGAGTCAGCAATGTCTCTCTCTGACTTCTGCGTCTTTACTGCGTTCAAGGCTCTTAGACTACCACGCAGTGGGACCCACAGCCCTCCACCTTTCCCCGAAGACTGGGGTGGGCCTTGGGAGGGGGAAAGCCAGAATATCTCCCCTTGTTTAGGATGGAGGGAGAGGCTGGCTGGGGGACTGGGTTGGGGAAGGGGAAGGGGATCGGCAGAGAAGCTGGGAGTCCTCAGTGTTCAGCTCTCTGAGCTCCGGTCTCCATCACACCTAGAAAACGCTTGGGTTTTTCCGACCATGTTGCGTGTTTGGAAAACGCCACTGTACTCAGTGGGCGTACAGGAGACTTAGGGAGTATGGATATTAGCACTGAAAGCACAGGAGTAAGGAAACCTGTATATCTTTCTCTAATGTGATGTTTCTTAAGCTTATTTGACTAATATCCAAGGGGCTGGTGTTCTGAGCATCTGACTTAGGGAAATTCTACCCTCTGGAAGGTTGCTCTTTAGAGGAAATTTTGGAGGTTCTCCTGGTAACGAGAAGTCCTCGAGGACAGTTCAGAGCCGGCTGGCTTTGGGCCTGTGTGCCAGGTTTGGGTCCTGATTCTGCCATCACCCCTGTGACCTTGGGCAAGTCCCGTCTCTGCTCAGGCCTCCTGTGTCTTGTCCGTAATCGGGAGTAATCGACCCCGGACACCCACGGCATTGATCTTCACACTTACCCTGTGAAGCGGGAAAGGGATTATATCATCTCCGGTTAGCAGGTCGGGGAGTGGTGTGACCCGCCTAAGGTCACTGAGTCAGCAAAGTCTCTTTCTGGAGTTGGGCTAGGAGTTCATACACAGGAAGTGATAGACACCTGCCTGGCACGTGGTCGTCACTGACCGAATGCTCACCACCAGTATTTGTATCTGTTTTGCAAGTGTGGATGGGCGTGAGGAACTGTCCCAAGAGTGAGGGCTTGGAAGACATTTTGGCCATCATCCTGTGTGGGACAAAGGTTCCCCTGCTGGTGGTCATTGGCTGTACCACCGTCCATATAACTGGGACAAGAGCGGCGTTGGGGAGAGCTCAGGCCCCTCCCCTCTGTGTCTAGGTCACCTTGTCCTGGTGGGAGTGGCGCTCCTGGGTCTCCTGAGAGCTGTTGCACTGCCCTGTCCTCTCTCTGGCCTCCTGGTCATCTCCTGCCCCTGCCCCCAGGCCGCAGCGAGGCAGAAGCCTCCCAGCCGTTGGCGGGGGTGGGGGGGTCTTCACAGAATGTGAGAGGACCCTCAGAGATACTGAGGCCAGCTCCTTCGTTCCGTGGGTGGTGAAGCAGGCCCAGAGAGGCAGTGGGACTTTCTCAAGGCCCCACAGCTTGTGAATGTGGGCTCCTTCACGTTCCCTTGGGCCCCAGCCCTGTAACCATCTCTCGGGATGCTCTTCCTGTCTCCCTGGGGTCAAGGTCAGCTGCTGCCCCTTTAGACACATCATTCCAGCTTCAGTCCTCACTCTCTCCTTTTCGGTCTTGAAGCCTCGAACACGAGGAAACTGATTTTTTGTGCATCTGCTCCATGCCGATCCCCGTGTTTACACCTGGAGTGGCTGTGGGCTGGGCTTGGGTAGAGTCCCGGGCCTCTAAGGCCAGGTGGGCGAGGGGTAGAGGTGGTATGAGACAAGCCCTCAGGCCGGGAAGATGTGTTGAGCACGAGGATGACCGTCCTAAAAATTCCTCAAGGGCTAACTGTGTGCTTGGTGTGTATTTCTGCCAACAGACCCGGCGAAGTATAGGTACTTATATTATCCCCATTTTACAGATGAAGAAACTGAGGCCCAGAGTGGATAAGTAACTTGGCCGAGGCCACAGGCAGGGGGTGCAGTCCATATGTGTGCTGGGGTGGGCAGCGCTCAGGACAGGTTCCTGACCTGCTTCCCTGCCGGGGAGCGGCTCAGGTTATAGGTGTCCTGGGTGCTCCCACAACAAGGAGAAGGAAAGCTTCTCCCGGGATGGGGTGACGGGTGAGTGGGGTTTAGACAAGTCAGCAGGGATGAACGCTTCCCTCCCCCACCCCACGGTCACCCCCAGAGCCCACCGAGCTCCTCCGCTGCCCTCTGCCCACGTGGCTCTGGGCCAGGGCTCGCGCTGGAGGTGGCTCTTCCCATCCACCCATCCTCGTCCCCTTAGCTCTCGGGGCCTGCCCTCAGCCTCCTCCCCGCCTCACCCCGGGAGAGGCTTTGGGCAGGGCCTCCTCAGGCTGGGTGGGGTGCTGCCACTGCCCCCTCCCTCCCTGGCCTCCCTGATCTCAAGCAGGGGGGTAAGCTGGCTTTGGCCCCCCCCAGGGCTGCTCCTGACTCCGCTGCCTTGCTGCACTTCTGCCGCTACCTCCGCCTCCCTCCCTCCCGAGACTGCTTTAATTTCCATCTGTCAGCAGCTTGCGGAAGGACAGACTGACACACGCTCTCTCCCGCCCTATCCCTTCTGGCCTGGTACTGACTCACCTGCCTCACACACTTCCCCTCCAATCTGGGACTCGTGGCCTGGCTTCGGGGTACTGTCCTGCCCGCCTCTCCCATGGCTGCGTGCACGGTGTGTGTGTGTCGGGTGTGGCTCTGCTGTGCTTGTGGCGTGGTGGGTACGAGGTGTGTGTGGAAGGAGTGACCGAGGAATAGTGCGCGCTTCCCTGCAGGAGATGGACCGTGAGAGTGTGCAGGTGTATCTGTGTGTTTCGGGGGGCAGCTGGGCAACACAGGCTCCTCGTGTGAGGAACGTGAGCTAGTGAGCGTGTGCTGTGCTGTGCCTGGTGTGTTCTTGTCATGCTTTGAGGGAGCGGCGGGCAAGGTGACCCAGCCTCTCGTTCCCTCGGCAAATGTTTGCTCAGTCCCGCTCCTGGCCAGGCCCCGGGCCAAGGGCTGGGGGCACAGAGGTGGCAGGGCGTCTTTGCCCTGGAGTTGCTCACAGTTGGGCAGTGCAGACAAAGAACCACGGACTCTGAGGCAGGGGCTGGGCCAGGTAGAGCCCAGGGCTTGCAGGGCTGGGGAGAGCTCTGGCTGGGGGAGGGGAGCCAGCCGGCTCAGAAGAGGAATTGAAGTGCACGGGGAGTGAGCAGAGGCAGTGGGAGAGCCTTCCAGGCGGGAACATCTTGTCCAGATACACAGTTGGATGCATAGCCATCTGTGAGGGCCGGGCGCTCAGTGAGACTGGGGCGCGGGGACGGACGACCTGGAGGGTGGGGGCCGAAGAGGCAGGATGGGCAGATGGACCGCTGCCTGGCTTATCCCGAGGAGAGTGACCACCTAAGCTGGTGCCCTTGGGAGGGACACAACGACAGCATCAACAACAGCGACAGTCGTGGTAATAGTAACTTATCTATAGGGCACACACCGCGCGCTCTGCACCGTGCTGGGGGCTTGAGAGTCTCACCACGGTCCGCCAGTGATTCTGTAGTTAGGAGACCCCGAGGCGTTATAGGTGAAGGCACTCATCCAAAGTCTCAGAAAGTGGTGGACCTGGGATTTGAACCCGCCCGGCTGGCCCGGGTCCTGCCCTCTGTGCTGTGTTGTACGAGGCCCCTGTCGGGAGAAGCGTGGACAAGAGGGAGAGCGAGAGGTTGGGGCAAGCGCCCTTCGGGGAGGGAGATGCGGTCCCACGTGACCTTGGCCTCTGGTCCTCTGCAGCCCTGGCGGATGCCTGGCGCGCTCCCCGCCCTCCGGCTCCCAGGGCCCGCTGGAGGAGACGCCGGCTGCCAGCTGCTCCAGGGCAGCGGCCCGGAGGGAGTCGGCAGCCTCGGGCCTCAGGGAGCTGGCAGAGGAGGAAGGGGCCACAGCAGGCGCTGACCAAGGGGAGCCCCTGGAGCCTGGCTGGGACCGTCTGCCCTCCTGGAGGCCCCAGCCTGATGGTGAAGCCAGACAGACAGAAGAGGTGGACGGCACCTGGGGCCCTGCAGGGACCGGGCAGAGCAAGCAGGACCGGATGCCGACCCCCCAGTGGCCCCCCCAGGGCCCTCCCGCCAGCTCCACCAGTCAGGATTTCTCCTTCATCGAGGTCAGTGGAGGGGAGCCCAGGGCAGTGGGTGGGATGTTGTTGGGGGTATGGGGGGTGCTCGTCCCTTGGGCCTCCCTCATCTGTGTGGGCCCCGAGCAGTCTCAGTCCGGGAGGCAGAAAACGAGAAGCTCCAGCCCGAGGCTGTTAGGGGCTCCCCTGGGCTGGGGCAGGACCACGAAGAGGATGGCAGTGGTGTTGCCCTTGTCCCAAGCAGGACACCGAGATCCTTGACAGTGCCATGTATCGGAGCCGTGCCAACCTGGGGCGCAAGCGTGGGCACCGGGCCCCGGCCATCCGGCCTGGGGGGACGCTGGGCCTGTCGAAGGTGGCAGAGTCGGACGCAAGGCTGTTCCAGGACTCTACAGGTGGGGCCGGGGTGTCGTGTGATGACATCCGTGTCCATGTCTGAGGGTGGTGCAGGGGCGGGGAGGTCTGGGGTTGCCGCCTGTGCTGAGCCCTTCTCTGGGCCCTTGCAGAGCCACGGGCTTCGCGGGTACCGTCTTCAGACGAGGAGGTGGCGGAGGAGCCTCAGAACCGCCGGACACGGGTGACCAAGGGGCTGAAAGTCAACCTCTTTCCCGGCCTGAGCCCATCAGCCCTGAAGGTACCATCTGATAACGAGGCCATCTGACCACCTTGCATCCAGCCTGCCTTCCCTCCATCCATCTACTCATTCCCTATCCCCTTCCTCGTGTTCCTCCTCTCACTCTGCTCTCCCTGTGCTGGGCGCTAAGTGGGATGGAAGGAAGAACAGGGCGTGTTTGTGTCCCACAACTTCCCAGGGTAGTGGGGGACATGAGCCATGCCGTCATTAGCCCTGGTGAAGGGGGAAGTTTAGGGGTCACTGGGGGGGTAGAGGTAAGAGGCGGGCCTGCTCAGAGAGAGGGAGACACAGCGGGTGCAGGATGGGAGGGTAGATTGGGGAAGGCCTCATGTGATGACTGTAGCTTCGAGGTGCACAGAGGAGGTGGCCGTGCAGGGTGTGAGGCGGGGAGACGTTGGAGACAGAGGGAATGGGAGGAGCCGAGGCACAGGGACGGGAAGTCACGGCTGGCTTCGTCCAGCCCAGTTAGTCTGGATTCATTTCAGCAGTGTCTCTCTGAGGGCCTGCTGTGTACCAGGCATGGCTCAGCTCTCGGGGGAAGCTCATCTCTAAGCGACTTCGCATCCACTGGGGTGAAAGGTAAAGGGGGTCTGAGCCTGCCTCTGGGGACGGCATACTCTGGGGAGAAGGCCTAGCCTCCTGTGGCGGCTTCTTCCTGCGCCTCTGACGTCCGTCTGCGCCTGGCTTGTCTCTCAGGCCAAGCTGCGCTCCCGGAACCGCTCGGCTGATGAGGGGGAACCGACAGAGGGCAAGTCGAGTCAGAAGGAGCCCGTGATCCATCGCTCCAAGTCCTGCAAGGTCCCGGGGCTGGGGAAGCCCCTCGCGTTACCTCCCAAGCCAGAGAAATCCTCAGGGTAGGTGACCTAAGCGCCGGGCATTCACTGGCCTCACTGCGTTGGCCTTCCCAGGAAGACCCTGCTTTACAAGAGAGGAGAACTGAGGCCTTGAGACGGTTGGCGTGAGCCAGTCTGCTCTGTTGAGTCGGTGCCCGAGTGCTGGTCTCTAACCAGGCCCGAGGTCACCTCTCCCGGTGGGAGCGGCCTTTCTGTCCCTACCACTCCCTTCTGACCTTTGCCCTCTGCCTTCAAGGTCAGAAGGGTCATCGCCCAACTGGCTGCAAGCCCTGAAGTTGAAGAAGAAGAAGGTCTGAGAAGTCACTGAGGTGAGGGCAGGAGCTGGGCTTGGGCCTGTCTGGGGTTGGGAGTGAGTTCAGGGCTGAGGAGGGCCTGCCCTGGAGGACTCAGGAGGCCTCAGACCCTCTTCTAGACCTGAGCTCTCCATCCCTCTTTCTCTGCGAGGCTGGAAGCAGGCAGCTGAGGCCAAGTTCCAGAGACCTGGCGGGTCCCTTGGCTTGGGGACGTCCATCCCCACCTTCCTTCTTGGGCTCAAGGAGGGTCCCCCGTGCCCTGTAGGTGGCCTGAGCGTGGTCCGCCCGCCCTTCCAATCTGGGACCCTGGGGTGCCTTCACTAGGCTCCAGGTGCCCAGCAGGGTCTCCATCGCGCCGGGCTCCGCTGGGGGAGCCAGGCTGCAGTGTGGTGAGGCGGGTGCGCAGTGGACGGGGTGGGGGAAAGCGGAGGGAGAGACGCCGAAGCGCCTCCTCTACTCCCACGTCTCTGCCTGACCTCTTCTCTTTCCTCCTGTTGCAGGTCCTTCCCATCTGGCAGTCTCAGGCAGTGCCTGTCCCTGTGGGGTCCCCGGCAAGGAGACTGCTGAGCCCCCCACGCCCCAGGCTGCAGCCTCTGCCCCCTCCACCTCCGGGGGCCGTCTGGGGAGGCACAGTTATGCACTTTGTATCACCGTCCCAACTCCCCTCACACCTCCCTCCCAACCAGTTGTTAGCGGTCGAAGGTTTAGGTCCCTCCCTCCTTCGCTGTCTTCCCGCCTCCCTCTCTGCTTCCTCCTCCAGCCTCCCGTGGGTTTTCTTTTGATACCGGTTTATAGCATTTTTTATAAAAGCCTTTGATTTTTGTAACGGGCGGATCCCAGCCCCACCCCCGGTCTCCCTCCGCCATGCCAGGTGCCCCACAGAAACTGATACCATTTTGCCACTTGAAACAATAAAGTTTTTTGGGAATTGGTGCTGCCCAGGTTGTGGTGTGTGGTCGTGGCGCCTCATCCCCTGTCCGAGGCTGTACCTGGGGAGATGCTGGTTCTAGCCCTGACCGACCAGGAGCTTGCTCTGACCTTGAACTTCCCTGGCACTCGCTGGGCACCCACTGAGGAGGGTGTATTGGTTACGGTAGGCTGATTGCCGATTCACACGACCCCCAAATCTCCGTAGCTCAACACACAAAGGTTTATTTTCCATTCATGGCCCCTTCTGGGGTGGATTAGTGGTAGGGACACTCTGCACCTCACAGTCATTCAGAACCCAGGCTCCTTCCCTTTTGTGGCTCAGCCATCTGCAGGGGCCCTGGAGTCTCTGCAGCATCCAGTGGAGAGAGGGCAGAATCCTATGGGAGACCCATAGTCCACTGTCCGAAATTCAACTCATGCCCCCTGCTAACTGCAAGGGAAACTGAGAAATGTAGTTTAGATGTGTGGCCGGAGAGAGAGAGAGAGAGAGGACCAGATATTGGTAAAAATTCACCCTTCTTACAGAGGGGGCGGGGGGGCGTTGTGTTGGTTTCTGTGATCCCTAAGGGTCCTTTGAACCCATGCGGTCTAGAATGTCCCACGAGCTCTGGCCTTTCTCACCTAAACCCCTGACCACTGGCATCCTCTTGGCCCTCAGCCTAGTCCTCTGTCATCCTGGGTTCCCCAGACTGGCCAGCCTCTTTCAGGGCTGGCATCATCTTTCCCTGAGGTTTGGGGAAAGGAGAGCCTCCTGTGGACTCACCTTAATGGGGGCCAAACAGAGTCACTTAAATTGTAGCTATAGCTGGATTTAGAAATCATCCCGTTCACCAGAGCTTCTTAGCCTTTTGGGTTTTCGGGGTTTTTTTTAGGGAGTATGGGGGCTATTGACCTAATTTGAAAATTTGACCAAAGCTGTGGACTCTTTAGAAAAATGTGCAAATGAGGCTGGAATTCCCATCATTGACTAGAGCAGCGGTTAGCCTTCACCCAGCATCATGATCTCCTGGGGGTGCTTACTAGAAATGCACATTCCTAGGCCCATCCCCGGATTCCAATCTAGACGGTGTGCCTAGGAACCTGCATTTTGGGAGGCCCCCTGAAGTGGAGGGGAAAGACAGAGGCCCTCGAGTGGGGGCCTGGCTGTGCCCCTGGGTGGGTCTGTGCCGCACAGCCCCTGCACCGGTCCCCTGGGAGCCAGCGGAGCCGAGCAGGCATAAGCTTCATCCGGTTCCTTTCCCGCTGCACCGCCCTCTACCCATAGGGGTAGGACAGGCAGCAGGCCAAGCCAAACACTTAAGACTCATTAGTGGGGAAAATGGAGCCTGGGCTGGTCCCAGTGCCCGGGCTCTGCTGGGAGGGGGAAGAGATGGGGCCCTGCTTGCAGAGAAGGCCAGAGCCAGGTCTGGTGGGTGGGGACAGCACACTCTCCCTCTGACTGAGGACCGGTTCGGGGGCCTTGCTGGGAGTCAGGGAGAGAAGAGGGCAACATACATGAGCTTTGAACCACCTGTAAAGTGTTTGACAACAACCGGGAAAGTGTGATCTTCTTAGCATGTAGTCATTTCTCAGACTGTGCCTGGGGTTCTTGGGAGTGGCCTCAGAGGGGCAGGTCTTGGTCTTTGGAACATGGCTTTGGATTTTGGAAATGGCTGAAAGTCACTTGGATGTCTGTATTGGGGAATTCTTTGGGCGGTCAAGCGGGCTGATCACTTTTGGTCCAAGGTGTCTCTGAAGGCGATTTCTGAAGAGTTGAATGAGCTCTAGAATAAGTGTACAGCCCTCGAGGGTACCACTTTGAAGACACCAAGTCCATGTGTTTATAAACGAATCAACCCCTTTCCTACATGTCAGAAAGCTGAACTGTCCCTTCCCGGGATCTTTGTGATAATTCTCAGAGGATCTGGTCCCAATCCTGTCATGATTAGAAACGTCTCCGCACGGTCTCTCCCTGATTCCTTGCTTCCGAGGCCCTCACCCAGAGCCTGTCCACGTGTGAATTTGATGCCAGATAACAGAGGAAGCTTTTGGGAACTGAACAGGAGTGGAGTCCACGGGGCAGTCCCACATTCCCTGCAATCCAAGGCTGGAACTGGTGTTTGGGTTGGGGTTAAGCCTGTGAACGAGCTGCCCGTTGCCCATGGAAGCCTTTTGCTATTTGGGTGGTACTGCTGGGTGTTGTGGGAAGTCTTCTACCCACTGTTCCTGCCCATTGTCCTTCCTCCAGCATCCTGTACCCCAAATGTGGTCCAGCCGTCTGCCATGGATGGGCACAGCCCATCCCCGAGAGGGCTAGAGACAGGCGGTTCTGGTGGAGGGGTGAGCGGGTCAGAGTTTATCTGTGGCTCCTGACCCTCAGGGACGCTCTCTGACCCTCAGCTTTAAAAGAAGGATAAAATAGAGGATCTCCTCTACAGAAGTGTTTTGAGGTCTAAATGGTGGCAAATGAACACACCTGGGACAGAGCAAGTGGTCCTGGCTAGTTCTTTCCTTTGTTTGTTTATATGGTGGGAACAGAGGACCTTTTTTGGATCTCTTGACTCCTAGACTCAGAGGAGGCTGACACTTGGCCTGGAAGCTGGTGGACGGGATTTTCTCGGGGATGATTTGCCTCTGGGGTCTCTCTGAGCCTGAAGTGTAGGTTCACCTGGGATAAGCCTTTGGCCACTGAGCCACTGCCCTGACTCCCCGCCCCTCCCCTGCCAGAGACAGCCCGTCACGGACACATGCTGGCAGGTTCCAGAGGCACACGGCTCTACCCTGGGGAGAGTGCCAGGCCCTCGTGGCTGGAGCTTCCTGGGTGCAGAATGATCAAGTAGGTTTTAATCGCTGCCCAAGGAGCAACTCTAATTATACTTTCATTTATATAGCACTCTGTCTCCAAAGGGCCAAACACCCATTCATTCATTTTTTTAAAGACAAAGCTTGTTGAATTTTTTTTCTGATGACAAAAGCAAAGCATATTCATTGTAGACCACTTAGAAAATACAGAGAAGTACAGTTAAGAAAAGAAATTGCTTGTAACTTCACCACCCCGATATACCATTTTTTAAAAAGTTTACTTTCTATTTTAGAATAGATTTAGGTTAACAGAAAAATTGCAAAAATAGTACAGAGAGTTCCCCTCAACCCACACCCAGTTTTCCTTAATGTTAATATCTTACATTGGTATGGTACTTCGGTTACAACAAATGAAATGGTATTGATACATTTTTGTTAAAGTCCAGACTTTATTCACATTCCTTAGTTTTTACCTAATAGCCCTTTTCTGTTCCAGGATCCCACATTACATGTAGTTGTCATGTTTCTTTAGGCTCCGTTTGGCTGTGACAGTTTCTGAGACTTGCCTTATTTTTTTTTTTTTTTTGCGGGTCCCTCACCGTTGTGGCCTCTCCCGTTGCGGGGCACAGGTTCCGGACGCGCAGGCTCAGCGGCCATGGCTCACGGGCCCAGCCGCTCCGCGGCATGTGGGATCTTCCCGGATCGGGGCACGAGCCTGTGTCCCCCGCATCGGCAGGCGGACTCTCAACCACTGCGCCACCAGGGAAGCCCGACTTGCCTTATTTTTGATGACCCTGACAGTTTTCAAGAGTACTTGTAGAATGTCCTTTAATTTGAGTTTCTCTGATGTTTTTCTCCTGATTAGACAGTGATTATAGGTTTTTGGGAGGTGGAAGTAAAGCATCATTTTCATGAGACCATATCAAAGGTACCTGATATCCAAACGACTTATTACTCTTAATTTTAACCTTGATCAGCTGGCCAAGGCAGTGTTTGTCAGATTTCTCCACTGTGAAGTTACTCTTTCCCCACTTTCCATACTGCACTCTTTGGAAGGAAGTACTAACTCTGGTGTTTTGATACATTTGTTTCCAATCTCAAACGTTTCCCCCTCACTTCCTAAAATGAAAGCAAAATTCCAGTGGGCGCTTGTTAATTCCTGACCTGTTGGTCTTAACCAGGAGCTGGGGTCTGGGTTCTAGCCTAGACAGTTTTTATTTTCTTATTTTCTGGAGATCTTAGCATGTAAGCACATATGACCAATTTAAATGAGTCTGCGCTTTGGTTTCATCGATTAAAACGTAGTTTTCGAGCATTTACGATGTGCCAGGCGCTGTGCTGTGTCTTTCATGCCTTGTTAGTCCACGTACCACCTGGTGGTAGAGATACTTTTGTTCTCTTCATGTTGTGGGTGAGAAAACTGCGATTCGTGGGAGTGAAGAAAGTCGCCCAGAGTCACACAGCGGGCAAGTGACAGAGTTGGAATTCAAACCTTGGTCTGTGACGCCAGAGCTCAGCCCTAACCCATGCTTAACTGGACTGGTGAAGAGCAATCGTAGGGAAGGCGGTCAGAGTACAGGCTCAGGGGTTTGGATCATAGTTCTTCCATTTACTAGCTGTGTGGCCTTGGGTAAGTCACTTCACATCTCTAAGCCTCAGTTTTCTTAACTGTTCATTGGGAGAGTAACATTATCTTCCTCAGAGGATTAAATTACTTAAACAGTGCTTGGCTCAGGGTAGGAAATCAACAAGGGTTATTATTGTTATTACTATGCTGTTTTCTCATTTTCACATGCATCCATCCTTCATTCATCCATCCATCCATGAAAAGCATTGCTTGCTCTGGGCCTTGGTTTCCCCATCTACAGTGGGCGTTAAACAACAGTGGGTGTTTTGAACCTTTTTTGTGCCACTGGACACTTTAGGTGGTCTGGTAAAGTTAAAGACATAGGATGACAAAGGAAGCTAATTATATCAACAAACAGTTATCAAAATATTGAAAAATGAATTTGTGCCGTAGTAATACATACATCTATTTATTAATGCATTAAACAAGATCTAGTGGTAGGTCCGGTCCCTACTACAATTTTGAGGTAGTCATATGAATAATGTTTAGAGAATTCTGCCATGACTGTAATGAGCTATGAAGATACTTGTCATTATTCTTAGTGACAAAGTCTTAGGTCCTCCTAATTCTGCTGGGGCTTGGTGCCTGTGTTCATAATAGAAAGAAACACTCAATTTCCGTTAGCATTGCTGAACGCTTAGCAAACATTTATCCCCTCACTCCAGGTTCACAGATGGCTGAATTCTTAACATGGACCCCAGGTTAAGAAGGGAGCTGGTGGATGCCCGGGGTCCCTTCCAGCTCTTACAACGTGTGATTCGAGTCTGATCCCGAGGGTTTCCGGGGGGTGGAGAGAAAGGAGCCCTGTGTTCCCAGGATACTGACCACAGGACAGACATGCCTTGGGGCCTTTCAAGCCTCAGCCTGGCTTTCCCGGATTGCTCTGTTCTAGATGTTTCAGAGAAGCTGGCTGGCAGCTCCCCGTGGAGACTTTGCCCTCACTGATGAATGGCTGCTGCCGCACATCTATTGACCGGAGCCCTTTGTTTTCGAGAAGCAACCTGCCTTTCTCTTGTTAACCCCTGCCGGCCTGGCCCCAATCAGGATGCTTTCTGTGCTCCGGGCTCAGCCCCGGGGCAAGACAGACATCAGGAGAAGGTTAACATCTGGGATGAAGGGCGCCCACCAAAGGCCAGGAGCTATGCTGGGCCCTCTTATCTAAGTGCTTGGCTCATTGAATCTGCTGGCAGCACAGGAGCTAGACTTCAAACCCCAGGTCTGTCTGAACTTCAAACGCTGTGCTCTCTCCGGGGCTCCAGAAGCTTCTATCCTTTCTTCAACACACAGGTGAGTTTGGGGTCTTTTCCACCCCAAGATACACACATAACCACCCCCCACCCCCCTTCCCACCACACACACACACACACACACACACTCCACACACATACACTTTCTCAGATCCACAGACAGATCGGGGTTGGTTTCACCCAGCATGAGAAGGAGCCATTGACTGAAGCTTTGGGGTGCTGGGAAGATGAGAAAGGCCCTCCCTGCCCCCAAGTCTGCTAGTTTTCAGCCCCTGGAAGCCAGCATTTTCATCACTAGCAGCCCATATCTTTGGGTTAAGCATTGCCCTCCCTGGGGCTTTGGATTAGAATACAATCTCTAAGGCAATGCTAATTCTTCCGACCTTAAAGCCTTTGTTAGTGTTTGTGCAGGTAGCAGGGCACAGGCACGGAAGAGGAAGCCGTGGCGTCTGAGGGCCCGGGACCCCGCCGGGGCTATGCTGAGACACTCAGCAAACTCCTCCATGCAATGCAATCCAACAGACATTTTATCGAACCATCTGTTACTCATGCTGGGGAAGTGGAGGTGAGTCAGGTACAGCCATCATCTCAGGGTCAAAAAGTCTGGCAAGGAAGACATCTACAGGAGACAAACCAAACTATGGTGTCATAGAGATAATAATGGTGACATGTACAGTGTGAGACAGTGCAGAGCAATTTGGATGGGAGCTGTCTTAGTCTGCTCTGGCTGCTGTAACAAAATACCACAGGCTGGGCAGCTTAAACAACAGGAACTTAGTTTTTCACTGTTCTGGAAGCTGGAAGTCCATGGTGCTGGCAGGGCTGGTGTCCTCGGAGGTCTCTCTCTTTGGCTTGAAGGCAGCAGCCACCTCCCTGTGTCTTCACATGGGCTTCCCTCTGTGTGTGTCTGTGTCCTAATCTCCTCTTCTTTATAAAGACACCAATCATATTGGATTAGGGCCCATCCACATGACCTCATTTTCACTTAATGACCTCTTTAAAGACCCTATCTCCAAATGCAGTCACGGTCTGAGGTGTTGAAGGTCTTCAACATGTGACTTTGGGGGCTGGAGGGGGCACAATTCAGGTTGTAGGAACAGGAGTTGCCCACGGAACACGGAAGAAATGAGGCTGATGGGGGTGAGGGTGGACAGAGCGGGGTCAGGAGAGGCCTTGACTGTCAGAGTTAAGCTTCATGTTATAGGACTTAAAGGTGCTGGCGCCTGTTCTGTAGCTGGAAAGTGAAAGCATCTCATCTTGTTCCCAACGCTCTGGAGATTCTGGGAGGGGTGAGAGCTCTCAGGCCTACAGCCCTCAGGGCTGGTCATGGGGGCCACGCCCCAAGGAGGGGCCAGCATTGTCCGTCTGCCCGGGCTCTGTGGGAGCCCCGCCCAGCTGGGTGGGTCGCAGAAACTTGTCAAGGAGGAAACCTTGCCGCTTTCCAGAAAATCCCGTCTGAATGGGCATGGTTGTACAAAGACCTCACAAGGCAGAGTCTGATGGGCAACCAGAGTTCAGGTCATGCTCTCAACAGAGAGGCAGAGGGGTGGAGTTCTGCCTTTAGGGCTTTCACCATCCGGGGGGCGTGGTCGACGGAGGAGGTATGAGGTCCCGTGCTGTCACATTCAGATCCCTCCGTCTCGCTGCTTCCTGCTTCCTCTTCCGTTAAAAAGAGGGCCTGGCCCTTCTGCCACTGACTTTAGGATCCTGAAACTGAGAAGGAAATGGGGGCAGAAGGGCCAGCTGAGGGCATGGAACAGGCCCCTACCTCTGGGGAGAGCCTTTCTGCTCCATCCACCAACCAGGATGAGGAGGCAGGGGCAGGGATGGAGGATGGGGTACTTCTGCTGGATAATTAAAAAACAAAAAACAATTTACTGACCTGGTGTGTCCAGTTCATGAATTTTAAGCATAGAGCTTTGCTGGGTTTTTTCATATGAATACGTGTGTGTCACCACCACTCAGATCAAGATATAGAATGTACAGAGCCCAGAAAACTCCCTCCTTTGTATCCCTTGCACCCCACCCCCCAGGAACCACTATTCTGACCATAGATTAGTTTTGTCCTTGAACGTCACATAAATGGAATCACACAGGATGCAGTCTCTCGCGTCTGGCTTCTTTCGACACTCGTTATTATACCTGAGATATTCTCCCTCTGAGTTCTGCAGGGCAGAACAGGGCAGACCCTCCTCAGATAGTCTCTTCCACATACGCCCCTGAGCTTGGCCCCCAAATTCCTTGACATTTCTCGTGGCAAGATGTCGCTGCCTTTGAATCCGGGTGGGGTTGTGACTGCTTTGACCGGCAGAGTGTGAAGAATGATGCTGCAATTCCTAGGCCGAGGCATAAAAGGTGGTGCAGCTTCTGCCTTATTTGCTGGAACGCTGGTGGTTGGAGTGCTGGGTAGCCACGTAAGAAGTCTCACTACCTAAGGCCGCCATGTTGTGAGGAAGCCTAGCCTCATGGGGAGGCCGTGGCAGGTGCTCTATCTCTGAGTCTACCCAGCCCAGGCACCCGGCGTGTGAGTGAATGGACCCCAGAGGGTTCCAGCCCCCAGGTGTCAATCATTCCCTGCCTTACCTTCCCCCCTTGATGGACCCATTTACCAAATCCCTGACCCACGGAATACAGGCACATGATAAATTGGCTGTTTTAAAAGCAGCCAAGTTTTGGTAATTTATTACCCCAATAATAACTGGAACACATGGTGAGAAGTAGATTCAGGAAGGCTGAGTTTAGCTTTCTCGTTGGGTGGGAAATGGCAAGAAAATCTGCTTTCCTGAGCCTACCAGTTGCTTCACAGCCCTGCCTTGGCCTCATCATCTGGTCCGTTCTTCAGACCTGCTCATCTCGGTCTTAGGCCAGTTGTCAATTAATTCTCTGCCTCCCCGACCCCAGAAGCCGAAGGCTTCTCCTGGTGAGGGTGTGATTCCTCCCACACAACTTTGCCTTCCTATCAGACTCTCCCAGAGAGGGGAGTGCATGGAATATTTGGGGCTATAGACAATCTCTGGCCGCTGCAAGGAAATCACATGACAAGTCCCAGGCCCATAGTGCTCGAGAGATGTGTGTATTCAAAGCATCATCATTCCTCTTCTACGGCCAGGGGTCCTCTCTGTGGCCTCTGGATGGAGACAGTGCTCGGGGAGCAGGACTTAGGCACCCTGGCTCTTGGAACCCTTTTCTGAGGGTGCAGCTCTGGGTCAAGCTTTTTACCTACATTATGAAATGTCACCCTGGCTGTGGGGATGGAGTAGAGCGTGGCACTTAAAGTGACAGATTTGGCACAGTTGCTCTGCTACTTACTAGCTGTGTGACAATGGAGAAGTTGACCTCTCTGAGCTGCAGCCCCCAATTTTGTACAAAGGGCATAATAATAAATAGTCCTTGCTTTGTCCAGGGCTGCAGTGAAGACTGAAAGAAATAATAGTACATGGACAGTTTTTGCTTGGTACATAGTAAAGCTTTCCATAAGTGTTAGACACACGAAACAAAACAAAATGGGATGGGGGAGGGGAGCTGATGTGATAGGCATTATTATTGAATTTTTTCAGGTGAAGAAAAGGCCTGAGGTCATGGAGCTAATAGGTGGAAGAGACGTGGTGCCAGGTCGGGTCTGGCTGCAGCCAAAGCGCATGCTCCTTTCACTCTGTCTCTTTGTCTTCAGAGCAAGTGCCTGTAGGTCTGGAGCCCATGCGTGACCTTGCAGAGCTTCATGCCCCGCCCAGGATCACGGCTGCGTCCAAGGCTGGTAGAACTGGGTTGCTCTCCTGAGGCATGGTGGCAGCCCACTGCAGTGCCCCCTCCAGCCCCAGTGAGCCTGGCCATGCCGGGCTGCAGCCACTGAAGGGTTCACTGAAGGGTTCACTGAAGGGTGCAGAAGGTTGCACTGCAGTACCACTGCCCTGCCTCCCAGAAGGCCCCGTTTTTTTCTGTTTTTCCTGTGATCTAGACAGAATGCAGGTGCTTGGAAACTGCCCTTACCTCAAGAGTCTGATTTATATATTTTTTTAACAACTTAATTGAGATATAATTCAAGTATCATACAAATCACCCATTTAAAGTGTACCATTCAGTGGCATTTATGAGATTCACAGAGTTGTGCAACCGTTAAGCAATTTTAGAACATTTTTGTCACCCCATAAAGACACATTGCACCCCTTAGCCATAACCTTCTACCCTCCCCTGGCCCTCAGCACTAGGCGACCACTAATCTACTTTCTGCCTCTATAGATGTTCCTATTCTAGATATTGCATATAAACGGAATCATAAGACATGTGGTCTTCTGTGTCTGGCTTCTTTTCCTTCACATGTTTTCAAGGTTATCCATGTTGTAGCAGGTACCTTTCCTTTTTATTGCCAAATAATATTCCTTGTATGGCTATACTCCATTTTATTTGATAGGCTTGTTTTCCCTTTTTAATTGTTCTGAATAATGATTTTGTAAACATTTGTGTACATGTTTCTGTGTGGACATATGTTTTCATTTCTGTTGGGTACATACCAAGGAGTGGAGTGGCTGACTCTGCGGTAACTCTAGGGTTAACCTTTTGGGAAACTGCCAGACTGTTTTCCAAGCAGTCGCACCATTTTACACTCGACCAGCAGTGTAGGAAGGGTCTGATTTCTCCACCAACATCTCACCAACATCTGTCTTTTTTATTTTTTTAATTTTTATTTATTTATTTATGGCTGTGTTGGGTCTTCGTTGCGGTGCGCGGGCTTCTCACTGCAGTGACTTCTCTTGTTGCAGAGCACGGGCTCTAGGCACGCAGGCTTCAGTAGCTGCAGCACTTGGGCTCAGTAGTTGTGGCTCGCGGGCTCAGCAGTTGTGGCGCACGGGCTTAGTTGCTCTGTGGCATGTGAGATCTTCCCGGATCAGGGATCGAACCCGTGTCCCCTGCATTGGCAGGAGGATTCTTAACCACTGCGCTACCAGGGAAGCCCAACATCTGATTCTAGCCATCCTCATGGGCGTGAAGTGGTGTATCTTTGCGGTTTTGCTTTGCATTTCCGTGGTGGCTAACGACGCTGATCACCTTTTCATTTGCGTATTGGTCTTTTGTATATTTTCTTTGGAGAAATGTCTATTCGGACCCTTTTCCGACTTGTCTTTTTTTATTGAGTTGTAAGAGTTCTCTATACAAGTCCCTTATCCTGGTTGATTTTTAAGACTCTTTAGGAAAGGCCATTTCGTAACTTCCCCGATCGAGTGTTTACTGGCTGGAGAACTGCGTTAGAAACAAAACATTGCCTCATTCTGGAGGCAGAGCTGACACTTCTTGGAAGCAACATACTTTCCCGGTGCTGGCAAAAACAGACAGCGTCGTCCTGGTTCTCCTTTCCCCTCATTTCTCGTTCCTTGAGCTCCACCTAAATCAGTGGGTCTCAAGTGGAGTAGAGTAGAGGTACGTGTCAGAAGTGCCTGTGAGACCCTTTCAACCCTCACAATCCTCCCCTTCTCCCCAGAGTCTGATGTGCTTTCGTCTTTCCTCCATTGCTCACCTTCTTTTTGAGAATCACTGTCCTAAAAGGAAGGCTTTGAGAGTAACCCTGGCATGGCATGATATGGCCCCTGGGTGGCAGCAAAACTGAGAGAAGATCCAGGGATTGGTGGCAATGGCCACTGCTGATCCTGAGACAAACAGTATGGAGCTTCCTCCAAAAATTGAAAATAGAACTACTCTATGATTCAGCAATCCCACTTCTGGGTATATAGCCACAGGAATTGAAATCAGGATCTTGAAGAGATATCTGCATTCCCTTGTTCACTGCAGCCTCGTTCACAATGGCCAAGACACGGAAGCAACTTAAATGTCCATCGATGGGTGAATGGTTAAAGAAAATGTGGTATACACATACAATGGAATATTATTCAGCTGTGAAAAAGAAAGGAAGCCCTGCCATTTACAACAACATGGATGAACCTGGAGGACAGAATGCTCAGTGAAACAAGCCAGTCACAGAAGGGCAATACTACATGGTATCACTTATATAAAGAATCTAAAACAGTCAAACTCATAGTAGCAGAGAGTAGAATGGTGGTTGACAGGAGCTTCTGGGGAGGGAGAAATGAGGAGGTATTCATCAAGAGGTAGAAAGTTTAGCTTATACGAGATTGATAAATACTAAGGACCACTGTATGGCATTGTGCCTATAGTTAATAATACTGTATTGTCTACTTAAACATTGGCAAAGAGGGTAGATCTTGTATTAAATGTGCTTACCTCAGACACACACACACAATAATGAGGACAGGAGGAAAATTTTGGAGGTGATGGATATATATTGATGGCATAGCATTGATTATGGTGATGGTCTCATGGGTATAGACTTACCTCCAAACTCATATTTACACACTAAATATGTACAATATTTTGTGCACCAGTTATACCTCAAAAACGTGGTGTAAACAGAAACAAAATAATAAAAAAAGGAAGAACATTCCCTTCTTGCAGACTGCTGCCTCTAAGGCTGGTTAGGTGTCAGACCGTTCTGTGGCCGAAGCCAAGAGGGTAATGTAGTGAGGCACCTTCATGCTCTAGGGAGGAAGGGAGGGATAAGGGCATCATTTTGTTTCTAAGAAGGATCTCAACAGCATCATCGAGTATTTATTAAGCTCTCATGTTGAGCCAGGCCTTGTGCTAAGCATTTTATATTCGTTGTCTCATTAAGTCTCCATCATAACCTCATGGGCTAGGCACAGTTCATTCTTGTTTTCCAAATGAGGGAAGTGAGCCCAGATAGATAAACTTGCCAACCCTCACCCAAATCACAGGTGGCAGAGCGGGGATTCAAACCCAGGCTGCCTGCCTTCAATACCTGCACGTTTAAATTCCTCCTTCTCAAATACTCAGCGTGCCCAGTTTCTTGAAATCAAATCCTGCTGACTGTTCATTTTCACGTTGTCAATTTCCATAGAAATTTGCATGGGAGGCATGCGAGCTGTAGGAGAATCTCTGAGCACGGGTTCAGAAAACTGGCACTGAGAACTAGTCTAGTATACTCAGGTTTTGTGTGATTTTGGTCCATTATATCACCTTTCTCTAAACTTCCTTACCATACAATGGAGATAACATGCCTACGCCACGGGGTTATCGGGAGGGTCAAATGAGATTATGGCTGTGAGAGTGATTTGTAAACTCTAAAGTTTGAAAAGTCAGGGATTGTTATTCTTATTACATTGTTCCCTTAACGCAGGTCAGATCCTGTCATTAGCAGCCCCAAACCTAGATAACAAGAGTTCCAAGTCTTAGCCAAGAAGCTCAGCGTTGGCTCACTTCTTTGGAGCAATATTTGGGACAATAGAAACGGGGCCCCGCCCAAGCACTGGAGTGTGGAGCTTGTGGTACTCGGTTAATCCCTGAATCCTACCCATCACTCCTCACTTCCCAACCACCAGCCAGAATCTTGGTCTTTTTGCCTTCATTCCCCTCCTCCCGTCTGCCCTGGTAGGCTGAGCTGGCTGAGTCTTTACCTTTTTTTTTTTGCTTGCCCCTTGGCAGGAGCTGCGTGGTTCTTTGTGGCAGAGACAGGATGTGTTCGACAAATGCCCACATATTCCTTGGTTGGGGCTAATGAAATGTAAGCAGAAATGACACGTGTTCTTTCCAGGCTGAGGCAGTTAAGAGCCCATGTTCCCCTTGCATCTCTTTTCCCCCTGTTGGAAGCCATCTATAAGAAATAAATCTTTGTCATGATAAACTACTGAGATGGGGGCTCATTTGTTCAGCGATGTAGCCTAGCATGGCCCCGACAAATATATTTCCTGCTATCAGTGTACGTAGAGGGGAGGAGGGAAGACCCTACTCCAGGCAGAGCAGCATGAATAAGATTCTCCCATGTTAAAGGGAGGATGAAAAAACTGGTGTGGATGGAGCTGAGTTTCCTTGTACACAGGGCCCTACAGCATAGCTAAAGTCACACGTGTTGAGTCTCGGCTCTGCCGCTGATTGGCTGTGTTGCCAATTGCCTTGGACAAATTACTACTAAGTCTTGGTTTCCTTAACCGTAAACTTCAGGCAATAACAGCACCTTAGACCAGCCCGTGGAGATGTGGTGAAGATTGAATGAGTGCTTAACTCAGTGCCTGATAAAAATCAGCCATGGTAAATCTCAATCATTGTTATGACAAGGGAGGAATGTGAACTGATTTCAGGACAAAGAAAAGTGTGCTCTATGCTTCCAGGAATCTGGAGCCTAAGATGGTAAATAGGACAAGACATGGAGATAGGGTGTTCTGAAGGCACCTAAAACGGATTCATCCAGCCTGCATTCCGTCCATCCATCCATCCATCCATCCTTGCAACGATCTAAACAAAACCCCCCAAAATCATTCTCTGGATCTTGCAAGGATGTCTCTAACCAATAGAGAGATGAAGCCTGGAATACTGGGGTTACTGGAAAAAACTTTTTACAGCTCTGCTGCCTCCTTAACAGGAGCTAGAAAAAAATAGAAATGTCAGGAAGGGAGCCAAGGCCAATGACGTCTTGGTAGGAAGGGCGGCAACAGGAAGGCAGCATCAAGGTTAAGTGCCTCTCCTTGGGGCGGGTCCTCCCTCGTGTGAAGAGCTTAGTGGGGAGGGGTGGGGGGACTCTGCATCCCAGGGCACTACGGTGCAGGGGTCTCTGGCTTGCAGTCCACCAGGTTTCTGGGCTGGTGTGAGGAGAGCAGGATGGTGGGAAGCCGGGTGGTGCGTCCCTGAAGTTACATCTCAGAACCAAGGAGGGTGGGAAGGACCACCGTTGGCAGCAGCATTGCCGGCAGCCTCGTAGAAGTGTTAGGAGCACGGGTGAACTGAATTGTAAACCCTGGTCAGAGTGAACATGGTGAGTCTTTTTTGCCCAGCATCTATTGCCCTGTCTCCTGGTTACTCCGTCAGCTCTAAACCCATAGGTTCAGCAACGCTGATTCCAACTCTAGCTCCAGAGCTGGGCAAGTGACCTGGGCCTGACCATTCACAGCATCAGTTCTTCCAGGCCACTGTGGTGGGTTCAGGGGTAGATATGTGACCCAAATGGTCAAATGGGATTTGATTTCTGCACTTTTGTTTGAACTTCTGGGGAATAGAATCTCTCTTTTCACTGGGATCACAGCTGGGAGGATATGGGCCTGGAACTTTTAGAAGCTAGTAAGTACAGGGAGAAAGTCTCCCTAAGGCTAACCCAGAAAAACATAGTGTTGAGAGAAGGACAGAGGCCACATCCTGATGTCATTGTGTGTGAGCCCCTGGATCCAACCATACCTGAAGGACTGCTGAATTTTTCAGTGATTTGAGAGTCTTGACTGATACAGTGGTTCTCCGAAAACCGTATCTGTCTCTCCGAACACCTTTATATGGGGGAAATCTCACCACCAGCATGCATTTCCACTCTCCCCCTTTCCTCTCAATTCACAATGGATTACTTACTCTGCAGCAGCTTATGAGCTGGGCTCCTGGCATCAAAAAAGAACAGGACCTGGACCTTATCTTCAAAGAGTCATGGCCTAGAGAGAGTGAAAAACATAACTAGAATACCTCAGGGTAAGATGTGCTGAGATAAAGTAAAAACTAACTGTCATAGGAACTAATTGGAGAAAGGAAGCCTGGATCTCAGAGGGACAGGAGTGTCAGTTAAGGCTGTTTAGAGGAGGTCATAGTCATTCATTTCAGAAGGTATTGATTGAGCATCTACTATGTCTCATATACTGCACTAGGTGCTGGGAATAGACAAACAGATATTTACAAACACGTATGGTCCCTGGCCTCAAGGAGCTGATAGTCTAGTGGAAACAGGGGGACCAGACTTCTCAGAATAACCCATAAGGGCAGAAGGATCATGGTGCTGTGAGAATGAATAACCTTCAAAGAACTTTGGGATTTAGGGGAGGGCCTCTCCAAAGAGGAGATGCTTGAGCTAATAGTTGAAGGGGGAGCAGGAATTAATGAGGACAAATGAACTGAGAACACGGGGAAGCATCCTGGGCTGAAGGGAACACATCTGCGCAGTGGGAAGGTGCGAAGGCAACCAAAAAAACAGAACAAATTATTTGGCTGTCTTACTGAGAAGTTAGGACCCATGATGCTTAACTCCATGGCTTTCTCACCCACCATGTTTTTTTGAATCACCTTGAATATTGTTTTCCTCATCTATAAAATGGGATAACAATACCCACTTTGCAGGTTTGTTGAGGAGATAGAAGGACATGATGTGTTAAAGGGCCTGGCAGAGAGAAGGTAGTCAGTAAATAACGTTTTCCTCCCCCTCAGGTCCCATCCCGATCATTCCAGCTGAAGTGTGATTTGGGCTGTCATTTGGCTCTCAGCATGTTCACTTTCCTTCTGGGAACCCTCCTCCTTATTCACCTGCTCCCCACAGCTCTGTCCTGAGAACCCTGCTCTCATTGGCTCCTCCAGGTGGCCAAGACCTGGGTCGGGCAGTGTGGACAGAGATAGGGCATGTTCTGGGCTGAACTGTGTCCCCTCACTCCTGAATTCCTATGTTAATGTCCTAACCCTCAGGACCTCAGAAGGTGATGGTATTTGGAGATAGAGTCTTTAAGGAAGTGATCAAGTTAAAATGAGGTCATTAGGGTGGACCCTAATCCAATATGGCTGATGTCTTAATAAGAAGAGGAAATTAGGGTGTTATATGTGCAGAGGGAAGGCCATGTGAAGACACAGGAAGAAGATGGGCAGCTACATGCCAGGGAGAGAGGCCTGAAATAGATCCTTCTCTCACAGCGCTAAGACGGAACTAACCTTGTGGACACCTTGATCTTGGACTTTTAGCTTCCCAAACTGAGAAAATACATTTCTGTAGTTTAAGCCACCCAGTCTGTGGAACTGGTTATGGCTACTTGAGCAGACTAATACAGGGTGACAGTGACAGGCACAGAAAGGCACCTGGGCCACGGGTCATTGCTACACGCCTGAGAGAGGACTCCTAGTTGCTTCACCTCCCACGTCCCACAGGCATCCCCCTGAGGCCGGAAGAGGCACCTTCACTCTCCTCTCCTTGGACACAGATGATAGAGAAAGAGCAGGAGAGAAAAAGAGGCCCTGGGAACAAAGGGGCTTTGTCCTCCTGCTGCCTTCACCTGTGCTGGGATGCGGGTGAGTGAAGTGTAAGGTCTCTAACCAGGGTGGAATCAGACTGCTTGAGTGTTCATGTCCTGACTCCACCACTTCCTGGCTGTGTGACTTTGTGAAAGTTAATTACCCTCTCTGTGCTTCACCTGCCTCATTACTAAAATGAGACTACTCAGTGTCCCTACTCCACTGGGTTGTCGTGGAGATTAGATTTGTGTTTAGGACAGTACCTGGCACAGAGTAAATGCTGTGTGTGTGCCAGAGAACATTAGGACTGCTCCCCTCTTAGAAACTTGCTCTTAAAATGGGAGGAATGTTCTTAACCTCACGAGGTTAGGCTAAGGCTGAAATAGGACATTTCATGATGTTTCAGAACATCGGACATGCAAGAATCCACAGAGGTTAGTTGTTGAATTATTAACTTAGTGCAAGTCCTAGTTCTGCCAGCCATTCGAGTGGTTGGGTAATCACGGGGGTCTCGGTTAGCCTGTCTGTAAAATGGCTCAGCTGGCTCCTCACGCCCCTGCTGGCCTCATAGAGCTATTGTGAAATGCAAATCAGGGGACAATTGTAAAATAGCTTTGTAAAATGAAAGCCTCATATCAGTGGGAACGTACGCTCCCACAGACATAATAAGAGCTAATATTTAAGTGCTTACCATTATTTGACATTCTTCTAAGTGTCTCACATATATTTCTCATTTAGTCTTTAGAGCAGCTCTATGAGCTGGGCCCTATAATTCCCTGTTTTATAGGCGAGAAAACTGAACATAAAGAAGATTAAGTAACTTGCCCAAGATTACCAGTAAGCGATGGTGCTGGGGTTTGCATCCGTGAGTCAAACGTGGGTGCTTATACCTTTAATCAGAGGGCAGTGCTGTCCAATGGAACTTTCTGTGATGATGGAGATGTCCTAGAGCTGCCCTGGCCACCACAGTAGCCCCACTGAGCCCTTAAGTGTAGCTCGTGTGACGGAGGGACTAAAATTTAAATCTAATTTAGTTTTAGTTAACTAAAATTAAAATAGCTACATGAGGCTCATGGCTACTGTACTGCATGGGCACAGCACTAGGCTATACTGTCTCCTGATTTATGCCCTAAAGCTAAATTTCAGACAGCATGCAAATGAGAAAAAGGTGATTCTCCAAATTCTCAAAGCTACTAAGTCAGGTTGCTGGGACTCCAACTCACTGCTCACTGCACCTAGCTCTCACCCCAGACATCAAGCCAGTCCTGACTCTTCCCTGCTGGACCTGCAGAGGACAGACTGTCCACTCCTGAGAGATGACAAAGGTCAGGGGATTTTTGGCGGCAGGGACCAGACCTCATTTCCCTGATGGCAGGTGCCGGTGGAGGTTGAGCGCCCCTCCCTGATCCCCAGACCCCCTGGTGCTTACAAGCCACCAGCTATGAGCTCTGCTTCTGCGTCCTGCCCCCACCCCCTGCAAGACCAAAGCTGGAGCGGAAGCCGACATGAAGCTCCTGCATTCCCTCTCTGGGCTGGAAGCCGAGCTGGCTGGTGCTCAAGGCTTAATTAGCTGAAATAACTGTGAATAATAATCTATAAAATGATAGTGGTTAAAGCTCAGGCCACGCTGCTTCTGATTATTCAGCCGCCCGGCAGGAGCATCACATTGCCAGCTCAGTCGTGCCAAGTCCGCCAGGCTGAGCAGGGTGACTGTTGTGCCCTGTGGAAGAAGCTCTCTGCCCTGCCCGCCCTTGCCTGCGTGATGGGAGAGGCGAGGCTCAAGGGCTTGGGGGCCCTGGCTCTGCATTGGCGAGATGGAGACCATATCCACATGGCAGGATGGTAGTGAGAGGTCGGCGAGATGTTTGCAACCCAGAAAATACTCCCGGAGAACGCCCGTTACATGGGCTGCATGGATGTCACCGACAAGGGGACACTAGCGCTTGTTGCTGAGTGACCTTGAGCTTGGCTCTTCCGGTCTCTGAGCCTGTTTCCCTCTCTGGAAAACCGAGGACACTCACTTTTGAAAGTCCTCGTGGAGGAGTAAATGCCCATGTGTACACGCAACGCTGGCACACAGCAGGTGCTCAGCAAATACTACTTTCTCTCCTTTTGGTTTTTCTCTTGTCTTTCTGCTGGATCTTTAGAAATATTCCTAGTGCAGGATAAGAGGGAAGGACTTGGTCAGGAGGTTGAAAGAAGCTGATGTTCCAGAAACGATCCTCTCCCCTAACACCTACCAACACTCTCTGAGGGAGGTCTATGTCACTGCGTGCTGGGAGTTTCAGACCAGAGCAGAAAGGGCAGCGGGCGGGACCTTGTGAGGACAGGTGGTGAGTGTTCTCCCCCAGAGACCTCCAGAGCCAACAGATCACTTTTCATGGTAGAACTATCGGATCAAGCCATAGGAAGTTGCCATTTTTCTAGGTCTAAAGTTGGTTGAACTTAAGTCTTGCAAGATAACTGAGGCTTGCCTTTGAGTCTGCATCATGTAATGTGCTGTTTCTATGTGCCTGTTTAAGGATGTAACACAAAAAGCATATATCTTTTAATAATGAGTTTTAAATAGCCCTTTGGAACACAACAGGAGAGAGGCCGTCAGGCAGGATATAACTAATTGCCAAGAAATTTGTGAGAACGTGACTGGTTAGGAGTTGAGAGGAGGGGCAGAGTGCTCCAGAGTAAGTGGGGTGATGCGCAGGTTAGCAGAAGGAGGTGAGGTTTAAATCGTGTCTGGAAGAATGGTTAGCAGCTTAAATAAGCAGAAAGGGGTGAAAACGATGCTCTTGGCAGAGGGAAATGGCATGACCAAAGGTCTGGGGAATCCTGAGAATCACCAGGGCAGGGAGATCATGTCTGGTGAACATTTCTGCATCCAGCACAATCCTCGGGAAAGAGTAGGTACCAGTATATATTGGGTAAAAGAATGAATGAATGAATGAAAAAATGAAAAGTGTGTGGAGATGAGTGAGCAAAGCAGTTGTCTTGGGGAGTAGTGGAAGACAAAGCTGTAACGATTGGTTGTGGAGGGTTCTGAATACAGACAAAGGAGTTTGGATACTACTCCAAGGAAACAGAAGTCCCCGACTATGAATTCAGCAAGTATTCAATACATACGTGTCAGGTCAGACTCTAGAGGTTAGAGAAAAGACCTCTAGGATCTCATAATTTGTTGATTTTAAGTCGATGTGGTCCTGGAAAACAGAGGCTATTCTGTATTAGTCTGGATAAGTTAGATTATGTTGCAGTAACAAATAGCATTAGAATTTCAGTGGCTTAAAGAACAAAGATTTATCTCTTGGTCACTTCACAGTTCCACCCACTGTAGCATTACCCCGAGGTATTTTCACTCCAGGATCAGCTGATGGGGGCAGCCGTCTATCTGGGACATTACTGCTCTTGTAGCAGAAGAAAAGTAAGACATGGTAAACCACATGCTGGGTCTTACAGATTCTGCTTAGAAGTGACACATTTCCTTGACTAAAGCGAAACTATGACCAAGCCAGCTGTCAGTGGAGTGCGGAAACTAATCCTCCCTTCCCAGGGAGTGGAAGTAAATGTTTTTGAACAGCAAAAGTACCACAGTTCCTCACTGAAATTTTGGGTAAAGTAAGAGTAAGTAGGCTACGGAGATAGAGAGATGGATAGATGGTAGGGAGATAGATGATCTTATCTGGGGATTCATTCTTGGGTTAATCTAAGTCTGAGCTTTGTAATTTTTTTTTTTTTTCCAGCTGTCTAGAAGTCATTTTTTCCTCGTGTAGCCATTCTTGGCCATGGTCTGGATGGGAGAGTTTTCTTTATGGGGTAGAATAATTTGTGGGGCCCATTGCAAAATGAAAGTGTGGAGCCTCTTGTTCCAAAATTATTAGGAATTTCAAATACTCTGTAATGGCCTATATGGGAAAAGAATCTAAAGAAGCGTGGATATATGTATACGTATAACAGATTCACTTTGCTGTACACCTGAAACTAACACGACACTGTAAATCAACTGTACTCCAATAAAAATGGAAAAAAAACCCCAACAAAAGCCCCCCAAATTGTTAAGAATTTCAAGACAGGGACAGTAAAGCAGTAAAGCAAGCATGGAGCTGCTTTCAGTGTGGGTGCTGTGCAACCGTTCAAGGTGCGGCGCACCCAGGAGGCTGGTCCTGTGTGTGGGTGACCCCTGGTTCAGAAAAGTCCAGGCTGGCTAGCGCTTCCCTCTCCTCTGCTTTTCACTGTGACTTTCTCCTCTCCTTTGAGCTCCTCCCCCCTCATTGCTTCCCAGATCTGAATAAGCTTGTCCACTTCTCATTGGTCAGGCAACCATTCCCCTCCACCCCCTAATAAATGCTCATGTTTGAGAAGCCTTTCATGATTTGAGTGAGGACCATGGGAGGAGGCAGGAAAGAGGCGAGTCAGAGGGCAACTTCAGGCTGCACCTGCCCAGCCGTCCTCATCTTAAGGTCCACAGCAGCTCCTTCATACCCTCTCGGTTCTCTTCAGACTTCTGTCTTCCGGCTCTTCTGTCAGATGAGAACAGCCATCTTCTCAAACCCGAATCTTCTGACCTCCCAACATCTGCAACCATCCTAACCCTGGGAGGAAGCAGGTTCTAACGTTCCACCTCTGCCGTGGACCCCTCCCTCCCCTATCTTTTACCCCTTTTCTCCTTCATCTGTTTTACTTTCTTTCAACAGGATCCTTTCCGTTGGCTTTTACTTTTCACATGACACCATTTTTTGAGATATAATTCACATACTATACAATTCGCCTATTTAAGAGTACAATTCAGTGGTTCTTAATTGTATTCAGAGTTATGCAACCATCACTACGATCGATTTTATTTTATTTATTTAATTTTTTCTGATTTTGTGGACAAAATTTATTTATTTTTACAGAAGAGACTATTTATTTAGAAGGAGAACAAATCACAGCAAATTATAAATTTTAAAAAGATGACAAATGCTATAAACTCAAAAAATCCAGAAAAATAACACTACAATCAATTTTAGAACACTTCGTCACCCTGAAAAAACTCTCACACACATTAGCAATTATTCCCCTTTTAACCTCCCCTTCCCGACAGCCCTAGGCAACCACTAATGTACTTTGTCTCTATAGATCTGCCTATTCTGGACATCTTAAGTAAATGGACTCATACACCTTGTGATTCTTTGTAACTGACTTCTTTCACTTAGCTTTCATTCTTAATGCTTTAAAGAATCAGCCATGTTGTACCATGTATCAGTACCTCATTCTTTTTTTTTTTTTTTTTTTTTGCGGTTCGTGGGCTTCTCATTGCTGTGGCCTCTCCTGCTGTGGAGCACAGGCTCCGGACGCGCAGGCTCAGCGGCCATGGCTCATGGGCCCAGCCACTCCGCGGCATGTGGGATCTTCCCGGACCGGGGCACGAACCCGTGTTCCCTGAATCGGCAGGCTGTCAACCACTGCGCCACCAGGGAAGCCCCCTCATTCTTTTTTTATTGCCAAATAATATTCCATTGTATGGCTATGCCATTATTATTTTTGACCATTATGAATAATGCTTGTATGAACATTTGTGTACATGTTTTTCTGTGGACATGTATTTTCATTTCTGTCAGGTATAGACTGAGGAGTGGAATTGCTGGGTCATATGGTAACTCTTTGTTTAACCTTTTGAGGAACTGCCAGATTGTTTTCCAAAGTGGCTGCATTATTTTACATTCCCACCAGCAGTGTGTGAGGTTTCCATTTTCTCCACATCCTTGCCAATACTTGTTATCATTTGCCTTTTTGATTGCAGCCCTCCATGTTGGTGTGAAATAGAATCTCAGCGTGGTTTTGCTTTGCATTTCCTTGACGGATAATGATGTCGATCGTCTCTTCACATGATTATTGGCCATTTGTATATCTTCTTTAGAAAAATGCCTGTAAAGATCCTTGGCCATTTTTTTTTTTGGCTGTGCCGTGCAGCATGCGGGATCTTAGTTCGGCAACCAGGGATCGAATCTGCACATCCTGCATTGGGAGCGCGGAGTCTTGACCATTGGACCTCCAGGGAAGTCCCTTCTTTGTCAATTTTTAACTGGGTTGTTTATCTTTTTATTATTGAGTTGTAATAGTTCTTTATTATATTCTGGATACAAGTCCCCTATCAGATATGTGATTGCAAACATTTTCTCCTGTTCTATGGGTTGTCTTTCTTTTTTTTCTTTTTTTTAACATCTTTATTGGAGTACAATTGTTTTACAATGTTGTATTGGTTTCTGCTGTATAACAAAGTGAATCAGCTGTACGTATACTTATATTCCCATATCCCCTCCCTCTTGTGTCTCCCTCCCGCCCCCCCATCCCACCTCTCTAGGTGGTCACAAAGCACCGAGCTGATCTCCCTGTGCTATGTGACTGCCTCCCACTAGCCATCTATTTTACATTTGGTAGTGTATATATGTCCATGCCACTCTCTCACTTCGTCCCATCTTACACTTCCCCCGCCATGTCCTCAAGTCCATTTTCTACCTCTGCGTCTTTATTCCTGTCCTGCCCCTAGGTTCTTCAAAACCATTTTTATTTTAGATTCCATATATATGTCTTAGCACACGGTATTTGTTTTTGTCTTTCTGACTTACTTCACTCTGTATGACAGACTCTAGGTCCATCCACCTCACTACAATTAACTCAATTTCGTTTCTTTTTATGGCTGAGTAATATTCCATTGTATATATGTGCCACATCTTCTTTATCCATTCATCTGCTGATGGACATTTAGGTTGCTTCCATGTCCTGGCTATTGTAAATAGTGCTGCAACAAACACTGTGGTACATGTCTCTTTTTGAATTATAGTTTTCTCAGGGTATATGCCCAGTAGTGGGATTGCTGGGTCACATGGTAGTTCTATTTTTAGTTTTTTAAGGAACCTCCATAGTGGCTGTGTTGGTGGGAATCAGTTTACATTCCCACCAACAGTGCAAAAGGATTCCCTTTTCTCCACACCCTCTCCAGCATTTATTGTTTGTAGATTTTTTTTTTTTTTTTTTTTTTTGCGGTACGCGGGCCTCTCACTGTTGTGGCTTCTCCCTTTGCGGAGCACAGGCTCCGGACGCGCATGCTCAGCGGCCATGGCTCACGGGCCCAGCCGCTCCGCGGCATGTGGGATCTTCGCGAACCGGGGCACGAACCCGCGTCCCCTGCACCAGCAGGCAGACTCTCAACCACTGCGCCACCAGGGAAGCCCTGTTTGTAGATTTTTTGATGATGGCCATTCTGACCAGTGTGAGGTGATACTTCATTGTAGTTTCGATTTGCGTTTTTCTAATGATTAGTGACGTTGAGCATCCTTTCATGTGTTTGTTGGCAATCTGTATATCTTTGGAGAAATGTCTATTTAGGTCTTCTGCCCACTTTTGGATTGAGTTTTTTGTTTCTTTGATACTGAGCTGCATGAGCTGCTTGTATATTTTGGAGATTAATCCTTTGTCAGTTGCTTCGTTTGCAAATATTTTCTCCCATTCTGAGGGTTGTCTTTTCGTCTTGTTTATGGTTTCCTTTGCAGTGCAAAAGCTTTTAAGTTTCATTAAGTCCCATTTGTTTATTTTTGTTTTTATTTCCATTTCTCTAGGAGGTGGATCAAAAAGGATCTTGCTGTGATTTATGTCAAAGAGTGTTCTTCCTATGTTTTCCTCTAAGAGTTTTATAGTGTCCGGTCTTACATTTAGGTCTTTATTTCATTTTGAGCTTATTTTTGTGTATGGTGTTAAGAAGTGTTCTAATTTCATTTTTTTTTTTTACATGTAGCTTTTCCCAGCACCGCTTATTGAAGAGGCTGTCTTTTCTCCATTGTATATTCTTGCCTCCTTTATCAAAAATAAGGTGACCATAGGTGCATGGGTTTATCTCTGGTCTTTCTATCCTGTTCCATTGATCTATATTTCTGTTTTTGTACCAGTATCATACTGTCTTGATTACTGTAGCTTTGTAGTGTAGTCCGAAGTCAGGGAGCCTGATTCCTCCAGCTCCGTTTTTCTTTCTCAAGATTGCTTTGGCTATTCAGGGTCTTTTGTATTTCCATACAAATTGTGCAATTTTTTGTTCTAATTCTGTGAAGAATGCCATTGGTAGTTTGATAGGGATTGCGTTGGATCTGTAGATTGCTTTGGATAGTATAGTCATTTTCACAATGTTGATTCTTCCAATCCAAGGACATGGTATATCTCTCCATCTGTTTGTATCATCTTTAATTTCTTTCATCAGTGTCTTATAGTTTTCTGCATACAGGTCTTTTGTCTCCTTAGGTAAGTTTATTCCTAGGTAATTTATTCTTTTTGTTGCAATGGTAAACGGGAGTGTTTCCTTAATTTCTCTTTCAGATTTTTCATCGTTAGTGTATAGGAATGCAAGAGATTTCTGTTCATTGATTTTGTATCCTGCTACTTTACCAAATTCATTGATTAGCTCTAGTAGTTTTCTGGTAGCATCTTTAGGATTCTCTACGTATAGTATCATGTTTTCTGCAAACAGTGACAGCTTTACTTCTTCTTTTCCGATTTGGATTCCTTTTATTTCCTTTTCTTCTCTGATTGCTGTGGCTAAAACTTCCAAAACTATGTTGAATAATAGTGGTGAGAGTGGGCAACCTTGTCCTGTTCCTGATCTTAGAGGAAATGGTTTCAGTTTTTCAACACTGAGAATGATGTTGGCTGTGGATTTGTCATATATGGCCTTTATTATGTTGTGGTACGTTCCCTTTATGCCTACTTTCTGGAGGGCTTTTACTATAAATGGGTGTTGAATTTTGTCAAAAGCTTTTCTGCATCTACTAAGATTGTCATATTTTTTAAAAATAAATTTATTCATTTATTTATTTTATTTTTGTCTACATTGGGTCTTTGTTGCTGTGCACAGGCTTTCTCTAGTTGCGGCGAGCGGGAGCTACTCTTTGTTGTGGTGCACGGGCTTCTCACTGTGGTGGTCTCTCTCATCGTGGAGCACAGGCTGTAGGCATGCAGGCTTCAGTAGTTGTGGCATTTGGGCTTAGTTGCTCTGTGGCATGTGGGATCCTTGCAGACCAGGGCTCGAACCCTTGTCCCCTGCATTGGCAGGCGGGCTTGTAACCACTGTACCACCAGGGAAGTCTCTATTATATTGTTTTTATCCTTCAATTTGTTAATATGGTGTATCACATTGATTGATTTGCGTATATTGAAGAATCCTTGCATTCCTGGGATAAACCACACTTGCATGGTGTATGATTCTTTTAATGTGCTGTTGGATTCTGTTTGCTAGTATTTTGTTGAGGATTTTTGCATCTATGTTCATCATTGATATTGGCCTTTAGTTTTTTGTGTGACGTCTTTGTCTGGTTTTGGTATCAGGGTGACGGTGGCCTGAGTTTGGGAGTGTTCCTCCCTCTGCTATATTTTGGAACAGTTTGAGAAGGATAGGCGTTAGCTCTTCTCTAAGTGTTTGATAGAATTCGCCTGTGAAGCCATCTGGTCCTGGGCTTTTGTTTGTTGGAAGATTTTTAATCACAGTTTCAATTTCAATGCTTGTGATTGGTCTATTTACATTTTCTATTTCCTCCTGGTTCAGTCTCGGAAGGCTGTGCTTTTCTAAGAAGTTGTCCATTTCTTCCAGGTTGTCCATTTTATTGGCATATAGTTGCTTGTAGTAATCTCTCATGATATTTCGTATTTCAGTAGTGTCAGTTGTTACTTCTCTTTTTTCATTTCTAATTCTGTTGATTGGAGTCTTCTGCCTTTTTTTCTTGATGAGTCTGGCTAATGGTTTATCAATTTTGTTTATCTTCTCAAAGAACCAGCTTTTAGTTTTATTGATCATTGCTATTGTTTCCTTCATTTCTTTTTCATTTATTTCTGAACTGATCTTTATGATTTCTTTCCTTCTTCTAACTTTGGGTTTTTTTTTTCATTCTTCTTTCTCTAATTGCTTTAGGTATAAGGTCAGGCTGTTTTTTTGAGATTTTTCTTGTTTCTTGAGGTAGGATTGTATTGCTATAAACTTCCCTCTTAGAACTGCTTTTGCTGCATCCCATAGGTTTTGGGTCATTGTGTTTTCACTGTCATATGTTTCTAGGTATTTTTTAAAAAATAAATTTATTTATTTTATTAATTTATTGTTTCTGGCTGTGTTGGGTCTTTGTTGCTGTGCATGGGCTTTTTTCTGGTTGTGGCAACTGGGGGCTACTCTTCACTGTGGTTCGCAGGCTTCTCATTGTGGTGGCTTCTCTTTTTGCAGAGCACAGGTTCTAGGCACGCGGGCTTCAGTAGTTGTGACACGTGGGCTCTAGAGCTCAGGCTCAGTAGTTGTGGCACATGGGCATATCTGCTCTGTGGTTTGTGGGATCTTCCTGGACCAGGACTGAACACGTGTCCCCTGCACTGGCAGGTGGATTCTCAACTACTGTGCCATCAGGGAAGCCCATGTTTCTAGGTATTTTTTGATTTCCTCTTTGATTTCTTCAGTGATCTCTTGGTTATTTAGTAGCACATTGTTTAGCCTCCATGTGTTTGTATTTTTTTACAGTTTTTTCCCCTGTAATTGATATCTAGTCTCATAGTGTTGTGGTTGGAAAAGATACTTGATATGATTTCAATTTTCTTAAATTTACCAAGGCTTGATTTGTGTCCCAAGAGGTGATCTATCCTGGAGAATGTTCCATGAGCACTTGAGAAGAAAGTGTATTCTTTTGTTTTTGAATAGAATGTCCTATAAATATCAATTAAGTCCATCTTGCTTGATGTGTTAAAGCTTGTGTTTCCTTATTGAATTTCATCTTGGATGATCTGTCCATTGGTGAAAATGAGGTGTTAAAGCCCCCTACTATGATTGTGTTACTGTCAATTTCTCCTTTTATGGCTGTTAGCATTTGCCTTATGTATTGAGGTGCTCCTATGTTGGGTGCACAAATATTTTCAATTGTTATATCTTCTTCTTGGATTGATCCCTTGATCATTATGTAGTGTCATCCTTTGTCTCTTGTAATAGTCTTTATTCTAAAGTCTATTTCGTTTGATATGAGAATTGCTACTCTAGATTTCTTTTGATTTCCTTTTGCATGGAATATCTTTTTCCATCCCCTCACTTTCAGTCTTTATGTGTCCCTAGGTCTGAAGTGGGTCTCTTGTAGACAGCATATATACGGGTCTTATTTTTGAATCCATTCAGCCAGTCTATGTTTTTGGTTGGAGCATTTAATCCATTTACGTTTAAGGTAATTATCGATATGTATGTTCCCATTACCATTTTGTTAATTGTTTTGGGTTTGTTATTGTAAGTCTTTCACTTCTCTTTTGTTTCCTGCCTAGAGAAGTTCCTTTAGCATTTGTTGTAAAGCTGGTTTGGTGGTGCTGAATTCCCTTAGCTTTTGCTTGTCTGTAAAGGTTTTAATTTCTCCATCGAATCTGAATGAGATCCTTGCTGGGTAGAGTAATCTTGGTTGGAGGTTTTTCACTTTCATCACTTTAAATATGTCCTGCCACTCCCTTCTGGCTTGTAGAGTTTCTGCTGAAAGATCAGCTGTTAACCTTATGGGGATTCCCTTGTATGTTATGTGTTGCTTTTCCCTTTCTGCTTTTAATAATTTTTCTTTGTGTTTATTTTTTGATAGTTTGATTAATATGTGTCTTGGCATGTTTCTCCTTGGATTTATCCTGTATGGAACTCTCTGAACTTCCTGGACTTGATAGACTATTTCCTTTCCCATGTTAGGGAAGTTTCCAACTATAATCTCTTCAAATATTTTCTCAGACCCTTTCTTTTTCTTTTCTTCTTCTGGGACCCCTATAATTCGAATGTTGGCACGTTTAATATTGTCCCAGAGGTCTCTGAGACTGTTCTCAATTCTTTTCATTCTTTTTTCTTTATTCCTCTCTGTGGTAGTTATTTCCACTATTTTATCTTCCAGGTTACTTATCCGTTCTTCTGCCTCATTTATTCTGCTATTAATTCCTTGTAGAGAATTTTTAATGTCATTTATTGTGTTGTTCATCATTGTTTGTTTGCTCTTTAGTTCTTCTAGGTCCTTGTTAAACGTTTCTTGTATTTTCTCCTTTCTATTTCAAGATCTTGGATCACCTTTACTATCATTACTGTGATTCTTTTTCAGGTAGACTGCCTATTTCCTCTTCATTTGTTTGGTCTGGTGGGTTTTTACCTTGCTCCTTCATCTGCTGTGTATTTCTCTGTCTTCTCATTTTGTTTAACTTCCTGTGTTTGGGGTCTCTTTTTCGCAGGCTACAGGTTCGTAGTTCCCGTTGTTTTTAGTGTCTGCCCCCAGTGGGTAATGTTGGTTCAGGGGCTTGTGTAGGCTTCTTGGTAGAGGGGAGTGGTGCTTGTGTTCTAGTGGGTGAGGCTGGATCTTGTCTTTCTGGTGGGCAGGACCCCATCTGGTGGTGTGTTTTGGAGTGCCTGTGGCCTTATTATGATTTTAGGCAGCCTCTGTGCTAATGGGTGGGGTTGTGTTCCTGTCTTGCTAGTTGTTTGGCCTGGGGCGTCCAGCACTGGAGCTTGCTGGCCGTTGGGTGGAGCTGGGTCTTAGCACTGAGACGGAGATCTCTGGGTGAGCTCTTGCCGATTGATATTACGTGGGGCTGGAGGTCTCTGGTGGTCCAATGTCCTGAATTCGGCTCTCTGACCTCAGAGGCTCGGGCCTGACACCCGGCCGCAGCACTGTCAGCCACACAGCTCAGAAGAAGAGGGAGAAAAAAGAAAGAAAGAAAGAAAGAAAAAGAATAATTAAAATTAAAAAATTATTAAAATTAAAAAAGTAAAAAAAAGTAATGAAACAAAAGAAGAGAGAAACCAAACCAGTAAACAAATCTATGATATCACAATAAACAATGACATCAAGTGCTAATAACTATAGTAAGGTAAACATAAAAATTAGAACCAAGTCAGTCGCATACAGCAAATCCTAAGTCTACAGTTGCTCCCAGAGTCCACCTCCTCAATTTGGGAGGATTCGTTGTCTATTCATGTATTCCACAGATGCAGGTACATCAAGGTGATTGTGGAGATTTAATCCGCTGCTCCCGAGGCTGCTGGGAGAAATTTCCCTTTCTCTTCTTTGTCGCACAGCTCCCGGGGCTCAGCTTTGGATTTGGCCCCGCCTCTGCATGTAGGTCACCGGAGGGCGTCTGTTCTTCGCTCAGACAGGGCGGGGTTAAAGGAGCCGGGGATTCGGGGGCTCTGGCTCACTCAGGCCGGGGGGAGGGAGGGGCACCGAGTGTGGGGCGAGCCTGCGTCGGCAGAGGCCGGCGTGACGTTGCACCAGCCTGAGGCCCGCCGGGCGTTCTCCCGGGGAAGTTGTCCCTGGATCCCGGGATCCTGGCAGTGGCAGGCTGCACAGGCTCCCCAGGAGGGAGGTGTGGATAGTGACCTGTGCTCGCACACAGGCTTCTTGGTGTCGGCAGCAGCAGCCTTAGCGTCTCATGCCCGTCTCTGGGGTCCATGCTGATCGCCACGGCTTGCGCCCGTCTCTGGAGCTCCTTTAAGCAGCGCTCTGAATCCCCTCTCCTCGCGCACCAGGAAACAATGGTCTCTTGCCTCTTCGGCAGGTCCAGACTTTTCCCCGGACTCCCTCCCGGCTAGCCGTGGTGCACTAGCCCCCTGCAGGCTGTGTTCACGCCGCCAACCCCAGTTCTCTCCCTGCGCTCCGACCGAAGCCCGATCCTCAGCCCCCAGCCCCGCCTGCCCCGGCGGGTGAGCAGACAAGCCTCTCGGACAGGTGAGTGCTGGTCGGCCCTGAACCTCTGTGCGGGAATCTCTCCGCTTTGCCCTCCGCACCCCTGTGGCTGCGCTCCCCTCTGCGGCTTCGAAGCTCCCCGCTCCGCCACCCGAAGTCTCCGCCCGCGAAGGGGTCTCCTAGTGTGTGGAAACCTTTCCTCCTTCACAGCTCCCTCCCAGAGGGGCAGGTCCCATCCCTATTCTTTTGTCTCTGTTTTTTCTTTTTTCTTTTGCCCTACCCAGGTATGTGGGGAGTTTCTTGCCTTTTGGGAGGTCTGAGGCCTTCCTCCAGCGTTCAGTATGTGCTCTGTAGGAGTTGTTCCACATGTAGATGTATTTCTGATGTTTTTGTGGGGAGGAAGGTGATCTCCACAGCTTACTCCTTCACCATCTTGAAGCACCCTCCTCTATGGGTTCACTTTCTTGATGGTGTTTTTTTGCAGCACTGAAGTTTTTAATTTTGATGGAGTTCAATTTATCCATTTTTTTTGTTGCTGTTACAGCTTGTGCTTTTGGTGTCATATTCAGAAACTGTTGGCTAATCCAAGGTCATGAGATCTACACCTATGTTCTCTATGAACAGTGTTACAGCTTTAGCTCTTAGATTCAGGTGTTGGTCCATTGTGAGTTAATTTTTCTATATGGCATATGATAGGGATTCAACATCATTCTTTCGCATGTAGATATCCAGTTTTCTTAGCACCATTTGTTGAAACGATTTTTCTTTCCCCATTGAATTGTCTTGTCATGCTTGCCAAAAATCAATTCACCATTAATGTGAGGGTTTCTTTGTGGAGGCTGTACTCTAATCCATTGATATATATGTCAGTCCTGTCTGTCTTTATGGAGCTCTCCATTCTTCCTAACTGCCTTTCCTCCTGGGTGAAATCTCTGAACCGCTTCTCCAGAGCTGGGGGCAGGGACAGCGGTCCACTTTTTCAGAGTGACACCCCTGATTTATGAGCCAGGGCACTGAATGAAGAGGGTGGCCTCAAGTCTTCTCAGCTTGCCTCTCTCTTTTTTTTTTGTGGTACGCAGGCCTCTCACTGCTGTGGCCTCTCCCGCTGCGGAGCCCAGCCTGCGGATGCGCAGGCTCAGCGGCCATGGCTCACGTGCCCAGCCGCTCCGTGGCATGTGGGACCTTCCCGGACCAGGGCACGAACCCGCATCCCCTGCATCGGCAGACGGACTCCCAACCACTGCACCACCAGGGAAGCCCCCCAGCTTGCCTCTCTTGACATGAACTTGGATGAGGGCAATCAGGACTCCCATTTTCTTGGCCTGCACTGCCTGGGATTGAGCCTCTGATCTATAAGTGTGGACCAGGTGGAGCAAGTGAGCCCCTGATATTTCGGTCACCTTTGCCTGGAGTTTAGCCTCTGCAACTTGGAGTTCGGGGGAATGAGAAATGACTGTGGTTTGCCTTTCCCAGTGAAATACTTTACCCCTTTACTGGGAACTTAGGGGATAGGAAGGTCCGTTTTCTCAACCACACCTTCTCAGATTACAGCTTTCATTGTCTTGTTGAGATGTGGAGGGAAGGAGTGTGTTATGGTTCAAGTTTCACAGACTCTTGCTGTCCTTACTGAGATTTAGTTCTTGCATAATTGTTTCTTCATTTGCTGTCCTCCCTTAGGACAATGTCCAGAGTCTTTAAATGGTTGGGTTTAATAATTTTCATTAGTTATACTTGTTTCCTGGGGAGCAGGTGGAATTCTTCATCCTGCCATCAGGGAAGCGCCCACTGGTTTTAAACAAGCTCGAGTCTTTGCCACTAAAGAAAAAAATTCTATCCTGCTCCAACTGCCGCTCTATTTCTTTCTGCTTTCACTGTCAAAGTTCTAGTGAAAGTTCTGTATTTCCTCCTTTCCAACTTTCTCCTCAGTGACCTTAAACAGGTTTTCCAGGCCCAGCTGTCCTGAAAGAGCAGCTTAGAGTCTGAGGTCAGCAGTGATTTCCGCATCTCAATGTCCTTCAGGTATTCCTCTCTCCTCTTATTTGACCTGTCAGCAGTATCCCACTGTTGCTGGCTGTTCCCTCTCTGCTCCTGGATGCTGTGACCGGACACCCACCTGGACTGCCTCTTGTGCCTACTTTGCAGGCTTGTTCCCCTCTGCCAGCCATTAAAAGAGAGGGATCCTCAAGGCTCTGGCATGGGCCCCACCTTAGTTATCCATCGCTGAGAAACAAATGACCCTCAAACTTAGCAGCTTAGAGCAACAAGCCTTTATCATTTGTTTCTCTGGGTCAGGAATCTGGCTCTCGCATAGCTAGGTGTCTCTGGGTTAGAGTCTCATAAAGCCGCAGTTAAGATGTTGGCTGGGGCCGAATCGTCACCTGAAAGCTCGACCAAGACTGTAGAATCTGCTCTCAATCTCTGCCACGTGGTTATTGGAAGGATTCTTTCCTCACAGGATGTTGGACCGAGGGCTTCAGTCTCTCATTGGCTGTTGGTCAGTGGCCTCCTTGGGTCCTTGCCACCTGGGTCTATCCATAGGGCAGCTTGGTGGACGTCCCTCAGAGCAAGTGACTGAGAGAAAGGGCCCCCAAGATGGAAGCCAGTTTTGTTTTAGGTTTTAGAAACAAGTCAGTAGGTCCAGCTCACATTCAAGAGGCGTTTCCCAGGGTATAAATACCGGGAAGTGGGGATTATACTGGCCATCTTGGAAGCTGCCTGCCACAGGTTCCCTTCTCTTCTCACTATACCTTGGGCACATTTAGACTTTAATTACCAGCCACCCCGAGAGGGAGATGATTTACAAACTTACATTTGCAGTCCAGACCTTCCCTCTCCATTCCAGACCCATGTCCAACTGATCCATGGCCATTTCATTTGGATTTCTTGAAGGCTACTCAAACACAGAATGTCTAAAGCTGGACTCATGGGTTTTGCCCAAACCCGTTCTTGTTCCACTCTTCCCTGTATGTGGGTTATGGAACAGGCTAAGATGTGAGACAGAGAGGCAGATGGGTGGTCCAGTCCCCCTCCACACAGTGTCCAGTTGCTCTGCCCCTTCTGCAGATGTTGTCTTCAGCCACATGGTCAAAGCTGGCTCACTTGCCTGATGCCCATGTTCCAGCCCAAGGGAAGAGGCGGAAAAGAAAGAAAGTGAAGAGTAAGCAATTTCCTTTTTAAAAGATCTGACCCAGAAAAACACGTCACCTCTACTCACATCCTGTGGACTCATCATGAAGCTGCAGATAGGGAGTGAGCTGTAGTGGGAGGGCTGGGCACCCCGTGTCTAGTGCAGCTGTGTTCCCAGTTAAAATAGGGGAGGTTATACTCCTGCCTAGACTGAGTCCTCCCAGGAGAAGGGTCTGAGGCAGGGGACCTATGTGCTCTTGTTTTCTTATGGAATGAAGTCCCAGGGAATAGGAGAAAGTCACAAGAGGAGTGAGGCAGGAAGGAGGAGGCATATTATGAACTGGCCCATCTGTAGGACAACTACTCCAAGTTATGTAAACTTCCCCTGAGGACCAGCCCTCTGGGAGAGAAGGCAGGAAGAATTTTTCCACTGGCTTCTGTCTCCCAGTGGTCAAATTTGGTCCCCTGGGGTGCTAACCCTTTTGTTTTTCTGACTGCCTGCAAGGACACGGGCACCAGCCGTATCAACAGGAAGTCCCAGCGTGGGAGGCGAGGAGGTGTGGTCGGGCCAGTGGTGAGGAACCCTCCATCTGACTGTGCCTGCGGGTCCATTGGAGCCCTTGGTAGAGCTGGAGCAAAAGGGAGTGGAGCCCGAGGAGATCTGAACTGGCCCATTCGAGGACTCGATGCAATCACTAAAGGAAGGAGAAAATAGACACTGGGGTTCTCTTACCACTTTCTGCCACACCCTGTTTCCGTGAATGACACCCCTATTCATTTAGTTCCAGCAAGTGAGAAACCTAAGAGGCACCCTGACAGCTCCCTTGTCCTTAGACCTGCATCTGATCCCCAATATCTCCGTAATCTATTCGCTTCTCTCCATTTGGACCACCACGCTCTTAATCAGAGCCTCTATCATCTTCCGTGGGGACAAATGTCTCCTAATTGAACTCTTGTCCTCCTTCATATCCATTTCCCACATACAGCCTGAGTGGCTTTTCTGTAACACCAACTGGATCTTGTCACCATGCCCTGCTAATGTAAACCCTTCGACAGCTTTCCATTGCTTGGAGGATGAAGATGAAACACCTCAAGGTGGCCCACAAAGCCAGTGTAGCCTGGCCCTTCATTGTCCTCTGTTCCAGCCTCACCTGCCTACTTTTGGCCTCGGCTTCCTGAAGCTCCAGGCTGCCACAGGACCTTTGCACATGCTCTGCCCAGTGCTTGCCATCCTTTTCTCCTACCCGCCTTCTCACCTTGAAGCTCTCAGAGCAGTTACCTTTTCTCAGGAAAGTCTTTCTTGATTTTCCTGACTGGGACAAACTCCTATTATATATGTATCCAGTCCTGGATTCCCCAAGAAGCAGACTAAGTATGTATTTTGTATTTCAGGCGTTAGTGAAACATGGTCACTCTTAATTTTTCGTAAGATGCTAATTTCAAAGAAGTCATCATGGGAAAGACAAGACTTTTTGAAATTTCACTACACTTATATATATATTTTTTTGGCTGTGCCACGGGTTTGAACCAGGGATTGAACCTGCGCCCTCGGCAGTGAAAATGTGGAGTCCTAACCACTGGACCACCAGGGAATTCCCCTACACTTATCTTTTGATTCTGCTTGTTTTTATTCTAAATTGATTGTGGAAGAGGTCATAATCTTTTCAGTACTTAGAGCCTCTAAGAGCCAGCCTCCAGAACTCTGGCTGTGGGAAAGGAACTCTCCTTGTAAGACTTTCTACAGTTGCAGCTTTGCTTGTTTACGTCGTTAGTAGATGTTTGTCTTCCCCACAAGGCTCTCAGTCTTTTGAAGGTAGAGGCCTAGGCAGTGTTCTGACTCACCGGTGAGCTTAGCGCATACAGAGGAAAAATGCAGTAAACCTTCGTTAACGTGAGTCACAGGCGCCTGGAGCTCCAGCCTGGCTCAGCCACTTGCTCTGTCCCTACACCTGTCTGTGCTGAAGATCACTTCTTATCTGAGTGGCTGGTGCCTGAGAAATAGGGTATATTTCCAGAGAGAGAAAGAGGAAAAAAGGCATGCACATATTTTAAGAGATGTGATTAGTTAAATTTCTATGTGGCTAAGACTGGAATAGCTAAGAGGGGTTGAATGAAGAATATTTCTAGACTCGCACTTATTGCTTGGGCCCATTCAACTGTATTTCCACTTTTTTTTCATGCTACAATAAGTGGGTGTAATAGGAGAGGTTTCAGTACAAATTTGATGGAGATAAACGGTTCTGATAAGAAATTCTCAGTGTGTCTTAAACGGTGGATGAAGCAGGCAGAGTGGAGGCTGGGATTGCTATCCTGAAAGCAACCACAAGGTGGCGCTAGGTGCTCAGCAATGCGAGTCTTGCCTCCAGGGATTTGACTGTCACCCTTTCTCTAATCAATTGTCAGTTTATTTATTCTAACAAAGATTCCTTAGTCTCTTTCTAGTCCATAATTTTCTTTAATAAGACAGAGTTACATTTTCCCCTTTCATGTGTATCTTTACAGAATGACATGCTTGATGGAGAGTCATGAATAATATTGAGGATGATTCAGTGTCTCTGTGTTTTACTCCTGTACCATCCAAAGAGAAAATGACAAGAACATTTCTTTTCCTATATCAGTGTCATAATATGATGTTGGATAATTGCAGTGCAATGTAATCACATTTCAGGAGAGAATACATAGCTTAAAACACTGAGCTGGGTGTAGGGGCCTAGTGCTTGATTCTCCAGGGTACTGGGGCCCAGAGCTGGTTTCTAAGATTTGCTCAGCCCCAGAATCTTCAGCCGATTTGACTGTAAGTCCTCTTTGCTAAGGATTCCTAGCACAGCCCCAGAACTGGAAGATTCTGGGGATGGCAATTCCAGATGCCGTGGGAGCCTAGGGGAAGGAGAGGTCTGCCTTACCCGAGCCCCCCCAACCCAGGGGCTCAGCTTGTGGCGTCTCTGAACCCAAGGCAAGGCCGGAAAGCCAGTGCTGGGAATCGGGCTCAGAGAAGGTCAAGGCGGAGTACCAGATCATGACCACCAGAGGGCAGCATCGCCCAGCAGTTAGAAGCAATGCAGCTAACAGCCAGGCCCGGGAGAGACCTCAGGAGGCCGCTCTGCGCTCCTGTCTGGCAGGGACACCCGTGTCCGGTGCTTATTTCCATCTCCCCAACCACTCCTGGGCCTCAGTTGTCACAAAGGTGGGAGATGCTGTAGCACCTGCCTCGTGCCTTCTTGGCAAAGGTAGTTGCCGTTGCATACCTGTGGTACCATTGGAGCCCTGGAGCTCATGGGTGACTCATCAGCCGATCCCTGTGGCATCCAGAGACAGCCACCCCTCTGTGCTCACAGCAAGCGGTTGACTATCCCACTGGATGCTATCCAAGCACTGGGCAGGTAGATCAGGCAGCTTTCCTAGCTCAAGAAACTAAGGAAATGTCATTAAAAAAGAGCAAGAAAAAAAAAATGACTTCACCAATTGTTCAAAAAATATGACTTCACAACCTGTATACCATGGTGATTAAGACTGCAACCACCCCTTTCCCCCCCAAGAAAAGACTGCAGACCCTGGAAACAGCCATCCAAGGTTTGAATCCTACTTCCTATACTTGGAAATTTAGGAAAGTGGACAAATTTCTTTGTGCCTCAATTTCTTTCTCTTTTTCTTCCTGAGTCACCAGAACACAATTCGGACCATCACCAAGTGAAACTGTAGTCTTAGGCCCTGAAACGCAGTTTTCTTTACATTTGCCTGTGATGCCTCTGGGGTCCCACCTCTGACCCAAGGCCACCAAGTCCTCCTGAGAGCTCAGCGTGTGCCTCAATTTCTGCAGCTGCCAACTGGGAATGTTATCATTCCTATTTATCATAAAGGACCCTCCCTATCCCATAAGGTTATTGTGAGGATTAAGTGAGATCATTGTAAAGGCAATATTTCCTGAGCAATTGCTCTGTGCCAGGCACAGACCTAAGTCTTTTTATCTCTTGTATCTCAGAATTCTGACCACTGTTGTCTGTTATTACCTGCCTTTTATAGTTCATGAAATCAAGGCTTGGAGAGGTACAGTAGCAGAGCCAGGACTTGAAACCAGGCTTTTTGCCTTCAGAGTTTACTTTTTAAATCATCGCAAAGCATGTTGGTCTTGCAAATGATCATGTTGCTATTATAGTCCTGTGAATTCTTGTGAGCCCTGGATGACAGCCCTAGGTGAATTTGTTCTTTAAATTCAACCTCACGGCGCAGACAGGCTGCTTGCAATTGAGCTAACACTGCAGTGCAGGAGAAAGCTGGCTCCGTGTAGGAGATTCCTCTGGCATCCCCCTTCAGTGAATCACAAGCAGGCATATTTGGGTGCAGAAGCGGAGTCTTGCATCGAGAGAGTATATCCTGGCTATAGAGCGTTCAGGCTTCTGGAGTCTAAGCTGAGAGTTCAAATCCTCCCTCTGGTACACAGAAGCTGCTTTCTCCTCAGCTAGTGATGTGACTCTCTGAACCTTGCTTTACTAATCTGTAAAATGGGAATCATAATGTAAATTATCTTATACAATTTTTTGTTTTTACTTTTTAATCTCCTTTTATTTCTCCCACCTGTAATATTTTTGTTTCATGACTCTGATTTATTCTGATCAGAGTCTAATTAGTCTAATCTAATTACTAGAACTATATATTTTATGTTATTTAAAACATTTTTATTTTATATTGGCATATAGTTGATTTTTAGTGTTCTGTTAGTTTCAGGTATACAGCAAATGAATCTGTTATACATATATCTATTCTTTTTCAGTTGCTTCTCCCATATAAGTCACCACAGAGCATTGAGTAGCATTCCTTGCTAAACAGTAGGTCCTTGTTGATTATCTATTTTATATATAGTAATGTGTATGTATTAATCCCAACCTCCTAATTCATCCCTCACCCCCACCTTTCCCCTTTGGTAACCATAAGTTTTTTTTTCTAATACCTTATAAAATTTTTATGAATTTAAAAAATTTTTGTGAAATTACATTGGGAAAAGCATTTAAATACGTGTTTGCAGTGCCTGATAAACTTTACCTCTCAGGATGTGATAAGCTTTACTTATTACTTTATTTGTATACTGTATTTATTTATTACTGTATTTACGTGGAGCTCTCATGTAAGGACAAGAGAAATCACATCCCTCCTGATTCTACCTTGGGACCAAAAAAATCTGAGTTCTCTCCTTAGTTTAGACAGCTGTTTGGTTTAGACAGCTGTTTCCTAATGAGCCTGCCCATTCCAAGATGGCTCCGGAGTGAAGGTCTTAAAGCTTAGATCTGATCCTTTAGCTCAGCGCTGCCCCATAAGAATATATTGGGAACTACACGTGTACTTTTTCTTTTTTCTTTTTTTTTAATTGAAGTATAGTTTTTTTTTATTATTATGACTTTTACTTATGTCTCTCTACTTTTCATATTTGAAATACACATGACAAGAGTTTTTATCCTTTACATATAGATGCTTTCGTATGTCACCATGTAAAGTGTAAACATTCTAAAATAAAAGTGGACAAAGGACATGAACAAGCTAATCACAAAAGAAATATAGATGCTAATGAACATGTGCACGGAAGTTCAACCTTAATGAAAGCATCATTAATCAAATAGACAAAAATTAATGATGAGATGAGATTGTTTGCTATGAAATTGGCAGATTAATGGTCAGATCCCATGTTACTATGGGTGCAGTGGAATAAGCACTCTCAAGTACTATTGTTAAAAGTGTAAACTGATCCAGATTCCCAGAGGCGCATTACAAAACTTACAAATGTTCATTCTCTTAACGTGGTGATATCATGCAAAAGAATTTTCCTCTGAAGAAAATCAGAGATATTCGCAAAAAGTTCTGCACAAAATACACGTGTACTTTTAATTTTTTTAGTAGTCACATTAAAAAAGGAAACAAAATTCCTTTAAATAAAATTATTAAAATTCCTTTTTAATAATATATTTTATTTACCTCAATATATCCAAAATATTATAATTTGATATGTAATCAATATAAAAACTTACTAATGTGATCTCTTATATTCTTTTCTTCGTACGTTGAAGCCCATCGTATATTTTATACCTGTAGCTCATCCCCATTCACCCTGGTCACTTTTCTAGTGCTTGATAGCTACTGTGGTGAGTGGGTAATGTACCAGACAGTGCAGGTCCAGCTCTCTGGTGACACTTTAATGGCAACATAATGGTGGTTGGCTTTCCCGGCCTTATTTAACTTTAGCCCCATGACATTTGAAGCTCTTTCTTTCACATCTCTGCACTTTTGCTCATGTCTTTCTGCCTCCGTGGCATTCCCTCCAAGTTGGGTATCTTACCTCTACTCTCCTGTTGAACCTCATGTCAACCCCATAAGGTAGATACTATAGTGACTCCCATTGTACAGATGGGAAAACCAAGCCTTGAAATGACTGGGCTGCTCACCCATGGCAATGTGACTGGTGAGCGGCTGTGCTATGCTCTGAACCACTCTGCTCTATTGAAGGTAACACTGTTGAATGAGCAGTGATGCCCCAAACTGGACTGGGAATGGGCCGCCAGCGGCAGGAGTGGGTGTCTGGTGAACAGAGGTATTCGAGAGGCCCCTGAATGATGGCCCTCGGACCGGGGTGCTGTCGAGGAGATTTCTGCACTGGATTGGGGCAGGGTGGCAGGCTAATGATGCTCTTTGCAATTCTGAGAATCTAGGATGTCTCCCTGTCCCTGGGAAGCGTGGACTCCAGGCAGCCTGGATGGGCAGCGCTGTCTCCTGCTCTGGCCCCAGGGTGAAGGGCTTGGCTTCCTTGGTTATTGGCGCCAGGCTGGCCTTCCCGGAGCTCAGTCGCCCTGGGCAGCCTCTGGGCTGGTTGTGTTGGTCTTCTCCCCTGGAGGGCTCCGCCCCACATCCTCCCATTGTCAGCACTGATACAGTACTTCATTAATTTAGACTCACTGTAAATATTTTTGGAAACACCCTGTTGCTCTCCTGAAAGCTGATAGAGCTGGGTGCGAGCGGGGGTCGGGTCCCGTCCGCCTCTTCCTGACCTCTTTCCGGCCTCCGCGCTGTTTCCTGTCCTCCTGCCTCCTGCCAGCCCTCTTCTCAGCCTCCAAGGAAGAAAGCCTTCCTCTGGATGCAACCTTTAGGGATGCGAGGGGAAGACAGAGTGGCACAGGGGACAGCGTGCTTGATCCCGTGGGGACACCTGGAGGAATTCCCTTTCCCTCCACGGGCCTCACTTTCCTCATCGGCAAAGTCAAGTATATGGAACAGATGAGTGACTGCAAAGCTTTTTCACGGACAAAGGCCACTTTACCTGCTTTCCTGTCCTCCCCCCACAAATGAGTTAGCATTTGGGAGGATTCTGTTTATCTAGCACGCTCCGTTGATTAAATAACGGTGAATTCATCTTTCTAGCTTTTATTCATCAAAGCATCCTGAGCAGCACGTAGGCACCAGAATTACCACTTCGAGGTGTGAAAATCCAAGCTTGACATGTAGAGAGGGTTATCTCCCTAAGGGGGGGGCGGGGAGGGCGTCATTTCCAAAAGGTTTTATGAAATGCTGATGCTGGCCCTGTGCTACCTCCTCTCCCCCATTACTCTCCTCTTAAGGCCCATCACCTCAGCTTGGGAATCAACGGCCTCAATGCAATTTAGGGAGTCCTTTCTCTTCGAAGTCATGGGAAACTAGCCCTCCATCCAGGTGGTCTTAGAGAAAGCCCTGACTTCATAGGGCTTATTATAGAAATAGTTATAGAAATAGTTATATAGAAATATAGTTATAGAAATGCTGGTCCTTCTGGCTGCAGCCACATGGTCCCTGTGTATTTATTAGATGCCCACTGTGTACAGGGTGCCATGCTACGTGGGGGTGGGTGGGTAATGGTGGGTGAAGGCGTGAGAGGGGTGGGTGAGGAGATAAGGAAAGGTCCTGCCCATCACTGACTTCCACCGAGTCAGTCTGCCTCTCTCTTTTGACCTTTTTAGCAGGAAATCCACTTCTTCAAACGCCTCTGGGAGCCACTGCCACAATTCCCGGAGTCACAGAAAGCCAGCTCTGGCTGGTTCAATGTCCTCATGTACCAACAGGGAAACTGAGGCTCAGGGAGGGCAAGAGCCTTGTCTAGGGTCACACAGCAAGCTAGTCATTCAGGTTTCAGCTAGAGTGTCAGTGACTCCCAAGCCCTGCACTCCCGTGGTCTACCCTGTCAAAACTCATCCCCTTTCCGTGTATTTTCTCTGCCGTTATCCACAGATTTCATTGAGTTTCCTTACTGCGCATCTATTTTGTCTCGTTCCGGCCTCTCGGATGTACGTGCGGGAGATCGGAGACACGGTCTGAATTGTTCACACTATAGTAGCTGCTCAGTAAATATTTGTTGAGTGAATGAATTCGTGATCAAGATGAAATTGGGACTCGTATTTCCTGGCTCCCAGGCCGGTGGGTCTTCCTGCATTTGCTGTCCCCAGAGCTCAGGAGATCCAGGAGTTCCGGAGACTGGCCTGGGAGTCTGAAGGAGCACCAAATGGCCAGGGGAGAAGGGGCTGCCAAGGGGGCTCTGCTTTAATGGTCAGAAGGCAGCTGCCCATTTGCTTTCGGTCAGATAAGCTGGGATGGGGAAGGGAGTGTGGCTGGAGGAAAGGGAGTGGGCTGGGCACCCCGCCTGCTTCCCTCGCCTGCCCTCCCCTTCTCCTCAGATGACACCACCAGCTGTGAGGGACACAGCTGCTGCCCCTTGGGAAGGGGAGAACAGGGCCCTGGTGCCCTGGGTGGGTTCCGAAGCTGAGTTCAAAGCAGACCTGTGAAGTGAGGGGGCTGCAGCGGGCGGCTGGGGGAGGAGGTGGGAAGTCAGCGAGGGGCAGAGAAAAGCAAGCCTCCGCTTTGATGTCCTGCACCCAGGCTTGGGGCCTGGTCTGGGCGAGGTTCAGCCTTTCCCCTCATCCCAAGCCCTTAGAGAGCCTCCATTAACCGCCTTTCCTGCCCTCGAGGAGGCCGTTGCTGCAGGTCCCTGACCCCACCACACACTACGTGCTCGAATGCCGCGCTCAGCGCAGGCGCACCCCGGGCGCGCAGGTCCCGCCCGCTCGCGAGCAGCTCCGCCGCAGCCGCAAGTGTGCGCAGTCGCACACGGCCCGGGCGCAGGGCCAAGCCGCTCTCTGCCGTCTAGGCCAGGGACAACCCTGGAGGTGGGGTGGGCGAGGGCTGTGGAGTCACTGGACCCCCACCCCCCACCCCAGCAGTCTGGGCGCCCCTCAAAGGGCCCACAGCAGGTGTGGGGCGCTGGGCTTCCAGGCTCATCACAGTTTCCCAAAGAAATCACCCAGGAGAGGGGCAAGTCCCCGGGGAAACCTGCTCGGCCTCTCCAGCTCCGGCCAACCCCGGTGGGGCGTGTGAGGACAGTGGCCGAGGGTCTGGCCTTGCTGCTGCTTTGCCGGGTGGCTCACGGTAGGTTCTTCTAGCTCAGTTCAGCAAAAAGGTGCCCTTGTTCGTGCGGTAGAGCAGCGCTGCGGTGAAGACCCAACCTCTTCTATCCTTTCCCCGAGCGCATTCCTTCGGTTCTAACTCGGCAGATATATACCAGTGCCAAGTACCAGGGGGGACCGAAATGAAAAGCAGGCTCTGCGCAGGTACTCTCTGTCTGGAGAGGGCTAACTTCTGAGGCCTGGGGGCACATGAGGTCAGCCTTCAGCTACTCGGCCCACTGAGTAAACTTGCATCTTCTGTTTTGGGTGACCAGGCGCCTTGGGTGTCAGGCAGGGTGAGGGAGCAGGGCTGGCCGATCCTACCCCGTTCAGGCTGCCGTGGCAGGGCACTCAGGCCATCCAGTTCCAGCTGGTTCTCGGCTGGGGGCCAGATCTTATCAGCACCCCACCCTCTCTGGCCCCAGTCAATGACCCCCTCCCAGCCCTGGCTCCCTATTCCTTCCCATCTCAGTGAGTCTGGTTCTTCTGGTGAGATTAACTGCTTCTCTGAGTCAGAGAGCCTGGAGGCCAGAGGATTAAAGAGATGGAAACGTCTCCTCTCCCAACAGGGTCTCTGGGCTCCTGTCTGGCTCAGAATTCAAGTGGGAGCAGCCAGGAACAGCTGGCCGATTTGGGGGATACTCGTGCCCACCTCCTTCTGTGTTCCTAACTGCAAAGGGCACAAGTGCCTACATCTTTCTGAGAAAACCAGAGACGCTCTGGATTCACTGGGGGTCTTGCATTTTTTTTTTTTTGGTCATTTTATTTATTTATTTTGCATTTTCTTTTTATTCTTTTTTAATATCTTTATTGGAGTATAATTGCTTTACAATGTTGTGTTAGTTTCTGCTGTACAACAAAGTGAATCAGCTACATGTATACATACATCCCCATATCCCCTCCCTCTTGAGCCTCCTTCCATTTGGCTTCTATCTTGGAAGGGCCATCTCTTGTGACCTGACCTGAGCTGATTCCTGCTCGACACCTAGGTCCCTTTTGATAGGTCAAGGTAATCACTGAAGAAGGCTAACATGGCGGAAGGTTAACCATTTTCACCCAAGCCTGCTGTCAGGTTATAATGACAGCCCCTCTGCCACCTGCACAGTCTTCTGTTAGACAAACGTGCAAGAGCAAGCAGGCCCCAAGCAATCCCTACCCTGTGTATTGTGAGATCAAGGAAGCCCCAGCTCTGGGTCCTATTGGGTGCCCGGACCACCATGTTGCAGACTGCCACGATTCCAGAGGCTGGTCCTGTTAACTTTCTACCTGGCCTCAGGCGACTGGAAATCCCCTTTGGGAATAGCTGGTCACAGGGCAGTTTCTAGATCAGACTAAGGTGCACTGACTCTTGCCTGGCAGTGTCTTATACTCTGTTTAATCAAGAGTGGGGAGTATCTCGAACATACTTTAGTCAATCTATTTTTAATTTCACCCAAGAGAGCTTATGTCAAAGTAAACCACAGGTATCCTAGCACCATCCTACATTTTTATACTCTCTACAGATGGCAAATCCCCCAGTTTAAAACAGGTTGGAGTTTTTTCTTTGGTAACATAGTGGTTTAGTTCATAGACTCAAGACAGCCTTGGTTCAAATTCTGATCTGACCTTGGCCACGTCACTTCACCTCCCTGTCCCTCAGTTTCCTTATCTGTAAATTGAGTTGAGTGAGGGTACCTACTTTCTAAAGTGTTTCTGCTGATTAAAAGAGACATGAAGACATATAAAATAGAAAATGTTTAGAAGAATGTCTAGCATGTAGTAAGCACTCAATAATTAATCTTCACGGGAAACACCAACAGTTCGCATCTGCACGTTGCCTTTCGGGAAAGGTCATCCGAGATCCTCAGGACCCTCCTTATCCTTCTCTGCTTCTCCTTTCTTGCGTCTCCCCGTTACCCTCTGAGGCTTTGGCCGTGCTTGTTTACATTTCCCTGGCTTTGCATTTTATGTTTCTTCCTCCCGGCCTATCCTTCCTGTTTTTCCGCCTCCTTCTGTTCGGGGTAAGCTCCCGTTGAAAGAGCACCAACTGGGGGCCTGGGGACATGTTTTACTTGTCCTGCCCTCTTATTTTTAAAAAATGGAATGAATTCCCCAAATGTACAAGTCTGGAAATTTCTCATAAGATCTAGAATTTGAAATTATGTAGAAAGATCAGAAGGCATGGTCCTGGGAGCTTCCGCATTTCTGTGTGGCAAGTGGAGACCGGAGCCCAGGAGTCTGCCTCCTGATGGAGTGTGCTTGCCCCTCTTGCCAGCCTCCAGCACTCCCTGTTGTCTCAGGCTGCTTGTGTTACCCAGAGACATTCTTAGCCTGGTCCTTGTGAGTATTTGAGTTTGGGGTCCCTGTCTTAAGGCCTCTGGAGAAGATTTTTTGACTGACTCTTCTGGAGAGAACAGATTCTAATTCTGTAAGCCTTTTGCTTTGAGTGTGGCCGAGACTCGTCTCCGGATTTTGCTTCCTCTCACTCTTGCCCAACTTTAGAAGGCCTTCTCTACTCTCAGGGGTGCAATTTTTAATCTTATCTTGTGTCTCATTCTCTCCTTCCTGCCCAGAGGTCCTGGAGAGGCCAACGGACAGGGCAAAGCCAGTTTCGACGGGATTGTGCCCACAGTATCTACTAAATGGCTACCCGTTTTTCTGCCTCTTCCTTCAGTTATGACTTCCTGACCCCCCACATGCCCTGTCTGGTCTATGTACGGCAGTAAGAACTCAGGGACCGAAATGTATCCGTGTTTTCACTGCATAGTAATTCAAACACCCGTTCTTCTTTATACGGACTCCTCTTTTCACTCACTCCCTAATTCATCCATCCACTTACTTATTCACTCAACAACCATTTAGTGACCACCTACTACCTGCCAGGCACTGAATTAGGTGCTTGGAGAAGAAGAAAAGCAAACAACAAAAGCGAAACAAAATTTATCCTGTGAACTTGGGCAAGACATTTACCTTGTTCAGCCTCAGTTTCCCCCCTCAGTTTCAAGCCATAGATTTAGTGGCTTGATTAGAGATACTTTCTCTAGTCTGAGATTTCTTTCTTCTGTGACTCTCTCCTCGACCCTCTAAAACTTCCTGTGCCATCTGAAAACTGCAATCTGCTAACAGCTTATGAATCGTAGACAAATCCCTCTATAACTGGGTCTGTAGACCACAAACATCCCCACAGAGAGAGGGTCAAAGCCGAGGTGTAAAGGAGGAGGGTGTGAGGGGAAGGATAGAGGGAAGTCTGTTCGGGGTGGGGCTGGCGGGGCGGGAGGGGAGGGGAGGGTGGAGGACGGAGGAGACAGACCGGCCTACCAGGAGGGCATGCCAGAGGCTGAGACCATCCTGCGAAATCTCACACCCTCCTCGCCCCTTACCCTCCCCGGCTCCAGCTCAGGCTGGGTTTCAATCTGCATAATTTGCCCCATTTAGAGGGCCTGGGAGGGGGTGAGAACAGGAGGGTGCAGAGGACTGAGGAGGGCTTCTCCAAACACCAGAGGAAACCGGAGGGAGAGAAACTGGGCCAGGAGGAGAGCAGGCTGCAAACCACAGATAACATTCTGCTCAGCACTGCAGGGGTCAATCTGGTCCACTTGCCCAGGGACAAGAAGGAAAAAAAAAAAAAGTGGGCTGTAACTTCAAGATCCTAAGACTCACAAGTGAGGGGCTGGTCTGGAGGTGGGAGGAGGGAGGGACAGCCAAGGAGGAGACAGAGACTCAGGAGGGCGCGAGGAAGTGTCTGAGCTGAGGCTGGGGCAGGGCAGGAGCGGGTGGAGGGAAGCCTGCAGGAGGGAGGCATCCTTCAGGGTCCAGAGGAGCCAGAGGCAGCTCCATCTGCTGTAGGAAGGGCTCTGGACACCTCCAGCCCTTCCCGCCTGCCCTCCGAGGCTCCAGCCAGCAGCTGAGGGTACCTGCTGAGTTGGCGCGACACAGCCACGGAGCTGGTACCCCCGGGACCCCGTGCCCGACTTGGCTCCCCAGCATGGAGGAAGGTGGCGATTTCGACAACTACTACGGGGTGGACAACCAGTCTGAGTGTGAGTACGCGGACTGGAAGTCCTCGGGGGCCCTCATCCCTGCCATCTACATGCTGGTGTTCCTGCTGGGCACCACGGGCAACGGCCTGGTGCTCTGGACCCTGTTTCGCAGCAGCCGCGAGAAGAGGCGCTCGGCTGACATCTTCATCGCCAGCCTGGCGGTGGCCGACCTGACTTTCGTGGTGACCCTGCCGCTGTGGGCCACCTACACGTACCGGGACTACGACTGGCCCTTCGGGGCGTTCGCCTGCAAGCTCAGCAGCTATCTCATCTTCGTCAACATGTACGCCAGCGTCTTCTGTCTCACCGGCCTCAGCTTCGACCGCTACCTGGCCATCGTGAGGCCCGTGGCCAACGCCCGGCTGCGGCTGCGGGTGAGCGGGGCCGCGGCCACGGCCGTCCTGTGGGCGCTGGCCGCCCTCCTGGCCGTGCCGGTCATGGTGTTCCGCTCCACTGGCACCATCCTGCACGTGGAGAACAGCACCAGGGTGCAGTGCTTCATGGACTACTCCATGGTGGCCGGCCCGAGCTCCGAGTGGGCCTGGGAGGTGGGCCTGGGCGTCTCGTCCACCGCCGTGGGCTTCGTGATGCCCTTCATCGTCATGCTCACCTGCTATTTCTTCATCGCCCAGACCATCGCCGGCCACTTCCGCAAGGAGCGCATCGAGGGCCTGCGGAAGCGGCGCCGGCTCCTGAGCATCATCGTGGTGCTGGTGGTGGCGTTCGCCCTGTGCTGGACACCCCACCACCTGGTGAAGACGCTCTACATGCTGGGCAGCCTGCTGCACTGGCCCTGCGACTTCGACATCTTCCTCCTGAACGTTTTCCCCTACTGCACCTGCATCAGCTACGTCAACAGCTGCCTCAACCCCTTCCTCTACGCCTTCTTCGACCTGCGCTTCCGCCAGGCCTGCGCCTCCGTGCTGTGCTGGGGACAGAGCAGGTGCGGGGGAGCCTCCCACAGCAGCAGTGGGGAGAAGTCGGCCAGCTGCTCCTCCGGGCACAGCCAGGGGCCCGGGCCCGGCAGCGGGAAGGGCGGAGAGCCGACGCAGGAGAAATCCATCCCCTACAGCCAAGAGACCCTCGTGGTTGACTAGGGCTGGGATCGCGGGCGCCTGGCGCCCTCCGCCCGGCCCCAGCCTTTGCCCTTGCTCTCTGAAGGTCAGGTCGCCGGGGGCACCTTCTCTCTTGCACTTGACTCCTTTCCCTGCCTCCTGCCTGTGTCCTTGTCCTCCTTTTCCCTTTGCTCTGGTTCAGAGGTTTGTGGTTTAGTGGAGAGAGATTGAGCCCTGCAGACCCGGGCTCGGCCACTCAGTCTCTGTGAGACTGACCTTGCCGCAGTCTCTTCAACTCTCTGAGACGCAGTTTCTCTACGTGTATACAATGGAGAGACTAAAATGATGTGTGTGTCCTGGCTCAGTAAAAGTTCATTTCCCCCCAGCATTTTTCTTGGATCTCCAGCTTTTTTTTCTCCCCCCATTTCCTTTTAGGTTTCTCGCCCCTCTTCCTCTCTCTGTTTCCCCCTTTCTCTCTGCAATTTTTACTCAGAATCCGTACCTCCTGACTCCCACCCCCTCTCCCGTAGCTCGTCTTCCTCGTTCAGTCCCTCCTTTCCATTTTTACTTCTTCGCTCTGAAGGGCTCCTAAGGGTTAAGACTCCTGAAGCTTGCAAACACTGCCCCTGTTCAAGCTCTTTGTCCGGTTCCCTGAGTGCCCCGGGAGGGAATGGGAGAATGGCCGAATGGCCGGGCAGGAGGCGGGCTGGGTGTCAGCAAAATGACTGCTCCCGTCTCTGCAGCTGAGGGCTCCAGAGCCTCCCTCCAAATTGGAGCGCTTTGCTGTCCTTTCAGGCACTGGAGGTAGAGCCATCCACGAAGGGGGCCTCCCTTCCTGCAGCCCCTCCACGATGCCAACTAGATATGCTTTCTACAGATTTCCTTAGACCCTTTTTTTTCATCCTCTATTTTCTGTGGGGACTGGAAGGCAACGGGGTTGATGAAGCAGCAGGCTCCTTGGTTTCATGATATGAATGGGGAGCTGGGAAGGGAAGATGGAGAAAGAGGGGGAGTCTGCATTTCGTCTAAATGCTGCTTGGGTTCCCTCCCCAAATCCTCATCCCTCCAACCTCCTCCAGAACCGTGAGCCGCAGCTCTCTCCCTGTCTCTCCACCCCATCCCGACATCTCCAGGATGTTTTTCTTGGGCACTGGTGTGAGTGGGTGCCAGGGGTCACTTTGGTGGGGGTGGGACGCTTGCTTTGTGTGTGCACATGTGTGTAAACAAGGATGAGCATCGCACGGAGAGTGGTGTGCCCGTGTTACTTGTCACTTGGATGAACTCACCCGCCCCCCCCCCCCACCCGCCACTCTCCAGATCTCTGCTCTTCACCCAATATCCTTGAGGGAAGAAGGGACATGCTGAGGCGATTTAGAATAAAAATGAGTCCACCCCCACTGGATCTGGGGGCTCTGACGGCTGGTCCGCGCTTTAAGAGAGAAGTCTGTGTTTGTGCCCCGGCTCCCTCTAGGGAGATCCCTTCCCAAAGCAGCTGGCGCCCGAAGCTTGGGGAAGTCTTGTGCTCTGGGTCCCTGTGCCGCTGTCCTTAGTTCTATGAGGGAAATGGGAGCTTCCCTTGACCCCTTTCCCAAGCCTGCCAACCTTGCTTTGAATTTATAAGCATCTCCTTCATCACTATTTTTCCAGGGGCAGTAGCCCTCTTCCTAAAGGGGGACACCTGCTTGCCATGTGGTGGAAAGCACTGGGTGGGTTTTTTTCTCACCTCCCGTCAGGATCAGACCGCTTGGCTTCTTGGGGGGCTGGGAACGGGGACTGGAGCAGTCACGGCAAGACTGGTGGCATGACAGCCACACCGCCAGAGAGACTTTGAGGATGAAGATGCTTGTGGGGCCTTTGTGCACTGAGGGCAGGGTGTGTATATTCCGGGTTTTGTTCTTGGAGGACTCTGGACGTGAAGGACAAGACATGAGCCATGGAGGCAGGAAGAGCCCAGCTTGATGTCAGTGGACATCTTGACCCTGGATGGGATGGAGCCAGCTCTGGGAGCAGAGGGAGGGGAAGAAGGGAAGGGACTTATCTCAGCTCATTCTTCCCATCTCAGGCCAGAACCTTCCACAGGCAGACTCACTTTCTCAGTCCAGGGCTGTCCCCAAAGCCTCCAGTCAAGGCTGGAGGAAGCTCCCAGAAGGGAAGAGGTGCCCCCTGAGGCCCCGTCGGTGATCCTGGACAGAGGGTGGAGGAGGCTGCCGGCTGCCCCACTTGCCCCTTCTTTGGAATGTCTGTGCTATTTTTTGACCCTGTTAGTCACTGCGGTTCATCAAATAAACCTTTGTGTGTGTGTGTAACTATTGTGTCCGAAGCCTTTTCTCCCACTCGTGTCTTGGGGTAAGGAAGGGACCCCTAGTTTGCAAATGTTACGGTGGGAAGTGGGGCGAGTAGGCTGAGGGGAGCAGTGCGGAGGAGGGGACCTAAGAGGAGTTGAGTGGGAAACTGGAGAGGAAGCTGGGGGGGGGGGGGCGGCGGGAAGATGGAGAAAATAGACGCCAGAAAAGGGACAGGATCGGAGTGAGAACAGGGAAGACGGCAGAGGAAATAAAGGGACAGGGTGCCGCTACGCTTTTTGCTCTGAAAAGCCGTGGAATCAGTGGGCACACACGTCGGAGCCCAGAGCACAGGTCTAGGGGAGAAGTACCAACATTTCCTCCCATGGAGGTAGACCTGTCACTCATTCGTTCATTTGCCCCTTTATTCATTTATCATCTGCTGTAGACTCATTCATTCATTCACTCATTCAGTATCACATGAGTATCCATTCAGTCCTCAGGTGGTCACCGTCTTCCACAAAGACCTCCAAGTCCCAATGATGTTTGCAGATGACCCCCAAGCAATCTGCATAGTAGAACAGAGAGTAACGTTTCACCACCATTCTCTCCTTGAACCGCTGCAGCCCTCTGAGAGGGGCATTTGCACCTCATTTTGCTAATAAGGGAGTGGAGGCTCAGAGAGTTTGGTCAGGTACCTTGACCAAGGTTACACAGCGATTACATGGAAGAACCGGGCCTGGAGCCGGCTGCCTCTGTCCAACTCCAAAGCCCACGTTCTTAACCAGAGTTTCTCCGTAAGTCCAAATGAGGCAGTGCCAGGCGGTTGGGATGGAAAGTGAGCTCTCATCTGTAAGACGCCTGGCACACGTGGAGAGCCCTCAGTGAAGGGGGGCGGGGGGGGCTGGGAGGGGAAATGGTGGAAAATGCATGAGAGAGAGAGAGAGACAGAGAGAGACACAGAAAAACAGAGACAGTGAGAAGACAGAAATAGAGACAGATAGCAAAAGAGAAACAGAGATAGAGAATGAGGAAAGAGTAGAGACGGAGAGAGGGAGGAGGTAGGTGGGAAGAAGAAATTGGGAGGCAGGGAGGGAGCTGGAGGATGGGGTATCGGTGTTTGTTTTCCCTCTTCTGAAATGCACCAGGGAAAACCTGCAGGAATTTACAACTGTAACAACAAGCTACTGGATTTTTTTTTTTTAAAAAACAGATCCCGTAACAGAACCTCACCAACTCTCCAGGGAAATTTGAGGTAGGTTATCCAAAATATAAGATTATAGAGCACTTCATAATTTTGTTTGTTCACACACATTTCTTCATTTGTTCACTCACTCATCTGTTTACTCGAGTCCTTGTTTATTACCGATGTGCGAGGCAGCACGCTGGGTACAGGATCAAATGGGGAACAGGACGTCGCGGGCTCCCGGTTGGGTGGCGGAGACAGACAGTTGGATGAATGGTTATAATGGAGCGTGGTCAGTTCTGAGAGAGGGAATGTACAAAGAGTTCTGAGGGCCTAGTGCAGACAATGAATGCTCCTGGGCTGGGCGTCAGGGGGGACTGGAGACGAGGGGCATGCCAGGAGCTTTCTCTATGAAGGGTGGAGGGTGGGTGGGGAGTGGGGAGGGTGCTCTGTGCAGAGGAAAACCCAGAGATAAGGGGTAGGAGAGAAGGCAGCCCCTCCCAAGAGCTAGAAAGAGCTCTCATCCTTGTTTGTGCCCACCCCACCCCAGCTCTGGGAGGGGAGCCGGCCAGAGACAGAGAAAAACTTGCCCAGATCTCCGAGTGTGTCCGAGGAGCAGATTGGGGGCTGGGACTAAAATCTGGGTCTCTAGACCACTTGATGGGGGGCGGGGGGGGGGGCAGAGATTTTTGTTTTGGTGACTTCTAGCTTCTCTCCTCCCTGGGCTTGTGCTGTCTTCTTCTAAGAGACCTGCCAGGGTCTCCTAAACAGGGGCTGCGTGTTCTGGGCCCTCTCACACTGGACTTGTTGGAGAAGGATGCTGAGAAGGGGCCGATGGATTCCTTGGGTAGCGCAGCCCCTGAAGCCCGGATGACACTCAGCGTGACAGGACCTGGATGTGAAGTCCCTGCCATCTCAGCTGGTACCACTGCGTCTGAACTCCAGGGAGTTCAAAGCTTGAGGGTCCTGACCGTCTCCATTACTCTTCTCAATTACTGCTCAAATGCTTATAAAGTCCCTATGAGCAATGTGGAGAAGACACAAAGGGAGCTTAAAATCAAGTTTATAAGGAAGGAGATTTGGAGACGTTGGGCTGACTTTAGAAGTTTCCATTTATATTTAGAGTATTAAGCAATGTTTATTGATTTACTCATTCAACAAACTTCTATTCAGGGCCTGCTATGCGCCTAGCGCTCTCTTAGGAGCTGTGGATACTGAGGTGAACCAGACGCCATCTTTGTCATCATGGAGCGACTTGAAAGAGCTTTCTAGTCTTACCTTCCCATTGAATAGATGGGTAAGCTAAGGCCCATGGAGGGCAAATGATTTATACAAAGTCATACAGTAGGATGATGGCAAAGGAACTTGGGCTTCTCACTGCCAGGCAAGAGCATGTTCCATGGCTCCAAGCTTAGCAAAGAGAGAAGGTCTTTTATGGAGACTGTGAGAGGGTCAGAGCAATGGTAGAGGGCCAGCTGGGCAGGGGGAGGGCACAAAGGTGCATGAAGATGATTTTTTTTTTTTTGGTACACGGGCCTCTCACTGTTGTGGCCTCTCCCGTTGCAGAGCACAGGCTCCAGACACGCAGGCTCAGCGGCCGTGGCTCACGGGCCCAGCCGCTCCGCGGCATGTGGGATCTTCCCGGACCGGGGCACGAACCCGTGTCCCCTGCATCGGCAGGCGGACTCTCAACCACTGCGCCGCTAGGGAAGCCCGATTAGCCGTATTTTTGTTAACTTTTTATTTTAGAAGAGTTTTAGATTTACAGAAAAATTGCTCATCTGGTACAGAGAGTTCCCACCTATTCCACATCCAGTTTCCTTTATTATTAACCTCTTGCATTCACATGACACGCTTGTCACAATTAATGAACTGGTATTGATACAATAACTATGAACTAAGTCCATACTTTATTCAGACTTCCTTACGTTTTACCTAATGTCCTCTTCCTGTTCTAGGATACCATCCAGGAGACCTCATTGCATTTTGTCACTGTGTCTCTTTAAGCGCCTCTTGGCTGTGACACTTTCTCGGGCTTTGTTTTTGAGGACCCTGACAGTTTTGAGGAGTACTGGTCTGGTATTTTGTTCCATGTGCTTTTTTAAACAAATCTATTTTTATTTCCATATACCAGGCACATGATGGATGATAAGGTTAGAGCGATAAATAACACACCAGTGTTTTCTGCTCTTTTGAAGTTCAACGATGAATAATAAAGTGTGGTAGGCATCATTGCAGACGAAGTGCAGGACGCTGTGCAGGCAAACACCCGTCTTTCGGTGTGCTCCTCAGTGATCACAGAGGGCTAATGCACTGGCTAATGCACTGGCCTTCAGGGCCACAGGGTTCCAATGTCTGGCATTCTATCCCACCTTCAAGGTCATCCAGGGCTCATTTTCTTATTCAACTGGAAACCTGGGGACATCAGTCAAAAGCATATTTGTGTCCTGGCTATTGTAAATAGAGCTGCAGTGAACATTTTGGTACATGACTCTTTTTGAATTATGGTTTTCTCAGGGTATATGCCCAGTAGTGGGATTGCTGAGTCGTATGGTAGTTCTATTTGTAGTTTTTTAAGGAACCTCCATACTGTTCTCCATAGTGGCTTTATCAATTCACATTCCCACCAACAGTGCAAGAGGGTTCCCTTTTCTCCACACCCTCTCCAGCATTTATTGTTTCTAGATTTTTTGATGATGGCCATTCTGACCGGTGTGAGATGATTGGCCATTCTGACCGGTGTGAGATGATATCTCATTGTAGTTTTGATTTGCATTTCTCTAATGATTAATGACGTTGAGCATCCTTTCATGTGTTTGTTGGCAATCTGTATATCTTCTTTGGAGAAATGTCTATTTAGGGCACATACACACAATGGAATGTTACTCAGCCATAAAAAGAAATGAAATTGAGTTATTTGTAGTGAGGTGGATGGACCTAGAGTCTGTCATACAGAGTGAAGTAAGTCAGAAAGAGAAAAACAAATACCGTATGCTAACACATATATATGGAATCTAAGAAAAAAAAAAAGGTCATGAAGAACCTAGGGGTAAGACGGAAATAAAGACACAGACCTACTAGAGCATGGATTTGAGGATATGGGGAAGGGGAAGGGTGAGCTGTGACAAAGCGAGAGAGTGGCATGGACATATATACACTACCAAACGTAAAACAGATAGCTAGTGGGAAGCAGCCGCATAGCACAGGGAGATCAGCTCGGTGCTTTGTGACCGTCTGGAGGGGTGGGATAGGGAGGGTGGGAGGGAGGGAGACGCAAGAGGGAAGAGATATGGGGACATATGTATCTGTATAACTGATTCACTTTGTTTAAAGCAGAAACTAACACACCATTGTAAAGCAATTATACTGCAATAAAGATGTTAAAAAAGAAAGCATATTTGTGTCCAAGGGCATCTTACCCCGTGTTGCTCTGTCCTTTATTATTTAGCTGTGCGGCACATCTCTTGTCTACTTGAGGCAGCTTCTCACATGGACAGAGGATAATCAGAAGTGGGTTCCCCAAATCTGCTTGAACTATCTTACTCGGCCAGACCCCTACTCCTCCACTTGATGCCCCTTGAGCACCGGGAACTTGCTTCTAGAAGAGCCCTGACTTGGCTGCACTGTAACAGCTCTCTACTTACTTGTCTCCTCTGCTCTACGGACATCTTCCCATCATAGGTGCTGTGTTTACACATCTTTGTATTCCCAGTGCCTGCAATGTGGCGGGTGCTCAAAGGGTGTTTGCTTAAATGATTAAACAACTGGATCAAGAAAGTGTGGGAGGAAAGTGAGAAACACTGATTTTTGTTGAAAACAAACAAACTGATTGCTTTTTAAAGAGTCCAGAAAGATGAATTAAATACCGGTGCCAGAGGAGATGCACTGGGATTGATGAATACTATGATTACTAACCACTGACTCAAACCATCCCGGTCCTCTTAGAGCTGCTACTTAGGAACCACAGAGTCGGAATACAGGACTGTTTGGACCATGTCCTGGGAGACACTTCTGATATTCTTGTAAGTTGAGTTACTCAAGTTATAGCTTTGCAGTGACCCATTTCAGTGTTTGTGTTGGAAATTATGTCTTCAAGTCTCTTCAGCTGGATGGTGCTGTGTAACGCTGGCTGGCTTCTGGGGGAAGTTATTGTTGAGCCAACTGGAGCCAGCACTGAGTCAAACAGTTTCTGGGAACCTATGTCTGGACATCCACTCTCATGATGGCGGGGGTGTACTGATTGAATAGAAACTAAAATCTTGGACTTCCCCCTCTATAAAAATACTCAGGGAAAACTTCTCTTCCGGTCCCTGAGAAAATCTGGGCTGGGTTTAAGGGCATCCAAGAAGATTTGGCAATCTTTTTCTGGGTCTGGAATATGTCCATAAATTCAAGAGGTCTTCCTGTATGATGTGGATGAAGTGGCCTCTGATGATGAGAGAGAGAGAGAGAGAGAGAGAGAGATACCCAGCCTTCACTCTATGTGGGCTGGGTCTAGTCTCTTTGGCAGAGAAAGGACTTCAGCAGCAGGGACAACAGTGACCCAGAGTTTGGGGACTGTTATCTCAGGTGCCAGGACTGAAGAGCATGGAGGCAACCCTTGCCCTTTGGAAAAAGGATGCACCACCCACTTCCCTCTTTAGAGAAGAGTTAACACCTATCCTTCTCAAACTATTCCAAAAACTTGCAGAGGAAGGAATACTTCTGAACTCATTCTATGAGACCAGCATCACCCTGATACCCAAACCAGACAAAGATATCACAAAAAAAGAAAATTACAGGCCAATATCACTGATGAATATAGATGCAAAAATCCTCAAAAAAATATTAACAAAGTGAATTCAACAATACATTAAAAGGATCACACACACACACACACACACACACACACGCACGCACACACATGCACACACACACAAAGGATCATATACCATGATCAAATGGGATTTATCCAGGGGATGCAAGGGTTTTTCAGTATCTGCAAATCAGTCAATGTGATACACCATTAACAAATTGAAGAATAAAAACCACATGATCATCTCAATAGATGCAGAAAAAGCTTTTGATAAAGTTCAACATCCATTTATGATAAAAACTCTCCAGAAAGTGGGCATAGACAGAATATATCTCAATATAACAAAGGCCATGTATGAAAAACCCACAACTAACACTCTGAATGGTGAAAAGCTGAAAGCATTTCCTCTAAGATCAGCAATAAGACAAGGATGCCCACTCGGCCACTTTTATTCAACATAGTTTTTGAAGTCCTAACTACAGCAGTCAGAGAAGAAAAAGAAATAAAAGGAACTCAAATTGGAAAGGAAGAAGTAAAACTGTCACTGTTTGCAGATGACATGATACTATACATAGAAGATCCTAAAGATGCTACCAGAAAACCACTAGTGCTCATCAATGAATTCAGTAAAGTAGCAGGATACAAAATTAATATAAAGAAATCTGTTGCATTTCTAAACATTAACAATGAACTATCAGAAAGAGAAACAAAGGAAACAATCCCATTTATCATCACATCAAAAAAAAAAAAAAAAAACTACCTAGGAATAAACCTACCTAAGGAAGTAAAAGACCTGTACTCTGAAAACTATAAGATACTGGTGAAAGAAATTGAAGATGACACAAACAGATGGAAAGGTATACTATGTTTTGGGGTTGGAAGAATTAATATTGTTAAAATGACCATACTACCCAATGCAACCTACAGATTCAATGCAATCCCTATCAAAATACCAATGGCATTTTTCACTGAACTAGAACAAATAATTTAAAAATTTATATGGAAACACAAAAAACCCCAAATAGCCAAACCAATCTTGAGAAAGAAGAACATAGCTGGAGGAATCATGCTCCCTGACTTCAGACTATACTACAAAGATTCAGTAATCAAAACAGTATGGTACTGGCACAAAAAACAGACACATAGATCAATGGAACAGGATAGAGAGTCCAGAAATAAACCCAGACTCTTATGGTCAATTAATCTACAACAAAAGAGGAAAGAATATACAGTGGAGAAAAGACAGTCTCTTCAATAAGTAGTGCTGGGAAAACTGAACAACTACATGTAAAAGAATGAAATTAGAACATTCCCTAACACCATATACAAAAATAAACTCAAAATGGATTAAAGACCTAAATGTAAGACCGGATACTACAAAACTTCCAGAGGAAAACATAGGCAGGATGCTCTTTTACATAAGTTGCAGCAATATTTTTTTGGATCTGGCTCCTAAAGCAGAGGAAACAAAAGTAAAAATAAACAAATGGGACCTAATTAAACTTAAAAGCTTTTGCACAACAAAGGAAACCATTGACAAAATGAAAAGACAATCTACTGAATGAGAGAAGATGTTTGCAAATGATATGACTGATAAGGGGTCAATATCCAACATATATAAACAGCTCATACAACTCTACATCAAAAAAAAAAAAAAAAGACAACCCAATTAAAAAATGGGTAGAAGAACTGAATAGTTATTTCTCCAAAGAGTAAAGGCAGGTGGCCAACAGGCACGTGAAAAGATGCTCAACATTGCTAATCATCAGGGAAATGCACATCAAAACCACAATGAGATATCACCTCACACCTGTCAGAATGGCCATCATCAAAAAGAAAACAAATAACAAATGTTGGCGAGGATGTGGAGAAAAGGGAACACTTGTAGCCTGTTGGTGGGAATGTAAATTGGTACCACCACTGTGGAAAACAGTATGGAGGTTTCTCAAAAAACTAAAAATAAAACTACCTTATGACCTAGCAATTCCACTCCTAGGTATATATTAAAAAGAAAAACACTAATTCAAAAAGATACACGCACCCCAATGTTGATAACAGCGTTATTTATAATAGCCAAGATATGGAAGCAACCTAAGTGTCCATTGACAGATGAATGTCAGAGGAGACAGGCAATCGAATGTAGTATTGATATGTCCAACTGTGTCAGTGAGGACTTAACCAACCTATTTTCTTCATAACCATGTCATTTGTGTTTCTTCTGTCCACTTGCTTTGCACTAGCAAGTCCAGCCTGCAGCTACCCTCCCCCAAGCTCAGCCCAGCCAAGGCAGACAGTGAGTCGGGGTCTCTGTGTGGGGCAGGAAGAGGTACCAGTGATTCTACTTAGCACATGTGCACCAGCTGGACTGCGGTCAGAGTCTCTGCTGCCATGCTGTCAAGAGCACAGTTAGACAGGTCTTGTCTGAATCCTAGTTCTTTTCTTGTTTGTTTGTGTCATCAAGACCAGGGCTTCTTAGGATTTAGGGTGCAGAAGAGTCACTGGGGGGTGTTGTTAAAATACAGACTCTGACTCAGTAGGTCTAGGGTGTGTCTTAAAATCTTGTTTCTAAAAGACCTCAGGCAATGGTGCATGCTGTTAGTCCAAGGAACACACTCAGGGGAGCAAAGTTCTGGGGCATGATACTTACCAAGGGACTGTTTTCTCATCTGTAAAATGGAATAATAAAGTAGTTACCCCAAAGGACTGTTTTGAAGGTTCCATGAGCTAATGTTTGCAAGGGCCTTGCCTGGTCTCTGGCATATAAGAGATAAGCCATAGTGTTTTAGTCCATTAGGGCTGGTATAACAAAAATATCTTAATCTGGGTGGCTTATAAATGACAACCATTTGTTTCTCACAGTTCTGGAAGCTGGGAAGTCCGAAATCGTGGCCCTGGAAGATTCAATGTCTGGTGAGGACCCACTTCTCACAGCTTCCAGATGCTTCTCATTGACAGCTGTCTTCTCACCATAACCTCATATGGTGGGAGGGCAAGTAAACTCTGTGTCTCCTTTATAAGGGTGCTAATCCCATTCATGAGGGATCCATCCTCATGCTCTAATCACCCCAAAGGCCCTACCTCTAAACACTATCACATTGGGGATTAGATTCCAACACATGAATTTTGGGGGGACATGTTTAGTCTATGGCAAATAGGTTTTAATTTTCTCCCATTTTCCCTGTTCACCTTTTTTATTACAAAGAAAAGCAACTTGATGAACTTTCCAGTACAGAGAGCTTGGAAGATCTTTGCACTTAAAAAGACAGCATAAGGAAGAAAGGAGTACTTCGCTTCAGGACTGTGGTTGTTGGTAATTCTTCTTGTTGTGTTTAAAATATTTTTGTTTAAAATATTTTTATCTTGGTGGTAACAAAAAAATAAAAGTAGAGACTTCTGACAGAAGTTTGCATATAAAATTAATCTGGTCAGAGTCTCGTTGGAAAAGAAAGGTTAAAAATCATATACTGCGTATATATTTTTAAAATCTAAAATTCACAATCTCAATAGTCTTTCAAGTCTGTGTGAACCTCAGCCCCTCTGTCTGGGGGTGTAGACAAGGCAGCCTGATATAATTCCACACTGATGGTCCAGAGACACAAGTTCTGTTCTCAGCACTGCCTCCACCTAGGTGTGTCTCCTGGAAAGTCACCCCACCAGCCTGAGTGTCAGTTTCCCCACCTGTGACATCAGGGCAGCCATCCCCTCCCCATTGTCATGGATGGCAATTTTCTTTGCTTGATTATGGCTCTAGACCCCAGAATCCTCCTCAGTGCAGTGCTATGGGCAGCTGAACCAGCAAATACAATTTTGAGCTCCCATCTCTAAGAACGGACCCGCTAGGATTCTAAGAATTGCTAAGGATGGAATGTCAGGCATTCGAGTTGAAGATGGGCCTTGAATGTTGACTAGGATTTTGAGAACTTGAATGTGGAATGGGGGTGATAGGAGGGTATCCAGATGGAGGGAACAGTGTGAGCAAAGGCAAAAGGTTAGGGAAGGGCATGAGAAGTTTGAGGAACAGTTCTGACTGGCTTGTGTGTAGGGGACACATACAAAAGAGTATGAGATAAAGGGCGAAAGATTAGACTAAAGACAAATCATGATGATTCATTCACTCATTCATTCATTCAACAAATATTTATTACACATTTACTGTATGCCAATCACTTGCCTAGGCACTGGGATTATAGTGGAGGATGAGATAGACATGGTCCTTTTTTTATGGAAATTATCATTTTTGTGGGGGTAGATCGTCAACAGGTACATAAACAAACAGAAAATGCTGTGAAGCAAGTAACATTTCAGATAGAAAATAATATTGAGGACAACTTCAGACAAGGTGTTCAGTGAAAGTCTTATTGGAAGGTGACCTTTCAGCTGGCACCTGATAGATGACAGTGAGCTCACCATGCAAAGGGCTGGTTGAGAGAGTTCCAGATGCAGGGAAGAGCAAATGCAGAGACTTCAAAGCAGGAAAGGTCTCAGTGGGCTCAGAGCTATTGTCAGGGCATCTGGAAGGCGAGTGGGCAGGAAGTCAGGGAAAGGGTGGCATGAGACAAAGTTAGAGAAACAAACAGGGGCCAGGTCATGTAGGACTTCGAAGGCCACAGCGAGTGCGACTTTAAGGGCAATGAGAAGCCATCAGAAAACTGATACGATCCAATGTGTATTTAGAATGATCCCTCAGGCTTCTGTGTAGAGAATAAACTGAAAGGGAGCAGGAGAAAAAGCAGAGAGACCAGTTACTAGACTGCTTCAGAGGCTAAGATGCGAGTTGATGGTGGGTTGCCTAAGGGTAGCATCACAGAGGATGACAAGTGAGGCAGATTTTGGATGTAGAATGAACAGGACTTCTAATGGCCTGGATGGGAGAGTGGGTGGGGTGATGGTGGGGTGGGTGTTGGGGAGGGTGGAGAGAGAGAGAGGGAGGAGAGTTCTCTTTTCACCATATCGTGCCTGAGATGTCAGTAAGACATCCAAGTGAAGACATCAAGGAGGCAGTTTGACACGCAAGTCTGGAGCTCTGAAGAGCAGTCTGGACTGGTGATAAAAATCTGAGCATGGCAAAGTTGGAGCTGTGAGTGATCAGGGAAGAGACTGGAAAATTGTCCGCTGGATTTAGTGACATGGAGGTCAGTAACATGGACCAGTCACAGTGGATCATGTTGGTAGAAGACAGAGAGTTGAAGGGTGGATGTGAGGCGGGGCATGGGAGAATGCTCACAGCCTCTTCCAGGGGAAGCAGCCCTGTCCCCGGATGTACAGCTTGGGGAGTGTGGCTGGGTTTTACTCACCCTTCAGGTGGGCATCCTTGGCAGGACACATTCTACTTGCACAAGCCGTACAGCCATGCCTGTAGCCCTGGTTCATTGGCCTAGGCATCAAAAGAAGCAGCTTTTTGCAGGGTCAGTGTTCCCTGAAAGGGGCAATGGGGAGCAAAGATCAACCCTCTGATTTCACAGACAAGGGAAAATGAGACCCAGGGAAGGGAAATGAGCAAGGGGCGTTTGGTGGCAGAATTGGAAGCAAACTCTGTTCTGATTCTCACTTTCTGCCATACCCTGTGGCGGAGGGTGATATTTGAGCAAATGCTCCAAAATTGCAAATTCAGAAACATATTGTCCCTCAAAGTCACTTCTGTGGGAGGCGACAGACTTCTTTCTAGTGATGCTGCCATTGTTCAATGATTTCTGGACACTCCTTCAGAGAAAGGATCTTCAGAGCCAGCTTCTGAGTCACAGAGACAACCCACTGCACTGTAGAATCCTATGTAATACGTGGGACCTGTCCTTCTCTTTCTCTGGTGTTGGGTCTGAGAGCCCAAGAGGCAGCCTGGAAACGTGGCTTCTCTACATTTTATTCCAACACATATTTATTTTGCATGTTTCAGGTCCACGGGCTCTCCATGGAGGTGAGGGGCTCAGTCTGTGTTCAGTCCTAATGGGTTTTGTTTCGCATGGCTGGCATCCCTGAGGTTTGCATCCTTCTGGCATCTTAGATGTAAACCGCAGAAGGTCCCCCACCTATTTATGCATAAAATGAATTTAGTAAAGAACATGGGGTAGCTCACAGAATCTCTGGAAATTTGGCTCTGGGAAGGAGCCATCCTTGAATTATCCGGTTCTAGCAGGGACCTCACTGCTTGTACCATGAAGTTCTGCCTGGGGCCGGACCACAGCTGACTCTGATATCCGGTTCTAGCAGGGACCTCACTGCTTGTACCATGAAGTTCTGCCTGGGGCTGGACCACAGCTGACTCTGAGACTTTGGTGATTTTCTGCCATTCTTCCCCCTCAGCCAGAAAACAGACTCCATGCAGCTCCTGGGTCCTCAGCTTGCTCTCTTTCAAAATGAATTCTCCCATGTGCTGACACTAGCTGCAAAGGAGGCCAGGGAAAGTGCGTTCCAGCTTCTAACTTGGGAGACGGTGCTCAGCTGGTGGGAATATCCCCAAACATGGGGAGTTTGTTCCAAAAAATGGTGAATGCCGTGGTTGTGGAAAAGGTTGCCTCCCAGGCTGTAGGTTTCTTGGACCTTTCTGCCTTGAATTTGGGAAAGCTGCCCCCTAGGTGTACACAGGCGACAGGGCCATTGTCCTTCCTGGTCCAATGGCCCATCTTCACAGAGTGTGATCATGAGCTCAGAGATCACAGTACTACTGCTAGACTGTTTGTACTAAAATTTTGGAATTTCCTTTAAAATGAATGCCGTTAAAAGAGAAACAGGAAGTTGTTTTTTCAAGCTCCTGCAAATGGGTGGTTGCCAAGGTCAAATCCGCCTGCTGACACACCTGTGTCCACAGAGAAACCTGGGACATTCTACCTGGAAATGCTATTCCTCAGTGATCCAGTGTCCCTTCTCTCTAGTGTCTGTAATAAGCAGAAAGATAACCCAGCAGCTCCCTGTGTGTGCGGAGGAGGATTTCTATGACAAGCATTTACTGAGGGCTTACGAGGTGCCAGATACTGGGGCTTAAGCTTGGGCTGAGGAGACTGGGGGGTCTCAGAGATGAGTAAGACATGGGTTGTTTACAGGAAACACAGTCTAGTGTCAGAGACAGACAGGCCTATGCTTTACTGTGTGTCCACGTGGCTCAGGGAGTTGAGGAGAAGGACCTTGGGGTCTTTCAAATGTGGGACCACATGAACTAGTTTTCTCATCTGCAAAGTGGGGATAGTAAGACTTAGCTCCTATGGTTATTTGAAGGAGTGAGTAGTATAAAGTTTGTGGAGTAGCCAATGCCTGGCCCCCAGTTGGTACTTAGCAAGTGTGGTTTCCTCTAATACCTCCACACCCTCTTTTTCTCCTTTCAGAAGGTGGTGGTTAATTCTGCCTGATGTCTATATGTACCATAACGTCTTTATCCATTCCTCCATCGATGGACATTTAGGTGGCTTCCATGTACTGGCTATTGTAAATAGTGCTGCAGTGAACATAGGGGTGCATGTATACAATGGAATATTACTCAGCCATAAAAAAGAATGAAATAATGCTATTTGCAGCAACATGGATGGACCTAGAGATTGTCATACTGAATGAAGTAAGTCAGACAAAGACAAATATCATATGATATCACTTATATGTGGAATCTAAAACTATGATACAAATGAACTTATTTACAAAATAGAAATAGGGTCACAGGTGTAGAAAACAAACTTATGGTTACCAAGGGGGAAAGTGCGGGGAGGGATAAATTGGGAGATTGGGATTGACATAGACACACTACTATGTATAAAATAGATAACTAGCAAGGATCTGCTGTCTAGCACAGGGAATTCTACTCAATACTCTATAATGGCCTATACGGGAAAAGAATCTAAAAGAGTGGATATATGTATAACTGAATCACATTGCCGTACAATAGAAACCAACGCAACGTTGTAAATCAACCAAACTCCAATAAAAATTAATTCAAAAAAATTCTGCCTGATGGATTTGGGCTGGGCTCCTAATGATGACAGGGGCTTCTTTAGACAGAAGGCAAGGAAGATGCTTCAGGAAACAGCATGATCAGAACCCTGGGACACTGTGTTTGGGGAATGGTGGGCTGAACGTCTGGTTGGAGGTATGTGAGTGGGAGATCAGACTGGCTGGAGGTGAGGCCGCAGGGGAAGTAAAGGGGTCGCTGAGTCATGCCGGGGGTCTGAACATTCTCCTGTAAGTGTGGGTGGTCCATGAGGAGCTTTAAGGCAGAGGACTGTTCCCGAAAGGCCAGAGCAGCCGCTCTTTGGCTGGTGAAACTCTCTCTCTTGTATTTAGGACTGCCTTGGACTTTGGAGTCTCCATATCTCTGCTTTGAGAGATAAGGATGGAAGGAGTGGACTGTTTCTTGGCCCACATTCATCCTGGGGATCTGTACGTCTGGATGTCTTGGAGAGCTTCATGACGCCATTATCATTTCAAATAAGAATGTAGAATAATACTATTTGTTAACTGTTTAGCAACCTCAATGCAATGTCGGTATCTTCCATAAATAATCCCAGATCCTTTTAGGAAGTCTATGAAGACATATATTATCATCTCCATTTTGCAGAAGAGGAAACTGAAGCTCAGGGATGTGAGGCAATTTGCTGAAGGTCATGGAACCAGTATGTGGCCATGCAGGATTCAAAGCCGGGTTTGCCTAATTATAAAATCTCTGCTAGTTTCACCCTGCCCCACTCCTGAGTCCTGCTGGATTTTTTTAAAATTAATTTTTATTGGAGTATAGTTGATTTACAGTGTTGTGTTAGTTTCTGCTGTACGGCAAAGTGAATCAGTTATGCATATACATATATCCACTCTTTTTTAGAGTCTGTTCCCATATAGGTCATTACAGACTATTGAGTAGAGTTCCCTGTGCTAGACAGCAGGTTCTTATTAGTTATCTACTTAACTGACATGAAAACTTGTGATGTGAAACTCTATGTCTGTATACGTTTATGTGTCTTTATTTCCCTCTGTATATATTTATACCCATACTCTATCATCTCTGTCTACCTATTTATCTAATAGAATGGCAGAACTTTACCAGTATCTCAAAATCCCTTGCCTTTCATTCCTCAAGTCTCTGGGCATTCAGGTGCCTTGTCCTTTCTGGGTGAGGCAGCTGCAATGTGATTAGCTGTTGTTATCAAGGGGGTCCTAGAGTGAGGATGTCCTGCCTGCCACCTCAGTGGTGGACAGACTCAGATCTGGTCCCAAGAGAAGGAAGTTTTGAGAGAGACTTATAGGGTATGATAGATTCCTCAAACTTTGGTGTCTCCCTGTAAATCCTGTCACTCTCTCGGCAATGCTGGAAATCCCTTCGCCTTTCAGTCTGCTGTGGGGTGGTGTCATACAGACAGCTCCTAGAGCCCTGAGTTAGAATATCAGCTCTGTGCTCACCAGTCACTAGGGCCTTGGGCAGGTTATCGATCTCTTCTGAGCCTCAGCTGTCCATCAAGTGGGGATGGTTACTGTACCTACTGACAGGCTGTTGTGAGAATAAAACACAATTCTGGGCACATGAATGCTTAGCAGGTCTCTTCTTTAAGCTTTTCTTTCTTGGGGTGGAAATATATTAAGCCACATTCGATGGTCATTTAAAAATGTTATTGAAATATAGTTGATGTACAATGTTGTGTTAGTTTCAGGTATATAGGAAAGAGATTCAGTTATATATATACACACACACACACAGTACACATATATAGGTGGCTATTTTGAATAATTACCCTCAGTCTCATCTTTGAAAAGACAGATGAGATTATTTCAGAAGGCTGCTTGACGGTGGAAGAGAAGACTTGGGTGGGATAAGGAGGTAGAAAAAGGGAAGAAAGAAGAAAGCAAGATTATCAGAGGCAATGCTCAGTGACTTGGTAATTACTCAGGATCAGGCCAGGTCTGCCCGTGAAAGCAGTAGCAGATGGGCCTGGGTGGGCCTCTTTGATGCTTACTGTATCCGTAAAAGGTTAGATGAAATCTTCAGAAAGCTGTAAATATGTTCTGGGCTCCAAACACAGCCTTCCCTTAAAGGGCAAAATGCTCTCAGGTGGGGAGGTGCTTTATCTGGGTTTCCCTGGGGTGGTAAGCAGCTCGCAGAAGCGTCCTGGCAGGAAGCAGCCCCAGTGGCTCCTGGCCAGGCCGGTGGAGACCTCTGGCCCTCTGTCTGGCCCTCAAGGACTTCTGCTTCCCCGGGAGGAGGAAGGTGGCTGGGAGAGGGGAAAGCACGGGGAGGAGCGATCAGATGAAAAAAAGAGCTTTTTCCGGAAAACAAATTGGCCATCAGGGAACCGAGCTGAAGGGGAGGACCCCAACAGAACTGTTAGCTTTAAGGGACTCCTTGGTGATTTTTGTCGTTTCTCTTGTTTGTTTGTGACCTTGAGTACTTCTTGAAGTCATTGAGCAAGAAAGCATCCTTGAGTCTCATCTCTCCATGTTGCTTTATACAACAAAGGCTCCAAAGGGGAAGTGGGTTCCCAGGGCCACCTGGGATCCTTACACCACCCCTCACCCCTCTCCTGTGCTATTTTGTGATTGAATTATTCCAGAATTGGATGGACTGATGATGATCATGATAATAATATTAATAATAGCAGCAGCCTCAGCAGCTAAAATTAATTGAACACTTCCTAAGCTACACATATCCTGAGCTAGAGCATTTCATGGGCTTTACCTCATTGACTCCTGGGAGGTATAGGTGCTATTGTGATCAGCCCCATTTTCCAGATGAGAAAACTGGGCTCAGAAGGAGGAAATAACCTGCCAAGCATGAAATGGTAGCCAGTAAGGGATAGTTGGGATTTCAGCCTGGGTGGGTGGGATCCAGGGCTGGGACTTTCTCCACCACAATATGCTACTGCTGGTTGGCAGTGACTGTGTTTTGCTCATGCCCTTGTCTTCTGCAAGGCTTGGTATGTAGAGGTCAAATTGCTTAGTAAATTCTTTTTATCTAAGTGATGATGAAAATTTTTTTTTATTTTACATCTTTGCTCAGGTCTTGATGCAGAGATCACACATTAGGCACTTAAAGCGGATTAGTTCAAAGTTAAGTTTCACAAGTAAGGAGGGCCTGGTGTAGAGAGACTAAGCGTTAATGTGCATCTATAAGATCTATTGCCTCCTTGAGATGAAAGGGATGGCTAGAGGGATCACAGTTCATATTATTTCACATTTATCCATCTCACTGAAGAGAAGTAGTGAATATAGAGACCCTTGTGCCAGGCATTTTAGCATCTGTTATCTCGTAATCATTGCGACTGTCTTGGAGGCGGGTGCTGCATCGTCACGTCCATTTTATAGATTAAGTGTAGAGTTAAGCTAACTTTCCGAGAACAACGGTGTACATGGAAGAGTCGGGTGAGGATCCGTTGGAACCCTCTTCTACCATCCACGATGGTTTGTCCAGGTGTTGGACAAACAATTTAGATGGAGGGAGGACCAGATTTACATTCCACTCCGCATGCTGGGGTGAGACCTAGGCAGAGGAAAAGAAGGGCTCTCATTTGTTTTTCCTCTGGAGGGTAGAGAACTAATGCAAGCTAGAGGTAAGGAGTGAACTCAGCAAGGTCTTTGGATGAGCCCAACGTAAGGCTTCATTCAAGGGGCTTGGGCGTTTATCCACCAACAAGCCCCTTGCTCAGAAATATTTGGACTCCCAAGAAGACTGCTGAGTGAGAACCAACCCCCAGATTACCTCGTTTACCAAAACCAATCTGAAACAACTGAACTACCTACTGAATTCTGGACTGCCTCGTAACGGCCGACGAGAACAATCTGGACTGTCGTAATCCATTCCATAGGGAGGGGTTGCATGCTTCCATTCGACTGGCTGCTTTTTGAAATACTCCTAGTACTTGGGGACCCCCTCTCCAACCTGAGCACACTCCCAGGGTCTGGATCTCCAAGCAGGCACCTAGCAAAGTGGGAAACGAAGTGTTTCTCTTCTGTTCTCATGTATTGCTGGGCCACTGTCTTTGGTCCTTTTGAGCAGGATTGATGGCTTCTGCAGGGGTCCTGTGGGAAAGCCTGCAGAGATGCTGGCCTTCCAACCTGCAGCATCTGTGACTCTGCTGTCACCAGGTCTTTAAAAAGGCCGAGAGGCAAGTTTCCAATCTGTTGAGTCCTAAGGCCAGGGGGCTTGAGGGACAAGATGCTGGGGGCTGGGGCATCCTGAGGGCGTTGCAGCTCTGGGAGGTCACCAGAGGGTTTTTCCATGCTGGGAACAGACAGTTGTTCTAAGTGCAGGGTCATCTTATGGGAGGCTTGTTTCTTAGTGGACTGAGCCCACCTCTCCTGGGAAGGTGGGGCTGGTGAGTGTGTGTATGTACGAGTAGTTGAGTGTTTGTATATTGTGTGTTTGTGTGAATGTATGTATGTATGAGTGTGTGTGTGAGTGTATGTGTGAGTGTGTGTGTGTGTGTGTGTGAGGTGTGTGTGTGTGTGTGTGAATGTGTGTGTGTGTTGCTTTAGGGCTGCCAGGCCAGGCTTGGACTTAACCCAGCAAAGCCCCTTTGAAGTTGAAATCAGAAAGCGCGGTTCCTCCTTCCTCCCAGCCCAGAGCGATTGCACGGCTGCAGGCGGGGAAGGCATTTGTAAGCTATTTTCTCACTTTCACACCGTCTCCCGTCTCCTCCACCCCAAATGGCGGCACAAACAGTGTTTTGGTGAGGGACCCCTGGCTGCTAGGGCTCTCTGGTTTCCATGGAAACCATAAAGCCCACTGGAAGGGGGGTTGGAGGGAGGAGGGTCAGGGGACGCAGGATGGTGAGAGCCTGGCCCCTGGTGGGGTGGGAGGCTTCCTCTCCAGACAAAGGGGAGGGACAAAAGCTGGGGGAGGGGGTGCGGGGGTGGGGTGTCACTAGGGAGATTTATTGTCTTTGTCTTGTGGCTTTCACGGAGCCTCCGAGCCTGGGGGAGAAAGCCGAAAGGGCCTGTGAGCTGTGTCCTGGGGCCTGAGCATGATTCAGACGCTGGGATAAAGGGGCTGCAGGAGGAGCCCTCTCCCACCCCACTGCCCGCGGGATAAACCCTAGACTCCCTGGACCGCCATTCAAGGCTTGTTCGCTATCTAACTCCACCAGAGCTGTCTCCTTGCCTTGATTTCCTCCCTCACAGGCCCAAAGAGCACGTGTTGGCCTTGCTACTGTAAATTCCTTTAGGGCAGCGACGTTGTCTTATGTATTTCTGCATCTCCAGTGCTTGGCCCCTGAGCTCAGCTGTTGAATCGACAAAACATGCATGCTTATTCCAGTACCCAGAGCCTTTGTGCTGGTGGAGCTCCCTGACTGGAAAGCCCTGATTCTCCCCTCTCCCCATGCAAGGCCCATCCCTTCTTTCATGCTCAACTCAAGTCCTGCCTTCTCTAAGAAGCTTCCACAGCCCATGTTCGTTACCGAGGTCCTTAAACACAAGTATACCTCCTCGGCTTGCAAGTGCATATTAATATCTGGTTTCTTTGGACATCGGTGTCTGTACTTAATCATCGCCTGTTTGTTTTTAAAACACAGCTCTTTCCTTGCTGCTGGAGACGCATGGAATTTGGATAACAATAGTACTAATCAATATTTTAGTTCTTGTCTTGTGTGCGTTGCACGCAAAGTATTGTTTGAAGTAAAAACCAATCTAAGTTTGAGGCTTGGGTCTGCAGCTACTGTTTGTGAACTTGAGAAAGACATTTCAACTCTCTGTACCTCAGTTTCCTCATCTGGAAAATAGGAGTTATAATAACAATTTCCATGTTCTCTTCATAGGGCTGTTTGGACGAGTGTAAGAGCTGTTGGTCAGGACGGTGCTTGGAGGATGCCTTGGCGGTGTGTGTCTCGCTGATTTGGCGGCTGACTCCTTGCCCCATGCACAAATGCTCAATACTGGGGAAACATAGCAAATGTTTAAGCTGAGCTAAAAATTTGAAGAGAAAATAGTTCTGGGAGGGTTGGCTGAGTCCTGGCAGGGAATCCCACAGTGCGTGGCCCACTGGGACTTTGGTATTGTCAGGTTATTCGGGGAATTATCCTAGGGTAACACATCTGCAGGGGTCAGAGGTCACAGCCTAGGGCACTGCAATTATTAAGAGGAAATTTAGGGAAAGGGTAAGGTGAAGATTAAGAAATCCTGGGAATTCCCTGGCAGTCCAGTGGTTAGGAGTTGGCCTTTTCATTGCCCAGGCCCGGTTTCAATCCCTGCCTGGGGAACTAAGATCCCGCAAACCATGCGGTGTGGCCAAACAAATGAACAAACAAATAACCAAAAATGAAATCCTAAGGAATAGGGGTTAGGGAAGCCCAGGCTAAAAATACTTGGGTACTTGCTGTCTGCTGGTGATTTTTATTTACAAATCATCACCTGGCTTTGTTTTTCCAACCGCCTTGAGAAGTGGAAGTTAATATCCCCATTTTAAGGGTGAACTGACTTGCCCAGACCCAGCCCTTCCTCCACAGTTCCATATTCCCTCCCCGACCCTGGACTGAGGTCTTGAGGTCCCATTGCCCTAATGGAGCTGGAGTAAGATGACCCCTTACAAGACCTGCTGAATGTTCCCAGAGGAGAGAAAACCAATAGGTGTGGTGACTGTAAGAAAACATTTGGTTGGAAATCACAGCTTTTCATCCAGGAGTGAGCTCATAGCAGGGGAGAAGAAACCCAACAGAGCTTCCTGTATTGTTGCCCGGTGGTCTGTGTTGCCTGCCTGTCTGCGTGTCCACTTAACGCGCAAACATCCATCACAGCAGGGCACGGGGGTGGGGTGACACGAGGGGCAAGGAGTATGGAGGGGGATGGGAAAATCACCTGGTGATTGCCTACAGCTGGCCTCCTCCCCACCAGGGCCTCAAGCTTCCCAGGGGCAGGGGTGAGTCTGATTAAGAACCGGCTGTCAGGACGTGCCCACCAGCTGCCAGGTGACCTCAGAGGCTGTTTAATGTTCAGTAACACAATGTCAGTCATAGCCTTTGCCCTGTCTGCACCGTTGGAGGATGGAGCATACTCCAAAGAGGAAAACATCTTTAAAATAGAAGCTAACCTCCTCAGCCCACCCCCTGGCTTTTCCTGCGACTTCAAGGCTCTCCTTGGAAGCCTGGAGAAGGCTGTTTTCCTTCTCCAGTGGAGGCAAGAAAGGGGCCAGGTGGGAAATTTACCCTACGGAACAGACCCCTGGGACCAATTATTGTCTTGGATCCCATGAAAACATTTTGATTTCCAAGGAAATGTCTCAGAGAGGACCCCTGCTCCTTTTAGGAAGTGGGGAGGACCCTTCTTATTTTCATTCCTCAGCTCCTGCCTGTTACTCAGAGGGGGAGGTGTGCACACCCAGGTCTAAAGCTGCATGTGTAATAAGGTAGCCACTAGCCATGTGTGGCTATTCAAATTTAAATGGATATCATTTAAAGTTAAACAAAATTAATAGTTTTGTTCTTCAGCCACACTAGCCATAGTTCAAGTTCTTAATTGTCACATGTGGTAAGGACTTATCAATTGGACAGTGCAGAGAGAGAACCCTTCCAATATTCCAGAAAGCTCTTTTGGACAGCCCTGGCTTAGAGCCGGGGTTCTCCATTCTGGCTGCCCCTTGGAATCACCTGGGAGCTTATGAAAAGTCCTGGTGCCTGGCTGGGGCTCACCCCCAAGACTGAGAGTCAATCGGTCTAGAATGGGGTTTGGCATTGAGATTTTTTTCAAAAATTCTCCAAGTGATTCTAATGTGCAGACAGGACTGGTCCACTGACTCCCAAATGTACCTTGTTATAAGAATCATGTGGAGAGCAGAAGCAAAAAGAACTACAATCCTGCAGCCTGTGGAACAAAAACCACAATCACAGAAAGATAGACAAGATGAAAACGCAGAGAGCTATGTACCAGATGAAGGAACAAGATAAAACCCCATAATAACAGCTAAATAAAGTGGAGATAGGCAACCTTCCAGAAAAAGAAGTCAGAATAATGATAGTGAAGATGATCCAGGACCTCGGGAAAAAAATGGAGGCAAAGATCGAGAAGATGCAAGAAATGTTTAACAAAGACCTAGAAGAATTAAAGAACAAACAAACAGACATGAACAATACAATAACTGAAATGAAAACTACACTAGAAGGAATCAATAGCAGAATAACTGAGGCAGAAGAACGGATAAGTGACCTGGAAGACACAATGGTGGAATTCACTGCTGTGGAACAAAATAAAGAAAGAAGAATGAAAAGAAATGAAGACAGCCTAAGGGACTTCTGGGACAACATTAAACACACGAACATTCACATTATAGGGGTCCCAGAAGGAGAAGAGAGAGAGAAAGGACCAGAGAAAATATTTGAAGAGATTATAGTTGAAAACTTCCCTAACATGGGAAAGGAAGTAGCCACCCAAGTCCAGGAAGCACAGCAAATCCCATACAGGATAAACCCAAGGAGAAACATGCCGAGACACATAGTAATCAAATTGGCAAAGATTAAAGACAAAGAAAAATTATTGAAAGCAGCAAGGAAAAAACGTCAAATAACATACAAGGGAACTCCCATAAGGTTAACAGCTGATTTCTCAGCAGAAACTCTACAAGCCAGAAGGGAGTGGCATGATATACTTAAAGTGATGAAAGGGAAGAACTACAACCAAGATTACTCTACTCAGCAAGGATCTCATTCAGATTCGAAGGAGAAATCAAGCTTTCCAGACAAGCAAAAGCTAAGAGAATTCAGCATCACCAAACCAGCTCTGCAACAAATGGTAAAGGAACTTCTCTAAGTGGGAAACATAAGAGAAGAAAAGGACCTACAAAAACAAACCCAAAACAATTAAGAAAATGGTCATAGGAGCATACATATCGATCATTACCTTAAACGTGAATGAATTAAATGCTCCAACCAAAAGACACAGGCTTGCTGAATGGATACAAAAACAAGACCCATCTATATGCTGTCTACAGGAGACCCACTTCAGACCTAGGGACACGTACAGACTGAAAGTGAGGGCATGGAAAAAGATATTCCATGCAAATGGAAATCAAAAGAAAGCTGGAGTAGCAATACTCATATCAGATAAAATAGGCTTTAAAATAAAGAATGTTACAAGAGACAAGGAAGGACACTACATAATGATTAAGGGATCAATACAAGAAGAAGATATAACAATTATAAATATATATGCACCCAACATAGGAACACCTCAATACATAAGGCAAGTGCTAACAGCTATAAAAGAGGAAATATACAGTAACACAATAATAGTGGCAGACTTTAACACCTCACTTACACCAAAGGACAGATCATCCAAAATGAAAATAAGGAAACAGAAGCTTAAAATGACACAATAGACCTGATAGACTTAATTGACATTTATAGGACATTCCATCCCAAAACAGCAGATTACACTTTCTTCTCAAGTGCGCATGGAATATTCTCTAGGATAGATCACATCTTGGGTCACAAATTAAGCCTCAGTAAATTTACGAAAATTGAAATCATATCAAGCATCTTTTCTGACCACAACGCTATGAGATTAGAAATGAATTACAGGGAAAAAAGCATAAAAAACACAAACACATGGAGGCTAAACAATACGTTACTAAATAACCAAGAGATCACTGAAGAAATCAAAGAGGACATCAAAAAATACCTAGACACAAATGACAATGAAAACACGACGATCCAAAACCTATGGGATGCAGCAAAAGCAGTTCTAAGAGAGAAGTTTATAGCTATACAAGCCTATCTCAAGAAACAAGAAAAATCTCAAATAAACAATCTAACCTTACACCTAAAGGAACTAGAGAAAGAAGAACAAACAAAACCCAAAGTTAGCGGAAGGAAAGAAATCATAAAGATCAGAGCAGAAATAAATGAAATAGAAACAAAGAAAACAATAGCAAAGATCAATAAAACTAAAAGCTGGTTCTTTGAGAAGATAAACAAAATTGATAAACCATTAGCCAGACTCATCAAGAAAAAGAGGGAGAGGACTCAAATCAATAAAATTAGAAATGAAAAAGGAGAAGTTACAACGGACACCGCAGAAATACAAAGCATCCTAAGAGACTACTACAAGCAACTCTATGCCAATAAAATGGACAACCTGGAAGAAATGGACAAATTCTTAGAAAGGTATAACCTTCCAAGACTGAACCAGGAGGAAATAGAAAATATGAACAGACCAATCACAAGTACTGAAATTGAAACTGTGATTAAAAATCTTCCAACAAACAAAAGTCCAGGACCAGATGGCTTCACAGGTGAATTCTATCAAACATTTAGAGAAGAGCTAACACCCATCATTCTCAAACTCTTCCAAATACTTGCAGAGGAAGGAACACTCCCAAACTCATTCTATGAGGCCACCATCATCCTGATACCAAAACGAGATCAAGATACTACAAAAAAAGAAAATTACAGACCAATATCACTGATGAATATAGATGCAAAAATCCTCAACAAAATACTAGCAAACAGAATCCAACAACACATTAAAAGGATCATACACCATGATCAAGTGGGATTTATCCCAGTGATGCAAGGATTCTTCAATATACGCAAATCAATCAATGTGATAAACCATATTAACAAATTGAAGAATAAAAACCGTATGATCATCTCAATAGATGCAGAAAAAGCTTTTGACAAAATTCAACACCGATTTATGATAAAAGCTCTCCAGAAAGTGGGCATAGAGGGAATCTACCTCAACATAATAAAGGCCAGACACAACAAACCCACAGCAAACATCATTCTCAATGGTGAAAAACTGAAAGCATTTCCTCTAAGATCAGGAACAAGACAAGGATGTCCACTCTCACCACCATTATTCAACATAGTTTTGGAAGGCCTAGCCATGGCAATCAGAGAAGAAAAAGAAATAAAAGGAATCCAACTTGGAAAAGAAGAAGTAAAACTGTCACTGTTTGCAGGTGACATGATACTATACATAGAGAATCCTAAAAATGCCACCGGAAAACTACTAGATCGAATCAATGAACTTGGTAAAGTTTCAGGATACAAAATTAATGCACAGAAATCTCTTGCATTCCTATACACTAATGATGAAAAATCTGAAAGAGAAATTAAAGAAACACTCCCATTTACCATTACAACAAAAAGAATAAAATACCTAGGAATAAACATACCTAGGGAGACAAAAGACCTGTATGCAGAAAACTATAAGACACTGATGAAAGAAATTAAAGATGATACCAATAGTTGGAGAGATATACCATGTTCTTGGATTGGAAGAATCAACATTGTTAAAATGACTATACTACCCAAAGCAATCTACAAATTCAATGCAATCCCTATCAAATTACCAATGGCATTTTTTACAGAACTAGAACAAAAAATCTTAACATTTGTATGGAGACACAAAAGACCCCGAATAGCTGAAGCAGTCTTGAGGGAAAAAAACGGAGCTGGAGGAATCAGACTCCCTGACTTCAGACTATACTACAAAGCTACAGTAATCAAGAGAATATGGTACTGGCACAAAAACAGAAACATAGATCAATGGAACAAGATAGAAAGCCCAGAGATAAACCCTCGCACTTATGGTCAACTAATCTATGACAAAGGAGGCAAGGATATACAATGGAGAAAAGACAGTCTCTTCAATAAGTGGTGCTGGGAAAACTGGACAGCTACATGTAAAAGAATGAAATTAGAACACTCCCTAACACCATACACAAAAATAAACTCAAAATGGATTAGAGACCTAAATGTAAGACTGGACACTACAAAACTCTTAGAGGAAAACATAGGAAGAACACTCTTTGACATAAATCACAGCAAGATCTTTTTTGATCTACCTTCTAGAGTAATGGAAATAAAACCAAAAATAAACAAATGGGACCTAATGAAACTTCAAAGCTTTTGTACAGCAAAGGAAACCATAAACAAGACGAAAAGACAACCCTCAGAATGGGAGAAAATATTTGCAAATGAATCAACAGACAAAGGATTAATCTCCAAAATATATAAACAGCTCATGCAGCTCAATATTAAAGAAACAAACAGCCCAATCCAAAACTGGGCAGAAGACCTAAATAGACATTTCTCCAAAGAAGACATACAGATGGCCAAGAAGCAAATGAAAAGCTGCTCAACATCACTAAATATTAGAGAAATGCAAATCAAAACTACAATGAGGTACCACCTCACACCAGTTAGAATGGGCATCATCAGAAAATCTAGAAACAGCAAATGCTGGAGAGGGTGTGGAGAAAAGGGAGCCCTCTTGCACTGTTGGTGGGAATGTAAATTGATGCAGCCACTATGGAGAACAGTATGGAGGTTCCTTAAAGAAGTAAAAATAGAATTACCATATGATCCAGCAATCCCACTCCTGGGCATATAACCAGAGAAAACCATAATTCAAAATGACACATGCACCCCAATGTTCATTGCAGCACTATTTACAATAGGCAGGTCATGAAAGCAACCTAAATGCCCATTGACAGACGAATGGATAAAGAAGATGTGGTATATATATACAATGGAATATTACTCAGTCATAAAAAGGAATGAAATTGCATCATTTTTTGAGATGTGGATGGATCTAGAGACTGTCATACAGAGTGAAGTAAGTCAGAAAGAAAAAAACAAATATCGTATATTAACACAGGTATGTGGAACCTAGAAAAATGGTACAGATGAACCGGTTTGCAGGACAGAAGTTGAGACACCGATGTAGAGAACAAACATATGGGAACCAAGGGGGGAAAACCGCGGGGGGGTGGGGATGGTGGTGTGCTGAATTGGGTGATTGGGATTGACATGTATACACTGATGGGTATAAAATTGATGACTAATAAGAACCTGATGTATAAAAAAATAAATAAAATTAAATTAAAAAAAAAAAAAGAAAACAAAAAACAAACTAGTGCTTACCAGTGGGGAGAGGGATGGGGGAAGGGGGCAACATAGGGGTGGGGATTAAGAGGTACTATTATGCATAAAAAAAAAATCATGTGGAGGTTTTTTTTTTTTAAAAGAAACAATCCCCTTACCAATTTTTATACCATAACACTGACTTTTTAAATTTAATTATTTATTTTTATTAAAATTTTTTTTTATTTTGGCTGTGCTGCCCAGCTTGCAGGACCTTAATTCCCCGTCCAGGGATTGAACTTGGGCCCTTGGCAGTGAACGCACGGAGTCCTAACCACTGGACCACCAGGGAATTCCTTTTTTTTTTTTTAATACAGGTTCCAAGGAAACTTGTCTCTGGGTTCAGATTCAGCAGGTCTAGGGCAGGTCTCATGGATCTGTGCTTTGTTTCAGCATGTCAGGTAATTCTTATGGTCAAGTAGGTTTGGGAAAAGTTGATGAGTAGAGACAGGAAGAAAATCACTCAGCAGGCACCTGCCAGGTCTGGCATCGTGCTGGGGCTTTGGCCATAGGGCCTCAGAGCCACAACAGTCCAGCAAGATGGACTTTATGCCTGTGTCACAGGTGAGGAAGACAGAAATTCAGGAAAGGTAACGTCCTTTCCTAAGTCACTCCGCCAGTAAATAGTGGCACAAACCAGCCTCTAGACCCCGTCTGAGTGTTAAAGCAACTTGGGCTCTGGAGTCATTGGGGGTTTAAATCATGCTGCTAACTATGTGACCTTGGACAAGTCACTAAACCTGTCAAAGTCAATTTCCTTCTTGTAAGCTGGGAATCATAGCAGTCCCTACCTCTTAGGCATGTGCTAGTGACTCAGTGCGGTCCTGCAGGCAAAGGACTCTGTGTGGTACCACCGCCATCAGATTAGTGTCCAATAGATGAAGCTCTGGTGACAGAGAGGATGGCATTTCAGGCAGGCCTGTTCTTTTCATCACATCTTTATTCCAAGAGGATCTTCTGTGCTTCTCTCATTCCCTCCCTGTCTGTCTCTGTTTATCTGTCCGGTTTGTCCCATGGTAGGGAGGGTGTCGGTTCTGTTCCTTCATGCTGTGTGGCTCTGGACACTGGGTGTGGGGACTCAGGAAGGCTCCTTGCTGTTGACTGGGTGGACCCAGGCTACCTCCTTACTCCCCGTCCGTCCTCTGTTCTTCAGCACTGCCAATGCAACTTCAGTAAAATAATCGAAACGGTAACAGAAATACTAATCATTTGTCATAAAGCAGCAGCTGCTGTTTGCTGAGAGCTTGAACTCCAGGTGCTGTGCTCAGTGCTTTAGAGGTCTTTTTTTTTTTTAATTTTTGGCCTTGCCATGCAGCACGTGGGATCTTAGTTCCCTGACCAGGGATCGAACCCGCGCCCCCTGCAGTGGAAGCGCAGTCTTAACCATTGGACCACCAGGCAAGTCCCTAGATGTCAATGTGTTGAGTCCTTTCTGCAAACCCATGAGGCAGGTATTATTGTTCTTCTTTTTCCTACCAGGGAACAGAGGTTTAGAGATGTTAAAACACTCATCTGTGGTCACATAGCTAGTAAGCAGCAGAACTGAGATTTGAACCCAGTTTTAGGACCCAAAGCTGTTACTCTAGGTTGTCACCCAGACAGAAAAAAGAAAGAAAAAACATCCATATAATGGAAACAGAGTTTTGTGTTTTACTTTATCTGGTACTTTCACGCACATGGAATCATTGGATTCTTATGGTACACCCTGTGTGGGGGGAGGAGTTATCCTAATTCCCAGCTCAGGAGAATGAGGCCCCTGGAAGGTGTGATACACCAGGATCACCTGCTTAGTATTGTTAGTAGCAGAATTAGTAAGACACAGACGAAGCCATGGTCTCTTGGCCGCCACATTGCTGCTCTTTTCCAGCACAACGTCACTCAAGAGACATTACACTCATCACTTACAGGTTTTGATCACCCTTATCCTTCTTCTGCCTCATTCATGAATGAGGAGGAGCCTTTCTCCTCTGAGGGAAAGTGGAAGAGCTTGGATTTGGTTAACAAGATGGGAGTTATTGCATTATTCCATATTGCTTCTAGTTCTTTCCCAGGGATGAGGGAAGATCCTGCGACCTGTAGATTCCCTCGAGGGAAAGGGAATTGCTGGCTCCTGGGAAGGCCTTTCCCCCTTCGTTCTCTGCAGCTCTTCACTTACACAGACTGAAAGCTTGCTCATGGGCTAGGTGGCAGCGAGGGGATGGTGCCAGAGGATGGGTGGTGGAGTCAGGTAGCCCTGGGTTTGAATCCCCGTGCTGCTTCCTTCTTGCTGTGTGACTTTGGGCACATCATTGGACGTCTCTGAGCCCCAGCTTTCTCTACTGTAAAATGTAGGGTAATAATAATATCTATCTTACATGATTATTGTGAGGGTTGAATTAGACAATGGCTGTCAGTGCCAAGCACTGCCTGGTGCACGAAGGCATTCAGATGGGACACGGCCATCTAGGATCTTAGTGTTCAGCCAGCCAAGCAGAGAAGCAGAAGGAGGGAGGGGGAGCTGTCACACTCCACGTGGAGTTGCCTCAGGGCCCCTTTCCCTCTGCCTTAATGGGGGACACAGGAAAAGGGAGGTTTGTCCTGGGGAAAAGACTGAGGCCCTTTAATGAGCTCAGGAAAGCCCATCTCCTGACAATAACAGCCCAGCACTCTGCAATAACATCCTGCCAGAAGAGGCAGTGACAGGATGTGTGCCAGGGGTGGGGGCGTGTGGCAGCCCCACTGCCCACGGGTCTGCCCGTCTGTCCCTGAGCCCTAAGGAAGCTCAGGAAGTAGCAGCCGGGGATCAGAGGGAGATGAAGACTTCCCCTTCCACATGCATCCTGGACTGATACGGAGACTGGAATAGCAGCGGTCTTAAATGGGCGCTCCAGGGGGGTAGATTGTTGGCACTTTCCCTGTGAGCTGCTCCCATCCAACCGCTGCCTCAGCTGCAGCTGCCCTGTGGGTCCACGCTCACTAGCCTCTCAAGGTTCCACTGAGTCAAGGAGCAGGTCGGGTGAAGGGGAGTGGTCCCCACTTGCCAATCAAAACATGAGGATTTGTTGCAGGTTTTCTGTGTGCTGAGGACAGAGCTTGCCTGTGGAAATAAAATGAGGGTGGAGACAGATACTGTCTCAGCCCCTGGGGAGTTTGTAATTGGATGGAGTGCAGAGATGATGGACAAGTACAGTGAGCTGAATGGGATTCCATGAGCCCAGGGTGCCTGGGGGTCGGATGGGGGTAGGAGAGCCCCAGGGAAGGCTTCATGGTGGAGGAAGATGGGCAGGCAGCTGAAGGGCCAGCGGGAGTTGGCCGGGCAAAGAGATGGGAACAGCCCTGAGTGTGTGAGGGGAGCTGAGGAGAGCTCAGCTGGGATGGACAGCAGCTCAGCAAGCCAGGGGTTTGTGGCTGGAGAAAGCAGGGGCCTGGGGGTGTGGGTCACATCAAGAAAGATGAACTTCATCTGAAGGGTAGCAGGAAACCACCAGAGCCTTTTAAGCAGGGAAGTGACGCGATCAGATTTGTGGTTTGAATCTTGCTGTGTCCCCTCCCATCAACAACCAAATCTTCACAGGGACTGGCTCTGCGCTCGTCTGGAGGAGCTCCAAGGAAGCTGCTTGTCAGAGCTGGAGTCCAGTGCGGTGGGGTGGAGAGATCTGTGTGGGACACAGAGGGGCAGAGCTCAGACCCCAGACCCTGTGACCAGAGAGAGTCACTTTACCCCCTCTGGATCCCATTTCTCAAATATTAAAAAAAAAAAGGTGGAACCAGGTGAATCTGCAAACCCCTTTCAGATAATATATTCTGTGATCCAAACGTAATGTAAGTTTCCCTGCCCTCAAGAAGCTTACGGTCTGGGGGGTGCATGGCGGAGTGAGACAACATGCTTGGTAAATGCCGGCTGATTCTTAGAAAGCAACTGCTCCAGGATAGGGGATGGAGGGAGAACCACGGACTCTGTGTCCTGGAAACTGGGTTTTCTGCCTGCAGAGGAGGGAGGGATTGCTACCTTGTACCCATGGATTGCTGGAAATGAGGTTGGATTCTCTATGAATCTCAGTCCTGAGTGGGGCCCGCCTCTCCAGCTGGTGGGTGGCGGACACAACAGCCTATGGGGGACCCTAGGGGTCCTGCCTTTAGGGCACTCCCAGCCTGAGCCTTTGGAGGCCCTGTCCCTAGAGTCATGAACTGGGCCCATTCCTTTGAAGGCAGGGAGGCAATGGGAAAAGATGGTGGCATCTTGGAGTAGGAGACCTGGGTCGTATGCCAGTGAGGGACATGTCACGTGGCCTTGCTGAGACTTCAATCTTCCTCTCAGGGACTTAGTTTCCTCATCTATACACCAACAGATTTCCAAGTAGTATCAGTGTTCTGGGCACTGGGTGCTGGTGTTGTAACGTGAAAAAGACTAGGTCACTTCTTTCAGGCAGCTTCCAGCCTGGTGTGGAGACACATACTTTCAGAGCAGGGTACCGAGTGCAATGCCAAAGGGATGACTGTTGGGGTGGGTGGTATACAGGAGCAGACAAAGGGTCCTTCTTCCAGCCAGGGAGGTGCAGGAAGGCTACCTTCACATTTGAATGATCAGTGTGGGTCAGCTGGTGGAAGGAGGCGGGGGGGAAAAGTACTTTAGACATTTCCAGAGAACAAGGAATCTATCTAGTCATCTTACCTTTGCAACATAAAACTCCAGCTCCCTCCCCGCGTCTGACTGATGCTCTGGAGAGACCCACGGCTGGGAGGGCAGCCAACGACAGAGGTCTCTGGGATGAACTCGGAGCACAGCCCACATTCGAGTTTAAGTCACAAGCTTGCCTTGGGCAGAGTTTTCCAGCAGTCAGCAGGATGTCTCCTTGGGAGCCTCAAAGACTTAGATCAGAGCCGACACAGCCTTGGTCTCTGCCAGGGTTCGCTGGAAGAGATGACACCCCCCTCCTTCCCTTCCATCGCAGGGTCTTCCGAAGGACAGGACTCCCTGCTCCATCTGCCCACCTTGGGAATATGTATTGAGTGTAAACTACGGGGGAGTAAGAGTGAGAGAAAACAAATAATGTTGTCAAAGAACACATACTTGGAAACTGATAGGAAAGCTGTGTAGGAAAGGGTGTGGTCTCCTGGGAGGGTCTAAGCAGGGACTCTGAGCTAGCCTGGCAAGTTTCTGGGCAGACTTCTTTTTTTATTTTTTAAATTAATTTTTTTAAAATTTAATTTTATTTATTTTTGTATACAGCAGGCTCTTATTAGTTGTCCATTTTATACATCTTAGTGTATATATGTCAGTCCCCATGTCCCAATTCATCCCACTCCCCTTCCCCCCTTGGTATCCATATGTTTGTTCTCTATGTCTGTGTCTCTATTTCTCCTATGCAAATAAGTTCATTTGTATCATTTTTCTAGACTCCACGTGTAAGTGATATTATATGATATTTGTCTATCTCTTTCTGACTTACTTCACTCTGTATGACAGTCTCTACGTCCGTCCACGTTTCTGCAAATGGCACAATTTTGTTCCTTTTTATGGCTAAGAGTCCACTGTATATATGCACCACATCTTCTTCATGCATTCTTATGTTCATGGGCATTTAGGTTGCTTCCATGTCCTGGCTATTGTAAATAATGCTACAATGAACATTGGGGCGCATGTATCTTTTTGAATTATGATTTTCTCCAGGTATATGCCTGGGTGGAGCCCTGAGCGGGGATGCTGGAGGTGAGGCCTAAAGGAAGAGAAGAAATTTGCTAGCTGAAGAATGGGGTGAGATAGAGAGGGAGCAGATCCGATTCTAGACAAAGGACTCGCATGAACAAAGCCTCTGGGGCTAGGGAGTTTTGCCCATTAAGGTAAAAGGAGGCCAGGTGACTGGTGCCCTGAGGGAATGTGTTGGGGCTGATGGGACCAGGTGCTGAAGGGTTGGCTGGGGTTAGCCCTGCAGGTCCTGCAGCTGCACGGAGGCTTTTGTTCTTCACCGTAAAAGCAATGGGGATCCGTATCAGCAGGATGCTAGTAGGGTTGGCTTTGTGTTTTGAAAAGAAACATCACCCTGTCTCTCTCTCTTTTTTTTTTCTTGCCACACTGTGCAGCTCATGGGATCTTAGCTTCCCGACCAGGGATTGAACCTGGGCCCTCAGTAGTGAGAGCGTGGAGTCCTAACCACTGGCCCGCCAGGGAATTCCCAAGAAACATCACCCTGGATGCCTGGAGGAGGCATGGGTGGAGAAGCAGACGATGGCTGTTGCTAGACGCCAACGCTCAGAGGCTTTTGCAGGAGATGAGGACAGCCTGACGGGCCGTGGTGGTGGCGATGGTCACCTCTGGAGTGTGCTGGAGTGCACACAGGTGCTGATGCAGAGGGCGTGACAACACAAGGAGCCTAAGGCTGGGAGATGGGAGGGACTTGCCCGCACCAGTCAGGCAGAGCCAGCACTGGAGCCAGCACTGTTCCTCCTGTTCTTTTATGGTAGAATCCTAGCATCAGAAAGCACCAGAGCAAGAAGCAGCCTTAGAAATCATCTGATTCTTAGATTTGCTAGATAAGGAAACCGAAGCCCCAAGGAGGGAAGGCTTTAGGGGCCAAAGGCCACTCAGGGAGTTAATTAATTAATGAATGGCGTGGTCTAGGCATACATAAACATGGCTCGGCTGACCCCTAGATAGCAGGACAAGTGTTTGTTCAGGAGGCAGAGAACTTGGCAGAAGTTCCTCCAACCGCTTTCCCAAGTCCCCTTGCGCCACTGGCTTGTCTCCGCAGTCTGCCTGGGCTTAGGGGATCCAGATGTCTGGGGCCACCGAGGCCAGCCGATTTTCCCACGTCATGGGTTCCCAGTGCTTGGACTCAGTAGGTCAGCAGCCACTCTGGAGGGGGTGGGTGGCAGGGAAGGAAGCCAACCCTGTTCTTTCGGTGAGTTTCCCAGCATCTGAGCTTAGGGAGAAGGCTGATTTCCCTGGGTGCCCCGGATGTGCCCCTCCAGTCGGACACAGCCCTACAGCTAAAACCAGACGGTGCCAGTCTGTGCCTAAATACAAGGACCTTGGTGTTCAGAATCGAATGTTGGGACAGGGTCTGACAGATGTTATCCAGTACTGTGCTGTGTCCAGATGTAGGAGATCATTCTGGAGATGTGTTCGTGTGGGTGCTAAAATGTTGGTTCTTTTCTTTTCTTTTTTTCGGTACGCGGGCCTGTCACTGTTGTGGCCCCTCCCGTTGCAGAGCACAGGCTCCGGACGCGCAGGCTCAGCAGCCATGGCTCACGGGCCCAGCCGCTCCGCGGCATGTGGGACCTTCCCGGACCGGGGCACGAACCCGTGTCCCCTGCATCGGCAGGCAGACTCTCAACCACTGCCCCACCAGGGAAGCCCTCTTTTCTTTTTTTGAGAAAAGCAGGCTGAATATTTGAAATTGGGATTGCATTAGGAAATTCCTGAAAATATTTTCGGGCAGCTGCCTGAGTAGTGCTGTGTCAGAGTGACTTTGCTTTGTCTCAGAGGAATCCTTGGGGTCCCAGAAGGACTCAGGGTCTCCATCCTCTGCAGCTGCCCCCTTGAGCTCCAGGAATGTTCAGGCAAGGGGGACAATGGCACTGGCTTTTGGGAAGCCTGTGGCGTGTGGAAAAGTGCAGAGTCTCTGGAATCATACAACCCTGGGGGGTGGGGGTGGGATTGGGGGCCCCAAATGTCCTGGCTTCACTGACTACCTGGGTGACATTGGTACTCACCTCTCTGAACCCCAGTTTCCTGTTTGGCTAAGCGGGGATGAGAAATCCTATTTCAGTGTCATCACGTGTGTGAAATAACTGATGGAAAGCACTTAACATATTGTCTAGTGTTGAAAAAAACGCGCAGTCAATTTAAATTCTCTCTGTGATTCTCAGTCTGGGACCCTGAAATCAGCCAAGATTGAGGCAGATAGAATCAGAAGAACAGAGCCTTCCTCGTTGGCTCTGGCCACTCCTAGCTCTCTCTTGGGGTTCACTGCCATGGCAACGGGTCGGTGGAGTGGTGAGGAAGCCGATCTGGGCAGCTGAGCAACCAGAACACTGCCTGGCCCGCCGGCGCCTGGTCCAGCCAGGGGGGCAGCCTGATTCATGTCTGCCTGATCCACTGTCTTCATCTCAGGCTGCCCTGGGGGAAACTTTTTGCCCAGGGCTGGGGAGAAGCCCACTAGCTGGGACGTTCCAGGTCCCTGGTGGTGGACACATTTACAGGGGCTGCAGAGTCTTCGAACTGCCAAAGCAGAATGTGAGAGCTGAAAGGGACCCTGGAGATTAGTTCTCTCAGACTCCTTTCTTTATGGCTGATTACAGAACAAACCGATAATGAGTGTCTACGTTGTACCCAACACAGAATGAAGTTCTTTCCTCATAGGTTCATTTCTACAACAATCCTGTGTGATAGGTATAATTACCCCCAACAGGGAGGTGGAAACCAAGGCCCAGAGATGTGAAATCTTTCATGTACAATGCACAGCTAGGATTTGCACCCAAGGCATCTCTGATTTCAGGTCCTGTGTTCTTTCTACTACCTCATGTTACCTACTGTCTGTCTAGCACTCAGGAACGTGTCTGGTTTGTTCCTCTGTGGTATTCCTAGTCCCCGGGACAGTGCTTCACGTATATCAGGGGTTCGATTAAAGATTGTTAGACAAATAAATCACCAGGGATAATTGTGGTATCATTTTTTGCAGGCATGATCCTAAAAGTGGGCCAGGTAAGTGTGTGTGTATGTGGGGCTTCTATCAGACCCTACAATGGGAAAGAGAGACTTAAGGCCCTAATGATGAGAATCCTCCCTTGGCATCCCAGCCCCTCTTAACCAGGCTGTTTTCCTACGAGTTCTAGTCACACTGGATTCCGTGCTGAACATGCATTAAAATTCCCCTCTGTGCCTTCTCTCCTATTTTTCCCTGACCTGGAATATTCTTACTTCCATCTTTATTTGAGGACCCCGTACCCACTTTCAAGGTTCAGGTGTCCCCTTGCGTCTCTAAATTTCTTTGCTACCTGTGGGTCTCTTTGGTGTGTCCTTGATTCTGCACTGTGGTCTTCCTTCCTGTCATGACTTCCTCCCCTTATAGACGTGAGCCGCTAGCAGGCCCTGCCTCTGTTGATCCTGCGTCCTCTGGCACATTGGCACACACAGCAGTTGTAATGAATGTGGAACTGAATGGAGTTGACTAGTGCAGAGCTCCCCATCCTGGATCCCTTGTCACTCCAACGCTCTGGTTTTGGGCTGGATTAGCCAAGGAGTAGGCCCAGAACTAGGCACAGCTGGGGGCGGGGGAGCGGTGGGCCTCCATCTGCCTCCTCTCCCCAAGTGTGGGCCAAAAGCAGTCCTCTCCAGGGACCTCCCTGACCTCGCCTGACCTTCACCAGGGCTGTTTTCTCATTCTCTTGGATCAGGCTGAGAAAAACAGGAAGAATCATTAAAGGACAGAGCCTTCCGAGCCAGCAGAATCATGGCTGATTCTTTTTACAGACACCAAAAGCTTTGTTTGTGCATCGTGACAAAAGAGTGGGCCTTTCCTGCCGGCGTTGGGGAGAAGCTTCCACTAACCTGGGTGCAGCCCAGCACCATGCCCAGCCCCCTTCGCTTCTCTTCCTCTTACTTCCACGGTTAGAATCGCTAGTGTTTCCCACCCTTAAAAAAATGTAGAGTTGGAGGACCCCTCAGGTGTGTCCAGAATCTCTCCCTGAGAGATCATTCCACTCCTTGCTACTCAAAGTGTGGTCCACGGACCAGTGATGCAGGAGGCTTGTTAGAAATGCCACTCCTAGAAATGCAGGCCTGCTGGTACAGCGTCTGCGCCTTAGCAAGGTCCCCTGGGAATTGTTATGCACATTACAGTTTGGGAAGTGTGTCTCTCACTGTTTTTTTAAAATAAGAGGTGATGTCTGAACCCTTATTCGGGGGAATTATAAGAGGGAAATTCGTGAGTTAGTGGCAGGATTAATTGGTTTAACAAACATTTGTTGGAAAGCTGCCATACACTGGTCCTGTGCTAGGCACGGTGGATAAAATCTGAAGTAGGGATCCCGGTCTCTTTGGTCTTCAGTCATTCTTTCTTGTACATAACATTGCGTCACCCACACCAGGGCCTCAGCAAGTGTTTGTTGAGTGAATAAGACGAATTCCAGCCTGGCGTTTCCTCCACTTCACTACAGCTGCCTTCTATAATTACCAGCCTCCTTGAGTAACTCGTAGCACTTTCAGACAGAAATAAATAAATTCTTTTTTTTTTTTTCTTTTTTTTTTTGCGCTACGCGGGCCTCTCACTGTTGTGGCCTCTCCCGCTGCGGAGCACAGGCTCCGGACGCACAGGCTCAGCGGCCATGGCTCACGGGCCCAGCTGCTCTGTGGCATGTGGGATCTTCCCGGACGGGGGCACGAACCCGCGTCCCCTGCATCGGCAGGCGGACTCTCAACCACCGCGCCACCGGGGAAGCCCGAAATAAATCAATTCTTTGAGGAGGAGTTCAGAGAGCGGGCTGTATCCTTGGCTTTACCAGCTCCGGGCAGCAGAATCTCAAGACTCTAGTCGTGAGAAAATGTTCATGCAATCCATAAATCCACACCTCACGAGTGATAGAGGGAAAGGGTCTAAAGCAAAACAAGGAGCGACTTCTTATCTACTAAACATCTCTGATGAAGCGACGTAGGACATAGAACAGGTTCAAGTTTCAGTGCCTGACTCCACTTCACCAAAGGTCTGGTAATAGTTCTCACGTCTGTGGCCGGTGAGTCTGTTCTGTGCAGCCTGGATGTCTGCTGGGTGTTCCATGTGGCTCTTGTCCCCTGAAATCTGATCTCTGTTGGAATGTCTAGTTCTTCCTTTAGGGGCTTAATTATTGATTAAACATTTTGTTTAAAGTAATCCTTAGAAGCCACCTTTATTTCTGAGGACGGCTTTGTTTCTCCCTTTTCTTATTCATCCAAATAGCAACTGTGCAGTGCAGCCGCCCTCCTCCTGGTACGTCATAGGCTCCATGGCTGCATCTGTGCCCCTTAGGCTGCTGCATTCTTTCCAAAAGCTCAATATTCTTCCACTACTGTGGAGGGGATGGGGTTTTTAACTTTGCTTGGAGGAGTCACATACTACCTCATGTCCGGATTGTAAATGACTTTTCTTTTGGGGGAAAGCATGTTGCCATTATACGTTTCTCTGTAAAAATCTTATTTTGCAGTAATTGCTTGGGATGTCAATACTCTTCAACACCAGTTTGAGATGGGTGGTAATCTTCTCTTCATTATTAATTTTTGTTGTCCTTGTCAAACTCTGAAAATATTGTGCACTGGCATTTCTCAAAGCAAAGTGATGCAAATTTCCAGTGGCGTTATGCCTGGAGAAGTTAGAAACAATAACTGGAGAATTCATCTGTTCCTTGCATTGGTCAATTTAATTGCATCTAGAATAATGATACTATTTTTATTAATAAAATAGCAGTGGCTAATTGTTTGTTGATTTCTTACTATAAGTCAGACACTATTCTAGTGTCATTAGTAGGGATTATATCACTGAATCACCACTACGACTCTATGAGATAGGTAGTATTCCCACTATACAGAGAAGGGAATGAGTCGGGGCAATATTGAGTAACTTATCTGGTTAGCAGTGACAACAGCAGGACTTGAACTTGGTTGGTTAGACCCCGGAGCACGGGCTCTTACCTTCTCTGCACCTTGCTTCTGGGACGGTACGATCGCTCCGGCTTCAGCCTGATATTGCTGACACATTTTTGTCCTCAATAAGTCTTTTCCTCATAGACCAGTGTTTCAATTGTGTATTATTGTATAACAAATAGCCTCAAACATAGAGGCTTAAAAAATTACTTGTGTTAAAAGATAAACTGAGGGCTTCCCTGGTGGTGCAGTGGTTGAGAGTCCGCCTGCCGATGCAGGGGACGCGGGTTCGTGCCCCGGTCCGGGAAGATCCCACGTGCCGCGGAGCGGCTGGGCCCGTGAGCCATGGCCGCTGAGCCTGCGCGTCCGGAGCCTGTGCTCCGCAACGGGAGAGGCCACAACAGTGAGAGGCCCGCGTACCGAAAAACAAACAAACAAAAAAAGATAAACTGAGGCATATTAAAAATTCTGAGTTTATTTGAGCAAAAATTCATTGTAGTCAGGCAGTGCCTCGCTGGAAGTGTTAGGGGCACTCCACCGACTGCAACTAGGAGCAAGACTTTTATAGAGAAGATGCAGAAAGAAAGCAAGGAAAGTGTTTGATTGGCTATAGCTTAAGCAGTTGCCTTATTTGGGAAAGGCTCATTGGCTGTTTGTGATTGGCTGTCCTTAGGTTTTGATTTCTTAACCTTGAGGTATTTCAGGCTTAGGTTTTGGTGGCTGACGAAGGCTACCGAGGCATTAAAGCCAGCTCAGTGTAACGGCCTTCTTGTTTAATTAATTTAACAGTTGTCCCCACTGTGGCTTCATTGGACAGTTCTCTTGCTGGTCCTGCTTGGGATCTCCCGTGGGGCTGTGGTCAGAGGGTGGCTGCAGCTGGAATGTTCAGAGAGGTGCACTAATGTGCCTGGTGCCTGGAGCGGTTGGCTGGAAAGCTGGGCTCAGCTGGCACACTGGAATGGCCGAGCCTCTTTCTCTCCACGTGGTTTCTCCACGTGAACTCTTCGTCTGTCTCCATGGATCAGACAATCCGTGGGAGCTCAGGGCTCCCAAGACCACAAAAGCGGAAGCTGCCAGGCCCTCGTAAGGATTAGGTCCGGAACCGGCACAGCTCAGTTCCACTACCTTCCTCTGGTTAAACTGAGTTGCAGGGCCAGCACAGATTCAGGGTGGGGCGGACCACACCAAGGCGTGATTCACTGGGTCCCATGTTTGGAGACAGACTGTCGCAGCTGGCCAACGTGACCTATCTGGTATAGGATAGCAGTTTAGCACACTGAGTCTGGAGGACAGATGTGGATTAAAACTCTGGCTTTGTCCCATTTCGACTGTGTGATGTTAGATAAGTGACTTAAACATCTCTTGGCATCTAGCTCTTTCCCTGTAAGAGCGGGAAGCTAGTGGTTCATTGTCATTATCACGAACTGAATATCACTGTGTGCCAGGCACCCTTCTCAGCACTTTACATACTCGATCTCCTTTAATCTTCTCAGAGACCCTATCAAGTGTCTACCATTGTCCTTTCAAATCAACAGGGAAGTTCAGACACAAAGAGAGGCTGTCACCTGCCCAAGTTCACATGGCTGGTAAGCGGCAGCACTGGGATTTGAACCCAGGTCCCCAAGTCCATGCTTTTCATTATGCTCTGCATTTCTCGAGAGTAGCGTCTTTCAGGCAGATGCCAACGAAATAGGGCAGGTAAAGCACTTGGTGCAGCGTGTGGTACGATATAAACGTACAAAGTCGGCAGTGGTTGTGAACGTTCACAGTGTAACATCATCCTGAGAGGCCCAGCTTGTCACCATCGTCTTTCACTCTTCGGTAATGAGTACAAGCTGTTCGTTCCCATTTTAAAAAAATATGACTTCATGTAATAGTCCCATTTCGAATGTATTTGGGCTCATCTCAAATATAATTTGTTTCCTGGGTTTGCTTCTTTGTCTACAGCTGAGGGAGTCATACTTTCCTTCTAGAAAATCATTTTGGATCGATGCTCTGCCTCTAGCATGGCAGTGGATACAAACCTACAAATCTGTACTCTGAAGATGCTGCTGGTTATTTAGGCTTCAGTACCTGACGCTCAGAGTGATACAGCATATTTAAACCAGCACCGTATGTTCGGAGTTCTCTACCCCTGTCTCTTGGTCTTCAGGTTTGAGCTGTTTCCTGACGTTATGCATCTGTTTGTGTATCTGCTTCCTCTCTCCCTCTTGTCACTTACGGATTGTTGGCTGTCTGTTGGGATTTTTTTTTTTTTTCATAGAATGAAGATAGCCTTTCTGCTCCTTGGGTCTGGTTGAGCATACATACAGCTGAAGTTAAAAAAAAAAAGAGTTATCCTTGATGCCTCTTTCGTTCTCTCTCACCGTATCTAATACATCAGCAAGTCCCATTGGCTCTGCCTCTAAAATATAACCTCAGTTTGTCTCCTTACCCACCGCCAACACTGGTAGCCTTTTCACACATCTTCCAACTAGATTATGCAGAAGACCCCTTGCTGGTGTCCCAGCCTACACCCTTTCCCACCTTTGGAACAGGTTCCATACAGCGTTTGACCTGAGCTTTGAAAAATGTCATCAAATTATGTCATTCCCCTGCTCAAAACCCTCCAGTGGTCTCCCATGGCACTTAAACTTAATGTGAAGTCCAACCAGGGCCCACAAGGACCTGCTTGATGTGGGCATACTTCTTCAACCTCATCCCCCCAACCCTCTTCCTGCTGTGTTTTCTTTGCAGCACTTATCACTATCTGGAATTTTTTTACTGTTTATTATCTGATCTAACCTCCATCCCCCACCCCCACCAATTCCCACTCCTAAATAGAAAATAGGCACCGAGGGGCAGAGACTTTATCTTCTCACTGTCATAACCCAGCATCTGAAACATGCCTATCACATGGAATTTTGAATGAGTGAAGCCATAAACTGCTCCTTTATATGGGACTCTAACTTCCCGTATGAACCATTCCCATAGCTTTAGCTTTTAACTTACTTGCATAGAGATCTCTTTTGAATACTGGCTCAGCTATAGGAGGAGCATCCTCAGTTTTGTGAACAATCAGCTACATTATTATATATTTTCTAGAGCTTCATGCAATGTACTCCCAAATGATTACATGAGCTAAGTGTAAAGCTGGGGGGAACACTATAGTATTCTTTTTATCATAACCCTCTCTTAGTGGTGTTTTTCTCCTTCTATCATCTCTGCTCTCCGTGGTGAGTGAGTTGGGGATAAGGACCAGTGACACAATAGAGCCAAAATTTTCTCTTCAAATAGCCTCTCAGTCACCATCTATGGGCACTGACTCTTCCCCATCAAGCTCTCTTATCCCTCCAATGGCAAACCTATCCCTGCAGTAGGTTTAATCTGCATCTGAATGGTGAAATCTGAATGCCATGCACTAACTCTTAACTTGGTAGTATTTTTTTTTCTGTTTCTTTACCTTTCATCACAAAGATCATTTTCCACAAGGAGGTTCATTTCCTTTACAAAGTTCATGTTGCATTACTGTTTATGTGCTTCAGACATTTTTGGTCTCAGCCCAAATTGATCCAAATTCATTTTCTAATGTTTTAAATAGTTTTAGAGCAGATTGAAAGTAGAAACAATAAAGGAGCAGAGAGGAAGTAAAAAAAAATTTTGAGCATTAAAAATTGGAAAATCAGACTGTTTTTAGACCTACATCACAAGAGATAAAACAGAAAAGGGCTTTGAGCAAAAAGGCCCATTAAAAATTTTCAGTGAAAGCAACTTAGCCAAGTGGAAACAAATAAGAATAAGAATGTGACTTCCCATCTATTGTTTCAGATAATTGCAAGGTTGCCATTGAGAAAGAAGGCACCTGGGAAGAGAAAGCAAGGAATCAAGGTAGGCTTGAAAACACTTTTTAGGAAAGAACTTTGTGTTTGTACTGAAACATGGAACTTAGTGGAAGCAAATAGAATAAAAGTCTTATCAAGTTTTTAAGGGAGGTGAATTGCTAAGAAACCATGAACCTGGATTCGAAAAGCTATTGACTATTGAGACCCAAAACAAATTTCAGGTCAGCATACTTGCACCAGCAGGAGGCTGGTTGTAGAAGATGGACAACCTCCGAAGAGTGCATGGTCCCCAATACCCACTTTAGATATGGCCAGGATGAATAATGGAAAAGGGAGATCCTCCAAGAAGGAAGAGTCAGAGTAGAGAACGACCCACAAAAGAGTTCTTACCAGAAAGCAGAGTCAGGGTCTAATAAAGGAACTTGATCTGAGGCCTTCATAATGCTCTTCCATCAGGATTTCAGAATTGCTATGGACCACGACTGCTGTGTTTTCGTTTTCCCCCTTTCTTTCCAAACAAGGGTTTTAATTTGCTGTTACTCTGTCCCTGTGCCACTACTGTGTACTGGGTATGTGTACAGTGGGTGAATGATGAATTTCCTTTTCAGTTCATAGGTCACTGGACCCCAAGGAGACCTAATGGAGAAAATACTGCATCATTGGCGATCTTGAGCTTTGAGTTGGATGTGGTGACAGGATAAGATAAATGCGGGAGGAAGACTGAAACGGTATTTGCTGATGAGTGGAGCAGATGGTGTTAGAGACTTGGTGGGGTTTACGAAACCCTGTTTCCTTTGCTTTCAAGGTACATAGTAGTCTAGGCCCTTGAAATTAAATGGAGCCAAGGCACTGAGTTCTGGCCAGTGAAATATGGCTGGAATTTATGTACAATACCTCCAGCTTTGCCCCCCACCAAAGCTCCCTTGAGATTCCCCACACTGCAGAGAATGCAGTGGAGGGCTCTGTGACCTCATGGATGGCAGGCATCAAGGGTCCCTGAATAACCATGTGGGGCAGAGCCTTTGACATGCATTGGCATGTGACGTGAGCAGGAAGTAAGCCTTCATTGTGTTAAATAACCCAGTAAACATGGCTTTATTCCATTGAGATTTGGGTATCACCTGTTATCACAATTAGCCTACCTTGATTAATGTAGTAATCAAAGTTATACAGAATGAAACATACAGGATATGTATTGTTTTTACCTATACCCTTCCAATTTTTTTTTTTCACCAAGTAATTATAGAGGGTCTTTGTGACTAAAGGCTGACTTCTGATTGAGACTGGATTTTCTTAATGTCTCATATTGTTCTTGTCCCCTGAAGTCAGGTAGTCCCCAGGTATTATTGAGTGTCTAAATCCAGAACTACTACTTACTGGCTGTGTGACCTGTCTGAGCCTCCGTTCCCTCATCTGGAAATGGGTCTAATGAGTACCTGTCTTGGGTTGTTGTGAGAATTAAGTAAATTAATTCATGCATTGTGCTCAGCACAGTATCTGGTCATATGACCTGCTTCATCACTATCATCATCATCATAAGTTGCTAGGTATATGCATGGCACTAGGGATAGACAGCACTGAATGAGATAGACAAGGTCTGGACTTCTGTGAGATATCTGCTCATTTCATGACCCTTATTTTTGATGTTTCACTTGTTCAGTATAGGCTCTCTTAAGTCCTTAATTTTAAGAGAAAGTTTTTGCCCCTCTCCAAACGACTCCAGAAAACACTGGTTATTGTTGTGCACATTCTTTGTCTTTCTATCTGAGTGTTCTGAGTCAGTGTGTGCGTTCCCTTTAGTGGCTTTACTCTGTGAGTGCAGTATTTGTACTCTGTGGCAGTTGGAGCGGGAGGAATAGAGGGAGGTTAAAATATACATTGGTGGAAGGGACCACTTCCTGCTTAGAGCCACTTCCTCTTTAGAGTACCAGGATAACCATGGCTGCCAACCTACACATAGAAGTAGATTTTGCTCCTTCTTTTTCTGCCTCTGTTCCCAAGGTACACTGTCCAACCATCTCATTTCTAACGATGTGTAGGCAACCCTTGCAAGACTCAGGAAGTTTAGAATCCCTTCCTTTTTAAAAATTAACCTATGAGAACAGAGACTGAACCTACACCAGTGATGACCTCATCCGTCCTACACCATGCATTTAGATGCCTGGTTTACCTGTATGCCTGATCTAGTGTCCTTATGCCCACGCGGCTGGCATGGACCATCTCCCTAGCACACACTCCTTAGTGATGCTAACTAGACAGGCACACCCACTTGCCTTGGCATGTTTTACAGATGACCCAAGCTGCAAACACCAACATGTATAAGACATATGCTCTCCTCTTTGTGTAATTTCAGACACCAAAATATGCCTACACAGAGGGGTGTGTGCCTACAGACGCAAGTGTATTCTTTTTTGCCTGGTAGAAATATGCTTCTGTGATGTTCCTTCTACTCCCACACATGCCCTTCCATGGCTGGCACATCTCCTAATTATTCCCATCTACACCCTCCCCATAGGCCCTTTGTGTGTATATTTTGGCATACATTCTCTTGATTCCGCCTAGCTCCTTTCTCTCTCTCTTTCTTTTTCTGCCTCCCTCCCCCTTCCTCCTCTTCACAACTCTTTAGAAGATTTGTTAAACTGTACACTCTTTTTTATTAATGTACATTTATGAAAAATTCTTCACAGTTACAAAAGTGCATGGTTATAAAATCATCTCCATACAAAGGTTGGCATCTTCCCTTTCCCCTCCCTGCCCTAACCCTCCCGCCCCCAGACAACAGCACTCCACAATCGAGAGCTCTCTGCATCCAGAACTCTCCACCCAGTGCTGTGGCAAACACGACGGTGATTTGCAAAGGACCTTGCAACTTCCTCCTTCACTTCCCTTTTGCCTGCTTCTGGAGTGGGGAGAGCAGATGAATTTCTCTAGCTTTGGGAAGATGTTCTTTTGAGGCATGGACAAAGGTGTCTCTTTTTACTCTTCTAGAGCTGGAAAGGATGTCAGAGTGACACAAACAAAGACATCTCTAGGGAAAATGGGGGTTCTAGGTCTTCCCTGATGGAGAAGTAGCTGTCTTGTTCTGTTCAAATTCCGTACACCAAGTTCCTTGAAAGGAGCCAGTAAACTCTATAGCAACTCAGGGGATCTATTTCTGCGGGGTTTCCTGGGAATCCCTGCAGGAATGGAGATACAGATGAGGGTTTGTCATAGGGTGACCAGAGGCAACTTGTCCAGAGTGGTGTGTACAGATGTGGGGTCTTTTCTAAAGAACAATTTTCTTGGTCCAGACCTTGACCATCATAGCCCTGTTGGTTACCTAAACTTTGCTATCCTCAGGCCCGGCATGAAAAAATCTTCTGTGATGAGGACATATCTCTGAGGGGTAGAGAAGCAATCAGGCTGTCATTAGGCTGCCTCAGCTACATACTTGTCTCTCATATATTTTCTGAGCAGCTATTCCTACCCCAACCCTAATGAGATTCCATTTTAGTGTAGTAAGCGATACAGTAAACAGACAGCTGGGTAGACCATGTCAGAGAACTGAACTCAGGCTCCAGAGAGATTGGCCTCATATCAGTAGATACCCAACATCCACAGAACCTCATGAACAGACACATGGACTCAGAGATACCTCCAGGCTTACGTGTTAACCAGTCTGGAGAAAACCTAATGAAGCCTTGTAGGGGCAACATCATGGGTTCTCGGTCAGTAGGGTTGTGGAAAGAGTTCCAACCAGGACTGCTAGATTATCCCTAGAAGCATACCACTAGAAGTTTGCTTCTGATAGCCTGCACGAGATGGTGGTGGTGGCAGGCAGGGAAGAAGCACAAATTCCTTGGTGGTAGGGAAGATAAATGCTTTCTACATTGTGGGTTAGTTAACTGGGGACCTTCTAGTAGCTGGAGAAGCATCTGTTCTTTAAAAGCCTGTATCCTACTCAGAAAGGTTTGCCATTAATGGGAACTAAACAGTATTATTAGAATGGACATTTGATCTCAAGGGCTAGCTTGTTTGGTCTAGTTCTATGCAAAAAAAATCACATGTCTTAAAATATGCTAACTATATTTCAGCAAACCAGAGTCTCTAAGAGATTATGACAGATGTATATGGTGTCCCTCTGTGAGAGGTTTAACTGTTTGTGTCAGGACTATTATTTCTAAAAGTTCTTCCTCAAATACTTTAGGCTGTCAGCTTGACTCGTGGAGAGAGCGGCCCTGGTCCGCTCGTCCTTGGACACAGTTGAAGAAGACAGTGGGCACAGTTCTGCTCCCGTTCTCACGGGAGTGGGGTTCTGACCCAGGTGTTGTAAGTGAGATGCAGAAGAGACAAGATTCAAGTACCCCAGGTCTAGCAAAGTTTCGGGCACTCTTTTGGTTGACTAGCTCAGGGAAGCATGAATAGGGGAAGACTTCTTGGAAGATGATGTGCCAGGAGGATGGGTGATGCAAGCTTGCTGGAGCTGAAGGCAAGGTAGAATGTCCTCGTTTTAATTCTCATTTTGGCCACAGCCTTGCCAACATATCGGACTGGGTCTTAAAGTCTTCCCCTATCCTGCAGAGGCTCTCATCCCACTGCTTTCCTGCTTCCTTTGTATCTCTTGCAAAACTGCACAGCAGGGCTCAAGTAGGAACGCAGATTCCTCTCCTGTTTTCCAGAGGTCTTATTTCTTGCATGACTACCACCGTGGCCACCGGTCTTGATGTGTTATTTACACGTTGCAAGGCAGGTGTCTCCTATTCAGATGTTATCTGTGCTGCTTCTCTGTTTCAGGGGCTGATGTGCCCTGAGCACATCTAAATCTGCAGGGCACCTGATTTTACTGCCCTTTATTTAGCTGATCTACTAGGACCTTCATGGCTGTGAATCCTAGGGACCCACTACCCAGCCCTCCCAGGCAGTTTCTTCCTCAAGCACCTGGGAAAGCACTGGAAAGAGAAACGAGATGGAGTTGAGTCGCAACCCTGCTGTGTAAGCAGGTCACACCCAGTCTTGAATCTCTATTGCTCCATCTGTAGAATAAGAGTAATGATGTCGGGCTTGTCTCCCACACAGGGTCGTGAAAAGTCAAGGAGAATGACGCCAAAGTACCGCACAAACTGTCCAGCACTGAACAAATACAGGGAAGATAATGATGAAGATGATGAAACTGACAACGAAGATGATGACGATGATGATGATAATTGTGCTTCGCACATGAAATTACTTGAGTTTTGACTGCTTAGACATGGTTCCCTGAATGGAGCTGCCTATCACCTTCCTTCTAGAGTTTATCCAGATAATGTTGGGTAAGATACTCAGCTCTCTACAATTAATTCATCTGTAAAACGGGAATCATAAAACTCGCTAGGCAGTGTTGCTGGGAGAATTGAAATCAATGACTCAGCAGATTTTAAAGTGCCCAGGAGAATGCCTGGTCCTTTTTGGGAGCTTCATCAAGTTGAAATTTGAACTTAGATAACTTTAGAGGGAATTGTGATGTTCCCCAACTTGAATGGGGTAGTAGGAAGAGCACAGATTTTATTTTACTCGTTAAGTAGCATGTGACTTAACCTCTCTGAGCCTTAATTTCTTCATCTGTAAAATGGGGACAGCAATGCTCACCTCAAGAGGTTGTTGTGTGCATTAAAGGGAATTGTCTCTGGAGAGAGCTTATCACAGTGCCTGACACCAGCAAGTGCTGGGTAATTAACAGCTCTCTCACCCTTATGCTGAAGTGGGTGAGTTGCTTAGAAGGGGGAGCAAATCCTCTGATGGTTACGACTGTGGCGGCCTTCTCCTCCTTCCGTCCTGGGTATCGTGCTACAGGGCTGCAGCCCATGGTGCGCTGCCCTGTCGAGATCCCTTGGCATGAGCACCGTGGCAAGAACAGTCACAAGATTAGGAGTCCCAGGGTGCCAGGACTCCTGCTTCCCTCTTCTGAAGCCCACGCTCGAGTGAGAGGCAAGAGACAGGGGTAGGAGAAGAGCACTGAAGGTGTCCATCCTCAGTTTGCTACCTGGACCTCGCCAGCATGCTACAATTGGCCGCATAGGATGGGGGGAGGGCAGTCAACAGGAGGTGGTCTCACCTGGCAGCTGCTGGTAGGAGGAGGCTCAGGGGGCTGGCATGGAGGTGTTCTCGCCCTCAGAGGCAGTGATGGGCAACGCCGAGAGCTGACAAATTGGGTGTCAGGGGGAAAGTTTTGGTCCTGTGTCACTTCCGCTCTGTACATTGAAGTCACAGGTATCGTTCACTGTTCTCAACACACCAGGCATACTCTGGCCTCTGTCATTGGCTTCTGTCTGTCCTTCTTTGTCTATGGACAAAGCAGACAATTTTTTGATGACCCAGTTCACCTGGGTCATCAAAAATCACCTCCATTCTTATAATTCTCTTGGACTTTTCTAGACACAGTTGATGACCCCTCCTCTGGGCTTCCATAACTATGTACTCAGTGTGCTGATAAAAGGTCTTAAAGGGAAGAGTTTTCGACTCTCTCTCCTCTATCAGAGGTAAGTGCCTTGAGGGGCAAGGTGTAGGTCGGTCCCAGTTCCTAGCACAGTGTCTGGCCCACCGTAGAAGCTCACACGAAGGTACTTTCCTGACCTTGCTTGAGCCATGACCTGGCTGCCCACTCTGGCCGGGGCAGAGCCAGAGTGGGCAGCCAGGGAGGGTGCCCGGTGGTCAGCGGCGTGGAGGTACCCGGGTCAAATCTCCTCCTCTTCGCTGGCCTTGCTCCAGCGGTGGCAGCAGTTGGCCGTGATGCCCAGGAGGAAGTTGGTGGCCACGGATGCGATGGAGACCACGAAACCCACGAAGGCGATGAAGAGGTAATCATCCAGGGTCAGGGTCAAGTGGCAGGCCTTGAAGCTCTCCTCGGTCAGGGAGAAGAGCGGGGCGCCCTCGACTTCTGGGGGGCCCCGGCACTCAGCCAGCTGAGAATCTGCAACACAGAAGCCAGGGAGGGTGAGTGGCTTAGGGGAGAGCAGGAAGAGGGAGCCCCTGCCCCTCCCAGGAGAAGCTGGGTTTTTATGAAGTTTCTTCCACGTGCCAAAAATTTCACTCACCTTCTTTAGTGCCCTCAACAACCCTCACAGCAAGTTTTTTTTTTAATTTTTTTAATAGATCTTTATTGGAGTATAATTGCTTCACAATAGTGTGTTAGTTTCTGTTGCACAACAAAGTGAATTAGCCATATATGTGCATATGTCCTCTTATGCCCTCCCTCTTGAGCCTTATACATGGTTGTTTTTTTTGTGTGTGTGATACGCGGGCCTCTCACTGCTGTAACCTCTCCCGTTACGGAGCACAGGCTCCGGATGCGCAGGCTCAGCGGCCATGGCTCACGGGCCCAGCCGCTCCGCGGCACGTGGGATCTTCCCGGACCAGGACACGAACCCGTGTCCCCTGCATCGGCAGGCGGACTCTCAACCGCTGCGCCACCAGGGAAGCCCCTATATGTTTTTATAGAGGTGGAGATCACTGCTCGGAGACTTTAGTAACTTGCCTAAAGTCCCGTAGCCCCTGCTAACGGCAGATCTGGGACTTCTGTGGGATTTCATCATCATTGTAATCTCTTACAATAGCCTCCCAACTGGTTTCTAGGCTTCTGCCCTTAATCCACCTCGACACAGCTGGCTGAGTGATCCTTTTAAACCTGAAGTCCTGCCATGTCACTCTGTGCTTGAAACCTTCCCCAGCCTTCTTCTCCTTCCCAGAAGAACCTCCCCATCCCTTCCACTCTCTTCCTGGTTTGCTCGGATCCATCCACGCACACCTCCTGGTCATTCTTCCATCACCCCGAGCATGTCCCCTTTCAGTGTGGGGAGGGGAAGCCTTTGCATTTGTCCTCTCGTGAGGGTGCTTCTCCCCTGGATCTCTGCACAGCTCAGGCCCTCACCACCTCTGGGACTTTGCTTGAATATCAACTTCTCAATGAGGCCCTCCTTTATGATTCTATATAAAGCAGCAACCCCACTTCACTTTTCTCTGGGCCTTCTCTCTCTTACCTACTTTGCTTATTTTTTCCCCCATTGTATGTATCATTGTCTCACAGTTTGTTTATTATCTGTTTTTCCTTTTGAATATAAGTTCTTCCTGTAGTATCCTTAGCATTAGAACAGAGGCCTGCCCATTAAATGCTCAATTAACCTCTGTTGATTGAATATGTGAATGAATGACTCTGTCCAACTCCAAAGCATTGGGTCTTTCTACTACCCCATATGGCTTTTCCAGATACACAGAGTGTGTAGGGTTAAGAGTTTGGGCTCTGGAGCTATTGGCCTGGGTTCAAATCCCCTCTCTATCCCTCCCTAGCTGTATGATTATGCCTAAGTTATTCAACACCTCTGTGTTGTGGTTTCTTTATCTATAAAATAAGGATAATAAAAGTAACTATGTCATAGGATTGTAGTGAGGATTCTACGAATTAACTTACAGAAATGATATATTCTTGGTACACAGTAAGTACTACATAGGTGCGTGTTTTTATTGTCATCCTAGGTTGGTCTTTCTGGACAGGTCAGTGGGGTCATATTCTGCACACAGACTTCTATAGGAGGGGCTTCTCCTTCAGTGGAATTGCTGTTCTCTCCATCACTGATGGCCCCAGCTCACCCTTCCAGGGTCACTGGTAGAAATGCATGGTGGCTGTCAATGGCTGCATCTTTCTCTGCCTTGGAAGGGAGAGCGGCAGGCAGAGAGCAGTTCTGCCTCGCAGTGCCAGCGCTGGCTTTCCAACAGCCGGCCACTCCTTCGTTCAGTGGATAAATATTAATCCAACTCTCTCCTTGGGCAAGTCTTTCTTGCTTTTCTGGTTCTTATGAAGAAATGGGAAGTGTAAGAAGGGGATAATTTAGTCTCAATCGTCTAAGAAAGTCAATGTGAAGGAGCTTTTTAAATTATGTGGTGCATAAATGGTGTTTATTCATTCTGCCGTCTTTGAGGGAGAAGAATAAAATGATGGACTTGGATTGACTCTTTTGAGAAACGGATGAGCATGATTCTCCTTAGAAATGGAGAGTCAGGTTCAGAGGGAGGCTGCAACCTTCCCCAAAGCCCAGGCTGAAGGGTCTCTGTAGGCTGTATGCATAGGACCCCAGACTCCAGCCAGGACGACATGGCACCTGGAGTTGAACATCCAGAACCAGAAGATGCTGAATCCCAAAGTCTATTGAGTGAATGAATGGGGTGGTGGTGATGCATTGCGAGGCTGGGGGATGTGGGGACCCTGAGGGCAATTGACAGAGCCTGCAGGAAGGCAGGATGGGAGCCCGGGGGCTGATGAAGCCCTCTGGTAAGTCAAGGGACCAGTCTCGAAGTTGATTTATATCCCAAGGTCTCCCTATGTTTCTCTGTGTTGGGATTTGTCCAAAAGATAGGGATAGTAATGGGAATCCCATGAAGAAAAAGGGAGGAAGAAGCAGAAAAAGACAAAGGGAAGAGTGTCACCTAGTCCTACCTAGACTGGCAAGTTCTTTGCCTCCAAGACGAAATATCCTGGAGAGTGTGTCATGGTGCAAAGTGTGTTCTGTGGAGGAACAGGGAAGCTGCGTCTCTAGCTGTGGCCTGTGGCCAGTCACTTTCCCTCTCTGGAACTTGGGTCCCTCATCTGTACGGACATGAGACTTCGCTGATGGGATCTTGGACCCCTCTCCTGCTCACTGGGAGCCTGGGCTTCTTCTGAAGGGCAACAGGGACCTCCGAGATCCCAGAAGAGGAGAAGCCCCTGTGTGTGGAGGAACACTGCGGGCCCTTTCTGTCCTTAGTGCACAAGAGAGAGGGGACAAGGTGCAGCCTGCAGAGGTTAGGCTAGTGGGGAGATCGATTCAGGAAGCCAGCCTTCCCCTCGTGCGCCCTCCCCTCAGCCCATCTCGGTCCCCAGCTATTTTGGTCCCAGAGAACTTCCTCCCGCAGTTCTGTGGGAACACTGGAATCGTGACCCACAGCCCCCCGCAAACTATTTTGATCCTGGGCTCCCCACTCAGTCCTCCTCTCCCTCCCACCTCATCCAGCACCGCTGCTTCTGAACTCGCTCTGAGCTCAGGCTCTGGGAAAGCCCCCGGGTGGCGCCCCCCCAGCTAGCCCTACTGCAGAGGTTCGGTGCTGCCACACAGGAGAGCTGGTGGGTGGGGACCACAGCTCAACACCGCCTGCCTGCAGGCTCACTGAGCCTGTGGGATTCAGGCTCCTTCAGTCCCCAGTCCATTCCCAGTAGAGGCTGGCTCGTTACATAGCCACCTAAGAGTCTCTCTTCTCAGATCGACACTCCATGCCCAAACCTTGCAGAATTCTGCCAAGGCCCTTTGGCCAGCCCAGAACTCAAGTCCTGCCCACTCCTGGTAGCCTAGAACCTGACTCATCAGGATACAGCCAGAGGGCAGCCAGGCTGCCAGGGTTCGAATCCTGACTCCAACCCTTAACGGCTGTAGGACGTTGGGCAAGTTACTGAGCCTCTCTGTGCCTTGGTTTCCTCCTGTGTGTGTGTGTGTGTGTGTGTGTGTGTGTGTGTGGTGTCTCACCAGGGTTCTTGTGAGGATGAGATGAGCTAAAACATGTAATATATTTAGAATAGGGCCTGGCAGATAGTAAGTACTACGATAAATGGGGTGAACCATTTCTATTTCTTCTAGTACTTAGCACACTTAAAAAGCAATCTGGTAGAGCAGAACAGAGCTTAGAAGTCAAATAAACCTGGGTTTTATCCACAGCTCTGCCACTTTCTAAATGAGTGACTCTGGCCAAGTCTTTTCATTGTTCTAAACCTCAGTGTCTTCACCTGTAAAATGGGGATAATAAGAGTGGGGTCCAATGAGATAACACCTGCCAAGTTGGAAGGTCACGGTGGATGCTCAATAAACACTGTCTATTATTAATGAGCTGTTCTTACTTGTTTGCTCTCTGTCTGCCTCATTAGGTCATCAGGGCCACAGGGGCGAGGGTGGCGTCTGTTTCATTAATGCCGGGTCCCCTGCACCGGGCACGCACAGCAAGAACTCGGCAAAGACTTGGGCAGTGCAAGACCGGTGCACAAGGAGGCGAGCCCGGGTCGGCCCTCAGCAGGTGCGCAGGGTCTCTAAGTCCCTCCCTCTCCCGCGGAGCCTTTGCTGTCCGCGGGGCCGGGCTCCCTCCCTTACCCGCCGTGCAGCGCTGGATGCGGTTCCGCAGCCACTTCAGCAGGGGCTCCATGGTGCAGCCGCATACCCAGGGGTTGCCGCCGATCTGCAGGGTCACCAGCCCCGGCAGGCCCTCGAGAGCCTCGAGGCTGAGGAAGGCCAGGCCCCCGTAGCTGAGGTCCAGGTCCCGGAGCTGCGCCAGGCCCTGGAAGGCCCGCGGGTGCACCCTCCGCAGCCCCGGGTTGTGGCTCAGGTCGATGTGCACGAGGCCGTGGGCGGCCTGGAACATGTCGGCCGGCACGTGGCTGAGGTTGTTGTAGCTCAGGTCTAGGTGTGCCAGGCGCTTGGCGTGCAGGAAGAGGCCCGCGGGCAGTTCGACCAAGGAGTTGTTGCGCAAATCCAGCACCCGGAGCTCTATGTAGCACGTGAGGTAGCCAGACGGCACGGCGGCGATGCGGTTGTGGGCCAGGCTGAGGTTGCGAGTGTCCCTCGGCAGGTCCGGGGGCACGGAGAAGAGCCGCTGGCTGCTGCAATCCACCACCTGGTTATGGCACGTGCAAAGGACCGGGCAGCTGGTGCCGGCATCCGAGGGCATCACCCCTGCGGCCAAGATGAGGGAGACCAGCAGCATGGCTGGGCGGGGGGGCCCAGGCCAGGGCAGCTGGGACCAGGTGTCACCCATCTTAGGCTGCTGGCAAGAGCGGTGCTGAAGGGAGCCCATCGGGGCTGGGGCTGTGTCCATGGAATCAAGAGTCAGTGGCTCAGAAAGGCAGCTGCATCAGGGCCCAGAGCCCTGGCAGGTGGGCTTGGCAGCACGTGGTATCATGGCTCCAGCCTTTCCCAGGAGCCTCTAAGCACCAGAGGGCTCCCTGCGTGAGCTCCACAGGAAGTCCCCTTTGGAGCCTAGGGGGCCGTACACCCAGCTGAGGTCCCCCAGGGTCTGAAAAGATGATCAAAGCTTGAGAAAGGAATGACCCAAGGATGGGGCTGGACCAGCTGCCAGCAGGTCGGGGAAGGGTCCCTGCAGGTCTTTTATGTCCCTCTCACCCATGACTTCTGGGTGCTCCTCTCTGGACTATGTCTGAGAGGTGGGAGGGGGACTGGAGGACAGGGAAGGTGCCTTTTAAAGGTCTTGGCATGTCTGCAAACCCCCAAGCCCTGTCCCAAGTCTGGGACCCATTAGGAGGCCAGGGCTGCTTTTGAACCTCCCGCATTCAAGGTCTCAGAGGCCATTTCTACTGATGGCCCAGTGGGCTCGAGTCCAAGAGGGTCCTGGAGTGGGCGTTTGGGGAAGGGAACCCGGAGGGGAGGGGGTCTCCATGGGCCTCTGAAAGCCTCGGTACTCAGCCTCAGTGTCTACTGAAATCCCCAGGGAAGGGAGGAGCCCCACGGTCGGCCACTGCGGCTGGAAAGAGCCATGTGTCCCGGAGGTGCAGGATGAGGGTCGGCTAGGAGAGCTCAGGGGATGGACTTCCCAAGCCGGGCTCCGTGTTCAGTGGGCGGAAGCCGAATTCCCTCTGTCAACAAGGAAAGCACTCAGGCAGAGAGAACCAGTGCGTGTCCTCCCTGCTGTCCTCCCAGGTTCATTGCTGCCTCCCCTGGCTGCCTTCTTGGCCACCAACCACAAAGTTCTCTGCTTACTGTCTCTCAAGTGTGGGGACAGACCCCACTCTCATATTGTTGTCACCCACTAACCTTCCCCCCCCCCGACCTGCAGCCATCCTTCTCCTAGGTGTCTGTCCTGGGCTAGGTGCACTGGCTTCTGCTCCTAGCCCCACCCACATCAGCACCAAACACCCCACCTTCGAATAACTCTCTAAGAAAAAATGCATACACACACTGGCCGTTTGCACACCCCCTTTCCACACTCAGCACTCCCATCTCCCCCCCCGCCACACACACACACACACACACACACACACACACACACACACACGAGCATTGTTCTTCTCCTGTGACTCCCCCATATTTTGCCTGGCCATCACACCTCCCCAGTTTTCTCTCCCGCTTCCTTCTGCATACGCATACCTGCAGAGCCTCCTTCCCAGTCTGCCCCCACCATCTTTCACCCCCGGTGCGCACCCCTAATCCCAGCATCCTTTTCCACAAACACTCCACTCTCCCCTCTGCCCCGCAGTGGGAGCCCACACCCACACTGGGTCAGGCAGAGAGACTGAGCGTGATGACACACCCAGTGTCTCAGCTCGCTACCCACCCCGCATCCGCCGTGGCCCCTCATTTCTCTCGCACCCACTTGCTGTCCTCACTTGTCCTCCCCTCACCCCCTCGTCCGGCACTGCCTCTCTTCTCACCGCTTCCAGCCTCAATCCCCCCCACTGGGAAATCACCCCAGCTCCCCTTAACCAGACTCCTTTTTCTCAGCCCCAAGGTCTCCCCCTGCACTCCCACAGGAGCCCACTTACTCTGTTCCAAGGACACAGCCATCAATCTGCAGCAGACACGGGGCTCCCTCCCTCATCCTGGAATCCCCGCTCACTCGCTGCTCCAGGAGAAGAGATTGCCTCACAGGCTTGTCCCCTCCCCCGGCCTCTCCTCCATGGCTCCGGGATCCCTGGGCAGCATCCTCTGTGGTTTCCCGTCCTGTGGTCCCCGTGCCGTTTCCTTTCTTTTACTCAAAAGGGGAATCAGAGAGAGGATGCTTAGAAGAAAGTTCACAGAATCCGAATGCTTCTTCCCGAAACTCAGCTAGTGCTGAGGCTGCTGGGGTATGTGGCTTCTGCCAGGTCCTCCCCTCCCTCCCCCTTCCCTCCCTCTCTCCCCTCCTCTCTCCCTTTTTCGCTCCCTTTCTTTCCTCGAGGGCCAGGTACTGACGTTTCACTGTCTCTTAGCAACTGCCTCCACATCTCTGAGCAACAGGAGAGCTGGCTATGGACCCCACCAAGATGACAGAGAAGAGAACGAAGCAGTCACAGAATCCACACCCACAGGATCCTAGTGATGGGACAAAGGGGAAGAAGGGGCGAGGCGGGTAGACAGGCCAGGACAGGGGCAGGGGCAGAGGAGCAGGCAGGGAGAGAGGGCAACAGGGCCCAGAGGGAGAGACTGGAGCAGGGGCAGAAGCATGAATCTGGCCTCTGAGATGGAGGAAGGGAGACTTAAGGGCATCAGACCCAAATGGGATAGGAGGGAGGGCTTGGAATGGAGAAAGGAACCGAGTGGGGAGGCAATAAAGATATGAATGAAGATGGAAAGAAAAAAGAGAAGTGCATGAGACAAGTTTGCTCACTTGATGGGGTCTGTCTATTCAGTCCATATACAGCATCTGTTTCCCTGGGTCTGAATGTATTTTGGTCACTAGGTACCAGGTGACGAGACTGGCTCAGGGCTTGTCAGGGATAATTATAGGAGGTGAGAACTTTTCTGGGTTCCTTAACTGTCCTTAAGTCCTGACCCCATGAGCTCTGAGAGCTTTTGGGATGCAAAGTGCTGACTGCCAGTTCCAGGTGGGATACCTGGGGCTGTAGAGACAGATGTGTCTCTCAGGGAGTGAAAGCTGCCAGAAAAACCTTGTGGTTCTGACTCTTTCTCCAGGCCCAGGGACTGTGCTGCCCTGTTTCCATCTCTCCAGGCTTCCTGCTCCCTCCCGCCCCAGACTGACTTCAGATGAGGGTGAAGTCTTTGCAAAACCTCTTTTCTTGGTGACCCATGGAACCAGTCTCTAGCTGCCCTGCATTTCAAAAACCAGCTTGACTAGTTGGTTTGGTCAAAGAGCTGGTTCACTTCTTCTTTTATTTATTTATTATTATTATTATTTTTTATTTTTGGCTGCTTTGGGTCTTCGTTGCTGCGCATAGGCTTTCTCTAGTTGCAGCGAGCCGGGGCCACTCTTCGAGTGGGGGCCACTCATTGCGGCGACCTCTCTTGTTGCGGAGCACGGGCCCCGGAGCATGTGGGCTTCGGTAGTTGTGGTGCGCGGGCTCAGTAGTTGTGGCGCACAGGCCCAGCTGCTCCGCAGCATGTGGGATCCTCCCGGACCAGGGCTCGAACCCGTGTCCCCTGCACTGGCAGGCGGATTCTCAACCACTGCACCACCAGGGAAGCCCCATCATTTCTTCTTTTAATCATTAATTATTGAGCACTCCCCATATGCCGGGCACTTGGGTACATGGTGGGCAGATAGCCACCCATAAGATGGATGTAGGGTCTGCCCTTATAAGGGCGAACTCATAAATAAATAAATACAGAGCTAACGTCAGTCCCATGTGTTCACTCAGTTGATCTGGGGCCACTTCTATTTCAGTAATATCTTAGGTCTTTGGGGGAAACCGCAATGGAATAATAGAAAACAAGTGTCCAGTTGTACAGATTTTGGGCATTTACAAAGTTCTCAAAATCACTGTCTTCTCGAACATGATCCTTTTCCTGTGTGGCCGTAGAAGGTCCACATCCCTTTCCACTGCTCTTACTCATATTAAGCCCATCTGGAATCTTCCACGTTCTACAGTGTCCAGTGCAGAGTAGCAGGGTAGCCACTGCATTGATATTGACACATTGAGTTCTCTGAGGAAAATACGATTTGCATCACCCTCCATCCCTAAAGAAGGGAATTGTCATTCAATTAGTTTCCGAGCTTAGAAATAAAATCTTAATCTTAACCCACAAAACACAGCAACACATTGAAACAAATGACCTGTTATAAACAAGTAAAACAAAGGTAGCATAATACCTTATTATCATCGACAGAAAAATGGTAGAAAACGTAATTATCTCAATGGAAGCTAAGAAAGGTAATCGGTACCTTTCAATATTTAATGTTGATTAAAGGCACATTAAAAACAAATAAAAAAGAATGTTTTCTTCTTTTACATAATATGTTTATAATTAGAGCCAATACTATGACTGAAGGAAAATAGTTGTGATGGTTTCCTTAAAAAATAGGATCTAGGCAAGAATGCCTTGTCACCATTTGAAACCAGTTTTCTGAGCTGTAAAATAGAAATAATTAGAATGGCACCTAATTCATGGGGTTGTTTTAGGTTACATGAATTGTTATTAATAGAGCACTTAGAACAGTATACAGCAAGCACTACAGATGTGTTTGTTTAATGAACAAATAAAGTAAAATAAAACGGCAGACTATAAAAGTGCTAAAATGGTTACGCAGCAAGGAAAACAAATGGCACAAAAATGGGAAATGAAGAAAGGAAAGTATCACATCTGCCAATGATTCGAAGGTATTCTTGCACAAGATAAGTCTCAAAACCTTTGGGAAAACCCCAACTCAAAAACATCATAGCATGTGTCTTGTGTAAAAGTGAAGTCAAACGGGGGTAATTATCTTTTAAATGATTGTTTACCCATAATCATTCTCTAAGTTAAGTATTAAACCATTATTTCCTAAACTGGTGTCTCATGGTACACTGTGCACCATGAGAAAAATGTTTGTTCTCAAGTAAGTTTGAGAAACACTAATTAAACAAAATGAAACAAATTCATTTATTGCACAATTTCTCAGAGGCTTTAATGTGCAAACATTCATGGTGACTCATCAAGGGAAAGGGCTGGGGGAGGGCGGAGGGTGTATAATGCCCAGTGTTGCTCTTATGCTGGGTGGCTGGCTACTCCCCTTAGCAAAATGACTTTCTCCTACACAGTAACCTTGCAGCAGGAGTGATTCAATTTTGAACCCCAGTAAAATGATAAATTATTACACATCATGGCCTTTCAGGGTCTCTTGCAAGTTATTGAAACCATGACTGTTCAATCATGAATGTCAAGGATTTACTCTACTGGGAAAACACACAGAAATTAATCTAAGAGTTGTAGATACAAGTGAACTGAACAATTAGTTTCATGACTGTTATGCTTTCTTGACATACATGTTAAATTCGTTGTAATAATGATAGAAAACCTTTAAATACTTGAGAATAAATTTAATCTACCACATTAGAAATTTGTTCAGGGAAAATTATGAAACCTTAGTAGAATGAAGTTACAGGAAGAAATAGAAAGCTAATCTCTCCAGTTGCTGAGAAAGCTTAACGATAATAAAGGTGACTCTTCTGCTTTCTACATTATAATAATTTAATGAAGTAGTTAGCAGAATCTGATGAACTGGTAGTGAAAGCTATCTGGGAGAAAAAAAAAAATGGGCAGGAAAGCACAGATGATATTAATAAAGAAGATGATGGGGCTTCCCTGGTGGCGCAGTGGTTGAGAGTCCGCCTGCCGGTGCAGGGGACGTGGGTTCGTGCCCCGGTCCGGGAGGATCCCACATGCCGCAGAGCGACTGGGCCTGTGAGCCATGGCCGCTGAGCCTACGCGTCCGGAGCCTGTGCTCCGCAACGGGAGAGGCCACAGTGAGAGGCCCGCGTACCGCAAAAAAAAAAAAAAAAAAAAAAAAAAGAAGATGATGGTCCTGGTGACCCGTTTTAGGCTTGTGACCTCCAGACCAGAAAGATATTATAAATGTATGTTGTTTTAAGTTACTAAGCATAATGGTAATTTGTTACAGCAGCCATAGGTAAGTAATACAGCCCTCAAGACTCCCACCCCTCAGGTATATAACCTCATGTCACCCCCTTCCCTTGAGTTTCAGCAGAATCTGTGAATATGATGGGATAGTCCGTTGGTTTTGTGTTAATCAAAACGGAAATTATCCAGATTGGTGTTTCCTAATCAGGTGAACCCTTGAAAGGGCTCGGGCCCTTCCTGAATGGGTATTTGAGCGATATTCGCCATCGCTAGCTCTAAAAATGGGGGAGGGGGCTCATGGCAAGGACCTAAGAGCCCTCCGGTTGCTGAGATCGACCCCTGGCCAACAGCCAGCAAGAAAATGGGAACCTCAGTTCTACAACAGCAAGGACCTGAATTCTGCCAATGAGTTTAGAAGATGACCTGCAGCTTCAGATGACAACTCAGCTGGCCACCATCTTGACTTCAGCCTCGTGAGATACCCCGGGTAGAGAGAGCGTTTACACTGTGCCAGGACTTCTAATACATGAGTGTCCTTTCAAGCCACTAAGATTGTGGTAATTTGTTCTGCAGCACAGAAGACTAATACAAACATTATGTGGAAAAAGGCACCGTTTCACTAGCAGTTAAATGCATGAAAATCATCCCCATTTTGTGATAATACGTTCCATGAGTAACAATAAATACATTTGCAAAATTCCATGAGCTGAGTATGGGGGAGCCAGATATGTGAACACTTCCTGCAGGCACTGGGCATTGGCTCGGGCCTGCTTAGAAAATTGCTGGTCTCTTTGATCTGACAAATAGTAAGAAATTAGTTCATGCAAAAATATTCATAGCAGGAATATTTATGATAAGGAGAAAATGGAAATAATATGAATGCCCAGCAACAGAGGGTGCTAAGCAAACACCATATTAATATAAAAGAAAAACCACGGAGAACGTCACCAATTGTAGTACGCTGATGGGTAATACTGCTACCTGGAAAGCAAGCAGAATCACGTTAATTGAATAGAGCAGAGCAACAGTTAACTCATAGTGACTCCACCATTCATTAGCTGTGTGTCCTTAGGCTGGTTACTCATCCTCCTAGTACTCAGTTTCCTCATCTCTAAAATGGGTATGAGTTTAGTTTGTACCTAAAGATTTGAAAGAGGCCACCAGGAGATTTGAAAGAGGCAATACGTGTAGAACCTGGCACAGTTCCTGCTCCTTTCTAAAAGCTCCATGAATTAGCCGTTACCGCGACTATTAGTATCATTATATAAAAGTGGATTGAATGCCTTCCTCACTCTTTCAAATCTCTTTGTTCAACCGGGGAGGCGATATTACATGGCGGGAGTCTATGTAACCTAGTGGTTACAGCAAGGGCTGTGGAGTAATAATAATAATAAACCAGACTCAGTATTATTATAAGAATTAAATGACCTACATAAAATGGTTCACAGTACCTGACACACAGTCAGCTCTCAACAAACCTTAACTACTATTATTATTATTACTACTATTGTTATTTGGGGATAGGGGTGGTGGAGGTGAGCGTGGAACCACACCTCAAACCATAGCACTGGTTCTTAGGCAACAACCCCAGCCCATCCTTTTAACTTGTGAACTGCTCACACTTTCTGTTTCTTGGTTTCTGGATCTCTGGACCAGTGCTTCAGCTCTTTTGATGTTTGCTTCCTGCCCCTGCCTTGGTGATCCTCCATGCCATCCCTTTGGAGTTGGATGTTAACATCCTGCATTGTTCCTGGCTATTTCAGAGGTAGGTGTGTGTGTGTGTGCGTGTGCTCAGATGTGTGCATGGATGCGTGTGTGTGGGGGGCACAGGGGACAGAGAGGGTGGATATGCATACTATAGAAACATAAGTAGCAAAATCTCACACCTGCACGCCTCAGGATACGGTGCGTTCATATATAGTATGATTGGCAGTTGGCTCCTGTTCTCCGCCCCGCCTCCCTTCCCCTGCCCCCACCTTGAGGGGAGGGAAAGGCGGAGAAGAGGCAAGGACAGATGGGGAATGAGGGGTGGGTGGAGGGCAGTTCCTTTTTATCATCCAGTATTCTGTTGGCCAGATCTTTCCTGGAGTCATTGCCACTGTCCTGCAAGTCCCAGGCAGCTATGACGCTCAGAATTGCTCCCGCGGATACAAAACCTAAGCCGCTAAGTGCTTATCAAGTGTGTTTCTCTGAAAAGTTAATTTTATTAAAGTTTGTTAGGAATCGCAATCTCTGCCTTGTTAAACTCTCTTCTCTCAGGAGTTCTCAATGTGATTGTACTTTTACCTCTCTGTCTCCCTTGATAGACTATAAGCAACCTGTGGGCAGGGGCAGAGCTTTGTTTATATTTTTTCCTCTAGTGTCTGGTACATAATAACCTCATGAATCCTTGGAGCGTGAATGCCTATCTACGAATACGACTCTTCACCACTGGCAGTAATGCCAAGGGAGGCTGATAGAAGAGAGAGAAATGGATGTATAGGGTTGAAATAACAGATTGGACTTTACACACAATTTCCAGCAGAGTAGGAGGTGGAAACAGCAGACTCTGTTGTCACTCTGAGATCTTGTTGAGAGAGGTCACATTTGCTATGGTGGGAGAGAGGCTGGGGACCAGAGGAAAGGGACTGGCTTCTTCCTTAGTTGGCCAGAGCTGACGGGCACAGGGGCAGAAAGGAACCCATATATGTCGGGTAGCTAAAATATCCAATTTTACAGACAGGGTGACTGCAATCCATCCATTTATTTAACACATATTTATTGAGCACCTACTACATTCCAGACCCTGTTCTAGGAACTAGAGTACAGCCAGGTTTGATACACAGGCGATGTGCACCTGTACAGCCCATGGGGCCAACATCCATTCTGACTGGTCAGTGACCATGATGTCGGTACATATGTTGACTGTACATATATTGACTGTCCCTGTTTAGCAGTGAATGAAGCAAAGTCCTTGATCCCTTGGTGTTCACTTTCTGGTTGGATGAACACACACACAAACAAAATAGGGCAGGTGATGATGAGTGCTGTGAAAGAAAACAAATCAGAGTACTGGGGTAGCGGTTGGTAATTTGCCTAAGATTCAGACCTAAAAAGAGGTAGAACCTGGGCTTGATGGGTGGGAAGGGTGACGGTTTGGCCTCTCTATCTACGTAGCCTCTGAGGAAGAGATTGTGGAAGCAGGTGGCCATGAACTTATAGTCCTCTCTAAGGGGATTCAGGAAGAGAGATCTTCTCATAAGTTGGCCATCAAATATTTACGGAGCCCCTACTATGCACCAGGCACCATGCTAAGCACTGGAAGACAGCAGTCAGGAAAACAGGTGAGGTCCCTGCTTGGGGAGGTGGGGAGATGTAGGGAAAAAAGGATCTTAAATAACTGTAAAGATGCAAAGTACTTCAAAGGGAGGATACAGGATGGTCCATGGAGGTAAAGGCAGGGCTTTATCCTAATGTGGGTGGTGGGGGAGACCTCTATGCATTAGTTAGCGGATTTGTTCAGGCTCCCCTTCTGTGCCCTGGGAGGTGGCATTCTTTATAAGCTCATTGACGCTGGTTATTTGGTTTTGAGTTATAGATATCGGCTTTATTAGATAATCTTTTTGTGCTTCTGCAAGCTATTTATTGTTAACCTTTGGTGTCGTTTTATTCCTTAGATGCTTTTACAGTCTTTGCATCTCTCAGGTGAGATAACTAGCTTCATGCTATGAAATACAGATTTTAATGAACTGAGAGGCAACAATAAGAAAGCCATTATTTCTCCTGAGTCCTCTGAGTATGAGTCAGGAGGGCAGTGAGATGTAACAGTGGGCATGTGAAAACAACTCTGCAGTAATAACCGATCAAAGTATCTAGTCATTTGCGACTTATTTGATATAGCACGTGATGGCACTATTCTGGTCATTACCTATAGAAAATGTTCTACTTAGACATTTCCTTTGATTCTGGGTTGATAGCCTACCCATCTCTCTTCTCTAGCTGTGTAGAGAAACGTAAAAAAAAACATGGTTAATATAAACTCATTGACTTTGAAGAGCATCACCCCTGCCTGTCTGGTTCCCTACATATTCCTTCCTTTGTGAGTGTCTGCTGGGGCTGAGCCCTTCCAAGATCTCTTGCCTTTGTGATTCTGATATTGTCCAGATGCGCTTAGCGGGCTGGACTCTACAGACAGACAATGGAGCAGCTCCTATTAACCAGCTGCTGACTCTGAATTATCTCTCTGATCCATTCATTCAGGGCAGATGCCTTCTCCCAGGCACCCTTGAGAATTCTGGGAAGAGGATGGTGGGAGGGAGCCCAGATCCTGCCCTGGATTCTCTGGAAAAGGAGAGCCGCAGTGTTGAAGGAAAAAGAGATGATAGGCAGGGATTGGGAAAAGCTGCTGATGTTCTTCCCAGGCTCTGGGAAGTAAGACCTAGTTATAGGATGATTCTTGGCAAGTCTTGCCAAGAGAAGTTTCGCCTGGAAACACCCTGGCTCTGCAGTGAGGTCATGCCCACCTTTGTGACCTATGCCTTCTTGCTCTGTCTTACCTGTCCACCTGGGTAAAGGTGCACCTTCTATCTCTTGTTTCAGGCATAGAAAAAGCTGCCATATTTGGAAAAATTTATTCTTGCCCACGTCAGTGAAGCCACCATTGCTGATTCCTTTTTTTCATCACCATTTTCACCCCAGCCCAGGGGATGCTGGGCGACAGCCAGGAAACCTTGGTCGTAGCTTTGTTACTCTCCAGTTCTCTGGCCCAGGGTACGGCAATGCATAACTGAAATTTATTGACCACTTACTTTGTCCCAGGCACTTGGTTAAGAGCTTTACATGCATGGTCTTACCTTGTTCTTCTGGAAGCCTTATGAGGGAGGTGTTTCCTTTCCTTTTCTTTCCTTTCTTTTTTTTTTTTCAAATCACAGTTTTACAGATTAAAAAACCCTGATGTCCAGATACATTAGGTAACTTGCTGAAGGTAACATGGTTGGTGTGGAAGAGCTGATGCCCATCACTCATTAAACACTCATTTCGTGTTCAGTGCTTTCCAAATGCTACCTTTTAAAATCCCCGAGATAACCTGAAACAGAAGTATGACAGCCCCCTCCTCTACACAGAGGGGAGTTAAGGAGCAAAGAAATGAAGGAACTGCCCGAAGTCCCAGAGCTTGTAAATGGCAGAGAAAGAACTTGGCCTGGTCATTCTCTTTCCAAAGCCCAAGCCCACACTGACTTTTTTTTTTTTTTTTGCGGTATGCGGGCCTCTCACTGTTGTGGCCTCTCCCGTTGTGGAGCACAGGCTCCGGACGCGCAGGCTCAGCGGCCATGGCTCACGGGCCCAGCCGCTCCGCGGCATGTGGGATCTTTGTGGAACGGGGCACGAACCCGTGTCCCCTGCATCGGCAGGCGGACTCTCAACCACTGCGCCACCAGGGAAGCCCCACTCTGACTTTTTGAACTTCCCTCTCTGTGAGCAGGCGATGATGACAGTCCTGTTACCACACAGGGTAACATCTATAAAGTGGAACAGAGGCTCATTTTTTTCGGTGAGTAGCTGTGAGGGGGAACAGCCTTCCAGGCATATCTCCTCTCTCCTGGGTCTGCTCCAGGCCTGTTCCTGGAGGAGATGAGAAGCCTGGGACTGGGAGAGATTGGGCAGTAACAGTGTCCCCGGGCCTGTCACAGGGATGTGGTTTTCATACCATGTTGGGTTTTCTTAAATATACCAGTGGAGCTGGCCTTAGAGAAGCACACATGGAACAAAGCAGCCGTTGGCGGCTCTTGCTTGGTTAAGGGGAAGGGATCGTGGAGTCCACTTGTGGTCAAGTAGACGTGATGCTGTGTGACTTCTCCATGTGGCAGATGGTAGAGAGGGCGAAGTTCAAGATCTAGGGCCAGAAGAACTGGGCCCAAATCCCTGGACTGCTCCTTAGCAGTAGTGAGGGAGGGTTGGTCTCCCGACCCCTCGGAGCCTTGGTGCCCCTCTGTAGAAATGGAGAAGGGCATTTCTTCGCTCAATGAGTTGCTAAGAGCATTTCAGAAGCTACTGAGTGCTTTATGCATGTGATGTTAATTTTCCCTTCTTCCAGTCATGGATGAGACATGCTGGATCTCCTGCTTGACAGATTTCTAGGTCTTGCCCCAGGACCTCAGGAATGTGCCTGGGGTGTTAAACCCTTACAGATCACAGGAGCAAGAGATGAACCCATACAGATGGCTTTACTCCGTTCCCATGAAAGCAACCAAGCAGCTGTTTACTCACCTAATTGCTAACTTTTCCAGCACTCCTACGTGCCTGGTCCTGGGCTTTGCACTGCCAGGGAGAGAAGAAAAACCATTGGTCTTGCTTGATGGGAATTTAAGGTTTTAGCTGAAGAGACAAGACTAACACCAACCCAGAATAATTAGACATGACATTTAATTCATCACTAAGCTGGATGGTTTTGAAGAGAAATTGATGGAGAGATGAGAGTAAGCAGAGAAAGCCTCCTGGCAGAAGCAGGGCTTGGAGATGGGCTGAGAGGAGCAGGGAAAGTAGTGGTGGCCGCAGTGACAGTCCCCTTTCACCCCAGGTTGTGCAGACATTGATGTCATCCCACCGCTAAAAAACACTGACGGCTGACTTTATCTCAGGCACAGAGCCAAATCCTTTAAGTCATTAAAACCTCCCAACCCTTAAAGGTTGACACCACCATAGCCCCATTTTTCAGATGAGAAAACAGGCAGGTGAAGTAAACTGCCAAAGTCACATATCTAGTCGATGGCAGAGCTGGATTCTAACTCTGGTCTATCTAGCATATCCAGAACCTGTGCCCCTGACCACGAATCTGTACTCAGAGGGCATGACGGAGCTGTGCGACACACCCTTAGCTGCCCACCCAGGTTGAGAAGGTGGAGACAGTGGAAAGAAGGCTGGGGATCTGTTAGCAGCAGAAAAGTAGGAATTGCCTTCTTACCTGCTCTTCCGTTTTTCTCTTTCCAGGAGAGATATTTGGGGCTAAGGTGTTTCTGCCCGGGTGGTGCCTTTGGCTCGGAGAGCTGAGAGGGACCACATCGCTGTGAAGATCTGGGGCTAGATGTTGGGGACTGGCTCAGGCTCTGAGTCCAGAAGAGAGGAGGGGGGCCCAAGTCTGCATCACGTGGTCCTCAATACAGCACATGAGGACGTGGAAGAGGGATGTAGCAGGAATTCACGCCTGCAGCTATGGTGCGGCCCTTACTGGAGGAATGAGGGAGCATTAAAGTCAAGCTCAACTGGCCCCATGAAGTGGAAGGAGTTTGACCCCAAGAATGAGAATCGGATGATCTCCCGATCTCGGGCAACCCAGGTGAAGGAGTCCTAAGTTGAGACATCAGGCAACGGCCAGCTTTTCTTCAAATTTGGGGCAAATCATATTCTCTCCCTGGGCTTCAGTTTCTTCTCCTAACAACATGGGGCGTTTGGATCAGATGAGTTCTGAGTAGACTGGGTTAATTTAGAGTTCTAATAAGGACCATGACTAAGCATTTACATGATGTGAGGTGATGCTGAGTCATGCTTGTTTCGTGAGGGGTTGATTCCTTTTGGCTCGGCTTCCTGGCTCTGAAGTCTCAGGCCTCAGACCCTACATCTATAAGGAGCTGGAGAGAGCGTGGGGGTCTCCCCACTCCCCTGGGGACAGGGGGGCTGGCAGGGCCTGGGTGAAGGAGCAGCTACAGCTTGAGTCCCAGAATAGCTGCAGCCCTCCTGGCATCTGCCATCCTGGCTGCCAGCTCCCATCCCATTGGCTTCTCCCCACCCTTGCTGTCTGGCAGGCGCTGCTTTCCAGGCTTTCGTGGCACCCACTAAGCAGCCCTCCTTGTGTGCTGTGGCATGCTGGCTTCCTCCAAGTGGCTGGGATCATAATAGCAACTCTTTTCTGGTTCCCTCCGTCCTGCCTCATTTCACCTCCTGATGGCTGAGGACAGAGGGGTAGTTTAGGACGGTGGAAAGAGGCCTAGAGTTGGTTCCAGGGGTCTTATCTTCTTACCACCAATTTGCCATGTGTCTGGGCACAAACCTAAACATCTCTCTTGCTTTCAGTATGAGGGTAAAATCAGGCTATTGTTTCACAGCTGTTCACTAGGGTGGCCATCCTAGTGGTACATAGCTGGGGTCCTGTTATGGACTGCATGTCTGTGTCTAAGCCCCCCTAACTAACATGTTGAAATCCTAACCCCCAGTGTGATGGTGTTTGGAGGTGGGGCTTTGGGAGGTAATTGGTCATGAAGGTGGAACGCTCATGAATGGTATTTGTGTCCTTATAAGAAGAGGTCCGAGAGCTGGCTAGCTTTCTTTCTGCCTTGGGAGGATACAATGAAAAGTCAGCAGTCCACAACCCAGAAGAGGGCTCTCACCTGTAGCTGATCATGCTGGCACCCTGGTCTTGGACTTGCAGCCTCCAGAGCTGTAAGAAATAACTCCTGTTGTTTCTAAGTCACGTAGTCTATGGTATCAGTCCCCACTTCCCCAGGGTAGTGCGGAGACCCCCGCCCTCTCTCCAAATGACCAAGACAGATCCCTTCTGCTTGGCCAGTCCCCACATCATTGGTTGTTCAGTGTTTTGAATATCACTTCAGGGGTAATAATACCTGGGTGTTTGTTTGCACAGAACTGGTGTGAAGGTTTAGTGGAGTAAATAAAGGATGAGAGCAAGTGCTTTGGGGACCGTGCAGCCATGATCACGTGTTTGATACACCCGTCTGCCCAGTGTCCGTCTGTCTCCTCTGTCTTTGGAGTGATTACACCTTGATTTTCCACTCACCCATCCTTAACCACATGGTTCAGTTGGCATTCACTCCACTCCTGGCTCCAAGTCTGCGTGTGACCCAGGCCTGAGCTTTTCTTCCTCTGGTCATAGTGACAGGTTGGGGGATGAACCAAACCAGAGCCAATCCTGGGTCAAGACCCACACCCGACCCACAAAAACCCACATCCTTTTGCAGTGGTAATGGCTTAGGGATTGGTATGTGACCCAAACCAGGCCAATCAGGGTATTTCTTGGAGATTATTCTCACCAGGATGAGTGGGAAAGATCCCTTCTCTTTTCAGTTATGAGCTTGAAGGATGTGACTCATGACTGCTGCTTCCTGTAGAGAAAGAAAAGAATGGAGCCGAGCAGAACAAACAAACAGAAGAGATGAAGAGGAGCGAGGAGAGGGTCTTGATGACATTAGGCCCTGGCTCTCTCTAGGCCCTAGCGCCCTGGTTCCTACAGTTCTCCCTTAAAGCAGAGTAGAGGGTCAGGAGTGACAAGGCATGGGGGCCAGTTTTACCGTTTTACACTTTTGATCAGGGAAGGCTTTTGTAATAAGATTAAATGTGCTCTTATACCTGAAAACAGTAAGGGAGTAGGCCCTGTAAACACCCTGGAGAAGAGAATCCCAGGCAGAAGGAATAGAAAGTGCAAAGGTCCTGAGGCAGGAGGGTGCTTGGTGTATTCAAGGAAGAGCAAGTAGGCCAAGCGCGGCTGGAACTGAATGAGAAAGTAATAGCTTATCCTAGACCTTTTCTCTGGGGTGTCTCAGCTGTGGAGTTACCGTCTGCCAGGATGAGAGTTGGTGTTGGGGCCTGAGCCACTACTCCAAGAGCTCTGGTGCATGTAGCTGCCAGGGGCTAGAGAGTCAGAGACCAGTGCCGAGGCCTTCTCTGGCTCTGTAATTCTATGTCTGTAACACCCGAGGGATCCGACCTTCCTCCTAGCTTCCTCTAATAACTTACCTAAGATCTATCGTAAACTACTGTTTCTACTGGGATCCAGAGAAGGGAGTTCCTTGTGAGAGAGTAGACAGAAAAGCTTCAATGGAAAGCGTTTCTTTCATTACAATTGCCGAGGTGTGACATTCCATGAACACATGCCAATTTGTCCCCGGTGTGTTTGTTCCTTTGTTCATTCATTTAACAAGAATTTATTGAGTATCTGATATCTGCCAAGGTCTACAGAAAGGCGCTGAATCTACAGAGATGAATCAGACATGGTGTCTGCTTTCAAGGATCGCAGTCTGGGTGGGTGTGGAGGAGGCAGCCTTGTAAACAGATAATTAGAAACATGGCAGGTGCTGGAACCGAGGTAGGAACACGGTGCCGCCAAGGAATCCCCGAGGAGGGAGAGACAGTCTTACCCAGAAAAGTCAGGGTGGTCTACAGAGAGAAGGGGACCCCTCGGCTGGCCATGAAGGCAGAGGGGAGTCTGGCCAGTGGAGGGACTGTGTGTGTGAAGAGTATGCAGTCACGGGAAAGGATGGGGTTAGGAAATGGTAAAAACTCAGAGTGGACGGTTTGGGGCTTGGAAATTGGTGGACAAGGTAGAGGCGGGTGGTCGAGGTCGGCCCAGTCTGCATTGGGTATTCAGACTTTGTTCCGTTGATTTGGAGAATCCATGGAGACTTTTAAGTAGGGGAGTAATGTAAACAGATTAGATGGTTGAATATGATATGATATAATATAATATAACGATAATAATAATGGGAGATGGTCTGAAGAGTCAATGCTTAGTTGTTTGGGTTGAGACAGGCTCACAAACTCAAATGGCAACAGGGCCAGGAAGGACACAGGAGGGCTAGGAGGGCAGCAGGTCACGTGGCCCCTGCTCTGTCTCAAGAGGACGGGTGCCACTCAACTCAGTCACCTGCTGCCCCAATGGGGGCTCAGCTCCGGGGCTGCCAGAACTGCTGAGTTTTCAAGAGCAGCTGGAAACCCAGATCCTTATGTAAAATGTCACCATTTTTAAATGTTGGCAACTAATCTAAATTCTACAAAATGCTGTATGGGCCAAACTGAACACATCTGTCAGCCTGATCTATCTGCGGGCCACTGGTTTGCAACTTCTGGGTTGAGAAAAGAGTTTTCTTTTTTTGTAAGGAGAGAGCAAAATAGCTTTGGATCCCAAGATTCATGCTTGGAATGATCGTCTCTCCTCTTGTTCTAGCAAATTCTTAATCATTGCTTAAGCCTCAGCTCCATTCTCCCCTGTGAAACTTTCCCCATGACCTGCCCTCCCCTGCCACACACCCAGCAATCACCCCCCTCCAAACCCCCAAGCAGTTATCATGTGTTTGTGCTCCATTACATCTTTTATATGCCCAGATGCCTGCAAAAAAAAAAAAAAAAAAAAAAGTGTGGGGCAGGAGAGAAGAAGCCAGGGCCAAAAAAGACATGGAATCGATATTGTTGATTAACGGATGGAATCCGTACTTGTAGGAGAAGTGGATGAAACTGACAACGCAGGTCCTTGCAGGCGTCAGCTGCTGCCTGGAAGGACAGCCTGGAGTGGAAGGTAGCAGACTGGCTCTGAAAGGAAACACAAGACGCTCCAGAGCAGGCTGGACTCTGGGGACTTGAGAGAAAGCTGTGCGCTCTGAGTTTCTGTAGGACTTGATTCTTTTTTTTTTTTTTAAAGGAACCCAGTCTTTTATTCAGTAATAGAAACTGTTGAACAAAGAAAACCAGCTAGTAGGAAAACAAGTAAGCAGAATACAAATATACCCAAGTCATTCTCAAGATGGCAAAGAACAACTAAAAACATATGAAACAGGTAAAAGAGAAGAAATAAAGAAAATCCTCTAAAAATCTAGTTAGTATCTTCAGGGAGACTCGCAAGGATGTTCCATAGAAAAGTGACATATTGTTGTTCAAACAATGGAACAGTGAATGATAGTTACTAGATCGTTCGAAAAGTGTCATTACAGAAAGAAGACAGTTAAAGAACAGATGTATGATCCATAGGATAAAACTGAGTCAATATTCCAGACCATGAAAAAAAATGTATATACATGTACAACTGAATTACCCTCCCGCACAGAAATCAACACAACATTGTAAAGCAACCACACTTCAACAAACAAAGTTAAAAAAATATTCCAGAGCGTTGAGCAAAAATTACAAAGAAATAGAAAGTAAATTGAAGAGGCAGAGGAGAGATGCAGGAAGTAACATCAACAAGCTGATAGGATTTCCAGAGGAGGGAATCAAGAAATTAGGAGAGGCAAAAAAAAAAAAAAAAAAAAAAAAATCAAATTATAGCATAACTTAACCATTCATAGAAGGAATGATTGTGACTTTGGATTGAATGAAAAGAAGGCAGCTGAATGAAAATAATGGCTACGCTGCAGAACTTGATTCTTAAGCAGGGTTGAGTTCCATTCTCAAGTTCTGTAATCACATGAGTCTTCAGTTACCGCTGGTCCCGAGACACCGAAGACTGACCTGGGAGCATCGTGTGGAGGGATTTAGGATTCAGGGGGTAGAGAGATGTTCTCTGCTGCTGTTTTGCTGTTCAACTTCCTCTCATCTTTTCTTGGTTTTTCTAGGAATCCTTCCTTTCTCCACTTTTGGTCCACATGCTTCTTGCTTGAGAGCTGAGCATGTGACTCAGACATGGTTCATGGAGGCCCTCACTCCTGGGACACAGTGGTCAGTGCCAGGATGGTCCTATAATCCCATTAGGGCCAGTGAGGTTCATAACTTTCCTTGAATTGTTGAGAGAGAGAGAGACATTCTCTCTTTCCTACTGGATTTGAACCTGGGAGGGTATAAGTCTAGAGCAATTGTCAGCCACCATGAAGAGCTAAGAAGATAGCCAGCATGAAGAAGAGATGAGTTGAGATGGAGAGAGATCTGGGTATAGATGGTATCATTTGAGCCCCTGGATCAAACTGTACCTAAAGCTAGTTAATCCTAGATTTTTTCATTATTGTGGCCAGTAAATTTTTTCTTCCTTAAACCAGTTTAAGTTAGGTTTTCTTTGGTCAGATGCAACCAAAAGGGGTCTTTCAACCTCAGTGAAGGACATGAAGAATGACCCCTCCCATGAACAGTGCTCTACAGTTTGCAAAGCGTTTCTATATCCATCGTCTTATTTGATTCTTCCAACTCTCCTGGGAGGTAGGTAAAACAGGAATGATTATTCCCATATCACAGAGAAGGCAATCGAGTCTTAACAGGGTTAGGATGTATAGTCACTCGACTAGGAATGTCAGGATGAAACTCCTGTTCTTTTGAGTCTGGTTCCAGAGCTTCTCTGCACCAATGATGTCATACTAAATTGAACTCTGATAATGCTGAACTAAATTACACCAAAGCACCCCCGGGAAATAGCCTCTCGGAGTCATAATTCATGCTGGGTAATTACAAAATAACTTTCTTCTCATTATTTTCCTACTTACATACCTCCAAGGGGAGGGCTGGTGATAAATGTCAGGGTTGGGACAATTTAGGTAATTATTTGGATGTCCGGCTGACGCATATCTTTTATCATGGTGCTACTGTCTGTCAGCCTTTAACTTCTGCTTGGTAGTCAGCAGATTGGAAACCCTCCATTTCATGTCCCACACAAATTCCATTATTTTGTAAAGAAATTGTTGAGAGCCTTTCTCAGGCTATTTCATCTTTCTGAAATGATCTCTCCCCACTCTTTGCACAGCCAGCTCCTGCTTTATTCCCCACATCCTCTGTTCCCTTAGGAAGCAAAGGCATCTGCCTTAGGTGTTAGCTTCAACACTATCAGCTCAGAGTGGTCTTACTTTATAAAAAGTAGATTTTTTTCCCCTCCCTCAACCCTCAATTTTGTCCATGTTAGGCCATAGCCTTTTTTCTAATGTTATAGTCTTTTTTCTAATGTTAATTTTGTTTATTTATTTTGGCTGTGTTGGGTCTTAGTTGCGACACGCGGAACCTTTGTTGTGATACGCGGAATCTTCGTTGCGGTGTGAGGGCTCTTTGTTGTGGAGCACGGGCTTCTCTCTAGCTGTGGCGCGTGGGCTCAGTAGTTGTGGCGCGCGGGCTCAGTAGTTGTGGCGCGCGGGCTCAGTAGTTGCGGCGTGCGGGCTTAGTTGCCCTGAGGCATGTGGGATCTTAGTTCCCTGACCAGGGGTCGAAACAGTGCCCCCTGCGTTGGAAGGCAGATTCTTTATCACGGGACCACCAGGGAAGTCCCAGACCATGTTATATTTTTTATAACATTTTTTCACAATTTCTAATTGTTAAAACTATCTTTAAATTTTTCTTTCTTTACATCCAATAGAGTGTGAGTTTCACTTCTCTATCCCTATCACCTACTTCAGTGCCTGGCATGTGGCACATACTCACTAATTATTCGTCGATGGATTAAACCAGTGAGTCAGTGGCTTACTCAGGAATATCCAAGAGAAAGTGGCCTGTGAGCCATGCTTGGGGCAGTGAGGGCTCTAGGCTAGAGGTTCTAGCTTGGTGGTTAGCTGCAGTGCGGTTGTGGTGGGGTGAGGATGAATCACAAGAAAGGATGACTCCTCCAGGGAATACATTAGCACGGAGAAGCCCGAGGGCATGGGAAGGGAACGAGCAGCCAGGGAAGGGGACAGGGATGGCCGGCAACCAGAAGAGTACTGGGCAGAAACCATGTCCTAGAAGCCAGCACAGGAGGGGGCTCAGCAGGAAGGGGTGGGTAGACAACAGAGCCCCGTACCTCTACTCGGTACCACAGCATCTGATTCACACTTGGCTTTACTTTTCCAATTATTTTTACCCTGATTGCAGCAGTTGGCAGGTTTCCAAGTGGCAGTGTGATTTTGTTTGCTGCTTGCAATTCCCACCTCTCCGGGTTAGCAGGCATGAGTCTTTTGACCTTGCTAGAGAGGATGACACCTCTCAATTTAGCTGTGTTTGCAAATGTCAGCTGAGATGCTGCATGCTCTCTCCACTTGGTCTTTAAGTACATTCACAGGAGCCTGGTCTCACACACACACACACACACACACACACACACACACACGCACACACACGCACACACACCCCACACCCCTTATGATGCTTTATTCCCTACATCCTCTGTTCCCTTAGGAAGCAAAGGCATCTGCCAGACCACTACTTTGCAGCCCACCTATTTGGGGGTCTTTACCAGCCTTTGTTACTGTTGTAATAAAGGGAATAGGAAGTGATCTGAGGGAAGAGTCTTAAAGCTAAGGAACTAATAACATAGAGAGAGACAAAGATGCATCCTTGTCATTTTCCCAAGGGGTGGCCTCCAGAATTCTAGAAGCTGAGTCATCACACTCCAGGGAGTGACACACATTCTGGGCCCCTTATTTCCTTTTAAAGGGACAAGCTTTCTGCAGCCAGCCTCATGTTCATGTTAGATAGAGACTTTAAAATCTGCTAGTTTGGAGTGATTACGATGGGCTCAGCACTGTGTTAACCTTCTTATATATGTTCATCTTATTTAATCTTCCCTGGAATCCTATCAGGTCATTATTATTGGTTCCATTTTGCAGATGAGGAAGCTGAGGCTCAGAGAGGTGGTATGACTCGCTGAAGGCCACACAGAATATACATAATGGAGTTGGGAATCCAACTCAGGTTGTGGCTTTTCCTATGACCCTACTGTGTTGGTGGAGCCATGGAGCCACGCTGGTTACCTGATGGGGACTGTCAGTGTCTGTCACTGTAAATGGCTAACTGGGGCCTGGCTGCGTGCCTGAATGTTGGAGAGAGCTGACAGCTGGAGAGTAGTGCCAGTTCACAGTCCATGTGGCCCCATGGGTAGAGTTTCTCCATCCTACCCCCTCTTCTACTTCTCTCTAACCTATGCAGGGTCCTTGCAGGGGGCAGGGAGCTTCCACTGAACAATCTAGCAATTTAGCTCCTTAATGGGAAAAAGAGTGTTTTTTTTTTTTCTTGAATTGGAACTTATTTTACACATGCAATATCTTCATAGATATCTCTGAGGCTACTAATTTAGTTTTTTTTTAAACATCTTTATTGGAGTATAATTGCTTTATAATGGTGTGTTAGTTTCTGCTTTATAACAAAGTGAATCAGTTATACATACACATATGTCCCCATATCGGGAAAAAGAGTCTTTCTTTTCCCTCTTGATCATTAAAAAAATATCCCAAATAGAAAAAAAAAAATCCCTGGTTTAAACTGAATTTAGCAGGACCCTTCACTGTCTCCCAGGGACAGCGGGGGCTTTTGGTTTCTTGGCAGTTAAGAGGGCGGGTGGGGAATGCCCTCTGTGACTCAGGCGAGGAGCCTCCACCCACCACGGGTTGCTGCCTTCTGAGGTCGCATCCCAGCTGCAGCCGGGAAATGTGAAGGGCCGTCAGCGAACCAGCCAGTAAGCGGCACGCGTAGGGAGGAGGGAACGCCTTCCTCCTGGGCTCTCCTCAGAGAAAAGGTGCCCTGAGAACAACGACACAAACCGGGCTCTGGAAGGGCGTCGGGTGGGAGTGGACCCATCGCCCCCCCCGCCCCGCCCCCTTCCCCCTCCCCCCACGTTGCTCCGTTTGGCGGGTTTGACGTCACAGTAAGGCTGGGCCAGGACGGTGAGGCGGGGAGGGGGCGGTTTCCTCACTCCTGTACCCCACACCCCCAGCCCTGCGCTTCCTCCTCAGTTGGCGTGCGGCGAAGCAGCGGTTCAGAAGCAGGAGCCCAACGTGCAAACAGCACCCAGGGGACGTGGCTCCTATCACTTGCGTTCTCCTGCATCCTGCAGCTTTGCTGATTTCCTTGTCAGGGAGCTCGAAGGGGATGCAAGGTCATTGCTAAGGTCACTTCTGCCTCATCTGGTTTTCTGTCCACTGCGCTTGTCCTGCCCAGTTCCTTTAAGCTGCTAGGACTGCTCGGAACCACGTAAAAGCAGGTCCCAGCCACCATTGCATCCTGCTCCTGGGTCATCTTTGGCACTGAATCCTGAGCTTCTCCTGGTTCTGATGCCACCAACCTTGTTCTTCTGCTGCTCCCCGTCATGAACAGCTCTCCCATCATGTGTGCTTGGGGTCTTTCAAGGAGGACCCACTCAGCTCTCTGCGGTGGCTTTCTCAGCTTGTTTTTTCCAGACCTTTCTGAGGGTCCGTGAATAAGCAGGTGCACTTCTCTTCATATGGAATAATTAAATCCAATTCAAATCCATTCCGTGTTTCTGTGATACCCCACCCTCTCTCTTCTGCTGTCCTCATCAGACTTGTAAATACTGACTCAACTTCTATTTTTCCCAATACTTTGCAACCACAACAGTGACAATTAAGACGAATATTTACTGAACACCCACTATGTGCCAGGCTCCGTACATATTGCCTTATTTAATCCTCACAACAACTCAGAAAATTATTATACTCTGATTTTATAGATGAGGCACTGGAAGCTCAGAGAAGGTGAGTAACTTGCCTGAGGTCATAGTCAGCAGTGAGGCCAGGCGCAAGGTAGGAAATCAATGACCTTTTGCTGAGTGAATTGGATGAATGGTCACTGGGCCATCAAATGGGCTGGGCAGGTTTACTGGCCAGGGCACAGGCTACTGGAGATAGATTCAGGCAAGCGTAGGAAGTACTTTCCAGCCGCAAGAGCTCTTTGGGTGTTCGGATAAGGCCACAGGAATCTTCAGTAGGAAAGTTGGAGAGGGGAGTTGAGCCCCAGGGGAGGGATAGACAAGATGACCTTTAAGATCCTTTCCAACTCTGAGAGTCTGGGGTTACTGTATAATTCTTAATGAAACCAATAAAACCCTTTGCAAATATGAAGCACTTCCAGCCCCAGCTCTGTGCTGTTATGAACAGGAGCTGCATGGAATATTTTTGCTGGGACAGTAAATGCCAACATCAGTAAGAACTCAAGTCCTCTGGAGATCAGTATCATATTCCACCATCCAAGAATGATATTAACAACTGCTGCTTACTAAACTTCTGGCAAGATTATAAATCCTCTACATGCATAAACTCTATTCTTACAAAAAACCTATGAGGTCATGAGCAGTGTATTAGTCAGGCAAAGCTGCAATAACAAATTAATCCTGAGTCCTCAGTGGCTTAATGCAGTAAAAGTTTACTTCTTTCTTTCTGTTTTTTTAATGAAAGAAGTGGAAAATTTTAGTGGAACCAAATTTGAAGATTATAACCTGGGAAGAGAATGTCAGAAAGCTCTGAGAACTGTTCCCTACTTCTTACTTTCTTAAAGTCCGAAGGAAGTTAGGCCATTTTTTTAACCTTCCTTTTCTGACACATGTGGCCTCCAGCCTCCAAGGACTTTGGGATGAGGAGAGAGACAGTGCAACAAGGCAACAGGGTTTGTTACTTGCAACCTGAGAACCTAAAATGACAAACTACTACATATGCCTGTCGTGATAGTTTAATGCAAAGCCAGCTGTGCAGTGTGTTGAACCATGCACAAAGTACGTGCTTGGGAAATGTGAGTGATGATAGCAATGCTGATCTGTGAGGCCAGAGAGGTAATTGGAGCCCCACACTGAGCACAGACGTGGGAAAGGGCACAAAGGTGGAACCTCATGCTAGCTAAGCCCTCCTTGGCTGGAGTCACCCATGCCCCTGTCAGGAGGCTCAGCCCCGTCCAAGTTTCACAGGTCCCTGACCAGGGCAGGTATATCAGCAGTGCCTGCCCATCCTTTGCCACAGGTCTGGTACTTGGCAATGCCGTACCAGCCCATGCCATCCATGTGCCCACGGCTTCATTGATGGCTCTGTGACTGTGGCTAAGCTTCTGACACAGCATGCTTGTCCAATCTCTCTCTCTTTCTCTATCTATCTATCTATGTATCATCTATTTATGTATCTATCATCTATCAATTATGTATCTATTTATCATCTCTCTCTCTCTCTCTCTCTCTCTCTCTATGTATCATCTATTTATGTATCTATCATCTATCAATTATGTATCTATTTATCATCTCTCTCTCTCTCTCTCTCTCTCTATCATCTATCATCTGTTTAGGCTGGTCCAGCCTTTCCTGAATTCCTGACGACTTGCCTCCTGCCTGACCCTGGCCAGTGCCCACAGCCATGCTGTTGGGAGCCGTGTAGTTTGGAGAAGTGTCTGCTGCCCTGTAGGCTCTCCCTGAACACCAGCAGCTGCCCAAACTGCCCCTGTTTATGTGTTTCCTGTTGTCTGACTGTCCTGAAGACAACCAGGCTGTTGGTTCTCCCTCCCTTTGCCCTCTCAAATCGTGTCTTCCTTCCCTTTTCCACCTGTCTAATGTCTTATGCCCAAGTCTGTCTGAACCAAGGATTTGAGAAATGGGAGCGGCATTAACATTTATTCAGAGGCAATTTGGCCAAGGAGTTGCAAGCTTGGCTCTGGACTCAGATCCACTGATATTTTCTTGCTGAGTGACGTTGCTTAAATTACTTATGTGTCAGTTTTCTTATCTGTAAATGGGGATAATAATGTTACCTAACTCGGAGGATTGATGAGAAGATGAAATGAGAGAGTCCATCTAAAGTGAAAAGAACAGCGGCCAGCACAGGGTAATAATCCGTCTTAGGTATAATAATAAAAATACTTATCTTTACTATTCTAACCCAAATCTATCTGTCTCTCATGCGTCTGCTTTCCCACTCTACGGCACATTACAAAAGTATCCCTTGATGGAAAGCCAATCTGAGCAGAGTAGCTTGAATTTTTCTCTTTATTCTGCTAAATTCACAGGGTGTTTTGAAGAAGGGTATTCTTAGGAGGCATTACTAAGAAGCATAGCAGATGGCCAGATGGTAATGATAGGAAACATGGTCCCTTCTGTCTGCAAGAACAACTGAGTGGCATTCAGGTGTGTAATGAGATAAACTATATTTCTAGAGATATCACACCAGGTCCAGGTGGAAGAGAGGGTGCCGTGGAACCCTGCCAGAGAGCATAAAGTCTGGGAAAATAGCACAGACAGAGCATCGTACCCAGTGCTATTCCCTAGGTGGCCCTTTCCCTGCCTCGGCTCTGACACCTGGGAATTTACCACTGTCCCCCTCTTTCCAGGCTCTCCTCCAAAGGATGTCAGTGAGGTTATATCCTGACGATGTTCTCCTGTGACTTGTGCTCCTAACAATGTCGACTCCTCGTTTATTGAATCACAGGCATTGCTAGAGAATCAAATTATGCCACCAATGATAATATTTCTGGGAAAAGGAGTTTCCCTAGGCTCCAGGGCTTCTCTCTGGGGTTTTATTCTTCCGTTCTTGCTTAATTTAATTTTTTGTTTGTTTGTTTTCTTGTTTTCTTGTTTTGCGGTACGCGGGCCTCTCACTGTTGTGGCCCCTCCCGTTGCGGAGCACAGGCTCCGGACGCGCAGGCTCAGCAGCCATGGCTCACGGGCCCAGCCGCTCCGCGGCATGTGGGATCTTCCCGGACGGGGGCACGAACCCGTGTCCCCTGCATCGGCAGGCGGACTCTCAACCACTGCGCCACCAGGGAAGCCGCTGTTTTCTTTAATTTTGCTTTATTTCTTGAGAGGGTAGGAGGATCTAGTGGATGCTTTTCCATTTCTTGGCCACTTGGAATCCACAGCTTTCCCCAAATCTTCTTGGTATCGTAACCCTCTATCATTATACGTGTGGGTTTTGGTGGGCAAATGACTTCCAGCGCTCACCTTCTTTTCCTAAGGAAGCCAAAGAAAACTAGTTACTTCTTTCTCCACTCTGAGGAAAAGCCAAGGGTGGGCATGTGTCTGACCCCAGCAAATCAGATACTCCTCCCCTGGGGCTTTGAATATTTAGTCTTCGGCTGGGGGTGTGGAGACGGTTGGAGAACCTGTCATTGGAGGCTGAACCAGGCAAGTCGAAGCTGGGCTTCCCGCAGTCTACCCTCTTCCTTGGGGCCACTTTCTGCTTCGCTTCATTTGCACTAGAGCTTGTAAACCTAATGCCTTCATGATAAGTACCTGAAATGTGTGAGGTGGTGGGTGAAGGACAAAAGAGAGGATTGGGCCTGGGAGTACAGGCCTTTCCTAAACAAAATGTTGTACATCCTGGGTTTTTGAGTGTAACTCGGCATCTGAGGTTCCTAGTGTTCTCGTACTTGTTTGAAATATCCCATAAATACCAACATTTTATCATCCAGTCTGTATCTCCTACAGAGCTTCTTGTTCCCCAAAGAGGCCTCCTAATCCTTTGTCAGACCATGGGTCCTGACTTGGGGATCAGAAAACCAAGTCTCCCCAGCAGAGGAAGCAGAGGCCGCTGAGGGTGGGGCTCTGAGCTGAGGTCAGAGCTGCGCTCAGGCTCCCTGGCCCCAGTCCTTCCTTGCCAGCTCTGGGAAGGGAACCAAGCTGCGCTTACCTGATGGCCTGGGAATGGGCACGAGGGGCACCTTCAACTGAGGCCAGGAAAGACATTGAGTGACATGCTAAGAGCTAACTAATGCTGGCTGGCAAGAAGGAAGTCTATGTTTCACCCACGCAGCAATGTGAGTACCAAGAGCCCAAGGCTGACACAACAGCCCCACGGCCCTGGGCACCTGGCAATTTCTATCTTGTTTCTCTGCCGTCCTCAAGATGCATGTTCCATCTTGTGGCTAAGATGGCTAAGTACCAAGTGGACGGTTCCAGTTGCAGGAGTGGAGAGAAGGCAAAGCATGCTTCTTCCCTTTGAGGGCCTGACCACGACTTCTGCTCATATCGCCCTGGCTCAGTCCAAGCAGTTAGCCACAGCCAACTGCAAGGAAGATTGGGAAAGATGGCTTTTAGCTGGGTGGCCACTTGCCCAGATAAGACGCCTGTTTATAGAAGAAGAGGACACGGATGCTGGGGAGATGGCCAGCGGGCTCTGCTCCAACACTCACAAGCATGGACACAGTCAATTGATACCCCTTCCTAGCCCCTCACTGGGGCAAAATGTCTAAGGCTGCCCTTTATGCTTTTCATGCAGAGGGAGGTTAAACGACTTGTCCACAGGAATCCTTCATGATAGATCTTCAGGCACTAGGCAGGCAGGCAGAGGAGATATTTTTTGGCAAGGGTTCTAGAGTACTCTTCGAACTTCCATCTCCACTGCTTATTCTCCCGTTCCAATGAGCTTGAGCTCAAACACTGTAATCCCCCTTTCAGCAAAGGCTGCCCTGAGCAGAGGCCATTGTCTCTAAGAGTGAACCTCTGAAGACGCCAACCATTGTTCCCCCTGCAATCCCCTCTAGCCCTCCTGGTGTACCTGTGGCATCTAATTTTCCTGTTTGGATTTCCTGTCCTTGTTTCTCCAAGCTGCATCTAGGTGGACCGGGGACAGACATCCGAGGGACCTCCCAAGGGTAACTGGCCCACAGGCTGGGTATACAGCATCTTGTCTATAGAGAAACACTGAAACGAAATCAATGAGTTGATGCTGGGACTTGAAACAAGAGGTCACATAGAATTGGGGTCAGAGTTCCTGCCATGGCAAATCAAAACTGTATGTAAGCAAAGGTTTGGGGGCACGGAGGAGCCCTAAGAAACTCCCCAAACTGGTCTTCTCCAGGTCAATGGAGCAGATGTGCAGAGAGAAGGGAGAGAGAGAGAGGGAGACACAGTGTGGGTCATGACAGACACTGCCGTTCCTGTTCCCATCTCATGTGCCCAAACTCTCCTTTATTGCCTGTTGTGGTGTGCTTTGGGGATCACTTTAGTGTAATGGTTGGGAGTATACACTGTGGACTCAGAGAGCTCTGGGTTCAATCACAGCTCTGCCCCTAATACTGTGACTGTGGGCTAGTAACGGAGCCAAGTCTTGCCTCCTCTATAGTGGGGAGTATCGACTTCAAAGGGCAGCTTGAGGATAACGCAAGTGACAAGTGCATAAGTTAGCTTATAAACCAACCAAACTGCCTCCCTCCCTTTGTCCCTTCCTTCCTTCCTCCCCTCCCTCCTTCCCTTCCTCCATCCCTCCTTTCCATTCTTCCTCCCTCCTTTCCTTCTTTTTTTGCACCCAAAGATTCAAAACAAAGGGTAAGGCATCAGAGATACCTGGCCAATCAATTTCCCACAACTCCCTTTGACTCTGTCCTCTTTTGAGGTATAAGCTCTTTTCATGAATTAATACATGGGTGATTTGCCTAACTAGATTGGGCTCCTTCCAGAGGCCATAACCCACTTCCCTTCCTTTTGTGGTTGGGGAAACTGAGGCCCTAGAGGCTGAGCCTCCCGCCCGGTGAGATGCTGTGAGTAGGGGCAGTGCCCCTTCCTGGGGCACACGCTGTGCCCCTGCGGAGGATGGATTGGATGTCCCACTCCCCTTCCTTTTCCTCCAGTGGGGAAGAGCTGGGCACAGTGTGCTCGAAGAGCCTTCCAGAGGCTGCACTAATGAATCCCTCTTCCTCCTCACAGGAGAAGCTGGGCCTTCTGACCTCAATAAGCAAAGAGATGCTAAACATGCAAATCAGCAGCATTTGGTTTATAAAAATAGCTCAGCAATGCTGCTCCCGCCTCCCCCTCGTCCCCAGCCACTGAGATCCTGCTTTTCATCCACTTCCTTGCTCTCATCTTCTCTTTCCTTCATTCCAGGACTGCCTTAGCTGCCTCCCCCCCACCCACCTTCCCTCATTTGTTCTCCTTCCTTTTCCTTCTCCTGTGCTCAGCTTCCCTTTCTATGTTTCCTTCCCACCATCTTGCCTTTCCTGCCTTCCTGACCAGGGTGTGGATGGACAGACAGGGTGAGTCCCCTTCACTCCCCACTGGCTGACTGCAACCACAACAGGCTGACATTTTTTTTTTTCTTCTTTTAACATTGGCTTGGTACATAATTTGGGGGAGACCAATCCTGCCTCCTATCTGCATTTGTACACTTAACACGTGAAAAATTTCTGAAAGGACATATCCCAAACACTAATCGTGCATAATTCTGGGGGTCTAGGTTAAAGGCGTTCTTAAAAAAATGACCGTGCCCACGCCTATAACAACATCAATAACAAAGCACACTGCTGTATACACCCATCTCATCCAGGCTGACATGATTTTGAAGAATTCCAGAGTTCTCTGGGTCCCTGGGCGCCTGCGTGTAATGAACCCCTCGATCCACACTGCCAGGATTCAAGTCCCAGCTGTACCTGTCGGTGGTGTGACCTTGCACAAGCAACCTAGCCTCTCCGTAACAGAATATCCCTTCCAGGGTTGCTAACAGGAGCGCACGAGTTAAATACAGGGACCTGGGGCAGAGGAATCAGTTAACGATTATCAGCCAATATTATCTTCTCAAAGCGCTGAAATCTAGAGGCTTGGCTGGGCACTGGTGAGACAGTGGCCATGGAATCATCGGGAAAGGCTCCGTGACCAAGTGCAGCAGGTCATAGGTGGGGTGGCCTAGGGGCTAAGCGAAAGCTCTCTGGGGTCAGAAAGACTGGCTGTTGAGTCCTGGCTCTGTCTTCTCGTAGCGGTGTGACCCAGATCCTGTCAAAGAACATCTCTAGGCCTCAGAGCTTTGGCTTGTAAACTGCAGATGCAAAAGCACAGACTTGGTGGCTCAGGCTGTGGCTTCCCTGAGAGGATGAACACACAGGGCTGAGCACAGAGGTGGCAGATCTCATTGCTGTTATCATCGGGCATTTAACAACATATGGTTTGGTTCAGCTGAATAACTTTCTTCAAAGGATGAGTCGCCTAGGTCGGTGTTTCTCAAGCAGTTTCAGTTATTGCTCTTTCAGGAATAGTTTTGGACATTTTTCACCCTAATTGCCTCCTTCCGTGAATTTTATTACCATAAATATACTGCACAGCTGTTTGTGTACTACATGTATATCTGTGTTTTATGCCTAAAAAGGATAAGAGTTTTTTGTCTCCTGAGAACCAATTTGTGCTCCCTTGGGGGTGATACTGCCCCCCACTGAGAATGTATGTGGCCTGGAGCAGTGGTTCTCAAATGGGGGGAATTTTGCCCCCTGGGAAACCTTTGACAGTGTCTGGAGACATTTTTTGTTGTCACAACAGAGGGGAGGGCTTGGTGCTAATGGCATGTAGTGAGTAGAGGCCAAGGTTCAGCTAAATATCCCACATCACACAGGACAACACCCACCCACTCACCCCAGCATAGAAGTATCAAGCCCAAGATGTCAGTCGTGAAGAGGCTGAGTAAACTTGCTGTAGGGTATTCCTTCCTTCCTTACCTAAGAATGCTCAGAGAGTGCTTGTGCCTGATAAGACAAGGTGGGAGACGCACCAGGATGTGTCTCTTGTGTGTGTGAGTAGCGTGGGTCAAGCTTCTTAAAGGCACTGAGCGAGGCTGTACGTGAGGGAGATCACGTGTCATGGGCATGACCACAATCTAGGATGCTTATGTGTCAATGTTCTTGCCATTCTTTTAAAAAATACTGTAATTTATGGGAATTCCCTGGTGGTCCAGTGGTCAGGACTTGGCGCTTTCACTGCCGGGTTCTGGGTTCAATCCCTGGTCGGGGAAATGACATCCTGCAACATGTGGTGTGGCCAAAAAAAAAATACTGTAATTTACGGGGTCATGTGTTAGGTAAAGTGGCAGTGGGGTGGAGCTATAATCTTTCTTTAAAAAAAAAAATCTTTATGACTTTTTTCCCTTTCTTATTTATTTATTTATTGAAATATAGTTGATTTACAGTATTGTGTTAGTTTCAGGTGTACTGCAAAGTGATTCGTTTATACATATATACGTATATACCTATATTCTTTTTTTTATTCTTTTCCATTATAGTTTATTAAAAGATATTGAATATAGTTCCCTGTGCTATACAGTAAATCCTTTGTTGCTTATAGAGTCTTTCCTTGACAGATACCATGGTCTAGTTAGGGGAGAGATTAATTCTTATGTAATAATTATGACCACTAACTTTCACTGTCCACTAACCATGTGTTGGGGATTGTGTTAAGTGCTTTACATGGTATAAGTAATATGTTCACAACACTCCCATGAGACAGGCACTATTCCCACCCCTACTCCTATTTTACAGATATGGAAACTGAGGCTTAGAGTAGTTAGGTAACTTGTTCTAAGTTGCATGACTAGGAAGTAGGGTAGCCAGGATATGCACTCAGGGCTTTACACTCCAGAGCCCACAAACCTGACATCGAATTTTACTGCCTCCTAACTCTGATACAAGGTGGGCTCTGCTGTGTGTCAGAGAGGTGTCACTGAAGTGCTGCTGGAGTTCACAGACAGAGAGATGACTCCCAGCAGGAGAAACCAGGGATGCCTTCCTGGAGGCGGAGGCACTGAAGTGGCCCACAAAGGATGAGTGGAATTTGGCACATGGAGTTAGAGCTCACAGACACCCAGGCAGATAGGACAGCTTGAGCAAAGGCACAGAAGTAGGGAAATGCCAGAATGATCTTCTTAGGAGTCACTGGGCCATGTGGGTGCCAGTTTTGACAATGCACTCTGCCCCAATTCCCAGTTCTATAGTCCAAATCCACCCATTGCCAAAGAGGACCTGATGGACACTTCAAAAAGGGCATTTAACGTGACTGGTAGTCACAGGTCCCTGTGGAGTGCTTCTAGGTCAGGGTTTCTTGACTTTGGTACCATGACATTTCGGAGCAGACACGTTCTGCTGTGCAGGGCTGTCTGGTGCGTTATAGGAGGTTTGGCTGCACCCTTGTCTTCTAACCACCCCTCTTGTCAAGTTGAGACAAACCAAAATGTCTCCAGATACTGCCACATGTCCCCTGGGAGGTAAAGTCACCGAGGATGAGAATCGCTCTCCTAAATATAGGTGGGGGCAGGGACTGGGGAATATGGGCTGGGGAGGCAGACACCCTCCCCTGCTGCCTTCCCATCGCAGCAGCTGAGAGCTATGTGATTCTGGTAAGGCCCGTCCCCCTCTGGGCCTTAGTTTCCTCATCTGAACGGTAAGGTGTCTGGTTGCCGTAGGTGGTCCCTAAGGACCCTTTTGTCCAGCAGCCCGAGACTGGCCCCGGAAGCGCGATCATTACGCGGCGCAAAGACACACGGTCTGCGAGCTGCTGTCCCCACCCGGAACGTTGGCGGCAGCTGGCTCTCTGCTGAGCTCAGGGCCGGGCCACCAGTGCCTTCCAGAGCAGGCGTGTGAAGGGCTCTGGGTGTCCCTTTCCCCAGCAACGCCCGGGTGACACCCCTCATTACAGTCAGGAAGAGTAGGGCTCAGGAGGTGGGGACGATGTGTTCTTTGGTGTGAGAAAATGATTAACCCAGAAAACTGGCCCCATGTGGCAGCTGAAGGCATTTCCTCAGGTCCCAGAGGGAGAAGTTGGGTCCTCCCGTTTCTTTGGTGGAAACTCAGTTCTTGCCTTCTCCTTTTATCCTGGGAACCAAGCGGGTGTCCCAGGTGAGGGCAAGGCCGTCGCAGACTTCATTTGGTTTTGGAATTGAGAGTCACAGTGGATAGTGGCGGGGTGGTGGTGCTGGGAGGTCCCTGCCTCATTACTGAGAGCTGCTTCGCTGTGTGGGAGCCTGAGGGGTCCCCTGCAGGCCAACTGGGGGCCGACTGTGTGACCTCAGGCAAGTCAGTCAACCTCTCTGGGTCTCCGTTCCATCATCTGTAGCCTGTCAACAATCACATAGGGTTGCTAGGAGGTACACAGGTGTACGGTAGTTAGACAGTTATAGGAGTTAATACAGGTGCCTCCACCTGTATTAACACAGGTGGTGAAGAATAACACGGAGCTTCCGAAACATGTCTAGCATTTGTCACTCACTGTCCTTGGCCCCCAGTGATCCTTGGAGGGAGTATTTTTAAGCTCTGTTTTACAGATGAGACTCAGGGAGGTTGAAGCTATTTGCCCAGCATCTCTCAGTTAGCATGTGGTGGAAAAATGGTCCAAGCTCCAGAGGCAGAATTTGAACCCCGACCCTTTCCAAAGCCCACGTCTTGGTTTGTGTGTGAATTCAGGGGTTGTGCTCCCTGCGACGCTCTCTCCCCTGGACTCTGAGCGCCTGTCACTCAGCCCATCTGTCAGAGCCTGAAATGCAAGTCTCTGAGCCTCTGCTGTTTACTGTGGGTCTCTATCAAGAAGGCAAAAAATAACAGTGCGTGTGGGCGAGGGGCTGAGCAGATAAGGGGGCAGAGGTGGAGAGAGGGGCATCTGATAAGGGGCTGCAGAGCTGAAGGCAGGCAGATATGAATGGGCTGGGGTGGGGGGAAAGAGTAAGATAGGGAGGTGGGGGAGATGGACGGGAGAAGCCCTCTGGGAGCCAGGTAATGGAGAAGAGGAGAGGAGGCAGATACGGGACCGGTGAGGGGGACCCATGGGGAATGCGGGGGTGGGTATTCAAGGGGGAAGCAGAGGGCAATCTCCAGTGGGCTGGCGCACACACGCACACAGGCATGCAGTAGTGGGGCTCTGGTCCCAGCTGGCCAGGCCTGTATGCAGTGTCTGCTACGACCTTTTCCTCTTGACCCTGCAAGTGAGCCCACGGCTTTCCCCAGCCGCGACTCTCAGCTGGTCTCTGGGGTACAAGTACCATGGTAGAGGCGGTGGAGCTCAAAGGAGGCCTGGGCTGGTCCTTCATGACTAAAGGCACTGGATAAACTCCCTCCTGCCTGCTCTGTCCACAGGAGGTTTCCCTCTCTCTTCCCTCCCTCCCTCCCTCCCTCCTTCCCTCCCTCCTCCTTTCTCTCCCTCCTTCCTTTCTAGCTTCATCTGTTCAGGGCTCACCCTGCTAAGTTCTGCCGCAAGTTCAGGGCATACGGTAAACGTTGTTGTACCTTCTGCCAGCTGGAGACAGAATATCACCCATCAAGTAGATAAATAAGGTGCTTTGAGAGAGCTGTAACTGCGTGAAAAAACTGAATCATGTACGATGTCAGGGAGTGGATGGGCGGGGGTTACATCGGGTGTGCTGGTGAGAGCAGGTGCTTGTGAGGAGGTGACACTGGAGCTGGGATCCCCTGATAAGAAGGAAGGGGCCTTGAGAATCTGTGAGGGAGAGCAGCAGGTGGAGGGAACTGCAGATGCAAAGGCCCTGCGGTGGGAATGTGCTTGGCTTGCGAGGGACAGTGAAATAATGAGGCGAGGTGGAGAGGCCTGAGCGCGCAGGAAGCCAGCTGGAACCTGACGGTGACCTTGGGTGAATCAGTTTCCCGCTCTGGGCTTCAGTTGCCATTATTTGTGAGCTGGGAGAATGAGCTCTCGAAGGTCCACGGGTCCTAAAGTTCCATGGATATTTGAGCAGAGTCAAGCAGAGCTCCCTGGGAGCCCCCAGAGCCCGTTTTACGCCTAGCTTTAGCATGCAGCACCCAAGCGCATGCGTTAAAATCTTGACTTCACCATTTAATTTGTATGTAACTCTGAGCAAGTGGCTTAACTTCCCTGAACTTTCAACTTCCTCATTGGTAAAGTGGGAATTATAATAGTACTCGACTCACAGGGCTGTCATGGAAGAGGAAATGAGATAATCATGTAAAGGATTTAACTCAGCTCCTGATACACAATGAGCTATTATTATTGGTGCCAAGAACTCCCAAGACTTTACTTTGAGGTTAGACCCACCTCCTGTGCGTTGGCCCAAGTATCCACGTGCTGATTGATCTTTTCTACCTGGAAACTGATGTTGCATTGGCACATCCAGCTCAACACGACCTAAATCAAGCCCATCGTCTCCCTTACTTGCTCTTCTCTCCCCGCTATCTTGCTTTCCTTCCCTGTCCCTTATCTTGGTTCATGGCACCGTGATTCTCCCAGACGGTCACGCTCAATCTCTGAGTTATCTTGGACTTCTTTTCCCACGTCGAGTCAATTGCTGAACCGTATCTGTAAGTCTCTGCCGTGCCCATCCAGCCCCTCATTTTCATTCCTGATGCTTCCCTTCAGATTGTCCTGACCCTTCACCTGCACTAGGGGATAATCTCCAGATTGGCTTCCTGGTCTGTTTCTTCCTGCCTGTCTCCCTCTCTGCCATCCATCACCACATTTCAAACACTGTTGCCACAGTGACCTTAATGCTCCAGGCAAGTCACTTTTCTGCCGACCAGTCCTCTGTGTCTCCCCATCCACTCTAGGCCACGGGATAAAACCCTTGGCCCCAGCCTGCCTTCGAAGTCTCTCATAATTTGATTCTAATATACTTTTCCACGATCTTCCATGGCTCTCCCCAGCACATACTAAACCTTCATAACCCTTGTCTGCTCAAACTTCCTCGAGTGTGACTTACTTCTTGAGAATCTCACTTTAAGTTTTTCGCCTCTGCCTAGAATCTACCCACACTCCAGTGATGCTTGTTCCAGTCCAACCACACTTAGAATTTTTTTTTTTTTTTTTTTTTTTTTTTTTTTTTTTTTTTTGCGGTACGTGGGCCTCTCACTGTTGTGGCCTCTCCCGTTGCGGAGCACAGGCTCCGGACGCGGAGGCTCAGCGGCCATGGCTCACGGGCCCAGCCGCTCCGCGGCATGTGGGATCTTCCCGGACCGGGGCACGAACCAGCGTCCCCTGCATCGGCAGGCGGACTCTCAACCACTGCGCCACCAGGGAAACCCCACACTTAGAATTTGAATTCACAGTCCCCGTCCTCCATGGAGCCTTCCTAGATGTCTATGCCCTGCCAACCTGCTGGATCCTCTCTCTTCCTTTCCCATACTTTCATGTTTTCTTTCACAGAAAGTATTTACAGTTTTTCTCGAATTCTTGTGTATTCATTCTTCTCCCCTACTAGACTTGTGAATTCCTGGAATATGGGAACTCTGTCTTGGTCATCTTTATATTGTTGACGAGACTTAGTAAATAGTTTAAGAGGTCTGATAAGTTTCTCGTCTCTAACACAGCTAAGACAGGTCCCCATCTCGATCTCATTGCCCTGAGCAATATATCCTGAGCCCCATCTTCCTCTCTTTGGTAGACAGCACCATCATCCACCCAAACCCTTCTGCTCAAGCTCCAAACCCAGGAGTCTCATCCTTGACTTCTTTCTGTCTCTTCCCTCATCCTAAACCCAGTCTATCACCAAATTAGCTCTACCTCCAAAACCTATCCCAGATGTGTCCTCTTCTCTCCACCTAACCTGCCACCAGCCTACTTCAAGCACTGCCACCCCTCTTTCCTGGACTGTGGCCGGGACTCCCAGGTCATCTTCTTGCCTCTGTTCTTGCCGCCCTGTGCCCTAAGCTCCTCTCTGAAATGAGAGCGTTCTTTGAAAATGTACATCACGTTATATCACTAACTGACTTGAAATCCTCCAATCGTCTCCTATCATATAGACGCAGATGTCTTACACTGGTTTACACAGCCTTACATCCTTTCTGTCTAATCGCACATCATACTGCCCTCCCTGGTGCCCACACTACATCTCCAGACACAGTGACCTTTTCTCCAATATACCAAGGCTCTTCCTGCCCCAGGACCTTTGCACTGTTACCTCTACCTGCACTACTATTCTCCCTGATCTTTATGTGGTTGTCCCTTCTTGTAATTTAGATTTCAGCATAAATATCACTTCCTTAATCTGAATTACACACGCAATCGTTCTGCTTTATTGCTCTACTTTAAACCTCTGCATTGTGCTTCTCACTACCTGATTACTGTTATTACTGTTTTTGCTCTGGTTGTGTCCAATCCCGCTAGAAATAAACTCCATGAGATTAAGGACTTTGTCTTGGTTTTCACTGTATTCCTAGCCTTGGATAGGTTCCTTCTGTTTCTTCATAGTTTAGTGGTCAGCCCATGTTTGCTCACCAGTTGTGCTCAACTGGTTTCTTATTGTGGCTAAAATCACGGTGCACAAGCCTGCATCCCTTTCTGGAGATTCTAGGGAAGAAGAATCCATTTCCTGTCTTTTCCGATTTCTGGAGGGCAGTAGGCTCATGGTCTACTTCCTCCAATTTTATAGCCAGCATGGAGGGTCAGGTCCTAATCACATGGCATCCCTTTGACCCAGCTGGAAAATGTCCTCTGCTTTTAAGAAGTCATGTAATTAGCTCGAACTCACCCAGATAATCCAAGATAATCTCTCCATCTCAAGGTCTTTAACCTTAATCCCATTGGCAACGTCTCTTTTGCCATGTAGGGTACCCTTTGCAGCTTCCAGGATTACGACATGGACATCTTTGTGGGATCGGGGGCATTATTGGGTCTACTGAACCCTTCAAGCCAGCAAGGCTTCCACACTCTTTTATTGTGCCTATGTGGGTTGTGGAACTTATCAAAGTTCAGGTGGTTTTCAAGTCTACCCTGGCTGTTACTCTCAGCTAGGCCATCCTTAGTCTTTTCTGCATGTGTGTTCAGTCTCCTGGTCATCCAGGGATATGTGGAGGGTTTATCAAGCTTCTTCTGGGCTGTCTTGCTTACTGAATCACCTTGTTAAATTTCTGGTTAGTTCTCTGGTCTGTTGCTTGCTCCAACCAGGACTCCAATCTCCAGGTAGTAGGACCACTGGGCTTCGCCCTGTACTTGCCACCAAGATGGCTAGTTTTACTGACAGTGCTGACGAGCCTGGGTTTTGGCTTTCTGCTTCAGACCAAGTGAGCTGGCTCTGGAGGCAAAGCTGCTGGGCTGTGGGGGAAGATGAAAACTGCTCCAAGCAGGAACGTCACAAACTCCCACCATTTTTACTCAGAGTTTAGAGGTTTTCTATGAATTCATTGTATGGCTTTGGTTGATTTCCAGTGCCTAGAAATAGTTATTTAGACAACTTTGTTTTTAGTATTATAGTTGCTTTTTGGGAGAGAGGATTTGCTGACCTCCTTACCTGTCATACCAGAAGTCCCATCTTCTGTCTGATTAGAAGGTTTAGTCCATTTATTCCATACATTTAGGGTAATGAACGATATGGTTGGTTTTAAATCCCCCTTCTTGGTATTTGTTTTCTATTTGTCCCATTGGTGTATTTTCCCTCTCTGACTCCTTCCCTTCCTTCTTTGGGTTAATCATCTATTTCTTAGCAGTCCATTTTAATTTCTCTACTGGGTTTTAAAATATAACTATGCATTTTTTGGCATCACTCTAGGCAATACAAGTATCCTAAATTTACCAAGTCTACCTTGAATTAATATTGCATTGGTTCATGTAAAATGTAAGAACCTTACAATAGTAAAATACCACCTACCTCAACCCATCTCCTGTGCTAGTATTGACCTATACATTAAATACTCACATGTAATTTACCACACAGCAAAATGTTATTATTTTTTCCTTGTAGACCCAAATTTCCATCTGGTGTCATTTTTCTTCAGCCTAAAGAACAAGAACCTCCTTCAGCATTTCTCATAGTGCAAGTCTGCTGTCAATGAGTTCTCTCACATTATGTTCACCTAAAAATAACTTTCTTTTGCTCTAATTTTTGAAGGATATTTTTACTGAATATACAGTTTAGGAGGACTTATTTTTCTTTCTGTATTTTAAAGTCATTGTTCCCTAGTCTTCTTGCCTCTCTTGTTTACTACGAGCAGTCAATCGATATTTGTATTTTTGCTTATTTTTTCTTCGGCTGTGTTTAAGATTTTCTTTTCATCTTTGATTTTCAGCCGTTTGACTATGACGTGTCTAGCTATGGTCCGCAATGTATTAACCCTGTTTAGGGATTGCTGAATTACTTGGATCTATAAATTAATTAAAAATAATTGAATTTGGGAAAATGCTGGTGATTTTGTCTTCAAAGATTTTTTTTCCTGTCTATTCTCTCTTTCCCCTTCTGGGACTTCAATTATATGTATATCAGCCTGCTTAATATCATCCCAGAGGTCACTGGGATTTTGTACATTAAATTTTATTTTTTCTCTATTTCAGTAAGCTTTAAGTTTCAGGTACTGTACTGTAATTTCCTGTCCTACAATTTCTATTTTTAGCATTTTTCATTCTTCCACTGTGATTCCTAGTTTTGCGCTCATTATGACCATCCTTTCCCTTAAGTCCTTGGACATATTTACAATAGCTGCTTTAAAGTGCTTGTCTGCTAATTTCAACATCTGGGTCGTTTTAGGGTCTGTTTGAATGGATTGCTCCCCCCCTTGTTTATGGTTCACATATGTAGTAATTTTTTATTGTATACCGACTACTTTGAATGATACATTATATCGAGTCTATGTTTTGCCATATTCTCTTATGGGTGTTGATTTTTGTTCTGAAAGGTTAAGTTACTCGTGAATCTCTTTGGTCCTGCCAGTCTTGATTTTATTCTTTTATAGGGTGGGTCTGTATCATTTTTGAACTTAACTCTAAGGCATGATCCTTTTTCCTAAGGCCTGGCTTTTTAAAATCTTTTTTCTTTTTTTTTTTTTTTGAGTTCTTAACTGAATGCCTGAGGTTTCAGCAGGTTTCCTCCACTTTGGCAGTCCCACTCAGCTCTTAGCTTGTCATCAGTCTTTGCTCAGCCTTGTAGAGTCTTGCCCTGTGCATACATAGCCCAGCCTGCCACTAAGAACCCTCCATGAGTCTCCACAGAGACGTCTGGGCTACGCCCTCTGAACAGCTACTTGACCCTACACATTCCAGTTGCTTCAGCTGCCCAGAACTCCCACATCTGCCTTCTTAGCATGGTGAGATTACAGCCCCCTTTGGGCTCCACCTCGATGCACCAAAGTAGGGAAGTGTGAGCGGTCCGAGAGCTGGGTGACTGTGGGCTTGCCTCTCAAGGATTATAGTCGTGTGTTGCCTATTGTATAATGCCTCAGAACATTTGACTCATATATTTTGCCCAACTTTATCATTGTTTTCAGCAGGGGGGACAAGGTGGAAAAATCTCACTCCATCTTTTTTTTTTTTTTTTTTTTGCGGTACGCGGGCCTCTCACTGCTGTGGCCTCTCCCATTGCGGAGCACAGGCTCCGGACGCGCAGGCTCAGCGGCCATGGCTCACGGGCCCAGCCGCTCCGCGGCATGTGGGATCTTCCCAGACCGGGGCACGAACCCGTGTCCCCTGCATCGGCAGGCGGACTCTCAACCACTGCGCCACCAGGGAAGCCCCTCACTCCATCTTTAAAATAGTTTAATTATTACAGAAAGGTTAAAGTTCCTTTTATAATATCCAGGTATCCCAGTGCTTAGAACAGCGCCTTAAACAAATATTTACTGAATGAATTAATCAATTGCAAAAAGATCATAGGACTTAAATTGCAAAGGAAAAGTATTTCTTCCTTTATCACCCTCGTTCTTTTCCTCTGCATTATCTCCTGTTAGTGTTTCTTGTATATTCTCCAGAGTTTTTCTATGTATGTAAGATTACGTGTGTGTACAGAATATTGTTTTCTCTCCTAAATAAATGAGGTCATTAAGCTATTCAGTGGTTTGCCTTTTCTTTTTGTTTTCTATAAAAGTATATATCTTGAACACCTTTCCATACCAGCACATACAGACTTTCTCATTCATTTTAAAAGCTGTGTCGTTTTCTGTAGCATAGATATATCATAATTTAGTTAATCAGTTCCCAGTTGATCTATCTTTCTATCTTAAGCCTTCTCTAGATAAGAAAACAAAAGCTCACCTGACAAGCAGGCACATCTCTGGACACTCCTCTGATAGAATTTAACCTCCTTTATCCTGTGGAGCTACTGTGAAGCAGGGCTCACATTTGGAAGTGTTTCTGCCCCCATGTGCAAATGGCTGCCACATAGGGTAGATGGTAGATGGAGGTGGGTGGCAGAGAGGAGCAGAGAATGTTCTGGGGTGGGGGGTGGGCACTGGAGAGAATGAGAGAGAGAGAACAAGAGGTGCTTTCTGGCTTAGGGTGGTGGTGGTCAGGGAAGGCTTCATGGTGTTGGTGTCATTAGGATTAGATCAGATATGGAGGTGGGGTCTTTTGAAAAAGGCTGCTCCAGCTGCAGAGAACAGCGTGGGCACAGGCACAGACAAGGACCTGGCCGGGGAATAGAAGTAGACCTGCAGGGCGAGGGAAACAGGGAAAGAAAGCTGGGGAAGCGTTAGGACCAGGGGGCAGTGATATTAAGTTCCAGGCCCAGGAACTGAGCAGGGACGGAGAACTTCCATAAAATTTCTGCTTGGGAAGGGTTTGTTATAAGGTTCAGAGGACTGGATTGGTAGACTAGGGGCACTTGCTAGAGGAAAGTCTCTTATAGTAAGAGCAAACTTCCACAAATTTGTTGTTGAAACTCCCCCCGTTTTCCTCTCACTCTTGTTATCTGGGTCCATTTCCCTCCTCTGTTTGTCCCCAGTTCCCTGCTCTGCGGTGTCTGGGCTGAGGCGACCGTGGGCCCACACCGCCTCCCTGTGTTGGGTTTGTGCGTTGCATGCAGCACAGCAGCTCCCCAGGGCTGAAGGGGATGGAGAGGTCAGGGTGTCAGTCGTGTCCCACGATGCTCATCACCATCACTCACTAAGTTTTTCAGTTGGGAGACTGATTTCATTAGCAACGACATCAGGACGAGCACCCATGTGCCTTTCCGCACACAGAGTCACCATGAGGTGAGGGGACAGGTCTACCTGGAGGACCTGCCTCTACCAGCCTCCTGGGCTCTAGGCGAGGGGTGGAGACCTCTGCCTGTTCCCGTTGGCATCCTGCCCCCATGGCATGGTACACCTTAGGATATGCTTACCTCTTTGACCAAGGGGAGTGATATTTTTTCTCTCTTCTTTGATCTTCCTATTCTTTTCTAATTACAATGAGAATCTCTGAATTCATTTCTGGGTTCTCGGGAGGACGTCCTATGAGAAGAACAAGACAACAAAGGGAGGTTCAAAACCATCCCTAGCACAGAGGGGTAGCTGTCCCTAACAGTCATCGCTCCCTCTCTGCCCGAGAGATCCCGTTCAATATGTTCAGCTGGGCTTCAAGGCCCATCAGGACCTAGCTGTACCTTCCTTTTGAGGCTCAGCTCTTGACACTTCCCTTCTGTGTATCACATTTCAATCCAGATCCCTGCACATGTTCCCTCTGCCTGAGATACTCTCTCTTTTTTTTTTTAAATTTATTTATTTTATTATTTTTGGCTGCGTTGGGTCTCGTTTGCTGCGTACGGGAGGCATGTGGGATCTTCCTGGACCAGGACTCAAACCCGTGTCCCCTGCATTGGCAGGCAGACTCTCAACCACTGCGTCTCCAGGGAAGCCCTGCCTGGGATACTCTTTGTCCAATCTTTATTCTGGCCCATGTCCTCCTTCTGGAGAGCTCCTATATACCCACCAGACTCAGATCAAATATACCACCTCTGCAAGTCTTTCCTGAACCTGAAGTCAGCACCTTCCCTGGAGTTCAGTGATTTGTACGTATCTCATTTCAGCCTTCTTAATGCCTAATAACAGTGACCTGGCATAGTGTAGGTACCCAGCGAATATTTGTAGGTGAAGCATAAATGGTCCCAGGTGTGGGAGGTGGCTAAGATGATGGATAGATAGTGACTTGAAGAGGCAGAAGGTTAGAGAGAAGGAAGCAGAGAAAGAATAGGTTCATGAAGGGCACTTAAACCCTGAATGTACCCTCAGCCAATGCCAAGGAAGAGGGTTGACACTCCTTTCCCTCTGGATGTCAAACTGGGTTTCCTTCTATCTCCAGGGTCTCCTTGTCACTTTCCCCCTTAGTTCACACCCACGTCTTCACTAACTCTGCCTACTTCCCATCCCCAACTTGGGATTGACCTTGGGAGCCAAGTGCCCTGGATCATATTGAGCCCTTGAGTACTTTCTCCTCGAGGCCCAAAGGCCAGGTTCAAATCCAGGATCCAGTTTATTTATTGGCCTGGCGTCTTAGGCAAACTCCTTCATCTCTCGGAACCTCCGTTTCATCGACTGTAAAATCAATACAGTGATATTGATTTTCTCTGGGTGCCTCAAAAAGCTGGCGTGAAAAATCATACTTGATAATAGATATGAAATTGCTTCCTGGAAATTCTATAGATAATTATTATTATAATGGTAACTGATAAAAATAAGTGCACGGAATATGCTCTTCCCTGCCTTCTTTCCTGAAAGCTGAGGCCAAAAGAATGGTAGACTATAGGGATAGACAACTATGTTGAATCAATCTGAAGAAATGAAGCAAATCTTTAAAGCTTTTAATCCTCCCTTAACAGGCATCAGAGCGGATTAGACTCTGAATCCTTGCAGCTCCTGTGTCTCGTGCCACCCCTGGAGGCAGTGTTGCCTAAAGGTTAAGAGTATGGGGTTTGGTGTCACATGATTTGGGTTCAAATCCCATCTCTGCCAACCGGGTAGAGTTACTTAAGTGATAGCTTAGTCTGTTTGTGCCTCAGTCTTTTCAGTAAAATGGGAATGATTTTAACAATGGTACTTATCTGTTTGTCTTGTTGCAGCTAGATGCCGTGATCCCCGTGAAGCACTCTGCACAGTGGCTGGCGTACAGTAAATGTCAGCTTTGATCATTTCCTGTTAGCTTCCTGCTCATGGGGGTTGACGGTTTTGCGTTTGCTCTCACCTTGAATAAAGTGACGAGGCTCAATAACGACCAGGCAGAGAGCAAGGAAAAAAACATCTAATGAGAGACTGGCTAGTAACTGAGGATAGAAAGGATCTTAGCAGCTCTCTAGTCCAATTCCCTCATTTAAAAAATGGTAAAACTGAAGCCCAGGGAGGAAATAAATATTTCTCCCGAGATTACATAAGCAATTCAGTTCAGTGTATTGACTATTTTCTCATGCCTATTATACTCCAAGCATTAGCTGCATTTCTGTGGATAAGTGGATCAATAAGAAACAGTTCTTGCCTTTGCACAACTTTCCCCAAAGTGTGTAACATGCAAAATAAAGCTATCATGGTCAGAATTGAACCCAGAAAATGCTGGATTAAATAAAATGAAACAGGTTTTTTTGGGGGTTTTGCTTTGTGCTTTGCCCATCTCTGAGAGGGAGTTTTCCATATGCAGCATATGACAGAAGTTATTTTTTTTTTCCTCTCGAGTCTATCTTTGGGATTTGTGCCCTGTGGCACACCTATGAAAAATGTGACTTTAGCTAGAAGTTCACAGAGGGTGGGGATATATGAAAATGGATTTATAAGAAGTTCATTGGTGATGAGGCAGAGATGGTATGCAGACTAGTGCTCAGGGGACCTACCTTGAGGGCATAGAGCCCTCTCGCCTCTGTCCTGTGCTTTTATGTGGATCAAATCTCCTTCTGAGGAACACTTGAGAGCAGTCTCCATCAATGTCCAAGAGCACACACTTCAGGAACAGCAGTCTTGTAACTAAGGTGTTGAAGGAAGAAGAAACATCAAGAAGACAACGAGATTGAGGCAGTGACCAGGGCAGGATGAGGATGCTATAGCTGCCACTGACGCGATGCCTGCCATGTACCCAGCCTCCTTTTACTTGTTACATTACCCACATTCACATATTCAATTCTCATATCAACCCTTTGAGGTCAGTACTATTAATACCCCATTGTACAGATGAGGAAACAGGCACAAGTGGTTCATTGACTTACTTGCTCAGGGTCATCTAGTAAATGAGTAGAGGACCTGAAGTTCAAATCTAAGCGATTGGCTCCAGTCTGCGCTTGGAACCAAGATAGGAGGAGGGGTTGCTTTGGCTGCCATATGTATTTCTCCTTGCCTGCATCCTATGGACAGACGTAGGACTAGTTATCCTGCATCCTATGGACAGACGTAGGATCCAGGAAGTGGATCCTGTTTTGATCTGCTGTGTGGTCACAAGTATTGGGGTGGAGGGATTCAGCTTGGAATAGGCATCCTTCCTGCTGTGTCTACCCTTCTCCATTCCGAGCATTTGCTCAGATACCCCCTTCTCTATGTTTACTGCCTTCTCTATGCTCAGTATTTTGCTAACGCTTGCCTGGGGCACTTGCTGTGTGTACCTTGTTTCCAAGTTACTGGCACAGATCTACTGATGCCCCCTAGACAAGTCATAGCTGCTTGAAGGCAGAGGCAAGTTCTTATTCGTACGCGCAGATTGCCCACCTCAGAGCTTTGCTCAGTCATTATTGTTAAATGAATAAAAGAATGAATTCAGAACCATTGAAGAGAACCTAAAAAACTCCCTGAAAAGTGGAAATACCACATGTGGAAGTCATTTAGTGCTGCTTCCTAAATGTTTCTATCTTCCAGGCGTTGATGGAAATGGCATTCCTTTACTTTCTTTGAAATTATAGATGGCCGTATAATCTTTGAGAAATAAAATGTGAGCAGAAAGGGTATGAGTGTTACCTCTGGGGAAGATATTTAAAAGTCAGTGTACAGTTCATCACATTCTTTCTCCGTCATTACGATGGCAGTGTTTCAGGCGGTGTCTGCTCCACCAGCCTTAGTGTGGGAGTGGCTAGGAGCAGAGGCCCCAGACGACCCCCATGGACTTGTAGCACAGGTGAACAAGAAACTTTTGTGATTTTAAGCTACAGGATTTTTTGGGGGGATGGGTGGGTGATGAATATGTTTATTACCAATTGTAGTGATGATTTCAAGGGAGTATACATATGTATAAAAAGTTATCAAGTTGTACACTTTAAATACATGTAGTTTATTATATATAAATTATATTCTAATAAAGCTGTTAAAAAAGAAAATATTCAAATCCATATTTATTTTGAGGGCTCAAAAACAGGAAAAAAATCTTAAATTACCCTAGATGCTATATATATATATATTTTTTTTTTTTTTTTTTTTTTTGCCGTACGCGGGCCTCTCACTGTTGTGGCCTCTCCCGTTGCGGAGCACAGGCTCCGGACGCGCAGGCTCAACGGCCATGGCTCACGGGCCCAGCCGCTCCGTGGCATGTGGGATCTTCCCAGACCGGGGCACGAACCCGTGTCCCCTGCATCAGCAGGCGGACTCTCAACCACTGCGCCACCAGGGAAGCCCCTATACTTTTATTCTAAGCAAGTATTTAAATATTTTCTCCATGTAACATTGCATATTTTTTTATGTCTTTTGATGAGCAGGATTTAGTTTCTGACTTGAAAGATCAATAAAGAGAATTATTATAGCTCTTTTCAGGGAAAGATTACTATATTTTTAGTTCAAAATTACCTTCAGGGAACCAGGAGTAACCTATACTGTGACACCTTACACACACTGATAGAGAAGCTGATCTGATAGACGTCAAAAACAGGAGCTATCGTGTTGGATGAAGATTGCTACTAGCATGATCTACTCAGGGAAATTTGCGGGGATTTTAATGCTGTTTGCGGGAATTTTAATGCTGTTTGCAGGGATTTTAATGCTGTTTGCTGTTACAGCGTAACCTAGCTCATCCTGACTGACGTGCCATGGGAGATCTTCTGGAGGATGATTCTGAAAATGAGCATCACTGTTGCCAAGCATGAGGAGAGAGCAGAGAGGAAATGGGATCTTGAATTAGAGGCAAAGCTCTTCTATCATCAGTTCAGAATCCAATCTGAAGAATGGCAGAGGCGTAGAAATGGAACCATACGTATCGACAGCCAGGCAGATGCTACCTGGAATTGGACGGGCTATTTGGTCTCTGCACCATGGCTAGGGAGGTGGTGAGGAACAAGGCTTGTGGATGACATGTGAAGGGATGGGTGGGTGGTGGGGTGCAGAGGTCATAACAGTGATGCATGTTCTATTCTGTTCATTTAGTGCTTCTCAAATTTTGAATTAATTGCCATTATGTAAAAGTCCAGATTTTTGACTTCTCTGGAAAAAGCAGAAAATCTGGGCGATGTAGTATAAGTATGTAGTATGAAGCTTTCTTAAGACACAGTGTATACGCTGTCGGTCCCTACTGTCTGTGGCCGTACTTGCTTCATTCATTTCTGTACTTGCCCGATCCCTGGAACCATCGGAATTGGAGATCCCTGTATGATCTGGACTTGGGAACCTAATTTCAGCCTATGTTATATCTATTACACGTTATTAGAGGCAAAATAGTGCACTTCCATCTCTGGATGGCAGCTGTGTTTGCCAGCACTCAGATTGTCTTAGGATCCGTTTCAGTGCCTAAAAGAACAAAGATGTGAAAACCCTTTACGTATTTTGCTGAGAAGAAGACAAAATGATTCTGGGTTGAGACTCAAGATAGAGGCATTGAAACCAGGAGCTTTTCAGCGTGAAAATGGCTTTGGGCAGAGGAGATTGGGTGGTCTTTGGTTCTGGCTCTGTTTGCCAGTTAGCCACGGCCACTTTCCCTTTCTGTAAATGGGCTCGATGGAGAGAAGGTGAGGGTGAGCTCTGGGCAAGGGAAAGTGGAAAGTGGGCCGAGTGAGGACTGTGGAGAGGTCTGAGCCTGGAGGAGAAAGTTATATTAAGGCTTCAGAGAAACTTTGGCAAAATTGTTTCGGCTCAGCAGATGAAAGAAGATGTGGAACAAACAGGGAGAACAAAGGCAGTAGAGGAAGCCCAGGCGGGCTCAGGAGATAAGTCAGGGGAAGAAGACAGAGGCAGCTAAATTTAAACACTAGAGAAAAGATGCCTCAGCAGGGCCAGGAGCGTCTATAAATATCTGGAAGGCAACAGGCTCCAGAAAGAAAGGAAGAATTATTCACTGTCTTCCCAGATGTAGGACAGAGACAGAGGCCAGAAGGAAGCCGGGACGGCGTCAGGCTGCTGGACGCAGGGGAATAAAGCGGTGTTTGTGCTGCCGTAGGAACTGGGCAGTGAGTGGGGACTCTGGCTCCTGAGCGGCTGCTCAGACTGGGCTCTCTTCCAGGCCTCCCAAGGCTGCCTGGCCTGGGGCCCTTCAGAGACCACGAGTCCCTAGCACAGCTGCATCTCTGCTGACACAGAGGAGCCCTGTAGGAGAAAAGGAGTACACTTGGCTCTAGGTGCCGAGGTTGACTGGTGGCCTTCGAAGTCCCTTCCCTTCTCTAGCTCCCGTTTTCCTCTTTGTACAATGGGGGAAATTGCTGGTAACCTACCAGGGATAGTCTGAGGATCCAATGAGCCTTTGTGTGTGGAAGGCCTTTGGAAGCCCTAAAGCCTGTGACAGTTGGAAGATGTTTGCTCCACCCGACAACCACCGGCCTGCGTTTTCCCAGGCCCCGTGGATAAGCTGGTCAGGGACATTGTTAAGGGGGAGGAAGTTTCTCCCTTTCCGGTTTCTCTCCGTCTCTCCCTCCCTTACTTTCATGATCCCTCCCTTACTTTCATGATCCCTTACGTTCCCTCTTCAAACATTCCTCATGCATTGGCACCACCTGGGGCCCTGGAGATATGCCTCAGGGCAAAGCAGAGTCCCTGTCTTTAAGGAGTTAATGATTCGACAGGAAGAGGAGGACATGAACCCAGATAACTTCCTTCTGGTGCAACAGTGCCACAGCAGAGGCAAGGGCTTAGCCGCAGGTGACCAAGGAAGAGAGGTGCGGTCCAGGCAGGAGGAACAGCATGTAGCCATGTGCAGAAATGGGAACAGCACACTGTGCATTAGGGAACCGCAAACAGTTCAGTGAGGGCTGGAGCATGGGCTGTGCCTCCTGCAGAAAGGCTTGAGATGAGGCTGGAGGGGGACACGGGGCTGTGCTGTGCAGTGTCTTGCAGGCTGGGCCAACGATGCTTGTTCTGTCAATAGAAGGGATTCACTGAAGGGTTTGGAGCAGGGAGTGCCAGGACGCCCTTTGCATTTTAGAAAGCACTCTCTGTAGTCAGCGTGGGTGATGGACTGAGGTCCGTGGTCTGAGCAGAGCACAGCCCCACTCCTGATATGCCTTCGCCAGGGGCGATTTGAGAAACCTGAGTCACCAGCACTCATGGAGAGAGGGAAAGGGTCACTCCTGGGGCTGAGCTGAGACTGATGGGTGAAGTGCTAATTAGCTGAGGGCAGGTGTCCAGGAAATTGCTGAGATCGTGTTTCCTTGCTTCCGCTGGAGATAATATACCACTCCCATCCCATATTTCTCCTTGGAGGAAACACCACCCTGGGGCCCAGTTTCCATAACCCGGGAGCAGGGCCAAGTGCCTTCTCTAGCTCCTTTATCCTGCCTGTTGGCATTTCTGTTTGAGAAATGAAGAGAGTGGGCTTGGTAGAATAATGTCATCATTAAAATTCCCCAAATAAGATGATCATGTTGTATCTGCGTTTCAGAATCTTCCTGGAACTCTTCCATCTTTGCCTCTGCCTCGCCTAAATTCCCTGTGCTTCCAGTTCACCTCTTTCATCTTCTCCGATTCCCTGATGATATGGTGTTATCTTGTTCACTCTGTTTCTATCTGAATACAGAGCCCGCTTATGAGCTGAGATTGGTTCCAACTGCTCTGCCCCTCAGAGAATTCCCTGGTTGTTTGCTTCAGTAGCTTGAAAGAAAAGCCCTGATGTTACTCTGAGGATGACACCAGCTCCCTGTGCAGGGTGGGGCTTGTGAGGAAGTGCACCGGTGTAGCCAGGCCCCAGAAGGGCTGCAAGCATCACCTATGCTGGGTGTAGGCCATCTGGTCCTGTGACAGACTCACCCCAAACAAACAAACAAACAAAAACACTCCCCAGATAGAGAATTTCATGGTAGAAGAAGGCTTTAAAGATCACGTGTAGTAGACATATTTGGAGGACACACCCAGCTTCCACAATCTAACCTGAGAACAGTCCTCTGCCTTGCCATCCCCCATCCCACACATGCAGAAATGGACTCAAGTAGTGATCCTCTTACTGCATATTCTTGCTGCTCCAGCCACAGCTGATTGGGCAAGGGGTGGACACCTGCCTCAGGAAAACCCACCCAGAGGCTGAGCTGGTCCAATCAGACCATCTCCAGAAAATCCAGAATTGGGTTACAGAGAGAATTGTTTAGCTTGCTGTGGCGTCTTGTGCTTCTCAGGCCATGCAGAAATGAGGTCTGAGGGGGCCATGCTGGGTCATCATGGGACATGTGCGAGCAGGACAGAGAAAGTTTATTTGCAGAGAGAATGGATTCGAAACAAATTGAAGGACCATGTAATTAGAGAGAGTGAAAAAGAGAGGGAGAGAAAGAAAGAGAGGGAGAGAGAGAAGGATGGAGAACTTACTTTGGCTCTCCAGTGACGTTGTGTCTTTGGTGTTCCTGCCCTTGGCTCTGTAAGATACTGCTATTCTTCCAGTAAACTCCTTTTGTTTAAGTTAGTTTGGACGAGTTCTTTGTAACCAAATGATTGGTCAACTAGTCTTTTTTCCTCCACAGTCAAGAAAAGTTGCAACTAAAAATTTCCAGACCTCTTATTTGTTTTTGGAAACTGAGAAAGATTCTATCATGAGCTTTCTTAACCCTTTCCATATCTCATACCCTCTGGTTAGGAAGTCCTTATTGAGCTCCAGTCTAAATGTCTTTTGTTACATTTCAAGGCTGATTACTTTTGTTCTATGATAGGTCATTTTTTCTTTATATTCTGTCCTCTTTTCCTTACAGCAACTTATGCATAGTAGATGTTTGCACATATACTTTCCTACTGAATGGAGAAAAATTCCTTAACAATCCCCAAGATTCAGCTGAAGAAAAAAGAGAGAGAGGGAGAACCATAGGCCTTTGGACTATTGAAAACATACCAACTTTTTTGGGGGAAAATGGTGCACTCTCCTAAGAAAATATGGTAGAAATGGGGATTTATGGTCCTGGTTGAAGAACCCAGAGTGTAACACTAGATTTGTTGCTCATTAGCCCTTCTTAATAATTTTGCAGCAATTTAGAATTTAAAAGAGTGCAAGAGGTTCTGAAAAGAGAGAG